>NC_089226.1:30533451-31205080 GCF_963924675.1 Phocoena phocoena
TCAAACCATTTTAAAAGATATACATTTTTACTACCCTCCCCGACATTTTTGTTTTTTGTGTCATATTTTACATCTTCATGTTTATCCCTTAGCTGTTTGTTGTAGTTATAGTTGCTTTTACACTTTTTGTCTTTTAATCTATGTACTGACTTATTTAAGTGATCTTCAACATTTACTATATATTTATCTTTCCTACTGGGATTTTCCATTTCCTATAGATTCTTATTTTCCATTTAGAGATCCTTCAACAGTTCTTTTAGGGTAGGTTTAGTATTGATGAATTCTTTTAGTTTTTGCTTGTCTGAGAAATTCTTTATCTCTTTTTCTATTCTAAATGATAATTTTATTGGGTAGAGTATCCTAGCTTGCAGGTGTTTCCTTTTCAGGATTTTAAATATATCCTTTCTGGCCTGCAATGTTTCTGCAGAGAAATCAGTTGATAGCCTTATGGGGATTCCCTTGTGTATGGCTCTCTATTTTTTTCTTGCTGCCTTTAGAATTCTCTATTTTAAAATTTTTCCATTTTAATTATGATATATCTTGGTGTGGGTCTGTTTGGGTTCATCTTGTTTGAGACCCTCTGTACTTCCTGTACCTAGATATCTATTTCCTTCTTCAGGTTTCTGAAGTTTTCAGACACAATTTCCTCAAATACATTTTCACTCTCCTTCTCTCTCTCTTCTTTTTCTGGAACCACTAAAATGTGAAAGTTGGGACACAATGTTATCAGACATGTTTCTTAGATTGCTTTTAAAAAAAAATTTTTTTTTTCTCCTGGTGCTCTGATTGGATGGTTTCCATTATTCTGTCTTCCAGATCACTTATGCATTCTTCTATATCACTTAGTCTGCTATTCATTCCTTCTAATGTGTTATTTCAGCTATTAAATTATTTATTTTTGACTGGATCTTTATATTTTCTAGATCCTTGAGAACATGTTCATTTTTTAGATCAATTCTTTTTCCTAATTCAAGTAACATTTTCACTACCAATGTGTCTAACTCTTTATCTGGTAAATTGTTTATTTTTCTTTCATTATTTATTTTTTCTCTTGATCTTTCAATTGAGAGTAGTTCCTCTGTCTTTTCATTATTTTAGACTTAACTTTCTCTGCCTCTATGAATTTAGGTGAAACAGTTACCTATTGCATCTTAAAGGGGTGTTCTTATGTTTGAGTGTCTCTATGCTGACTACATATGTTCAATGCCTTTGGTGGGAGAGCTGGATTTGATGTGGATGCCAGTCATGTCTTTCCTCAGAGTGTGCTGGCAGCTATCGCCTTGGTAAGTGGTGGGGCTGGAGACAGAGCTGGCCTGGGGTGTGAGGCAAGGCTTCTTCTCTGGTCAGTAACCATTACTGCCCTCCCAGGGTCGGGGTCTGATCCCATGTTGCTGCAGAAGAAGACCTGTGTGTCAGGCTCGAACTGGCTCCATTTCCTTTAAGTGTGGGTTTTCCCCACTCCCCACACCAGGAATTTTGTCCCAGGAGGGGAGTGCTGAATCAAGTGAGGTTCATGTGCATACAGCAGTCCAATGTGCTGTCTGTGCAGGCATCTGTGGTTCTGCTCAGCCACAGACCATGGTTGAGTCTTTTCCCTGGTCGCAGCCGCCCCAGATCAAGGGCTGTGCTGTGGCATGGACTAAGTGGGGCCCAAGCATTTGCTTAGCTTGAGCTGAGGCACATGATGAGGTGGTTGGAGGAAAACAGGCAGCCACTAGAGCAGACCTCTCTTCCCTGCCGTGGGGGCAAGACCTTTTTGTCTCTCACAACTGATCACTATCTCCAACCTCCTCTGTGCCCCAAAGGGGAGGCAGGGCCTCTGTGGTTTCTCTGTGTATACTGGGGCAAGGTGGTGGGTTGAGCTGTGGTGTACAGCGGCTGCCCTCTGGACTGCTTCTAGGGCACCACTTGAGTAAGTGCCAACAATGGCCACCACAGCCCACCCAGGGTCCACCCTGGGACTAAATCACCTCTGCATCCCAAAGTCAAGTCTCTTCCCTGGTCCTGGCCCCCCCAGATCCAGTGCCATACTGTGGCATGGAATAAGAGGGGCCAGAGCTTTTGCTCAGCTCAGTCTGGGGTGTATGATGAGGCAGTCACGGGAAACTCAGCAGCCACTAGAGCAGACCTCTCTCCACCTTGCCCCAGAGGCTAGCCAGTGCACACACACTCCTCTTGAATGGAGCCCAGGATTCTCCCAGCCCTTCTATTTGTCACAGTGCTCCTCCAACCAGTGAGGGGGCTTATTTCCTCCATGTAGGACCCCAGGACTGGGATGCCTAGTCTGTGGCTTGACCCACTCACTCCCCAGGGCTAGGGTCTGCCCATATAATCACCCTTTTCCTCTGAGTCCCCTCTCTGGGGCACAGCTCCTGATTTGATTGCTTTTCTTCCCTTCCTACCTGATTGCATGTGTATTCTTCTTACAGCCTCGGTTTTAAAGGAGTCCTTCTACCAGTTCCAGTTAGTATTCACTGAGAAATGCTCCTCCTGTAGATGTATTTCGGATTTGTTCAGGGGAGAAGATGAGGGTCACATCCTCTTATGCAACCATCTAGTCTCCTTAATCCGTTTTAACTTTAAATCATTTAATTTTCTTTTTACATCTTCATTGGAGTACAATTGCATTACAACGTTGTGTTAGTTGCTGCTGTATAACAAAGTGAATCAGCTATATGTATACATATATCCCCATATCCCCTACCTCTTGCATCACCCTCCCTATCCCACCCCTCTAGGTGGTCACAAAAGCAGGGAGCTGATCTCCCTGTGCTATGAGGCTGCTTCCCACTGGCTATTTTAAATTTGGTAGTGTATATATGTCCATGCCACTCTTTCACTTCATCCCAGCTTACCCTTCCCCATCCCTGTGTCCTCAAGTCCATTCTCTATGTCTGTGACTTTATTTTAGTTGTGCCCCCAGGTTCTTCAGAACTATTTTTTTTAGATTCCATATATATGCCTTAGCATATGGTATTTGTTTTTCTCTTTCTGACTTACTTCATTCTGTATGACAGTCTCTAGGTCCATCCACCTTACTACAAACAACTCAATTTCGGGTTTTTTTATGGCTGAGTAATATTCCATTGTAATATGTGCCACATCTTCTTTATCCATTCATCTGTCAATGGACACTTAGGTTGCTTCCATGTTCTGGCTATTGTAAATACAGCTGCAATGAACAGTGTGGTACATGACTCTTTTTGAATTATGGTTTCCTCAGGGTATATGCTCAGTAGTGGGATTGCTGGGTTGTATGGTAGTTCTATTTTTAGTTTTCAAGGAACCTCCATACGGTTCTCCATAGTGGCTGCATCAATTTACATTCCCATCAACAGTGCAAGAGGGTTCCCTTTTCTCCATACCCTCTCCAGCATTTATTGTTTGTAGATTTTTGATGATGGCCATTCTGACTGCTGTGAGGCAATACCTCACTTTAGTTTTGATTTGCATTTCCCTAATGATTAGTGATGTTGAGCATCCTTACATGTGTCTGTTGGCAATCTGTATATCTTCTCTGGAGAAATGTCTATTTAGGTCTTCTGCCCATTTTTGGATTGGGTTTTTCTTTTGATATTTAGCTGCATGAGTTGTATATTTGGAGATTAATCCTTTGTTAGTTGCTATGTTTGCAAGTAGTTTCTCTCATTTTGAGGGCTGGCTTTTCGTCTTGTTTAAGGTTTCCTCTACTGTGTAAAAGCTTTGAAGTTTCATTAGGTCCCATTTGTTTATTTTTGTTTTTATTTCCACTTCTCTAGGAGGTGGGTCAAAAAGGATCTTGCTGTGATTTATGTCATAGAGTGCTCTGCCTATGTTTTCCTCTAAGAGTTTTATCGTGTCTGGCCTTACATTTAGGTCTTTAATACATCTGAGTTTATTTTTGTGTATGGTGTTAGGGAGTGTTCTAATTTCATTTTTCACATGTGGCTGTCCAGTTTTCCCAGCACCACTTATTGAAGAGAGGGTCATTGCTCCATTGTATATTCTTGCCTCCTTTATCAAAGATAAGGTGACCATATGAGTGGGTTTATTTCTGGGCTTTCTATCTGTTCCATTGATCTACATGTCTGTTTTTGTGCCAGTACCATACTGTCTTGATTACTGTAGCTTTTGTAGTATAGTCTGAGGTCAGGGAGCCTGATTCCTCCAGCTCTGTTTTTCTTTCTCAAGATTGCTTTGGCTATTCAGGGTCTTTTATGCTTCCATACTAATTGTGAATTTTTTTGTTCTAGTTCTGTGAAAAATGCCAGTGGTAGGTTGATAGGGATTGCATTGAATCTGTAGATTGCTTTGGGTAGTATAGTCATTTTCACAATGTTGATTCTTCCAGTCCAAGTATATGGTATAGCTCTCCATCTGTTTGTATCATCTTTAATTTCTTTCATCAGTGTCTTATAGTTTTCTGCATATAGGTCTTTTGTCTCCTTAGGTAGGTTTATTCCTAGGTATTTTATTCTTTTTGTTGCAGTGGTAAATGGGAGTGTTTCCTTAATTTCTCTTTCAGATTTTTCATCATTAGTGTATAGGAATGCAACAGATTCCCTTGCATTAATTTTGTTTCCTGCTACTTTACCAAATTCATTGATTAGCTGTAGTAGTTTTCTGGTAGCATCTTTAGGATTCTCTATGTATAGTAAGTATCACGTCATCTGTAAACAGTGAAGGAAATGATAGCAAAGATCAATAAAACTAAAAGCTGGTTCTTTAAGAAGATAAATAAAATTGATAAACCATTAGCCAGACTCTTCAAGAAAAAAAGGGAGAAGATTCAAATCAATAGAATTAGAAATGGAAAAGAAGTAACAACTGACACTGCAGAAATACAAAGGATCATGAGAGATTATTACAAGCAATTATATACTAGTAAAATGGACAACTGGAAGAAATGGACAAATTCTTTGAAAAGTACAACCTTCTGAGACTGAACCAGGAAGAAATAGAAAACATAAATGGACCAATCACAAGCACTGAAATTGAAACTGTGTTAAAAATCTTCCAACAAACTGTGATTAATCTTCCAACAAAGAAAAGACCAGGACCAGATGGCTTTACAGGTGAATACTATCCTTCTCAAACTCTTCCAAAATATAGCAAAGAGAGGAACACTCCTAATCTCATTCTATGAGGCCCTGATACCAAAACCAGACAAAGATGTCACAAAAAAAGAAAACTACAGGCCAATAACACTGGTAAACATAGATGCAAAAATATCCACCAAAATACTAGCAAACAGAATCCAACAGCACATTAAAAGGATCATACACCATGATCAAGTGGGGTTTATCCCAGGAATGCAAGGATTCTTCAATATACGCAAATCAATCAATGTGATACACCATATTAACAAATTGAAGGAGAAAAACCATACGATCATCTCAACAGATGCAGAAAAAGCTTTTGACAAAATTCAACACCCATTTATGATAAAGTCTCTCCAGAAAGTAGGCAGAGGGAACTTACCTCAACATAATACAGGCCACATATGACAAACCCTCAGCCAACATCATTCTGAATGGTGAAAAACTGAAACCATATCCACTAATATCAGGAATAAATCATTTAAATTTAAATAGCATCATTTGACTTCTGCCTACCATATTGGACACAATAGGTCTAGATAAATAAATGACCAAAATTTTAAAAATTATGTTTTGCCTTTTTCAATTCTAATATAAAACACATCATAATTGAAAGCAGTGTTCTCTAAACTAGAAGTTTACTGTTATTAAACGTCAAGTATTAAGAAATAACACAACTGTCTGGATTCAACAATAAATTTATTTCTTGACAATCAAGGGAATGTGATCAGAAGTGAACAAATCAAAGTATAATTACCCTCTCAGACAAATAAGTATTTCATTCTATTTACCTTGCAGTTTCCTGGCGAAGCGCATTGAGAAATGTGTCTGGGTGGAAGAGTTCTGATAGGTCAAGTGTATCGGAGAGAAGAGTCTGGTTTTCAGCTCTCTCTACCCAGTTCTAGGAGGAGGGAGATACACGAACACACATTTAAAAACTTTGCAAACTTGAAAGATAAAGATTGGACACAGATATGGTGAAATAGTTCCCACTAAAAATCAAACCAAAACAAAAAATACCCTCTCTTGGTCCTTCTTCTCACCAGCTATTATCCTATTGATATTTATCTGTGCCACTTCATAACAAAAAAACATTGTCTAATTTCATCTATAGTATTTGACCTTTTTAAAACACTTTGACTTTCTTAAAACACTTTCTTCTCTTGGCTTCTCAATCACTACAGTCTCCCAGTATTTCTTCTGTCTTCCTGACTATAACTTCTTGGTGTCCATCATTGACTCCTCCTCCTTTCCTGGAATTCCCAATATTGGGGTGTACTCAGGACCATTACTTGGTCAATCCTATAGTTTTAAAGACCAGTATGCTTATGATTCCCAATATTATATCTGCTACTCCTTCCTACCTGTTTCCTGTCACTTACTTTTCTGACATTTCCACCATGATGTTTAACAGTTATCTAAACATGTTCAAATCAGAATTCTAAATTTGCAAGACCACCTTCCTCTTCCCTAAGAAATCTTCTTTATCACCAGAATCCTTCAGCTCAGTGAGAAATTCAATTGATTGCTCAGGCCAAAACCTTGAAATTATTTTTTACGTCTCTCCCATGTCCCACAGCCAAATTCACAGGTCTGATATAAAAATCTTAGCACTTCTGCATTTCCACATCCACCACCCTAATCCATAACACCACCATATTATCACTTGGATTACTGCAATAACCTCTTAACTAGTTAGCCTGTTCCCTGCCTACATCTGTTTTTCCCTCAGATATGTTCATGATTTGCTTTCTTACTTCATTCAAGTCTCTGTTTAAATATCACCTCCTAAGTGGCCTTACCAGATCACTCATGCTGAAGTGTCACCCTTTTCAACCCATTAACTTTCTAATTCTTTTAATCTACATCAATTTTCTCTACAGCATACTGATATTTATTAGATATAAAGTTCAGTTCGGCTTCAATATTTCATCAAGATCTACTATTTGCCTTCACCTTCTGGTAGGCCCAATAAATAGATGCTTACTTTAAAAATGTCCTGACATTCCCAGAAATGAATAATATAAATATGTGTATAAGCACAGATGTTACTACCCTATCTAATAAGTGTAACAATGTTACAAATGCCAACAAGGTATGACATTTAGATTTATTTAAAATATTAGATTATTTACTATCACATATAAATGGGCATTTTACATGCCACTTGGAGTGAAAATAACTCCCTATGTGCTCTATAGGTTTAAATTCTCTTGCTCTAAACTATAAATGAGAGTTTATTATTGCAAGAGTAAAGTTTTAAAAATAATCGTGAAAACTGTTAATTTTATATAAGAAAATTAAGAACTCTAGAGTTCAATAAATAGAGAAATTGATAATTATTACAAATATTGAGAGACTACAATAGCTAGACAAGTGTAAGGAAAAATGTTGGAAGCATTTTAGTCAAGAAATATTAATAAAAATTTAACTAATATGAAGAATAATATACATATTTGGTTATCTTGAAATTCAGACCTTTGTAAAATTGTTTGACATACTTGCATTTGCAACACTAAATAAAATTATTATTAAGAACAAAATTTAATTGTAGGTTACTTAGTTTTATTTAACATGAGTCCTTCAAGTTCTAGTTGGGAATACTTTCTATCTTGTGAGAATGAAGTAACAATGAAATATTAGCTTTGCCACCTTGAATTTTCTCAAGGAGAAACAAGGCCCTAATATCATTTACAAAAAAATCCAATATAAATCATCTTCAATCTAGGCATAAACAATTTTTAAAAATACAGAAAAGAAAAAAGTAAAGAAAAATTAGATACATCAAATATTTATTTTCTCACTTTTACAATTTCAAAACAATAGACATTAAAAGGAATATTTTATTTAGGAACAATTTTTCATTGAGGTTTCGAATTTGTGGAGGTTAAAAAAAAGCCTGACAAAATCATCAATATAGATTAACAATCATTTTCAGGACATGAAGTATGAGGAGTTTTGAGATTTCTTTAAGCTATAGACCTTATGTTCAAGGTTCTTCCTAGAAAACATGTTACTGAAATATATTTTCCTAAACTATTTTTACTATTCACAAACAAGTTAATATTATTGGTAGTAATATTAAATATTCTACTTTAATATTATGTGCAATAGACAATTAGATAAGCATATATATCTTAAAGTCCTTTTAAAGTGTGACAATGTGTAAATTAACAATGAAACCAATCGCTGCTTTTCTTGCTAGTGAAGAGTTTTCCAGCTGCAAATAGCTAACAACAAAGTGAACCTGATAGAAGATACATTATAGAATGGAAAATCAGCATGCACTTATCATTGACAATGGAATAGTGGTGAGGACCATGACTGATTTAGGAATCAAAGGTACACATGTTTTGTTCATAACTTTCCATTGGGTTTTCAGAAATAATAACAGTATTTGATAGGACAGACATTGACTATAGCAGAAAAATTGTCAATTACTTTCATTCTTCTTCAACCAAAGATAAAACTATATGACATAAAAGACATTTTTCAATTGTCTTATTTTATACTAATAAACTATGTTCATACCAGATGTAATAGAAGACTTTAAGTGGTAAAAATGGCTGTATAAAGCAAGGAAAGCCTTGAAACAGTGTTTTGAAAATAAGGGTACCAACATAGCAGATGTTACTAACAATCACCGGTTACTTTCAGGGAAAGTAATTTGTTTGCTAGAACCTGCCAGTTCTTCAAAAAACCAAACTTGTCTTAAGAGTTTAAATTCTCTGCATGTTTTCTGCTGTAAAGATCTTCTTACTGTGATACTCCAGGAAGCTGCTGAAATTGGTATGCATGTGATAAAAGCTGAGATGCAGATAAAAATTCAGAGAAGATTTTGTTATCTTGAAAGCCAATTATGTTGCTATATTGTCACATTTCTAGACCCAAGATTTATCTTCTGCAAGCAGTACAAATAGCATGGTTTATAGGATTGCTTCTATAAAACTGTCAATCATCATAGACTACTGTTTAGTATTCCAAATGTGCAAGAGAGTTGACTATAGGCAGAAGTAATCAGCTGACAGTATTGAGAAATTATTGTCCCTGTACAAAATCTGACGCCTAAAATTCTGTAATTCTACTGCTATAGTAATAGCTATATTTTATTGGATAAAATTTCAGATATACTATACCCTAAGTTCATTCTATAATGGTGATAATCCAATTTAAAGTTTGACTGTATTTTAATCTTAAATCTCAGGATTTTGGCGAAGATGTATTTTTCTATGCAATTCTAATTTAATGTATTTATTTATTATATATCTCCACTAAATGTAGAGATTCTTATTGGCAGAGCAATGAATAGCACATAATAAAATTCAATAAACATTCACCAAATGATGAATAAATTAAAGAATATGAATAAAAAATACCCGTAAGGTAGCTCTTCTAGCTGAGTATAGTACATGAAAATACGGATGCTGGAGGTTTTTGACCACATACAGACTATTTTTTCAATTTTGTTTATGTAAGTTTTCCTATGAATATTTTTACGGAGTACCCAGTATGTGTAAAACATTGCAGTAATGACTGTGAAAGTTACTGAGTTAGGGAAAAAAAAGAGATTCCCTTCTCAGGAATGCAAAGTATTGCAGAACCTTGCAAAATAGATTAAGACACCTCAGAAAATGAAAGAAAAGTAAACAATGTAATTTTAATAAAATTACTTTTAAAGTTCAAGATCTTAAGAGAAAATGAAACAAGCCTTCAAATGTTAGATGGTGGAACAAAGTATAAAGTTGAACAATAGTGTTCATTGGGTAGATTTAAATAGAAGCTAAAATCTCAGAAATACCTCATGGGTACTACAAAAATACATCTCAGCAGGTGTACGAATCATGATGATTGGGAAGCATGAAAGAGATTTACGTCAGTTTGCTTGAGAATAACCCTAAGATTGACTGAATCATTCATTTATTCAACAGATATTTACTGAAAAACCTACTTGTGTAAGCCACTGTTCTACATGCTTGGATAGAGCAGTAAACAGACAAAAATCTCTGCCCTTATCAAGCTTCCATTTTAGTGGAGGAATACAGAGAAAACAAACAAACAAGCAAGTAAAATATATACACTATTAGGTGGAGATATAGGCTATGGAAAAAAATTTAAAAGGGAAACAGGATGTAAAGTATCAAGGAAGAGGAGGGTTACAATCTGAAATAGGATTGTCCTGAAGGGATAAAGAAACTTCTTTCCTTGGAAAAAAAAAAAAAGAAGAAACAAGGAAAAATGAAACTTCCTTGCAGATATCTGAGGGAGAGCATTCCAGGTAGAGGAAACAGGAAGAATAAAGTCCATTTGAGGGAGTGTGCTAGGCTGTTCATTGAAAAGCAAGGAGACCAGTATGGCTGGAACAGAATAAATTAGGAAGCAAAAAGTAGGAGAGGAAATCAGAGAGGTAAACAGGCCAGATCTCGTAGGTTGCTGTAAGGATTTTGTTACTCTGGATGAGACGAGAAACCGTGGGGAAATTTCCAAGAGAGGAGTGATATAATCTGATGCTTTAACCAGAATATTTAGACTGCTGGGTTGAGAACTGACCAGAAAGGAGACCAGGGTGGAAGCAGGACTAGTCAGGTGGCAGCTGCACCAATAATGACTTCAATCAAGGTAGGAGCAGTGAAAGTGGTGAGCGGTGCCTCAGAATATATTTTGAACGTACAGCCGAGGTAATTTTTCTGATTGAAAGGATGCAGTGTATGAGAGAAGAGTTAACAATGATTCCAAGACCTTGTGCCTATGCCTCAAGAAAGGTGGAGATGTCATTTACTTTTACGGGAAAGACTGCGGGTAGCACAAGTTTTTCAGTAAAGGGCAGGAGTTCATTTTTGAATATGTTAAGTTTGAGATGTTTATTAAACATCCAAGTGAAAATACTGAGTATACACCAGAGTTAGGGGAGAATACTGGGCTGGAGCTATAAATCTGAGAATAATAAAAGTTTAGATGGGATTCATAGGCATGAGATCACTATGGGTGGAGTACAGATAGAAAAGGACAGAGGACTGTGCTCTAGGGAATCAAATTAGAGATGAGGGAATAGAAAAGCCAGAGAAATAGACAGATAAGAAAAACAGAAGTGTGTGGTGACCTTGAGGCCAACTTATAAAAAGGTTTCAAGGGGTAGAAACATCTTTTAAAAATGTTGCTGATAGATATCAAAAACTCTGAGATATTATAGAAAGGGAATTTGAGTGTGAGTTCTATCATTTATCATACACATTTTGCAAACTATTCTTGAATATGGGGTTTTACTTTTCGCATCTTTAAAAATGGAAATAAAAATATGTACCTCATATATTATAAATATTACTAGATTGTGTCTAAAGCACATGTATGCCTGAGATGAAAATATGCTCAGTTCTTATAAATATTCATTTTTCTTTCTATCCTTCATTTGATCATTTAAAAAGTTTGAGTATATGTTTGAAGTGGTGCACTGAAAGAAAAGAAAGTGATCTGAAGCTCAAATATAGGTCACTAGTACATTTTACTGCTAGGGACGTGAGAAGAGCTATTTAGATGAACCCAAAAAGGGTGTAACAAGCCACATTTCTAGATCTAGAAATGCCAGTCTGATGTATTAGTGATAATTAGGGTTAAAGGGGAAGAAATAAGAGCTAGAGGCTCACAGATGTTTTTTTTTCAGAGAAGAATTAGTTTTCTTGAAGTGGGCCATAGAAGTAAAATGCAAAGGGAAAAAGTTAAAGCAATCTATGTGGCTAACAACAAGCATCTTTGCAGACATGTGAGAAACTGTGTGCCTGAATATTTGAACAAAAAATAGGAAGCAGCACCTAAAAAGAATCTCAGAAAAACATAAGAGTGAAGGGGCTGATGCTTATACTAGGGAAAAATATGCTTCCCAGCGTTCCACAGTGGGAGGGGATGGAAGGAAGCAACATAACGTTAGCGTCTGCTGATAGAAAAGGTACTTTGGTATAGTCTACTGCACAGTGCCCAAATAAGGCCTAATTCAGACTTAATTCAGGCCATTACAGGAATGGAGATAGCATTAAGTGCTTCTAGGTTGTAGTACTTCTGCTATTTATTCCTAGAGTACTGCACTTCCTTTATCATTTTGATTGTTGTGGCTTATTTGTTGTCTGTCCTGATAAACTCTAAGGATAGTTTATATGTCATGCTGAATGGCATTTATTAATAATAATAACAATAATAACTAATTCTTTTTATTGCTTAAATCTCCCCAGATTTCAAGGACCTTAACAGTTGATATAAACAAGATTCCATCATAAGAATGATGGGTGGCAGGATTTGGTAGTATATGAGTGTACCAGCCACTGGCTCGAGTTAGGCCAAAAAAATTGTGTAGAGTTCAAGAAGTCACTATAAATTTTAAAATGAAAGAAAGAACCTACAGAGAAGCTCAGTCGTAAAAAATGGGCATGAAAGCTTGCCAATGACACATGGCACCCCAAGTTTGGTTAGCAGTAGAAGTAAAATGAGACATTCAGGAGCCCATTAAACATGTGCAGAATACTGGGTCTGTTTAGCACACCCAAGCCTAACTGGGTACTCGATATGAAGGTCTTATATCCTTAAATAGAATCAACTCATGAGCTAGGTTGGAACAGAAATTGCAGGCGTAGAGTCAAGGGATCCAACTGTGAGAAGTTGAAAATATGAAGACAGAGGGAAAAAGGCAAATGCTGACCCCACAGATTTATGAACTGGGTAGAGATCATGCTGGAATTTAAAATGATCAACACAGAAAAATCAGGGAGAACTTCTGCAGAGGCTATTCTGCAGGCCAAAGGGGAAACAAACAGTGGAAATCAGGAACCAAAGAAACTCTCAGAAGATGTTATTTCTGAAGAAAGAGCAGAAAAACTCGAAGTCAGGAAAATAATTCTAGGGTCTCAATAGGAAATAATATGTTATATATATTATATTATATTATATTTATATATCTAGTCCATTCATTTGTTCATTCATTTATTCAGAAGGCAGTACGCTACGTATTAGAAATACAGGGGAATTATTATTTTTTTTAAAGTCCTTGTCCTAAATGATCTTAGAGACCATAGGATAAATGATTGCAAGACTCTCTTTGGCTGAGACTGCTTGGGTACCTAAGGGTTCTCTGGCTCTCTCTAAATCACCAGCATTGAGAGGACAGTCTTAAACCCATGTCACCCAGTAGAGTAAGACTCTCTCCATATTGAAAAATGATCCTCTAAAACATAATCTGCTTTCTCTCCTTAATATCCCACAGTGTTCCCTTTTGCCCTTATGATCAAATATAATCCCTTAATACAGTATCATAACATGGCCTTTCCTGCTCCACCAGCCTAATCTCTGAACACCCCTCCTTGCGCTCTATGCTCTGCTTTTAGTTATTAAAAGCGCATGGCTTACTCTTGACTCTGACCTTCCTCTTGTCTGGCACAGTCTTTCCTCTTGTCTGGCACAGCCTTTCCTCTTGTCCTCGCTTGGTCTATTCCTACTAAGCTTTCAGCTTAAGCATCACTTCCCTGTTCCCATGTAGGTTAGGTACTCTTGCTATTTGCTCACATAGTACTAGAATTCCTTTGTCACTCTTACTGTTGCTGTTTATTTGGTTGTCTATTTTTTCTGATAAATTGTAAGGACAGTTCCTTGGGACACAATGTATATCTATTTTGCTTACCATTCTATATTCAGCAACCTCAGCACAGTGCATGGCACCAAGATAGAATTTTTAATTGCTAAATGAATGAATGTAAGAAATTTAAATTCTGTGAGGCAGAAACTGTATCAATTTACTAATCATTTTATCTCCCGTGCTTCACTCAGAGCTTAGCATAAAGTTGTTGCTTACAATATGTTTGACTGACTAAATAATGAATGCCATCTTGACCCAGTCACTCTCACCTTATTTGCACAAAACCCCTGTATTGATCAGGTACTATGTGTAATACTCTCAGTAGCTTGTTCTGTTTCCTATATGTTATGCCCTAAATGAAAGGCTCTGGGATTTTAAACCATGGCTGGAACTGGGCTCAACCTGCTGTGTACCTATTTGGAATCAGTCTGATCATTACACTTTCATAAATAACCAAAAGCTGCCATTTTCTCAGATCTCTGAAAATAGTACTTCTAATTCTCCCTGCCCTCCCAATATTCTCAGCCCTTTCTTCCCCACCTAAGTAGCCAGGTTGTTCCTCTAAACTTTGTAAGTTGCTCTGGTTACTTATCTGTGAAACATAAAAGGCATGTATGAAATCAAAGGACCTGGCAGACCCTTGACTAGATGGAAAGTGAATGCCAAACACTAAAGGTTATCTTAGGGAAGCAGATATCTGTACATTCATAACTGAAAAAAAATATTAAGGCAGGAAAACAATAAAAATATATCCTTAAGTGGTGACATAAATGATGAATTATTGCATGTTCCCTAGGTAGAAAGATAAGATAAACTATGGTCAAGCCTGAAAATTATCCTGAAGGTTAAAAGGATATTTTATCATTATAATTAAGGCTAAATGCCTATAAAGCTTTTTAGAAAATCACACAGCGAAAAAGTTTTCAGTTTTGATGATCAGTATACAATATACTCAGTATGAATAATCATGCCAGAAAATTGTAATAATTTATGTAAAACTGCTTTAAATGATATTAATTTCAGTATCAATAATATATTTATTATATGCACATAGCATAATTATTAAGCATACTTACACGTATAGTGTAATAAAAGCTACCCATTGGCAGCAAATAAAGTTTCTGCCCTTTATAAAATAATCTAATGCAAATAATACTGATACATATATTAAGTGATAAATTATCACAGCCATGCAATTATAACACACCAAGGACTTCAGAGCATTTCTTTATTTTTCTAAGAGCACTGATGGACTATTTGTCCTTCCTCTTCTGACTTCTCTATCCTTCCTTCCCTCCATATTTCTGGCATTTATTGATAGATTATATCTGGACATATACACAGTAGATAGGAAGATGGGTAAACCCGAGTCCCTGCCTTGTTCTTCTCTACCTGCTAATTTTAAACTCATTTTCAGATCCAGTAGTTTCTTCTTCAATAATCCTACAACTGAGAGGTTGATTATACTGGAAGCCAAATAAACATTCAGATGAGTTCTGGCCCCTTCAAAGGAGTACCATTGGCAGACTGGCAGCATAGAGTAAGAAGAGAGGAAAAGATGAAATTACACAACAAGGCAAGGCCCCCCTAGAGGAAGTGTCTAAAGAGATGAGAGGAGATGAAATCAAGTATACAGCTCTAGGGATGAGGCTTCAACAGCAGAAGGTCAACTACTTTTGTATTAGAACAAAGATGATGAGGGTGGGTTTAGACAAATTTGTAGGTGGGAGGGAAGGGTAGGCATTTTCAAGTGGTCATATTTCATAGCTTGAATTTTCTCTGTAAGGTAAAAAGCAGGGTGTTCTGCTAAGGGAAAAGTTAAAGATGTGGACAGGTATGTGCCTTACTAAAAAAAAAAAATGAATGAGGATTGCTGTATCTAGAAGGACACTGATCAAGTTACTCCTAATAAGCTGATATGACAAAGAATGTTATTTGTGAAAGCAGTGTAACAAGCAGAGGAAGAAGGCAGTAAGACAGTGCAAAACCACACAGGAAAAGCGGTACATTGCATGCACCAACTGACCTATAACATTTGCTATTCCTTAAAAAAAATAATCACCTTGTCTTTCTCCATCTATATCATTCCTTATTCTGTTCAATTTTCCTTCATTTACCTGACTGGGCCACTCTGAAAAAACTTGATCAATTTGGAAAAAAACAAAACAGAAAAAAGCAGCTCCCTGTAGGGGGGACATACCCTAAAGCAAATTAGTCACAGCTATGAATAAGTTTCAGTTACCATCTATATTAAAATTATAGATTTTTCTCTAAATTCTCAAAAATTATGAAAAGCCACACTACACAGAGAGAACACAGTCTTTTTGTTTTGTCTTTTTTTAAAGAGTGCTAGGTAAAATCACAGATGACAGAATAAGAAAGGAATATACGGTGCTCTATGAACAAAATCATAATATTTTCACTAGTTGCTAGCAGAATGGTTAAAAATATGAGAGTTTATAGTACAATCGTCATACAGTCATACAATTACTAAATAATTTCATCTTACCTGTATTGCAAGGGCACGAGCTACAAGACCTCTAAGGTATTGTAAAGGATCTTCTGGACCTTCCCACTTGCTTTGCCATGTGAGAGGACACTACAATTTTAAAAGGATCAAAATTAAGTTTACATATACAATATTACATATAAAAGATCTTTTAACATTAGTGTGATGGGGAAAATACTTTGGCATAATTCACATTATGTGTATCATGAATTCATTTCATTAAGATATGCCTTTTTTCTATTTTATACATAATATCAATAATGTATATGTGTCAATCCCAGTGTATGTATAAAATAGACAATTGATGGGAGCATACTGTATAGCACAGGGAACTCTACCTAATGCACTGTGGTAAACTAAATGGGAAGGAAGTCCAAAAGGGAGGGGATATCTGTATGTGTGTATGGCTGATTCATTTTGTTGTGCAGTGGAGGCGAACACAACATTGTAAAGCAACCATACTCCATAAAAAAATTAATAAAAAAATTTTTAAAAAAGATATGTCTTTTTCTTTGATCTTATCTCATTAAAATTGAATGATAAATAGAGTCAGAATGAATTGACCTGTTTCTCTAAAAGGAAATATTTTTAAGTAAAAATTCTTGAAAGAATAAACAAATGAACATAAACCAGTATATAGAAAGTAGCAAATCATGTTTTCTTGAAATGATATGTAATGAAATCAAATTAAATTTCACAAATTCATTTTATAAGTAGTAAAGACAAGACACAACTAGTCTTGTGTCCCTACAGAATTACAGAAATTTTATCTCCCAAACCACACCAGATATATGACAAAAAGAGAATAAAACAGAAAATACTCTAAATTAAAGAAATAAATAAAACCTTTCTAAAAAAGTTACCTTTTTAATATCTGACCTTCTTTTAACTGACATTCTCCATTAATACATTCATTATAATATTCCTTTTCTGTGAGAGTTTTCTGGATTTTTCAAATATTATGTAACTATCATTCAAACTTAATACTTATTTTTCTCCAGTGGAATAATAAGGAGAGAGCATCAATTTCTTAACCCAAAACACTGTCTGATTACATAGCTGAGAAACTACTCCAGGCTAGAGTATATCAACAATGTATGGAAAATGGAAATTGTAAGATAACAAACCTTACAGTGAAAAAAAGACCTTAGAAAACATCTAGTTCAATTACTCTAGGTGAATGAAGTAAGCCTTCTTAGGAATATGGTAGCTAAGTGCTGGAGCTATGCTGTGAACTGAAACAGGTGTGATGACTTTAAAACATGACCCTTAAATCCTTTGGCAATTCTGTGGAGACTTGAAGTCTGCTCTTCTTCTTAAATAAGTGTCCTGTGAATATAGCAGAAGTGATGTGGTTCCAGTTTCCAGGTCCAGGTCTTAAGAAATTGGTTGCTTGTATTTCCTGTCTTTTGTGACTCTTGATCTTGGAACCCATTCAACATATTGTGAAGTCCAATTTTTGGAGAGGCCCACGTGGAGATGAACTGAGGCTCCCAGCTCTCAGGCAGCACTGACTTGCCAGCCACATGAGTGAGCGGAGTGGAAGAGACAAGCTTTCTCTACCAAGGTCTACCCAAATTTCAGCTCTGTAAGCTTAAAATAAAATGATTTTTTAAAAATTATTATGTTTTAACCTGGTAAGTTTTGGTGGGATTTGTTATACAGCAAGACTTAACTGATACAGTTCTTTGGTATCCAGAAGCAGGGTTCTACCTTAACAAAAACCTAAAACATATGGCACTAGATTTGAGACTGGGTGGTGGGCTGAAGCTGCAAGAACCTTCAACAGAATGTAAGTGAAAACATAAAGGGCTTCTAAGAGAATAGTGGAGGTCTAAGGGACTTTGAGGACTTAAAGGAAAGGGAGGAAACAATCTCAGACAGAGAAAGTACTCTTGGGACCTTAAGGGCATGCCTTGCAGATCCTTTCTGTTAAACAATAAGGCTTCAATGAATCTTAAGGGTGTTGTCCCACAGCCAACACACAAGAAGCCTAAGGTAGAGAAAAAGGCTTATCACAAGATTTATGGCCATAGTTTTTGTCTAATGTGAATCTCAATGAGATTCAAAGCAAACTCACAATCTTAGAATACTGTTCTGGTGTAAGTTTCATCTGTTTGGGATTAATGGGGAAAAGAGGGCACAATTAAAAGAGAACTTTGGACCCCAGAATCCCTATGGGTGGGAAGCAGGTTGAGAAAACCACTCAGCTTCAAACATGTCTAAATATTATTGAAATGTATGGATAATTAAGAGACAAGAATCAACAGCTCAGAGGGCAAAACCAAGAGCCATGGATAATTATTCCCAGGGAACAATATGGAATCCTAATAAAGGAACTGAAAACATAAGCTTGCTTAGATTTCAGAATTGCTAAGGACACGTGAGCCTCCCATTTCCTCATTTTTTGAGTGGGAATGTCTATTGCAGTTACCTGTCCTACCATTTATATTGGGTTTGTAGGGGACAATAACTTATCTCTGCACGTCATAGGTCTTTAGTTGAAAACCATGCTTGAGAAACTGTTTTTGAAGAACCAAACCCAAGAAGCCTCACCCATATTTCCACCTGATTTTGATGACAACATCCAGCTTGAGGCTGTAAAGGAATGAGACATCTGGGGAAACTTGGAAGGAGATGACTGCATTTTACATGTGGGAGAAATGCAAATAATTTGTGCTCAAAGGGCAGACTGCAGCAGCTTCAAAACACGGTCCCAAAATTACTTGATACTCTTCCCATTGAGAGTTGAGGTCTATGTCCACCCCACCCCTTGACAACCCGACCAATAGAATAAGGGAGAAGTGATGCTTTATCAGTTTTCAGATCTAGGTCTTAACAAATTCACAGCTTTCATTTCCTGTTTCTTGGGGTATACACTTTTAGAACCAAGATACCATGTTGTGAAGAAGCCAAGTAGTCCATATAGAGAGGCCCATGTGGAGACATCTAGAGAGCAACCAAGGCCTCTAGCCATCAGTCCCGATAAACTACCAGCCAATAATCAGCACCACCTAGCCAGCCCCGTGACTGAGCGTCCATTAAGTAGACCCTCCTGTTCTAAGCTGAACTGACTCAGCTGGTGTCACACGAAGCAAAGACAAGCTTTCCCTACCAGACCCTGCCCAAACCACACACTAATGAGCTAAATAAATGATTGTTCTTGTTTTCAGCCATTAAGTTTCAGGGTAGTTTATTACGTAGCAATAGATAGTTGATAGGTCAGGTTTTCACATTCTAAGTTTTATGCTTTTCCTGTTGTAGAAAGATAGCTCCTTTATATAGTGTTTAATTACATAAAGTAAGTTACTGGTAGGCAACCTTTAAGGTGCTCCCAGTGACCCCTGCCACTTGGCATTCATCTCCATCCTTGTGAAATTCCCTCACCTTGAGCATGAACTGGTTTTAGGGACTTGCTTCTAAGGAAAGAATATGGCAAAAGTGATGAGAAGCCACTTCTGAGAGTAGGGTACAAATATTGTGACTTCTGTCTAGCTCACTTTCTTTTCATCTCTTCCTTGTTCACTCTGTGTGAAAAAGTTGCATACTGTGGGTTGCTTTATGGAGATGCCCATGTAGCAAGGAACTGATATGTCCAGTCAACAATAAGTGAGGACCTGAGGGCTGCCAACAGGCATCCCATAAGTGCTCTGAGAGGCTGCAGTAATTGCAGCCCTAGTGACACCTAACTGCAGACTTGTGGGAGACCCTAAGACAGAACACCCAGTTAAGCTACCCCCAGATCCCGACTCACAGACACTGTAATGTGATAACTTTTCATTGTTTTGTGTCACTAAATTCTAGGGCAATTTATTACACAGCAATAGATTAACTAAGAGAACTATCAATATTAGTGTCAGATGTAATACTTTCATTCAATACATATTCAAGTCCTTATTGTCCATCCATTCAGCAATTACTGAGAGCCTATAATGTGCAGGCATTATAAGGTCCTGGCTATCATGGAGCTTACATTTTACTGGGGGATAAAGGCAATATACTTATTTCTAAATATATTATAAGAAAAAGGCTACACAGTGCTAAATCCTATGTAGAGAATTACAACATGATATGTGATATGACCGAAGTAATATGAAATGATAGTGATATGATAGAAGACTATGAGGAATAAAATCTTCACCCTAAAGAGCATTAGAAACCAGTAAAGGAGATAACACAGCTAATGTCCCTGATGGTGTTTTAAGAATGACTTATATAGCATGTTTCTGGAGCTAAGAGGAAAACAATGATTTAATCAAAGAAATCTTAGTAAAGGAAGTACTGTGAAGCTTTGAAGGTTGTGTTGAATTTTGACAAAGGTAGACATAACTGGAGGGGACTTTTTAAGCTAACATTTATGTGTTAGCAACTGTGCTGAGTGCTGGATATGTACCGGAAGCAGGTACTATTGTAATTTCCATTTCTCAGAGGAGAAAATGGAGACACAAAGAGAACAGCATATCCAAAATCACAGAGCTGGAAAATGGCAAGTCCAAGATGTGAACCCAGGTAACCTAACTCTAGAGTCTGTCAGCATTAATTCTGCCTCCAACGTATTTTACATTTCTATAATGTAATTTCTATATTACACCATTTGAGATTTGTCAACTGAAAAAAAAATGCACAATGTTAGAGTTGTGCATTAAGTTTTACTTGGGGCAAAATGTAGCCCGGGAGACAGCATTTCAGATAGTTCTGATAAACTGCTCCAAAGAGGTAGGAGGGAAGGTGTGTGATTTTGTGTGTGATTTTGATGAAGGAGGAGTACATGTAATCAAGCACATATTTTTTGCAGAAGGTTGCTGCTAGTTTCGTGAAGATTCAACATGACAATTATGTATTGGGAATTAAAGTTATAATTATGGGGAAACTAAGGCTTAGAGTAGGTTTATTTAACTAAACTATTTTTTTTAATTTAAATGGTAGAGAACTTGAACCCAGTTCTAACTCTAAATGTAAACTTTTTGTTATCCCATGCTTTTCATGAAAGATGTCATAAAAGCAAAACAGGATACAAGCAGATTTCCTAATTCACTCTTTTTCAAGCATCAGTTAATTAACTGACAACTCAGCAATAACCTGTTAAATAGCTGCTATTTGTCAATCATTTGTTAGGTCCTGTGGATACAAAGTTATAACACAATCCCTGTTCACAGAAGTTTGCACTAGAGGGGGAAATAAATAATAAAAGAAGACAGCTACAGACAATACAGTAAGTTCCCTGATAATGACAAGTACTGTGCTCGTGAAACACAGATGTAAGGTATACCAAATTCAAACTGTGCCTAAGGACAAGAGTCAGGAAAGGCTTTCTGGTGGAGATAATGCTTGAGGTGAGTCTCAAAAGATAAACAGCTTACAGTAAAGTAAAGAAGGACAGTAAGAAAATGAAGGGGCATTAATAAAAAAGACATGAGACAACTGGGCTGATGGTCAGACCATGAAGCTTTTGAATGTTTATACTGAGGAGCTTAATCTGGAAAGCAACAATAAAACTAAATTACACTTTAACTAGGGAAGTGACACAATCATATTTGGATTTTAGAAAGATTATCCTAGTAGAAATAGGGAGAACAAGCATTAGGGTGATGAAACTGCAGTCAGAGAGGTGAATTAGGAAGGTACTGTAGAAACTCTTGTGCAGCACTTACATGTGCAGGCACTGTTCTTAGCATTTCACCTGTATTAACCCTTTAGACTTCACATCAACCCTCTGAGATGGATAGTTATTACTCCCATTACGAACATTTAGAAACTAAGGTAGAGAAAGGTGAAGTGACCTGCACAAGTAAACATTCTAGTACATAATCTTGGATGTTTTAAGTTCCACTCCGCAACCTTAATATGTTTACTATATGAACTTTAAAAAAAAGGACCACAGTTAGTAACTCTTTTCCCTTTTCAGTTAATAACGTAATCATCTATACTACTGACAAACACCACTATCCTACTAATAAAAATGACGTGCTGATCCTCACACATGAGTGAAAAACTGGTAATCCAGTATCTTCACACTGCTGAAGTTAAGCCAACGCTGGATTATAGTTTTTGGAAATGAATCAACTTTCATCTGACTCAAGCTTATTGCAGTGCCTGACACAGGGAGACAGCATGGAAATTGCTATTTATTTCAAACACTAGAAGTTGCACTGGGATTTCACTGTAGGTGGGAAAACAGAATTCAGTTTACATTTTTTTTAAAGAAAAGGAGAAAGGAAAAAGGAAAAAAAATATATAGTTCATTGTAATTTCAATTTCGCATGAAGTGATTAACCCATATGGGCAGTTTACAAATTATCACTAACTCCTATACTAGCCATAACTTACAAATTTGTACAATTAATTAAATTAGCTAAAATCCATTTTACACACATATACATGATTAGAGAGTTATATTTCAGAAGGATAAAGATAGCTGCAGAGTAAAACACTCTAATAATAGAGCCCTTACTATATAGAGAGAGTCTAATAGAATAGCCTCTCTTCTATTTGGAAGAGAAAGTACAACTCAGAAGATAATTTGTGATAAAAGTTAGAATGCATTCTGATTTAATCTTACTAAGACCTTTACTTAGAGCCAAAGATTTCAATTTTCTTAATAGTACAGAGAAACAATCTATAAAACAGCACCAGAACAAACTAAGGACTTTCAGATACAGGAGATTTATTTAACTGAATTATTTTCTTTTAAAATATGAATCCTATTTTAAAAATCTTTTTATTTTGTGCCTTCCCTTTAAAGAGACTCATTTGCTTTCTCAGGACATGTAACTTCTGTTTTCCATTAAAAAATTATAAAATACTTATGAAGAGATTATACTAAGTTATAAAACATCTGGAAAAGTAGAAGCAATCCATTGATGGATGAATGGATAAACAAAATCTGATACAGACCTTCCTCGACTTACAGTGGGGCCACGTGCAGATAAACCCCCTGCAAGTTGAAAATATTGCAAGTTGCAAATGCATTTAACACACCTAAACCACCAAACATCATAGCGTAGACTAGCCTATTTTAAACGTGCCCAGGACACTTACATTAGCCTATGGTTGGGCAAAATCATCTAACACAAAGACTATTTTATAATAAAGTGTAGGATATCTCAAGTAATTTATGGAATACTGCACTGAAAGTGAAAAACAGAATGGCTGTATAGATACAGAATGGTTGCATTGTATCAGTTGTTCACCCTGATGATTGAGTGGCTGACTGAGAGCTGCAGCTCTCTGTGCTGCCCAGCATTTTGAGCATAAGGTACCACATATCGCTAGTCAGGGAAAAGATCAAACTTCAAAATTCAAAGTATGGTTTCTGCTGAATACATATCACTTTTGCCTCATCATAGAGTAGAAACCACCTTAAGTCGGGGACCATCTGCATATACATACAATGGAAAATTATTCAGCACTGAAAAACAAGGGAAATACTGACACATGCTACATATGGATGAACCTTGAGGATATAAGACAAATGCTGCTTGATTCCACTTATATGAGGTACCTAGAGTAGTCAAATTCATAGAGATAGAAAGTAGAATGGTGGTTGCTGGGGGCTAGGTGGTGGGGGAATGGGAAGTTGTTTAAATGGGTAGCGTTTCAGTTTTGTAAAATGTAAAGAGTTCTGGAGATTGGTTGCACAACAGTGTGACTGTACTTAACATTACTGAACTGTACACTTAAAGTGGTTAAAATGATAAATTTTATGATATGTATGTTGCCACAATTACAGAACTTCATTGGAAAAATGTGAGAAAGGAAAAGAAGAAACCAGTTTCCTTCTTGAGTCTATGCCAGCATTGTGTGCTTGATAATATTTTTGTTATCCACTTTGAGCTCATTGAATACAGAGACCGTGTACTATGTATTATTCCTATCTGTAGGGCCTGGCATGGTATAGAGAGTCCATGGTTGATAGTCAATAAATGTTTGCTGAATATTATTTATTATGTCATCCAATTACTAATATTTTAAAAAAAATCCCAGCTCCTCTTCCATCCTTGTACATTTTGAAAAAATAGAGTTATAAATAAGATGTCCATACATCCAATTTGCCTAATGATCCCTATTGTCCCAGAGTTCCATCCAGGTCGGAGTCCCTTTCACTCTTAAAACTATAGTTTGGGTGATAAATTTGAAGGTCACTATAGTTATTTTAAAAATTCAAATTTACATAACAATTTGAAGCCAAGAAGTCAATTTAGGGATTGAATCATGACCTCATTAGCACAAAAATTTAACTAAATTAACCCAGAATTACCAAAAAAATTAAAGAGTCAAGCAAGGAAATAAACAAACGGATAACTGGTAAAACACATTGCTGTTGTGATGAGTAGTACAGCATACCAAAATAATTTAAAGGCACCTTGAGAAAGGATCTGATGATTGAAAATGGCTATTGGTGGAGAATGATAAATTCTATTAAAAATGTATGTACATTTTAAAACAAGTATTATTTAATATCTGTCTTTCCAATATGTAACAGATTCATAGCATCCTCAGCATAGCATACACATACAACTGGAAGTATTAAAAATACTTATAATGAAGCCTTGGGAAAGATGATAAGTTAATCATCAAATATGTTCAGCATGTAAAATGATAATCTATAAATTTTTCCATCTAATAAAATCTAATAAAAACAGATTAAATGTATATTTACTTCTGTGAAATTTATTTCAAAATAATGTTCAACATGTTGAACATATGTCGAATATATGTTTTTACATTCTCTGAGATTTTAAGAATTTATGGGTTCTTTCTGCACTGTTTTCTGTGATAAACTCATTTAGGCCAATGTCATGTTGGTATAATTAAATATATGTATATTTTCTTGATAAAGTGTCTATTCAAATCTTTTTTCTCATTTTAAAAATTGGGATGTTTGTCTTTGCATTTTCAAATTTATTTCTTTTTAATATTTCTGGATATATATTCCTTGGTTAGAGGTATGTCTTGCAAATCTTTTCCCCTAGTTTGTGGCTTACTTTGAATTTTCATAACAGTGTGATCAATTTGGGGATAATTTTTGTATATGTTTGGAGGTACAGGTGTATGTATTACTATTATTATTATTATGCTTTTGCCTATTTGATTGTTCTACTACCATTTGTTAAAGAAATTTCCCTGTCTCCATTTAATTGCCCGAGTATATTTGGTGAAAATGAATTGATCATATATCTGTGGGTCTATTTCTGTACTCTTTATTCTGTTCTATTGAGCTATATATCTATATTTCTACCATTACCACACTGCTTTGATTATAATATCTTAATAAGTCTTGAAATCATGAAGAGTAAGATCTTCCATTTTACTCTTCTTTTTCAAAACTGTTTAGGCTACACTAGGTCTTTTGCCTTTTATTCAAATCGAATTCTCAATCACTATAAAAAAATTCTACAGAGGATTTTTATCGGGACTGTGTTGAATCTCAGGATCAATCTGGAAAAGACTAACATCTTAACAGTAATAATGGGTCTCCTGATCTGTGAGCACAGTACAACTTTCACTGCATCTTTCCATTCATTTAGGTCTTTTTAAATTTCACTCATCAATGTTTTGTAGTTTTCAGTATGTACAAAAGTTTTACACATCTTTTGTCAATTTTATCCCGATATATCATCTTTCTGCTATTATTACAAATGGTACTTTTATATTTCAATACTCAATAATTTGTTTCCAGGATATACATCATTTTTAATGTGTTTACCAAAAGTTTGCTAAACTTAAACTCTCTTACTAGCCTTAGAGCTTTTATATTTCTTAAGATCTTGTGAATAGTTCATCATATCCTCTACAAAAAAAAAAATAGGTTTCCTTCTTCCTTTCCAGTTTGTATGGCTTTTATTTCTTTTTCTTAACTTGTTGTGCTAGCTAGGACCTTCAGTATAATGCTGAAAAGACCTGGTGAGACCTCAATGTTTTACTACCAGTCTTAGGGGGAAAACATTCAGTCTTTTACTCTTATGTTAGCTATAGGTTTTTCATAGGTGACCTTTATCTGGTTAAGAAGGTTCACCTCAAATTCCAATTTAGTGAAAGGTTTTGTCATGACTGGATGCTGAATTTTGTCAAATGCTTTTTCTGTCTCTATAAAGCTAATCACGATTTTTAAAATTAGTTATTAAAATGGTAAATAACATCAATTTTTTTTATTAACTCAAACTTGTATTCTTAAGATAAACCACACTTGGCTATCCATTTTTATACTTTTTTTGATTCAATTTGTTAAAATATTGGTAAGAATTTTAGTGTCTATATTCATGAAGGAAATTAGTCTGTAGATTTCTTTTATTATGATATATTTGTTAGGTTTTATTACCAGGCAATGCTGGTCTCACAGAAAAAGCAGGGAAGTATTCCTGCCTCTTCTATTTTCTGAAATAGTTTACAGAGTTGGTATTATTTCTTCCTTAAATGTTTGTTAGATTTCACCAGTGGATTCTAGGAGCTCTCTTTGCGGGAAGGTTTTTAATAACAAATTCAACTTCCTTAATAGATATAGGCTATGGGTTACCTATTTCTTCTTGAATGAGCTTTGGTAGTTTCTATCTTTCAAGGAATTTGTACATTTCATCTAAGTTCATCTAAATATATTCTCTTATCATGGCAAATGATGGTTATAAGTGGGGGATACTGAAGCAGAATTCCAAGATACTAGAGACTCTGGGTTTTTGCAGGCCCCTTTGTTCTTACATAGATCAATAGAAACTGATTTCCATTTATAAGTATACATAATCAAATTTTGATTGTAAGTAAAGCTAGAGATGAGGGGGTGGGGCAATTCCATCCTAGTATTTAGTAGGCCTGTGGAGATGAGTATGTGGAGTTCAGTCTTCATAAAGCTGATATCTGCCTCTTGTTACAAAGACTACCATCTAGCTTCATGATCAAATTAACAAAATATGCAATGAGAGATGAAGTGCAAAGAATACTGATCTAGGAAACACAACATCAGGACTGCAGTATGGGCTTTGACACTTTACCAGAATACCAACTCCTTTCAGCTTCAGTTTTCTAATCTAAGTAAAAGGAAGGTGATGAGAGTAGAAAATTAGATGAGAGCTACACAAGCGCACCATAACTGGTAAAATGTTATATAAAACATACGCTACTACTTTATTCTAATGGAAAAATGCTAATTATTCAACATTAATAATTATCATTTGGTAAAATAGTTTGGGTATGACTTTTCTAAGAACTTATTTGTATGAAGGTAGGTAAATTTTAAAAGGGGGTCCTTTAAGAAAACATGGGGTCTCCAACCATTTTATAAGAACCATTTCATCTTTCCTTTTCTCCCAAAGACTGGGAAATCAATGACGGAGGTGGCACAGGTGGTTACGAAGTGGAGTGGGGATGGCACAAGATGAGGAAACAGGTGCTACTGACATTTTTATGAGACTTCTGACTACAGAACAGCGTTTCTCAAACCTTAGCATGCATCAGACCTACGTCAAGGGATGGATAAAAAACAGATTGCAGGGCAACACACTTAGAGTTTACGATCCAACAGTCTGAGGTGGGGCCTGAGAATTCATAATTTTACCAAGTTCTCAGGTGATACTGATGCTTTTGGTCTTGAGACCATGCTTTGAGAGACACTGCTATAAAGAAGACCATGGCAGAGAAAGGAGTGAAAGGAAAAACCTGTTTAGCAGAGGAGATCTTAACTCTTAGATATCCTGAAGTTATATAATAAAGCTTTATGTGTGTGTATATATACTTTAAGACAGTGCATCTTTTTCCTTCAATTTTAAAAACTGTCAGTGATCTGAAAAAGGTTAAACACCAGTTGTTTGGAAACTTATTTTAAAGAGTCAGGATCCATTAGCAATTGTGCTGTATTGTTGAGTGACTCCCTGATTTAAAAAATTAAAAAGCCATTTAGTGTTACTACCCAGTACACTAGGATAAACTGAAATATATAGGAAATACTTACATTGGCTTTAAAGTGGTACTATTAAAATAATTTTTTTAAAAAGCAACACAATCTATTAATTTCTACAAAGTGGTAATACCCTTAGTGATTATTCAGCAAGAAAGATGAGGTAATTTGGTGTTCTATCTTTTCAATTTTTGCATATCTTTTAAATCATGATTTAAAGCCTTTGTTCTAATATGTAAAAGAAAAATAACAATATTCTACAATATCAGTGTCCTTAACAAACAAATTATAAGTATTGTAACTTTTTACAAAAAAACTTTCAGTAGATCACCAGAAAAGTGTCAAGGAAATAAAAGTCATAATTCTCTTTAGGAAAATTCTTAGTCCAATCATTTCAGATACAGTAAAGAAAATGTCAAGTACTGAACTATTTCCTAAATTACATTAAATCATATCACATAATTCAAAATTTGTCACATTCAAATGTAATAAAACGTTAAACTTTTATCATGAAATAAATGCGATAGTACTAGATTCAAATTTTTGGTAAAGCTAATTAGAAAGTAAATGTCAAAATTATTTTACTGATCTTATCCTAGTGAAAGTCAGCTGAGTCTCATTTGAGTTTCACCAAACACCCTGAAATATTTCCAAAGCCACTATCTGTGATAGAATTTAAATATGCTTTGTAAAACACATTTTTTATCCTTTGAAAGAATTTTAACAAATTCACTTTCATGCAAATTATACAAATATTTCAAAAACAGTGATATTTCAGAGGCTATATTTCTTAAATCAAAGCGTAATGTAGAATACTTAATTTAATAAATTAACAATGAGATTGCATACATCTTACATAAACATATTTTTAAGAAATAAGTCATCAGGTCCTGGTGCTATACGAAATAGGAAATACTTAGCAGATCTTAATGGGCCAAGGGAAAAGGAAGAAATGTTATAAAGAATTAAAGCTCTATGACCCTTTTCTAAAATACCATTCTTTGGTCTTATTCAAGGAAAATGTTTCATATAATAAAACCCATTTAGTTCTTTGTTATCTGTTAATAAGATCTATTGTAAGCCACATTATATTACAATCATAAAAAATAATTTAAGTTATTCATTTTTTCAAGTGTTTATGACAAAGATTACCCAGATGGTTAACAGTAGAAGCAAAACAAGAAACCATGTTTGCCATTACCTTCCATATTTTTCATTAATATTACATAGAACCCTCTTGAACTACCCTATTCTATGCCTTAACGACCTCTAACTGAGATGAATAAATAGTAACGTACGTGGTATCCCTACTTTTATAAACTCATTTTGCACAATTTTATCAGATGAATGCTCCAAAAGCTGTTTTTCACACAATGAAATTCTCTTAAAGTAACAGTGACAAAAACAACTAACATTTAGAGGGTACTTCCTATGTGTCAAGCACTTTACTCATGATATAATTTAACTTTCATAACAATCCCATGATGTAGGTCCCTTTATTACTCTCATTTGACAAATGGGAAAGGTAATGTATTGAGAGGTTTAAGTGACTTAGCCAAGGTCACACAGCTACTAAGTGGTAGAATAGAATGAAAGAGGCAGACCTATTCTGGAAGCCACATTCCTAGCTATTTTATTACATTATATCTACATGAAAATATTCTTATTGCCTATAGCATTTAATCCAAGCTCTTCTCTTTGGCTTTAAAGACTTCAAAATCTGATGTAACCGTAATTTTACTACAGTTCTTTGTATACCAGTCCCACTGGACTTACTGTTCTCTTCTACACAAGTCATGTTCTTACATCATCGTTATTCTCCTCTTACACTGAATGCAACTGTAATTGGTCTATACCATACATTTTGACTTTATATAGCATGTAGTTGGATTTTAAAGAAATACTCTCTCAGGAGTATTTATCTTTTCACAAATAAATTTAAAATATTTACATTTATGATGACAATCAGACCTGCCTAGATTCAAATCCTGACTTTGTAAACTATTCATTGTGTGACTCTGGTTAAGTTATATAATGTCCCTCTGCCTTAGGTTCCTCACAGTAAAATGCGATAACACAGCACCTTCTTGTAGTGTTAATGTGGTGATTAAATGAGTTAATTAATGTAATTTTAAACTTCTTAGAACCCTTTCCCACTGGTTCCTTCACTGTGTCATGAAGCTTTCATGACTGATAATATATCTACTTCAAATTATAAACAAATTAGTTATAGTTTATAGTACAATACAATACTACAGTATTCTGATAATCACAGTTGATAAATAGAGATAAAAATCTATATACAAAGAAACAATGCAAAGCTGAGATTCTTTTCCAGGGTAAAGGAAAAAGGAACATAAGCTTGCTGGAATAGGTCTTTTTGTATATGTGAAAAAGAATATTACAATGGACTGAAAGTTTCTGTCCCCCCAAAATTCATATGCTGAAACCCTAAACCCTGATGTGATGATATTTGGAAATGAGGCTTTGGGGAATTAATTAGGTCATAAGGGTGGAGGTTTCATGATGGAATTAATGCCCTCATAAGAAGAGACAGGAGAGAGTTTGCTTTTTCTCTCATTCCTCTCTACTATGTGAGGACACAGCAAGAAGACAGCCATCGGCAAAACAGGAAGCAGGTCTCACCATACATCAGATCTAATAGCAACTTGCTTTTAGACTTCCTAGCCTCCAGAATTGTGAGAAATAAATACTTGTTGTTGAAGCCATCCATTCTATATTAATTTGTTATAGTAGCCTGAATTAAAAGAGAAATCTTTTTTATGTTAGGGAGTAAGATATAGGAAGTTCTAGGAAGCCTACCTTTTATCTTCAAACAGAGAAGACTTTTAGGTTGACTACCAGAGATTTCTCTATATTGAGGGTAAACAGCAGGGAGACAAAAAACAAAAACAAACAAAAACAAAAACACTTTTCTTTCTAAATTCCTATAGAGCTCTAGTGAAATCTTTTCCGGACGCCAAGTTCTACAAAGAATTTTTTTCCAAAAAGCTAAAGTGAATCTATATAAGATGCTCCATATTTTTTGTTTCTATCCAATGGATCTGAAATAACATGGATTTTAATGTTATTTACAATGGTCCAATTACTCAGCAAGAGATGTGTTCATTTCCTTTTCCTCTGCTTATGATTTTCCTACTCGGTAATCATCCTTCCCTTACTTGTAGTAAATGTGTTACAGATGGAGCTGAATCTATCCCCAGCTCCGGGTTAGGCATTTGGCTAAAGCCCTAGCCAATGAGAGCTTTGCATACCCTGCCTAGGGGACTTGCCCACATACCTGCCTATGGGACTAGGCATAAAACACAAGCCATTCTGTATGAATCAAAGCTAATCCCAAGATTTTTTGCTTGAGTTGCCAGGAAACAGGTGTTCTTTCTGTTGGACTTAGAACTCAGAGGATATAAGACTCAGGCTGCTGGGGTACCACCACGTGTAGAGGACCCACCCAAAAGTGAAATTAATATGGAGGATGTACACATACACACACTGACACACAGACACACACACACAATATGACTAGAGCGGTAGATAAATAACACAAGCTGAGATCCTAATGACAATTTTAAGCTCCTGCTAAGCTGACTTAATGCTAGCTACCCTTGGATCCTTCAGTTACTACAGCCAATTAATTCCTATATGGCTTAAGCTACTTTAACTTGGGTTTTCTGTTATAGTTATGGTTTACAGTAAACTGTAAGACTCCTGACAAATGTATACCTGATGGAAGAGCCACTCACATTAATTAAAAATACCCCATATATATATATATATAGTATTGGCTCACCTTTTGGTTTAATAAAGCACTTGCCAATTTCTGTACTTCTGAACTCAGTAAGGTGGCTCCTCTGATGACTTTGCTGAGAGCGGCAAGAGACTGATGAACACTTTGTACTAAGCGAATGGCATTAAATTGTTCAAGAACGATGAATGATAATATTGGAGATCCTTGTCGATCATTAGGAGGCAACACTTTCTGATGAATCAGGTTTGAATTCTAAAAAGATAATACATCATGTCATATTTACTGAAAAGTAACACAAATCACTGATACATTAAAACATTCAAAAGTTATTAAAACCTTTTGCTGGTCTATCTTGTTTTGAAATACTCTCTTTTATGACTGGCCAAATTTATTAAATCTGTAAATACATAGGAAGGGAATTCTGCAGTTCACCAACACTGAAGTGGTGTGGGGGTAGGAACTGAGAAAAGGGAACCATGCTGAGAAGGAGCAGTCAATATAGGTGGAAAATGGTAAGAATGGCACACTGTAAGCCAATGCAAAGAGAGCAGCACAGCTAAATTACCACTCTACCACTGTAAGGAGAGCAGAAGGAATCATGGCTATGAAAAATATGTGAATGGACATTTAATTCAATTTGAAAATTACCTGTATGTATATTTGAAAAATCACACCAAAGATCTTGTACCAGTGAATATTATATCTTAGTATTTATTTCTATGTCTATAGTTTAACAGAGGCTCTGATACATGGAAATTCTAGGGCTTCTCAAATTGTTAAGAGAAACTCAAGGAATCCCAGATGTTTCTAAACAGCTTATGTGGTTAGGAGGAAAAAAAAATCACCTTCAATAGCATTCTAAAAGTGTCAAAGAACTGTCAAGAGATAAGTCTGGGAAGCCCTGTACTCTTACCTGCTCTCCATTATCTTAATTTTCTCTATATATTCTGCTTACAATCCTAGTTAAGGATCCCCTCTCTTTGTTCTAATGGTTGTCACATTCATATCTTCCATGAGAGCACTGTCTCTTTTTCATGTAATCTGGCATGATAATTTAATATCATAAAATGGTGATCTAGCATGGCTATTGCCATTAAATAAATAATCATGAAATAAATTTTATTGGCATGAGATCATTCCTGAGGATAGATTTAGGCTATGAGTTCAAATTTAGGCATTTTATTTCTATTACTGCTATATTTAAAATATTAAAGCTGCTGAAATCATTTTTGATAGACATAAAAATGTACATAAATATACCCACTTAAATAAATAAATGGTGGTGAACTCAAAACTAAATCTAGAAGAGAAAAAGAGTATAATATTATGAAAATTAATTAGAATTATTACCCCCTAGATTGAAATTGACTATCTGAACCAGAGCATGCAATAAATAACACTTAACACATCTCCAACCTTAATCAATTAAATAATAAAACTGACATAAAATTTAGGTTATAGACTTTCCATAACTCCTTATATTAAAAACCATTCCTGGAAGTGAATAATATGCGGTACTTAAATCATTATCAATCTTATACTAAGACTGGCAAAGATTAGCAAATAATAATTTAGTTTATGGATTTTTATCCATCCTATTAAACTGATGAGACAAATTTGCACTGTTTGCACTATTACTTTATAGAAGAAGAACACCCAAACTTAGGTCATTCAAGCAAGATTCCACTTCTCTATAATGTAAGAAAACAGCAAACTTACTGAACTGTTAAAAAGGCTGATTTAGGAGAGTAACTATCAAAATTACTTAAAATTCAAATAGAGTTCAAGTAAGAACTATGGTCTAGAGATGTGCAGTTAGTGTAAACTACCAGATGAATTTCAAAGACTTAATCTGAAAAAAGGATGCAAAATACCACATTAATAATTTTTTATATTGATTACATGTTGAAATGCTAATATTTTGAATGTATCAGGTTAAATAAAATGTATTATTAAAATTAATTTCACTTGTTTCTTCATACTTATTTAAATGTGGCTGCTAGAAAATTTTAAATTACAAATATGGCTCACATGTGTGTTTCACATTATATTTCTATTGCATAGTGCTCATCTAGAAACTATCAAGTAAAATGATGTAAGTTCAGCAATAAGAACAGAAGGACAGAGGAGAAAACAGCATATAGTAGGGTCTCAAAAAGTGTTTGATTAATGAAAGATGAAAAAAATTGTGAAAAAAATGAATAGTAAGACACACTGTGATATAAGCTTTGATAAAATAATGACTGAGAAAAATATAGCAGAAGACATCAAAGTATATTGTAATATATATTATAATGTAATCCGTTTCCTATAGGCCTTCACAAAATTTTGATAAAAAATTAATGTAAAATAACTGTAACACAAAAATGTAGATACCTTATACATTCTAAAAGGATGAAGTATAGAGAAGATTTATAGCAGTAGTAACATGTTAGAGTATTACATAACCTTAAAACAAAAAAAACTTAAATTAAGTATTATTTACAATTCAAATAGCTAAAATCACCATGAGTAAATTATAACTCATCATTATAGTACGCTTTTTAGTGAAACTATCGAGGGATGACAGTCATATCTTTAACCAATTGGTTATAAGAAAAGCTTTTTCTTTTTTCACAAATACAATTGATTGAATTATGTATTGAATTGAATCATTAAAAAAAATCACTTTTTTTTAACATCTTTATTGGAGTATAATTGCTTTACAATGGTATGTTAGTTTCTGCTTTATAACAAAGTGAATCAGTTATACATATACATATGTTCCCATATCTCTTCCTTCTTGCGTCTCCCTCCCTCCCATTCTCCCTATCCAACCCCTCTAGGTGATCACAAACCACCTAGCTGATCTCCCTGTGCTATGCGGCTGCTTCCCACTAGTTATCTATTTTACATTTGGTAGTGTATATATGTCCATGCCACTCTCTCACTTTGTCACAGCTTACCCTTCCCCCTCTCCATATCCTCAAGTCCATTCTCTAATAGGTCTGTGTCTTTATTCCTGTCTACCCTGAAAAAAACATAATGCAAGAAGAGTCATGTACCAAAATGTTCATTGCAGCTCTATTTACAATAGCCAGGAGTTGGAAACAACCTAAGTGTCCATCATCGGATGAATGGATAAAGAAGATGTGGCACATATATACAATGGAATATTACTCAGCCATACAAAGAAATGAAATTGAGATATTTGTAGTGAGGTGGACGGACCTAGAGTCTGTCATACAGAGTGAAGTCAGTCAGAAAGAGAAAAACAAATACCGTATGCTAACACATATATATGGAATCATGCACTTTTGAAGGGTATCTTTGACATTTTAAAGTTCATTTTGTCATTAAAAAGCTAAGTGTATTCACAGAAAATCATTATATAATTATGGAGCTGCTGGGGAAAAAAAGATTGTGGATATTTTAAAACTTAACTGTTAAGCAAGAAATATCTTTGGGGCAAGAAAAAAGCTAGTCTAATTTTGGTGCAATTTAGGTATTAATCCAGAATTTTGTGTTTTAACTAGAATAGTTTCCTAAGTGAGATAACGACTTTAGACATAAGTAAAATGGATGACACATGGAAGTACTACTCTTTCTGTTCTTTGGGTTTTTTAAACTAATAATTATTATTTTGAGCTTTTTGAAAATGGTTCTCTCTCAGAAAGAATTTTTGTCACTAAAGGAAACATAAGCAATGACTAGGCTAGAGATTAGCAAGTTTTTCTGTAAAGGTTCAGATAGTAAATATGTCAGACTTTGTGGGCCATAAGGTCTTTGTCATAACAACTCAACTCTGGCTGTTGTAGTGTAAAATAGCCACAGAAAATATATAAACAAACAGGCATGGCTGGCTTTCAATAAAACTGTATTTATAGAAATTGGCGGCAGGTCAGATTTGGCCCATAAGCTGTAGTTTGCAAACCTCTCAAGTACACTACCACTTATTCAAAACATTGTGAAGATTCAGGTATTGGTCTAGATAACATCAGAGTCCTTTCCAGATCTGCAATTCAATGAAATTAGTAACATGTGAATTATAGTTTCTATGTGTATATTTACCCATGACTTATAAAACAGTAATCAACAATTGGACAGATGTATTTTTTTTCCATGTCATACAATCATCTCTTTGTCCAAGATATGTTTTCTATGATAAGAAAACTATTAAAAGACTCAACAGTCATTTTAAAAAGCAAAAAAGGAAATCAGAATATTAGAAACAAAGGTGTGGTGGCTCTATGAGTTATAGAAAAGGGGGTAATATCTTCACTTCCATGTGGTAGAAATTTTACTTTTTCCCTCCAGTAACCCTTCAATTCCTCTTTAGCTAATAATTTTCTAATATCTCTCTGGGAAGAAACAAACTTTCCGAAGTCTAAGTCCATATGGTTCTGGTGAAGTTGATTCAACTCAATTCCAGAAGCTATCAATAGTACGTGACTTAGAGCTTAACTAATCAAAGCATTCCACTGTCCTAACCATAGTCAGGACATTCCACGTCCTGTCCATAGATGGGCAGATTACCAAACAGAGATAAAAAAATGCAAAAAGAATCTTGTCTGGGTCTTCTGATAAAGAGATACCTGTTTCTTTCCACTAGACCTGACCTTAAGAGATCATAAGGTAGAGAACAGGTGTAGTCATTTTGTGACAATAAAGAGAGAGGCTGTATGAAAAATGGAGCATACACACATACACCCACATATATCATTATCATATCGGTTTCAGTGCATCAGATCTTTCAGAATATATGTACCATATATATTACAATAAGTATATATATATATAACTGGGTTCTGATGACATCCTTTCAAGTTCCTTGTAACAGGCTGTGACTGAAACCAATTTAACATTTTTTCCAGTTATAGGCACCATAAATTCCCCTTTTTTGGCCTTAGCCAGTTTGAACTGGGTTTTCCATCAGTTGCAATCCAAAGATTGTTAACTGATTAATTCAAGTTCAACAGACTCCTGTCTTAAGCATTCATAATCAGAGAAGTCAAAAGTTTGACATATCTGCATTAAATTATATCTCTTCAGAAGTGGATTTCTGATAAGCTTGTGGAAAGGAGATAGAAGAGAAAGGAAGAAAAAAGGTAAGAAAATAGAAGTATGAGTGTGGTGACTTCAAAGAGTTGAAAGAACTATAGAATTTCTCTGGCAGCCCATTTCCTAGGAGAGCTGGTTGCTTTATCAATTCTAGTTATTAGTGAACAAACAGAGCTTAGATTTCTAAACCAGGTAACAACTATTTCTTTTCATACCAAGTTATTCGGAAGATCAAAGGAAACCAAAGCAGTCATGTTTTAATGTTCATTTCATTTAGTTCAGTTACAGTGAAAGGAATATCACTTAACTGAGCAAGCAGAGCTCAACCAGGAAAGTGTGTGCTAATTACCTAATACATTGTTCAAATCAAAAGTGTTGAAAGGGGCTTCCCTGGTGGCGCAGTGGTTGTGAGTCCGCCTGCCGATGCAGGGGACACGGGTTCGTGCCCCGGTCCGGGAAGATCCCACATGCCGCGGAGCAGCTGGGCCCGTGAACCATGGCCGCTGAGTCTGCATGTCTGTAGCCTGTGCTCCGCAACGGGAGAGGCACAACAGTGAGAGGCCCGCGTACCGCAAAAAAAAAAAAAAAAGTGTTGAAGGAATGTTCGTTGCAGCTCTGTTTACAATAGCCAGGACATGGAAGCAACCTAAGTGTCCATCAACAGATGGATAAACAAGATGTGGCACATATATACAATGGAATATTACTCAGCCATAAAAAGAAACGAAATTGAGTTATTTGTAGTGAGGTAGATGGACTAGAGACTGTCATACAGCGTGAAGTAAGTCAAAAAGGGAAAAACAAATACTGTATGCTAACACATATATATGGAATCTAAAAGAGAAAAAACAAAACATGGTTCTGAAGAACCTAGGGGCAGGACAGGAATAAAGATGTAGATATAGAGAATGGACTTGAGGACATGGGGAGGGGGAAGGGTAAGCTGGGACGAAGTGAGAGAGTGGCATGGACTTATATATACTACCAAATGTAAAATAGCTAGTGGGAAGCAGCCTCATAGCACAGGGAGATCAGCTCAGTGCTTTGTGACCACCTAGGGGGTGGGATAGGGTGGGAGGGAGGGTGACACAAGAAGGAGGAGATGTGGGAATGTATGTGTATGTATAGCTGATTCACTTTGTTGTAGGGCAGTGGTTGACATGCCATTGTAGAGCAATTGTGCTCCAATGGAGATGTTAAAAATAAATAAATAAATAAATAAATAAATATAATACTAAATTCTACAAAAAAAAAAAAAAGTGTTGAAGGGACTTCCCCCATGGCTTTGTGGATAAGAATTCACCTGCCAATGTGGGGGACACAGGTTCAATCCCTGGTCGGGGAAGATCCCACATGCTGCGGAGCAATTAAGCCCATGTGCCACAACTACTGAGCCCACATGCCGCAACCACTGAAGCCCATGCACCTAGAGCCCATGCTCTGCAACAGGAGAAGCCACCACAAGGAGAAGCCCACTCACCACAACGAAGAGTAGCCCCCACTTGCCACAACTAGAGAAAGCCTGCATGCAGAAACGAAGACCCAACGCAGCCAAAAATAAATAAAATTAAATCTTTAAAAAAAAAACGTGTTGAAGAACTGAAATAAAAGGTAAAATTGCTGGTGACTAGAATAGCAAGTAAAGTCAAGGCTGAAAGAGAGAAGGGGGGGTGGTTATTTTGAGTTGATGCACTGAAGCTGATATTGTAAGCTACTACATCTTTCTAAAAGAAAAATCAAAAGGAAGCTAGTGAGTGCTAATAGAATGGAGCTTTTGTTTAAAACAGAAATTACTAATTTTACATGCCTTGAGAATTTCATAGCTTTTATTTATAATACTGTGATATTAATAAACACCAAACCCAGTAGTTATCCCTAGGGAGAGAGGTACAGCATTGGCAGTCATCACTGTTAAAAGGACCTTTAGATCTGTCTGTATCTTTTGGGTCTCTGATAGAAAGCCATTATTTATATATATCTTGGATATGTAAAACAAAATGGCATTTTTTAAAAAGAAAACTAGGGATTAATATAAAAATGGGATATTAACAAAACCATATTTATTTCTAGGAAAGAACTTTAATAGGCTATCTGCTCCATAACTTGGCTAGAGGAATGATTCTGCTGCTCTGTGAAGCTATCAAGAAAAGATGTAACTTAGTAGAATAATAGAGTAAAAACACAATCTCAATTTAAAAGACCTAATGATGATATTTAAGTGGAAAATGAATAACATTTTAGAGTATTACTGACTATGTGCCTGGCACACCATAAATTTCCATATGAAGTTATTTTGTTATATTTTAACGGTTTCAGCAATATAAAGAAAGGGAGAGAGAAGAGTGAATTACGAAGAATGATAAGAAATGTCATAGAATTTGAAAATTTATACCTGTTTAGAGGAAACAATAGGAAGACATTTTGTTCAAACTGGACCCACAATGAATAGTTTATCTTTTCTTTCATGCCGTCCTAACAAATGAGGTACATTTTTTCATGACAATGGAATGCTTTTTTGGCATTCTTGTGTGTTCAGCTAACTCTTAGAAAGAAAATAAGAAAGCACAAAATGCTTTTGTGTGTGTGTGTGCACATGTGTTGTTCTAAAGTTTGAGAAATACTCAACTGTTCTAGTATAGTGAGCAAATTGGTTCATAACTTTAAGACTAAAAGGAACAGTCAGCATTTCAACAGTCAATGCACATATTTACTGAGAATTTTTTTTTAATTCCAACACTGCATAATATTACTTAACAGAATACGAAAGTCTACAAAGCATAATCACTTAAGAGAGATGTGTAACTTACAATTTTTCAAAATAAGAAACAGAGAATTTCAGCTTCTGTTTTTAGCAGAGCTAGATACTGCTGAAAACAACTGAATATGTTGAATAAATATTAAAGCAACTTCTTAAATATACCCAAATACCTATGATCTCAGAAGAAAGTAAGAAATAATTATTGAAACAACTGAGTGTTGGATTTTCAGTCTGCATCTTTATTAATTTCATCCTGAATGTTAACATGAAGTATTCTGGATTAGAGACAGATTATTTATTACCTCACAGTAAATAATGTGTTGCTCCTACTCCTTTGCTCCAGGTCTTACCTTTGAGATGACCAGATGACAGCCAGATCAATTATCCTATGTAAGTAGCCAGATACTCCCTGGGCAAGGTATGCAAGGGATGGGAGAAGTGGTTAGGGTTGGGGGAAGGGTAAGCTGGGACAAAATGAGAGAGTGGCATGGACATATATACACTACCAAATGTAAAATAGATAGCTAGTGGGAAGCAGCCAAATAGCACAGAGAGATCAATTTGGTGATTTGTGACCACCAAGAGGGGTGGGATAGGGAGGTGGGGAGGGAGACGCAAGAGGGAGGGGATATGTGGATATAAGTATATGTATAGCTGATTCTCTTTGTTATAAAGCAGAAACTAACACACCATTGTGAAGCAATTATACTCCAATAAAGATGTTAAAAAAAAAAAAAAAAGGAAGAAGGCAGCTGTTGTCTTCCCCTCCAAAGAGGATGCTCTAGGAAATGTAATGGGCTTGAATTCTAACCAACCCTGTAGTATGTAAACAAAATCTCTCCAGGAGCCCATGATCTAGAGATGTTTTCAAGTTTGGGCTTTATTCTTCTGTCATGGAAATACCTAGGAAGACAATGCTCTAGTCTTTCCAGTGCCCTGGGGCTTAAAAGGAACTTCCAGCTATAATCTATGGTCCTCTCAGGGAGATAATAGAAGTTTTATTATCCTTTTTGATCAGAGCAATTAACTAGACAAATGGTTACAAAGCCAATTCTCATAGTGTGTGAAGAGGCACATAGGCTGGGGCTTTTTATGACAATACTGAGATATCCAGGAAGATTTTTATTTCTCCACACTAGGGGTGAGAGAGTGGCAAACAAGCCACTGAAGTTCATTTGTGCTGGTGAACCTGAACTTTTGTATTTATATACATGGGCTTGGGAAACCAGGGATAATGTCTAATATCTGCTCAAGGTGAAGAGGTAAAAAGGATACCTCCAAAAAACCTGAAACCCCAAATGACTACACCTTCAGTAGAAGGGTGAAATAGAAATAAACTACCTTCCACCAATCACCTGTGCCCCAAGGACTACAGGAAAATGGACTATATTAAAATTTGGTAATAACTGGAATGGGGAGTTTATGTGTAGGAATCTCTTGTGAAAAAATAATTGTCACAGGGCTTCCCTGGTGGCGCAGTGGGTGAGAGTCTGCCTGCCGATGCAGGGGATGCAGGTTCGTGCTCTGGTCTGGGAAGATCTCACATGCCACGGAGCGGCTGGGCCCGTGAGCCATGGCCGTTGGGGCTACGCGTCCGGAGCCTGTGCTCCACAGGAGGAGAGGCCACAGCAGTGAGAGGCCCATGTACCGCAAAAAAAAAAAAAAAAAAAAATTGGTCACAATCAGAACTTTAATGTTAGTTTGTATGTACTACCTTGAAATTCCAATAAATTTCAAGAAGATAATACTAGTGGTATCTCAAAGTATTTGAAAGGAGCATGATCCTTACCTTGACCCAAACCTAATCCTACAATCTAAATTGGATGGTAGAATCCATTTTCATTCTTGGACACAAATAATTCCTATAGGAAAAATTACCAGAATAATTAGCAGCTAATGGTTTTTGAAAAATCAAAATACTATAAAAGTTAAGAAGATAACTATCAAGTTATCATATACAATGTGATGAAAGAAATTTTTACATATTAAGATATGAGGGAAGTTATTCTGGCTTACACATGTTTTGACTTGAATTTTACACTAGCTAAAACAGCCTGCTTGTGACCTATCAAACATACACTGTACATCCGCTGTAATTATTAAAGAAAAGGGTACAATGACTAAAAATAATGTCCATATTAAAAATAAAGATTAAATGTCTCCCTTCCTGGGATGCCAATGTTAGTACTCCTTCGATGATAAGACTCCCTTCCGAGGTGCCACAGCCACAGACTCACTGTGTATGTACTGATCTGCTTCTTTTGAAACTTTGAAGGAATGTATCCCTGACTTGTTTGATGTTCTCTGTTCTGACAAGATATAAAACTGTGCTGAAAACCATGCTTCTCTGGAGCAGCTGATCAGTTACCTGAGAGACTGCCCTCTAGGCTATAGTCCTCAGTCTGGCACAAATAAAACTCTTTTCTATTCCTATTACAGATTGTTTATTGATTATTTCCATGGACAAATGTAAAGAAGAATCAAATCCACAAAGGTCTCAGATAACTAAATAATCATACACAGAACATAAAACAATTATGTTAAATGTTTCTAGAGATAATAGAAAATCTTAAACAATAAGCAGATTTGGAAAATAATTTAAGAAAAGTTTTAAAAGTGAAAAAATATAAAACTTTAAAACTAGAAAAACTTTAACTGTAAAGAAAATGAATGAACTGGAAGACGGATCCGTAGAATTTATTCAGGATGCATCACACAGAAAAAAAGAAATGGGAAGTATTAGAAATAACTTAAAACAAATGATGAATAGAGAAAAACGGTCTAATATAATATCTAATCAGTGTTCTAGAAGAATAGTAAAGCAGAGTTAATACTTAAATAACTGAGACCTTGTCTGTACTGATGTACAACAGCAACCAAAATTCAAAAACCCCATTAATTCTTAAGCAAGATTTAAAAAATGAATGAATTAAAGACAGAAAGAAAACAAATCCACACTGAATCCCATTAGAGTAAAACTGCAGCAAACCAAGGCAAAATAATTTTAAAAGCAGTAAAAAAGAAGGAACAAAAATTAACTTCTTAACTGGTAACAACAGAAATCAGAAAAGAGTGGAATTATATCTCACTATACCTATTAATAACTATTAGTATAAAAAAGTATACATTTTAAAACAGATAAATTAAAGCCATACTCAGATAAATAAAAACTCAAAGAGTTTACCACTAAAAGAATATTTTTGGACTCCAGGCAGAAGGGATGTGAAACCAAATGAAAATGCCTGATATGCAGGAAGGAATAAAAGACAATGAAAGTGATAAATGTGGGGCAAATCCAAACAAACAATGACTGTAAACAATGATGACAAAGAAGATTGAAATATACAACAATAACTGAATATAAAGTTAAAGTTGGGGGACCTTCAAGATGGCAGAGGAGTAAGACATGGAGATCACCTTCCTCCCCACAAATACATCGAAAGTATACCTACATGTGGAACAACTCCTGCAGAACACCTACTGAACAAGGGCAGAAGACCTCAGACTTCAAAAAGGCAAGAAACTCCCCAAATACATGGGTAGGGCAAAAGGAAAAAGAAAAAACAGAGACAAAAGAATAGGGGCGGCACCTGCACCTCTGGGAGGGAGCTGTGAAGGAGGAAAGGTTTCCACGCACTAGGAAGCCCCTTCGTGGGCAGAGACTGTGGGTGGCAGAGGGGGGAAGCTTTGGAGGCATGGAGGAGAGCTCAGCAACAGGGGTGTGGAGGGCAAAGCAGACTAATTTGCACACTGAGAATTGGTGCTGACCAGCACTCACCAGCCCGAGAGGCTTGTCTGCTCACCTGCCAGGGTGGGTGGGGGCTGGGAGCTGAGGCTCAGGCTTCCGAAGTCAGATCCCAGGGAGAGGACTGGGGTTGGCTGTGTGAACACAGCCTGAAGAGGGCTAGTGTGGCACAGCTAGCCAGGAGGCATTCTGGGAAAAAGCCTGGAACTGCCTAAGAGGCAAGAGAGCATTGCTTCGGGGTGCGCGAGGAGAGGGGATTCAGAGCACCACCTAAATGAGCTCCAGAGATGGGCACCAGTCAGCACGAGCACCAGAGATGGGCATGAAATGTTAAGGCTGCTGCTGCAGCCACCAAGAAGCCTGTGTGCAAGCACAGGTCACTATCCACACCTCCCCTCGTGGGAGTCTGTGCAGCCCGCCACTGCCAGGGTCCCGTGATCCACGGACAACTTCCACAGGAGAACGCATGGCACGCCTCAGGCTGGTGCAATGTCACGTCAGCCTCTGCTGCCGCAGGCTCGCCCCGCATCTGCACCCCTCCCTCCCCCTGGCCTGAGTGAGCCAGAGCCCCCTAGTCAGCTGCTCCTTATCCTGTCTGGGAGGGGAAAAGACGCCCTCAGGCAATCTACATGCAGAGGCGGGGCCAAATCCAAAGCTGAACCCCAGGAGCTGTGCGAACAAAGAAAAGGAAGGGATATTTCTCCCAGCAGCCTCAGAAGCATTGGATTAAATCTCCACAATCAACTTAATGTACCCTGCGTCTGTGGAATACTTGAATAAACAACAAATCAGCCCAAAATTGAGGCAGTGGACTTTGGGAACAACTGCAGACTTAGGATTTGCTTTCTGCATCTAATTTGTTTCTGGTTTTATGTTTATCTTAGTTTAGTATCTAGAGCTTATTATCATTGGTAGATTTGTTTATTGATTTGGTTACTCTCTTCCTTTTTTTATACACATATATAATTTTTTCCTTTTTCTCTTACTGTGAGGGTGTATGTGTATGCTCCCTTCTGTGATTTTGTCTGTATTGCTTTGCTTTTACCAATTGTCCTACGGTTCTTTCTGTCAGTTATTTATTTTTTTTCTTAGTATAGACTTTAGTGTTTGTTATCATTGGTGGATTTCTTTTTCTGTTTGGTTGCTCTCTCTTCTTTCTTTCTTTTTTAAATTACTTCTTTATTTTTAATAATATATTTTTAATTTTAATAACTTTATTTATTTTATTTTATATTTTCTTTCTTTCTTCTTTTATTTTTCCCCCTTTTCTTCTGAGCCGTGTGGCTGAGAGGGTTTTGGTGCTCTGGCTGGGTGTCAGGCCTGAGCCTCTGAGTTGGGAGACCCAAGTGAAGGACACTGGTCCACAAGAGACCTCCCAGCTCAACATGGCGAAAGCTGTCCCAGAGATCTCCATCTCAATGCTAAGACCCAGCTCCACTCAACGACCAGCAAGCTACAGTGTTGGACGCCGTATGCCAAACAACTACCAAGACAGGAACACAACCCCACCCATTAGCACAGAGGCTGGCTAAAATCATAATAAGTTCACAGATACCCCAAAACACATGAACAGATGCGGCACTGTCCACCAGAAACACAAGATCCAGGCCCAACCACTAGAACACAGGCACCAGTCCCCTCCACCAAGACCTACACAACACACTGAACCAACCTTACCCACTGGAGGCAGACACCAAAAACAACAGGAACTATGAACCTGCAGCCTGCGAAAAAGAGACGCCAAACACAGTAAGTTAAGCAAAATGAGAAGACAGAGAAACACACAGCAGATGAAGGAGCAAGGCAAGAATCCACCAGACCAAACAAATGAAGAGGAAATAGGCAGTCTACCTGAAAAAGAATTCAGAGTAATGACAGTAAAGATGATCCAAAATCTTGGAAATAGAATGGAGAATATACAAGAAACGTTTCACGAGGATCTAGAAGAAATAGAGAGCAAACAAACAATGATGAACAACACAATAAATGAAATTAAAAATTCCCTAGAAGGACTCAATAGAGGAATAAATGAGGCAGAAGAACAGACAAGTGACCTGGATGATAAAATAGTGGAAATAACTACCACAGAACAGAATAAAGAGAAAAGAATGAAAACAATGGAGGACAGTCACAGAGACCTCTGGGACAACATTAAATGCACCAACATTCCAAATATAGGGGTCCCAGAAGAAGTAGAGAAAAAGAAAGGGACTGAGAAAATATTTGAAGAGATTATAGTTGAAAACTACCCTAATATGGAAAGGACAGAATCAAGTCCAGGAAGCGCAGAGAATCCCATACAGGATAAAGCCAAGGAGAAACATGCCAAGACACATACTAATCAAACTATCAAAAGTTAAATACAAAGAAAAAATATTAAAAGCAGCAAGGGAAAAGCAACAAATAACATACAAGGGAATCCCCATAAGGTTAACAGCTGATCTTTCAGCAGAAACTCTGCAAGCCAGAAGGGAGTGGCAGGACATATTTAAAATGATGAAAGGGAAAAACCTACAACCAAGATTGCTGTACCCAGCAAGGATCTCATTCAGATTCGATGGAGAAATGAAAAACTTTACAGACAAGTGAAAGCCAAGAGAATTCAGCACCACCAAACCAGCTTGACAACAAATGATAAAGGAACTTCTCTAGGCAGGAAACACAAGACAAGGAAAAGACCTACAATAACAAACCCAAAACAATTAGGAACATGGTAATAGGAACATACATATCAATAACTACCTTAAATGTGAATGGATTAAATGCTGCAACCAAAAGATAGACTGGCTGAATCGATACATAAACACCTATATATATGCTGTCTACAAGAGACTCACTTCAGACCTAGGGACATATACAGACTGAAAGTGCAGGGATGGAAAAAGATATTCCATGCAAATGGAAATCAAAAGAAAGCTGGAGTAGCAGTCCTCACATCAACAAAACAGACTTTAAAATAAAGACTATTACAAGATACAAAGGACATTACATAATAATCAAGGGATCAATCAAAGAAGAAGAAATAAAAATTGTAACTATTTATGCACCCAACAGAGGAGCACCTCAATACATAAGGCAAATGCTAACAGCCATAAAAGGGGAAATGGACAGGAACACACCATAGTAGGGGACTTTAACTCCCCACTTTCCCCAATGGACAGATCATCCAAAGTGAAAATAAATAAGGAAGCACAAGCTTTAAATGACACATTAAACAAGATGGCCTTAATTGATATTTACAGGACATTTTATCCAAAAACAACTGAGTACCCTTTCTTCTCAAGTGCTCATGTAACATTCTCCAGGACAGATCATATCATGGGTCACAAATCAAGCCTTGGTAAATTTAAGAAAATTGAAATGGTATCAAATATCATTTCTGACCAGAATGCTGTGAGACTAGATATCAAATACAGGAAAAATGTGTAAAAAATACAAACACTACTTAATAACCAAGAGATCACTGAAGAAATCAAAGAGGAAATCAAAAAATACCTAGAAACAAATGACAATGAGAACACAATGACCTGAAACATATGGGATGGATTAAAAGCAGTTCTAAGAGGGAAGTTTATAGCAATACAAACCTACCTCAAGAAACAAGAGATACCTCAAATAAACAACCTAACCTTACACCTAAAGTAACTAGAGAAAGAAAAACAAAAAAACCCTGAAGTTAGCAGAAGGAAAGAAATCATAAAGATCAGTCAGAAATAAATGAAAAAGAGATGAAGGAAACATACCAAAGATCAATAAAACTAAAAGCTGGTTCTTTGAGAGTATAAACAAAATTGAAAAACAATTAGCCAGACTCATCAAGAAAAAAAGGGAGAAGACTCAATTCAATAGAATTAGAAATGAAAAAGGAGAAGTAACAACTGACACTGCAGAAATACAAAGGATCATGAGAGATTACTACAAGCAACTATAAGCCAATAAACTGGACAACCTGGAAGAAATGGACAAATTCTTAGAAAAGCACACGTTTCTGAGACTGAACCAGGAAGAAACAGAAAATATGATCAGACCAATCACAAGCACTGAAATTGAAACTGTGATTACAAATTTTCCAACAAACAAAAGCTCAGGACCAGATGGCTTCACAGGCAAATTCTGTCAAACATTTAGAGAACAGCTAACACCTAACCTTCTCAAACTCTTCCAAGATACAGCAGATGGAGGAACACTCCCAAACTCATTCTATGAGGTCACCATTACCCTGATACCAAACCCAGACAAAGATGTCACAAAAAAAGAAAACTACAGGCCAATATCACTGGTGAATGTAGATGCAAAAATCCTCAACAAAATATGAGCAAACAGAATCCAGCAGCACCTTAAAAGGATCATACACCATGATCAAGTGGGGTTTATCCCAGGAATGCAATGATTCTTTAGTATACATAAATCAATCAATGTAATACACCATATTAACAAATTGAAGAATAAAAACCATATAATCATCTCAATAGAAGCAGAAAAAGCTTTTGACAAAATTCAACACCCATTTATGATAAAAACCGTCCAGATATACGCATAGAGGGAACTTACCTCAACATAATAAAGGCCATATATGACAAACCCACAGCACACATCGTTCTCAATGGTGAAAAACTGAAACCACTTCCACTAAGATCAGCAAAGGATAAAGTTACCCACTCTCACCATTATTATTCAACATAGTTTTGGAAGTTTTAGCCACAGCAATCAGAGAAGAAAAAGAAATAAAAGGAATCCAAATCAGAAAAGAAGAAGTAAAACTCTCACTGCAGATGACATGATACTGTATATAGAGAATCCTATAGATGCTACTGGAAAACTAGTAAAGGTAATCAATGAATTTGGTTAAGTAGCAGGATACAAAATTAATGCACAGAAATCTCTTGCATTCCTATACACTAATGCTGAAAAATATGAAGGAGAATTAAGGAAACACTCCCATTTACCACTGCAACAAAAAGAATGAAATACCTAGGAATAAACATACCTAAGGAGACATAAGACCAGTATGAGGAAAGTGTAAGACACTGATGAAAGAAATTAAAGATGATACGAACAGATGGAGAGAAATACCATGTTCTTGGATTGGAAGAATCAACATTGTGAAAATGACTAGACTCCCCAAAGCAATCTACAGATTCAATGCAATCCCTATCAAGCTACCAATGGCATTTTTCACAGAACTAGAACAAAAAATTTCACAATTTGTATGGAAACACAAGAGACCCTGAAGAGCCAAAGCAATCTTGAGAAAGAAAAACAGAGCTGGAGGAATCAGACTCCCTGACTTCAGACTATACTACAAAGCTATAGTAATCAAGACAGTATGGTACTGGCACAAAACAGAAATATAGATCAATGGAACAGGATAGAAAGTCCAGAGATAAACCCACACACATACGGTCAACTTATTTTTGTTAAGGGAGGCAAGAATATACAATGGAGAAAAGACAGCCTCTTCAATAAGTGCTGCTGGGAAAACTGGACAGCTATATGTAAAAGAATGAAATTAGAACACTCTGTAACACCATACACAAAAATAAATTCAAAGTGGATTAAAGACCCACATGTAAAGCCAGACACTATAAAACTCTTAGAGCAAAAGATAAGCAGAACACTCTATGACATAAATCACAGCAAGGTCCTTTTTGACCCATCTCCTAGTGAAATGGAAATAAAAACAAAAATAAATAAATGGGACCAAATGAAACTTAAAAGCATTTGCACAGCAAAGGAAAACATAAACAAGACGAAAAGACAACCATTAGAATGGAAGAAAACATCTGCAAACAACGCAACTGACAAAAGATTAACCTCCAAAATATACAAGCGGCTCATGCAGCTCAGTATGAAAAAAACAAACAACCCAATCCAAAAATGGGCAGGATACATAACAGACATTTCTCCAAAGAAGATATACAGATTGCCAACAAACACATGAAAGGATGCTCAACATCACTAATCATTAGAGAAATGCAAATCAAAACTACAATGAGGTATCACTTCATACCAGTCAGAATGGCCATCAACAAAAAATCTAGAAACAACAAATCCTGGATAGGGTGTGTAGAAAATGAAACCCTCTTGCACTGTTGGTGGGAATGTAAATTGTTACAGCCACTATGGAGAACAGTATGGAGGTTCCTTAAAAAACCTAAAAGAGAACTACTATATGACCCAGCAATTGCACTACTGGGCATATACCCTGAGAAAACCATAATTCAAAAACAGTCATGTACCACAATGTTCATTGCAGCTTTATTTACAATAGCCAGGACATGGAAGCAACCTAAGTGTCCATCGACAGATGAATGGATAAAAAACATGTGGCACATATATACAATGGAATATTACTCAGCCATAAAAAGAAACGAAATTGAGTTATTTGTAGTGAGGTGGATGGACAGATTGAAGTAAGTCAGAAAGAGAAAAACAAATCCCGTATTCTAACACATATATATGGAATCCAAAAAAAAAAGGTTGTGAAGAACCCTGGGGCAGGACAGGAATAAAGATACATGTAGAGAATGGACTTGTGGACACGGGGAGGGGGAAGGGTAAGCAGGGACAAAGTGAGAGAGTGGCATGGACATATATACACTACCAAATGTAAAACAGATAGCTCGTGGGAAGCAGCCACATAGCACAGAGAGGTCAGCTCAGTGTTTTGTGTCCACCTAGAGGGGTGGGATAAGGCAGGTGGGAGGGCGATTCAAGAGGGAGGAGATATGGGGATATCTGTATATGTATAGCTGATTCACTTTGTTATACAGCAGAAACTAACATACCATTTTAAAGCAATTATACTCCAATAAAGATGTTGAAAAATTTTAAAAAATAAATAAAAATATCATTAAAAAAATGTTGAATTTGGGTATAACGTCTTAAGCTTGAATTATCTGCCAGGTAGGCATATATATTGTTTAACTTGGGTTATCTGTGTATGTACAATAAAATATATAGGATACCACTAAAAAGTGGAAAAGATATATAATCTGTAAACTAAGAGAGCAATATATTAGAGAAAATAGTCCAAAAGAAAACAAGAAAGAAGTAAAAAAAAAAGTAGAAAAAATACAAAACATAACATATAATAATATAGTAAACCAGATTAATGTAAATAGACTAAATGTTCCAACTAAAGATCAAACAACATCCAGCTATAGGCTCTTTATAAGATACACCCATAAAAATTGATTTAAATGTTGAAAGTATGAAATAGGATATATCTAACAAATAGTAACTAAACAAAAGCTGATACAGATTTATTAATACCAGAAAAATAGGAGCAACATTATAAGAGTTAAAGAGAATGATAGTGGTTCAATATATCAAGAAGAGGTAGCATTCTGAACTTGTATAATTCAAAAATTGATAGAGAAAAACTATTATATATTATGATTTGTGAACGAAACATTTAAAAAACTTGATCTAAAGAATATAATTTGAGAATAGCAGTCAACAGAGTAGAATATACATTCTTTTCAAACATAATATGAAACTAATCAATTTTAATGATATTTAAATTTTTAGTTCAAAAACATAAGAAAGTACTAGTCTTACTAATTGTTTATCCTGGCACTCTAGATTTAAATTTCATTTAATTTTATTTCAATGCTTTCTTTTGAAATTAAGGTATTCTGAGTTTACAAGTGTAATTTAACAGATATACAAATCTACTTATGAACCTGAAAAAAGAAATAATAAAACTAGTTACTGGGTCAACCAGTTCAATTCTTGCTCAGATAAAAATCTGTCACCTATTTTTTGCTCAACAAATTCTATCAGCCTAAAAGAGACAGTTTTACATGTACCTTTTATCATATGGGAATTAATGGAAGTTCTCAAGCTATATAAAGGAGATGTAAATTGGTTAGAATGTCAGTAATTCTCATCAGTTGTTATCATCATCAACCAGATATTAAAAACTGCTTGGTGAGCTGGTATATAATAAAAATTTTAAAGCATGAACTGACCTTTTGAATGTATACATGCAGAATATTAAATGACATTAGATTTTTCATGTGTTATACTTTTCAGCATTTTGCTTTTTAAATTATTGTTTTACAAAGTACTAAGTTTTCCAGTGGAAATCCCAAGAAAAATGTCACAAAATACGAGATGTTACTAAATTATGCATCTAAACTATTTAAAAGATGATATAATAACATATGAATTAACAGTTAATACAAAATAATGTTAAAAGTTATAATTACACATTTGTATATATATTTCCCTGAAAAAGATATAATCACTAATACAGTCACTAAAAATTTTGACAATTTAACCTTCAAGCATGAAACATTAAATTAATAAAATATCTTGAATGTGGCAACGTCATCAATACTACTAGGGCTTGTTATACTAAACTTTAAAAATCTACAAATCTTTAAAGAAATAAAGTACAAAAGACTTAATCCATAAAGAGTTTATGTTTGACAAATAGTGTTCCATCTATTTTTTTATTAGATCCATACAATCATCCTTTGAAGACTGGTTTTACTTTTGAAATATCTTTGACTCCTCTCTTCTCTTCTCTTATATTCTCTTCTCTTATTCTCTTATATTCACATTGTCACCATATTCAATAAGGTTCCCACGATTTTGCTCTTAGAACATTGTAACTTCCTCTAAATTGGCTTTCAGGCCTCTAGGATCCACTGCTTATACCATCATCAGTTTTGCCGTTATAAAACACAGATCTTTACACATCACCTTCCCACCTTCTTATTAGCATTGCATCCTCACTGCCTACAGGATAAATTATAATCACTCCACATGACATTAAACCTTTCCAACCTGGTCCTACTAAATTTTTTTGCTCTTATGTCTAGCCATTCTATTCAAAGCATTCTTTACTCCAGTCAGGTTAGAATAACAAACATGGCAGACTTTTCTCTCTCTCTGAAATACCATACACTCTTTTTTAACTAGAGAATTTCTTGCTCATCATGTAACCTCTTTTTTTAATCTAAAGCAGTTTTAAAAATATTTTTATTTATTTATTTATATTTTTGGCTGAGTTGGGTCTCCGTTGTGGCATGTGGGACCTTCATCACAGCATGTGCATCTTTTTGTTGTGGCACGCAGGCTCTTCCTTGTGGCATGTGGGTGTCTCTCTAGTTGTGGCATGCAGGTTTTCTCTCTCTAGCTGTGGCATGCGAGCTCCAGAGTACATGGGCTCTGTAGTGTGTGGCATGCGAGCTCTCTAGTTGAGGTGCACGGATTTAGCTTCCCTGCCGCATGTGGGATCTTAGTTCCCTGACCAGGGATCGAACCTGCATCCCCTGCATTGGAAGGTGGAGTTTTTACCACCAGCCCACCAGGGAAGTCCCTCTAAAGAATTTCTTACTCATAATGTAACCTCCTCTGACTTCCTCTTAGCAGAATTTAACACTCCCTCATTTTGGTTCCCAAAGACCACTGTAATACCTATATTTTTGTGTATTGTTACCATCTCTTAATAAATCACAGCATCTAGCACAGTGCCAAGCATATAGCAGACACATCAATAGATATTTGATGAATGAAATAAATGAACAAATGAATGCAGAGAAAAGATTATTACTCCTTTTTTACAAAAGAAAAACTTTTTAAAAAGTTCAGAAGTGATAAAAATAATTATGGAAAAATTCTAAAACAGAAATGTGGCATTAGTTTGTTTTATTTGAAATATTTATATGCATAAATTTTAAAGCTACCCCAAAATAAGAGAATTCTTATTCCTAAGCACCATATCTTAACTTGCTTAGTTTAAAATATAACTTTTATGGTTATGTGATTTATAAGTTTGTACTACAGAAACATGAAGAGGGAAATGAGTAACAGCTGAGAGGCTTCTGAAAGATGCTGGCACTTTGCCCATTACTGGTTTAGCATAGCTAGGAGATTCCGGAAGAAAGAAATTGCATTTGGAAAGTCCTCACAGACGGAATCACTGAGAGCTACCTTACTATGGAAGAGGCTTACAAGTCAGGTTGGATATGGAGCCATGTTGTGAAAAATGATTTTCTTTAGGAAAATTAATGTGATGATGATCTGAAATATGACTTAGAGGAAGTATATATTATAAGGAGAGTCAAATTTGGTGTTTTCTGCAATAATCCATATGAGAAAGAAGTCTACATTATGGCAATAGCTTCAGGAAGGAAATGGGAGAGATAAAGAACAAAACATTACAACAGGATGAAGTGCAAGATATTTGATAGATTAATTTGATTACTATGAATATAATGATAACCTTTTAATGAATCTATATCTATCTTACAAATAAAAGTTAAAATGAAGTTTAAAAAGTTATGTTTGTTTCTGGTCAAAATGGCAAACTACCTCCCACTTCTGAATCCTGTCTTTGACAAAACAAGAGGATACTGAACCCAGAAGATGGCACAAAAAGAATGGGAAACATCTGGGAGACAGAAAGGTTTGGGTACTTGTAAGTGGAGAATATGATAACCTACAGCTGAGGGCTGGATGCCATGGCTGGAGCCAGGCTGGGAGAGTTCCTGGTTGTAAACTTATCTTTTCATATTGCCCTGGATGGAACATTGCCCACTATGTCAACATTTTAGGACTGAAAAATAGCAGTATCAAGCACCTGCCATAGACAGCAGAGTACTTGATATTTCACAGCATGCAGCCCAGCTAATGTGGGGATCAAACTGAAACAGGTATAGCTGGGAAGTCTGGCTTTTGGAATTGCAAGGTCTCAGAGTATCAAACGAATAGATGCAAAACAAAACATAACAAAATCCACACCTGTATTTATTATGGTGAAATTTAGGAAGATCAGAGACAAAATATTCTACAGGAAAAAACCAAATGAGTTACAGAGAAATAAGAATCAGATTAATGTTGCAACTCTCCTCAATAAATTTGTGTAAACTGGGTTATTAATTTAAAGATATACAAAGGTTAGTTTAAGAAAAAAGAAGGTAAAGAATAACAACTTCAATATGAATTGACATGAAGAATGGAAATCAGGCCATGATTTCATAAAAAGGGATCTGTACAATTTGATTACTTATATGACCAGCATAAGGGGGAGAGCATGGGTTTGGGATGCCAAAGGATGTAGTATTTCTTTTTATTCTCTAATTTTTCCTCAAGCTACCTATATAAAGCTTTATCAATCTGATGGTCTAAATAAAGTGGCAATTCCAGTTACTTGAGATCATTGTTTATTCAGACTCCTGACAATCACCAATTGTTGACACTAAGTCAGAATAACTCGAAATTACAATACTATAAGGTTTGAGGATTTTGAATTTTTAGAGAGTTTTAACCTTTTTCATAGGTTCTTAAATAAGCCTAATTTGACTTCCCTTACTGAAGAAGGCTATGTGATATATAAGCATTTTTATAGTATTACTAAACATATGAATTGTAAAATTATATTTTTTTAATCCCAGAAAGTAAGTCCTTATTCAATTAGAATAGTAATCATAATACTGTAATGGTTTTGCCTAGTGAGCAAGCAACCATCTATAATCTATAACTACTTTACAATATAGAAACAAGTCAACTCCAGTTGATGAATTGCTTTTCCTTAGCACTTGGATTCCTTTGAAAAATTTCACCTTTAACAGCAGTCACTGACTTTACAGAAAGAGGCGAGAGAAGACAAGGAGTGAGCAAAATATGTATCAGACATAGAGGACGTCATAGTACATTACCAGGATAAGACAAATTACACGGTAACACTGCTTCTTGGGCTGATCTATTACTTTTCTTTCCTCCATCTTTTTCCAGGATACTGTATACATTAAGGGCAGATCCATGCAAAAATTTACCAACATATTTACCAACATGGACAATTTGGGGATAAAACTGGAAAAAAAGGATAGGGAGAAAAAAGGGAAAACAAAGGAAGAATATTTCACTACTAACCTGGTTTAATTTCTTCCAGAGATTGAGGACAGGAGAAAGTTCATTAGACCAGATTTCTCTATCAAATTTGCTACCAGCTGTTACTGATCTGCCCAAGATCCTCAACTGTGAAATAACCTGAATGAAGAAAATAATAAGTAGCAATAAATGAACATAACTTTGTTCAGAGGGAAAACATAGATACAAAAATAGCCATATTTACTTATAAAGACTGAATATATATATTATAAACAAGTTTTAATCCCATTTTCCCTGTTCAACTGGATTAATATTTTATTGATTTATTTCAGCAGTTAAAAGGCAAAAGAACTTAAATGGTGAGAGAAACCACTATAAAAGTTACATATTATAATGGCTCTTCATTTGAAAAGCTACTTCTTTAGCCAGAAAGCTCTAATTATCCATTATTAATAACCTATTTGCTCATTTCTGAAATCAAAAATATTTTTCAGTTTGAATAATTTAAATTGCATAATTTCAAAATGCTGATAAATTAAAGATAGGTTTTTTGAAAAGATGAAATGAGTGGAAAGATAGTAAATAGCATAGCAAACTATAAAATAGTAAAACAATTTAAAGTAATTATTGGCTGGTAAAAATTACAATAAATCTAAGTTTTAAGGTTCTATATCAATTTTAAGTTATTTCAATGTTTTTTCTAGACATGAGACTCAAATGAAGGAGGTACAGATCAATTAATTAAAATAAGGCAAAGTAAATTCTTTCCTATTTAGGGCTTTCATTTTTGTAACATTTTTATCAGCTTCTCTATCATCATTCTCATCAAAATTAATTCACTCACGTTTTTTTTTCTAAAATAGTGTTTAATGGCTTCAATTTCAATAATACCAATCAGGCTTCTTAATCATTTGCTAAGAATGATCCAGAATATTACTGAGTATTCTATATATGGTATTATAGATATTGGGGGAGATGTATAAAAATCAGTGAGGTATGTACTGATGGTTCTTCATAAATATTTCAACTAAATATTAAAATTGTGCTATATCATTGCTTATCTGACATAAAATAAATCCCCAAATCAAGACAATATGTTTTCCTAAGCTAATATTTTAAACATCAACATTTTCAGTGTGTCAACTACTTTTTTTGTTTTACTTTTTGAGAGATGTAAATTGTTTTTCCTTTTTAAGAGATAGGGCTGTATTTAATATTTTGGGGGTTCTTACATTATTAAAGTTCAAATAAAATAAGGGCCATAAATATTTCAAAATAAATGCACTACATAATTGTTAAACATACAGAATCCTGCTGTTAAACTCAAGTTACTTCTAGAGCTTTTGATTGATTCTCTAATCTAGAAAAAATTGTGGTGATTCAGTGTTTCATTTTCTTTGTTTTTCTGATAAATTATTTTCATTTGCTCTAGCTGAACCCTACAACAGCACCTAATTTATCAGCTGTGCTAGACCACAAAACATCACTAGTTGGTAGCCAGGAGAAGTGCTATTTTGCTCTGGTAACATTGGCTATCTCTTATTTGTGTCTTAAATTTGTCAAAAATGACAGAGAACAAATAAGAATGCAAAGAGATACCTAAAGGAAAAAAGGTTCAAATATTTTTTTATACATGATGTTAAAAACTATTTTAAAAAGAAAATGTTTAAAAACCCAAAAAAGTTTGTTTTCTTCCCAGAAAAATAACATGTGAGGCTTGCTTTTCATAATAACACTATCATAATATATTATAAACTTTAATGAACAGAGAGTAATGAAAAGGGAGTTCAAATGCATAATAAAAATATTTTATAATGAGGATAGGGCTATAACTTGTAACAGCAGACCATCTTTTCTTTTTACAAAATCTGACATACTCATCTTTTTACAAAGCACAGATGATAAAATGTCTGTCCATTATATATGTTTTAAACCAATTAAAAATACTTTTTTTAATGACATTCCTTTAAAATGGTGTCAAAGGGGATGAAATTTCCCAACTAAAACATACATCACTTCTTCCATGTTCTAAGCATACTGAACAGCTTGCATTATGCCACTGGCATGCTTTGCAGCATCTCTGAGGTTGGAGGGGAGCTGCAGAATATGCTGTCACCCCTATTCCAACCGTTCACATTCCAAAGAACAATGAGAGACATTTCAGGAATACCTATGATTCTCCTGAACAATTGGTGTGATTTTATTGTAGCATACTACATCTTATATACAATTGTATTTTCCTTTTCTTTTGGAAGTTATAAAGCACACAGAAGAATTTCTGATCTAACAATAACAACTTTATAGAACCTTAGAGCATGAGCTTTGTTGTTTGTCTTGTCTTCTTTTAGCATAAATTATTTCCCTAGTTTTATTTTCTTTTCATTTCCTAATTTTCTCTTTGATTTCCTAAACTATTGATTTTACACTAATAGATTGTCTGTATTTTTGTAAGTCACATCCAGTATAATCCTTTTCGGAATGAGAAAGAATATAGATTTTAAAAATGAACGCTCATTCTCAACTTACAGATGAGAAATTGGAGTGTCCAAGAAGTTAAGTAAATTACATGTTTGAGAGGAGACCTATAAGATGGAGGAGGAGTAAGACGCAGAGATCACCTTCCTCTCCACAAATACATCAAAAATACATCTACATGTGAAACAACTCCTACAGAACACCTACTGAATGCTGGCAGAAGACCTCAGACTTCCCAGAAGGCAAGAAACTCCCCACATACCTGGGTAGGGCAAGAGAAAAAAGAATAAACAGAGACAAAAGAATAGGGACGGAACGTGCACCAGTGGGAGGGAGCTGTGAAGGAGGAAAGGTTTCCACACACTAGGAAGCCCCTTCACGGGCGGAGACGGCGGGTGGCTGGGGGGACGCTACGGAGCCATGGAGGAGAGCACAGCAACAGGGGTGCAGAGGGTAAAGTGGAGAGATTCCTGCACAGAGGATCAGTGCTGACCAGCATTCACCAGCCTGAGAGGCTTGTCTGCTCACCTGCCAGGGTGGGTGGGGGCTGGGAGCTGAGGCTCGGGCTTTGGAGGTCAGATCCCAGAGAGAGGACTGGGGTTGGCTGCATGAACACAGCCTGAAGGGGGTTAGTGCACCACAGAAAGCCAGAAGGGAGTCCGGGGAAAAGTCTGGACCTGCCTAGGAGGCAAGAGACCACTATTTCAGGGTGCGCAAGGAGAGGGGATTCAGAACACCATCTAAATGAGCTACAGAAACGGGCGCGAACCATGGCTATCAGTGCAGACACCAGAGACGGCATGAAACGCTAAGGCTGCTGCTGCAGCTGCCAAAAAGCCTGTGTGCAAGCACAGGTCACTATCCACACCTCCCCTCCAGGGAGCCTTTGCAGCTCGCCACTGCCAGGGTCCCCTGATCCAGGGACAACTTCCCCGGGAGAACACATGGCGTGCCTCAGGCTGTTGCAAGGTTATGCCAGCCTCTGCCACTGCAGGCTTACCCCGCATTCCATACCCTTCCCTCCCTACAGCGTGAATGAGCCAGAGCCCCCTAATCGGCTGCTCCTTTAACCCCGTCCTGTCTGTGCTGGGAACAGATACCCTCAGGTGACCTACATGCAGAGGCGGGGCCACATCCAAAGCTGAACCCCAGGAGCTGTATGAACAAGGAAGACAAAGGGAAATTTCTCCCAGCAGCCTCAGGAGCAGTGGATTAAATATCCACAATCAACTTGATGTACCCTGCATCTGTGTAATACCTGAGTAGAAAAGGAACCATCCCAAAACTGAGGCAATGGACTTTGGGAAAAACTGTAGACTTGGGGTTTCCTTTCTGCATCTAATTTGTTTCTGGTTTTATGATTATCTTACTTTAGTATTCAGAGCTTATTATCACTGGTAGATTTGTTTATTGATTTGGTTGCTCTCTTACTTTATTTTTATATATATATATATTTTTTTACCCTTTTTCTCTTTTGGTGAGTGTGTACGTGTATGCTCCTTTGTGTGATTTTGTCTGTATAGCTTTGCTTTTACCATTTGTCCTAGGGTTCTGTCTGTCCACTTTTTGGGTTTTTTGTTTTGTATTTTTCTGAGTATAGTTTTTAACACTTGTTACCATTGGTCGATTTGTTTTTTGATTTGCTTGCTCTTTTCTTTGTTTTTTTTTTATTTTTAAAATTTTAATAATAATTATTTTTTATTTTCTATTTAAATACCTTTATATTATTTCACTTTTTTCTTTCTTTCTTTCTTTTTTAATTTTCTCCCATTGCTTCTGAGCGGTGTGGCAGACAGGGTCTTGGTGCTCTGGCCGGGTGTCAGGCCTGAGTCTCTGAGGTGGGAGAGCTGAGTGAAGGACATTGATCCACCATAAACCTCCCAGCCCCATGTAATATCAAACAGCGAAAGCTCTACCAGAGATCTCATCTCAATGCTAAGACCCAGCTCCACTCAACAACCAGCAAGCTACAGTGATGGAGATGCTATGCCAAGCAACCAGAAAGACAGGAACACAACTGCACCCATTAGCAGAGAGGCTGCCAAAAATAATAAGGTCACAGACATCCCAAAACACACCACTGGACGTGGTACTGCTTGCCAGAAAGACAAAATCCAGCCTCATCCACCAGAACACAGGCACAACGTCCCTCCACCAAGAGGCCTACACAACCCACTGAACCAAACTTACCCACAGGGGACAGACACCAAAACCAACGGGAACTAGGAACCTGCAGCCTGTGAAACAGAGACCCCAAACACAGTAAGTTAAACAAAATGAGAAGACAGAAAAAAAACACAGCAGATGAAGAAGTAAGGTAAAAACCCACCAGAACAAACAAATGATGAGGAAATAGGCAGTCTACCTGAAAAAGAATTCAGAGGAATGATGGTAAAGATGACCCAAAATCTTAGAAATAAAATGTACAAAATACAAGAAACATTTAACAAGGACCTAGAAGAACTAAGGAGCAAGAAAACAATGATGAACAACACAATAAATGAATACAAATTCCCTAGAAGGAATCAATAGCAGAATAACAGAGGCAGAAGAACGGATAAGTGACCTGGAAGATAAAATAATAGAAATGACTACTGCAGAGCAGATTAAAGAAAAAAGAATGAAAATAATTGAGCACAGTCTCAGAGACCTCTGGGACAACATTGAATGCAACAACATTCCAATTATAGGGGACCCAGAAGAAGAAGAGAAAAAGAAAGGGACTGAGAAAATATTTGAAGAGATTATAGTTGAAAACTTCCTGAATATGGGAAAGGAAACAGTCAAGTCCAGGAGGACAGACAGTCCCATACAGGATAAACCCAAGGAGAAAAACACCAAGACACGTGTTAATCAAACAATCAAAAATTAAACACAAAGAAAAAATATTAAAAGCAGCAAGGGAAAAGCAACAAATAACATACAAGGGAATCCCCATAAGGTTAACAGCTGATCTTTCAGCAGAAACTCTGCAAGCCAGAAGGGAGTGGCAGGACACATTTCAAATGATGAAAGGGAAAAACCTACAACAAAGATTATTCTACCCAGCACTGATCTCATTCAGATTTGACAAAGAAATGAAAAACTTTACAGACAAGCAAAGGCTAAGAGAATTCAGCACCACCAAACCAGCTTTACAACAAATGATAAAGGAACTTCTCTAGGCAGGAAACACAAGACCAGGAAAAGACCTACAATAAAAAAGCCAAAGCAATTAAGAAAATGGTAATAGGAACATACATATCAATAACTACCTTAAATGTGAATGGATTAAGTGCTGCAGCCAAAGACAGGGGTGTGCTGAACGGCTACAAAAACAAGACCCATATGCATGCTGTCTACAAGACATCCATTTCAGACAGGGACACATACAGACTGAAAGTGAGGGAATGGAAAAAGATGTTCCATGCAAATGGAAATCAAAAGAAAGCTGGAGTACCAATTCTCATAAGAGACAAAATAGACCTTAAAATGAAGACTATTAAAAGAGACAAAGAAGGACACTACATAATATCAAGGGATCAATCCAAGAAGAAGATATAACAATTGTAAATATTTATGCACCCAACATAGGAGCACCTCAATACAAAAGACAAATGCTAACAGCCGTAAAAGGTGAAATTCCCAGAGTAGGGGACTTTAACACCCACTCTCACGAATGGACAGATCATCCAAAATGAAAATAAATAAGGAAACATAAACTTAAAATGATACATTAAGCAAGATGGACTTAATTGATATTTATAGGAGATTCCATCCAAAAACAGAATACACTTTCTTCTCAAGTCCTCATGGAACATTCTTCAGGATAGATCATATCTTGGGTCACAAATCAAGCCTTAGTAACTTTAAGAAAATTGAAATCATATCAAGTACCTTTTCCAACCACAATGCTATGAGACTAGATGTCAATTACAGGAAAACGTGTAAAAAATACAAACAAATGGAGGCTAAGCAATACAATACTAAAAAACCAAGAGATCACTGAAGAAATCAAAAAGGAAATAAAAAAATACCAAAAACAAACGACAACAAAAGCACAATGACCCAAAACCTATGGGATGCATTAAAAGCAGTTCTAAGAGGTTTATAGCAATACAATCCTACCTCAAGAAAAAATAAATATCTTAAGTAAAAAACCTAACCTTACATGTAAAGCAATTAGAGAAAGAAGAAGAAAAAAAACCCAAAGTTAGCAGAAGGAAAGAAATCATAAAGATCAGATCAGAAATAAATGAAAAAGAAATGAGGAAGCAATAACAAAGATCAATAAAACTAAAAGCTGTTTTTTGAAAAGATAAACAAAATTGAAAATCCATTAGCCAGACTCATCAAGAAAAAAAGGTAGAAAACTCATATCAATAGAATTAGAAATGAAAAAGGTGAAGTTACAACAGATACTGCAGAAATACAAAAGATCATGAGAGATTACTACAAGCAACTATAAGCCAATAAATTGGACAACCTGGAGGAAATGGACAAATTTTTGGAAAAGCACAACCTCCTGAGACTGAACCAGGAAGAAACAGAAAATATAAAAAGACCAATCAAAGCCCTGAAATTAAAACTGTGATTAAAAATCTTCCACAAAACCCCAGGACCAGATGGCTTCTCAGGCGAATTCTATCGAACACTTAGAGAAGAGCAAACACCTATCCTTCTCAAACTCTGCCAAAATATACTAGAGGGAGGAACACTCACAAACTCATTCTACTAGGCCACCATCACCCTGATACCAAACCCAGAAAAAGATGTCACAAAGAAAGAAAACTACAGGCCAATATCACTGATGAACATAGATGCAAAAATCTGCAACAAAATACAAGCAAACATAATCCAAAAGCAGATTAAAAGGATCATACACCATGATCAAGTGGGGTTTATCCCAGGAATGCAATGATACTTCAATATACACAAATCAATCAATGTAATACACCATATTAACAAATTGAAGAATAAAAACCATATAATCAACACAATAGAGGCAGAAAAAGCTTTCAACAAAATTCAACACCCATTTATGGTAAAAACCCTCCAGAATATACACATAGAGGGAACTTACCTCAACATAATAAAGGTCATATATGAAAAATCCACAGCCAACTTCGGCCTCAATAGTGAAAAACTGAAAACATTTTCAGTAAGATCAGGAATACTACAGGGTTACCCACTGTCACCACTACTATTCAACAGTGTTTTGGAAGTTTTAGCCACAGCAATCAGAGAAGAAAAAAAAATCCAAATGGGAAAAGAAGAAGTAAAGCTGTCACGGTTTGCAGATAACATGATACTATACATAGAGAATACTAAAGATACTACCAGAAAACTACTAGGGCTAATCAATGAATTTGGTAAAGAAGCAGGATTCAAAATTAATACACAGAAATCTCTGGCATTCCTATATACTAATGATGAATTATCTGAACGTGAATTTAAGGAAACACTCCCATTTACCACTGCAATAAATACCTAGGAATAAACCTACCTAAGGAGACAAAAGATCTGTATGCAGAAAACTATAAGACACTGATGAAACAAATTAAAGATGATACAAATAAGAGATATATACCATGTTCTTGGATTGGAACAATCAACATTGTGAAAATGACTCTACTACCCAAAGCAATCTACAGATTCAATGCAATCCGTATCTAACTACCACTGGCATTTTTCACAGAATTAGAAGAAAAAATTTCAAAGTTTGTATGGAAACAAAAAACACCCTGAATAGTCAAAGCAATCTTGAGAAAGAAAAACAGAGGTGGAAGAATCAGGCTCCCTGACATCAGACTATACTACAAAGCTACAGTAATCAAGACAGTATGGTACTGGGACAAAATCAGAAATACAGATCAATGGAACAGGATAGAAAGTGCAGAGATAAACCCACGCACATATGGTCACCTTATTTTTGACAAAGGAGGCAAGAATATACAGTGGAGAAAAGACAGCCTCTTCAATAAGTGTTGCTGGTAAAATGGAACAGCTCCATGTAAAAGAATAAAATTAGAACACTCCCTAGCACCATACACAAAAATAAACTCAAAATTAATTAAAGACCTAAATATGAGGCCCGACTTTATCAAACTCTTAGAGGAAAACATAGGCAGAACACTCTATGACATAAATCACATCAAGATCCTTTTTGACCCACCTCCTAGAGAAATGGAAACAAGAACAAAAGTAAACAAATGGGACCTAATGAAAGTTAAAAGCTTTTGCACAGCAAAGTAAACCATAAACAAGATGAAAAGATAACCCTCAGAATGGGAGAAAACATCTGCAAACGACGCAACTGACAAAGGATTAACCTCCAAAATATACAAGCAGCTCATGCAGCTCAGTTTGAAGAAAACAAACAACCCAATCCAAAAATGGGCAGAATACCTAATAGACATTTCTCCAAAGAAGATATACAGATTGCCAACAAACACATGAAAGGATGCTCAGCATCACTAACCATTAGAGAAATACAAATAAAAACCCCAATGCAGTATCACCTCACACCAGTCAGAATGGCCATCAACAAAAAATCTAGAAACAATAAATGCTGGAGAGTGTGTGGAGAAAAGGGAACTCCCTTGCACTGTTGGTGGGAATGTAAATTGATACAGCCACTATGGAGAACAGTATGGAGGTTCCTCAAAAAACTAAAAATAGAACTACTATATGACCCAGCAATCTCACTACTGGGCATATACCCTGAGAAAACCATAATTCAAAAACAGTCATGTACCACAATGTTTATTACAGCTCTATTTACAATAGCCACGACATGGAAGCAACCTAAGTGTTCATCAACAGATGAATGGATAAAGAAGATGTGGCACATATATACAATGGGATATTAGCCATAACAGAAAACAAAATTGCATTATTAGTGAGGTGGATTGACCTAGAGACTGTCATACAGAGTGAAGTTAGAAAGAGAAAAACAAATACTGTATGCTAACACGTGTATATGGAATCTAAAAAAGAAAAAAAAAAATTCCGAAGAACCTAGGGACAGGACAGGAATAAAGACACAGATGTAGAGAATGGACTTGAGGACACGGGAGGGGGAAGGATAAGCTGGGATGAAGTGAGAGAGTGGCATGTATATATAGACTATCAAATGTAAAATGGATAGCTAGTGGGAAGCAGCCACATAGCACAGGGAGATCAGCTTGGTGTTTTGTGTCCATCTAAAGGGGTGGGATAGGGAGGGTGGGAGGGAGATGCAAGAAGGAGGAGATATGGGGACATATGTATATGTATAGTTGATTCACGTTGTTACACAGCAGAAACTATCACAACTCTGTAAAGCAATTATACTCCATAAAGATGTTAAAAAAAAAACTATGAAGTACAATGAAATATTTAGCACTAAAAAGAAATGAGCTATCAAGCCATGAACTGCACCTTAAATCCATATTGCCAAGTGAAAGAAATCAATCCAACAAGTTTACATACTTATGATTCCAACTCTATGACATTCTGGAAAAGGCAAAACTGAAAATAGTGAAATGATCAGTAGTTTTCAGGGGTTTTAGAGGTAGGAGGGATGTATAGGGGATTATCAGGGAGGTAAAAATATTCTGCTTGATGCTCTCATAATGGATACAAGTCACATTTTTTCTAAACTCATAGAGTATACAATATCAGAATCCTAATGTAAACTATGGACTTTAGTTAATAATAATGTATCAGTATTAACACTGGCTCATCTGTTGTAACAATGTATCACACTAATGCAAGATGTTAATAAGAGGGGGAACCTGCTGGAGTGCTAGGGGATGTATGGGAACTCTATGTATTTTCTGCTTATTTTTCTGTAAATCTAGGACTGCTCTAAAAATAAAGTCTATTAATTAAAAAGAAAAACTTGTATGATGAATGGTCTAGAAGGTTGATGCAACAAGAAAATTAATCTTCCCATTGGGGAAAAAAACAACAACAACTAAACCAAAGTCCATCAGCAGTAGAATCAATAAATAAATTATGGTATAATCACCCTATGGAATACTATACACCAATGAAAATTAAAGCTTCATGCAAAATATGTATGAGTCTCAACATACAGCTGAAGGAAAGAAGCAAGATACACCAAAACAAAAACATACTGTATAACTCATTTACTATCATTCAAAAACAAGCAAAAATAACCCATGGTTGTAAGTCAGGAAAGCTATTTCCTTTGGAGAGGAAAAAGTGAGTAGAAATTAAAAATGGGATGTGATGGAAAAGGGTAGAAATGGAGAGATAGTGGAAACATTTTGGTTTTAGACTTGTGTGGTGATTACATGTGTGTCACTCTGATAATTCATCCAGCTGTATACTTAAAGTTATATAGTTTTCTCCATGTATTTATTTTGATTAAGATATTTATAGTGAAAAAAAAAGTAAATTACATGTTTGTCTCAAGGAATATGGCAGACTAAATATCTGGAGAAAATTTTATAACATAGTACATTTAAAAATTATGCATAAATAACAACATCATCAACCAAAAAAAAACCTTTTAAAATTTATGACTGAAGCGCCAGGGAAATTAAGGGAAAGCTTTAAATGCTGGAGCCAAAGAGGCAGAGCTGATCTAGACACCTGAGTGAGTTCTGAAGCCAGTATTTGCCCTGGGGTATCTGCCTATCTCGAGGGGCCTACAGCTTGGGTTGTTTACTTTTTATTTTGAACTATTTTTAGATTTATATAAAACTGGCAAAAATAATACAGAGAATTCCCATTATATACTTTACTCCTAGTTAACATCTTACATAATCACAGCATAATTATCAAAACCAGGAAATTAATGCTAGTACAATACTATTAACTAAACTACCACAGACCTTTTTCAAATTTTACCAATTGTTCCACAAATGTCCTCTTTCTGTTTCAGGAGAATACCATATTATATTTAGTTGTTATTTATCACAGTCTCATCCAAAACTGTGACAGTCTTTCTTTTTCTTTCATGACCTTGGCACTTTTGAAAAACACTGGTCAGTTACTTCGTAAAATGTCCCTCATTGAGTTCATAAGATTCACATTTCCAAAGACAGAAAAGAGAAGCCCTGAACTCTACAAAAAACACCCAACAGGCTAATTAGAAAACAAACTGCCTGGCAGAGGGAAAGACTAGGGATACTTGCTGCTCGCTGTCTTGGCTTCTGGGTGATAATGTGATCTGTTTGAAATACTGTGATCATCAACATTCACCCTACACACTGCAATCCTGAAAATATCATATATCAAAACTTATGGAACTGCAGTGAATGAGATTCTTAGAGGAAAATTATAGCAGAAAACACTTATGATCAAAGAGAAGCAATGTTAAAAACAGAGCCAAACTTAACAAATAATAAGGTTGAGAATGTAGATGGAAGAAAATAACAAGAGCAAAAAAATTAATGAAATAGAAAACAGATACGAGATCAGATTTTCTAAAAAGTCAGTTTTTGTTAGTCTTAAAAGACTAATAAAATTATGAGACTTCTGACTAGATTAAATGATTATAGCTAGATGATAGATAAAGTAAGAAAAGGCAAAAATTTATTTAAAATTCTAATATTACAAGGAATATCATTACAGAAAAGACTAAAAGAGAATATGAATTATTTTGAATAGCTTTATACCATAAAAAGTAAATTTGGCCAATTGAGAAATTTCTAGGAATATATAAATTAATAAAACAGTCTCAAGAAGAAATAGAAAAACTAAACTGGGCTAGAGTTGTTTAAAAAAATTAAGTGAGGGTTTCCCTGGTGGCGCAGTGGTTGAGAGTCTGCCTGCCGATGTAGGGGACACGGCTTCGTGCCCCGGTCTGGGAAGATCCCACATGCCGTGGAGCGACTGGGCCTGTGAGCCATGGCCACTGAGACTGCGCGTCTGGAGCCTGTGCTCCGCAACAGGAGAGGCCACAACAGTGAGAGGCCCGCGTACCGCAAAATAAATAAATAAATAAAAATTAAAAAATTAAGTGAGAAGTTAAAAACATTATCTCAAAGTAAATCTCAGACACCAGCAGTTAATATAAAAGTTCTCCTCACATTCCTTGAACAGAAATTCAAATCTAGTACTAACCATTTCAGAGACTAGAAAAGGAGGCAAAATTCCTCAAATCAAGCAATAGAGGCTAGTAAAAACATTATATGAAATATAAGGGAACATTCAAAGATCAGACTTACTCCTGAACATAGATGCAAATAAATAAACAAATATCAAACAACCTTTCAAAAAAGACATACATGATGACTCTGAATGTATGGTTCAATAATAGAAAATACAGTTCATCACATAAGCAGATTAGAGAGAAAAATAATATAATTATTTCAATACTGGGTGAAAATATGGTCAATGAAGTTCACCAATACATTCTTGACAAACTACCCTAAGGAAATTTAGCAAAGATATGTGAGATTGTTATAACAGCTTTTGATAAATTATGCCTCCCTGTATTCATACCTGTTTGCAAAGTAACATTCCGCTCCTCTGATATCAAGAGAAATCTATTTCTCCACCCCTTGGAAGCTGGGCTGATCTTATGACTTGTTTGACTAATAGAATGTGGCAAAACGGATGTGCAATTTTCAAAGCCTAGACTTTAAGCGAACTTGCAGTTTCTGCTCTGGCCTTGGAATCCTGAAACACCATGCTAGTCTCTGGTAGTTGAAAGACCATGTAGTTGAAAACCAAGTCACCCCAGCCAATAGCCAGTGCCATCTGCAAACATGAGTAAGACCATCTTGAACCTGCCAGCCAACTCTCCAAATGAAGGCAGCCCCATATGGGAACCCAGATGAAACCAACCCACAGAATCATAGGAAAATCATAAAACATTATTGTTTCAAGTTACTAAGTTTGGGGATGATTTGCTATGCAACAAAGACTAACTGAAGCACCAGGAATAGTGGAAATCTTTAACCTGTGTTAGGGATTGCATGTTTGTGTACCCCGCACCACCCCTACCCCGCAAATCCTATGTTGAAGCTCTAACCTCCCAGCATGGCTGTATTTGGAGATGGGACTTCTAAGGAAGTAATTAAGACTAAATGAGGTCATGAGGGTGGGGTCCTGATCTGATAGGATTTGTGTCCTTATAAGAAGAGATAAGGGAGATCTGTTTTCTTCTCCCCCTCTTTCTGCAAACACTCACAGAGAAAAAGCCATACGAGATCATAGTGAGAAGACAGTCATTTACAAGCCAGAAATATAGCCCTCACCACAACCTGACCATACTGGCACTTTGATCTCAGACTTCCAACCTCCAAGACTGTGAGAAAATGCATTAGTGTTATTAAGCCATCCAATCTGTGGTATTTTATTATGGGAACCCAAGCAGACCAATACAAACTTATAAATGGTATCTACAAAACACAGTAAATATTACAATCAATAATAAAGTGTTAGAAAATATTCCCTTCAAAATCAGAGCAAGATAAGACTATCACCACACTAACTCAACACTGCACACAAAGATCTAATTATCCCAACACACAATAAAAGGCAATTAAATGTATATGGATTGGAAAGGAAAAAAGCTAAATCACCTTTTTCTCAAATAACAATTTACAGAAAGAGAATTTATAATACTTTTCATATAACATATTATATTTATTCACTATACATTTTCTATTTGTATTTGAAATATACAAATTCATTAAACAATATATATATTTTTAACTTCAACTCAAGTATTATTTCCTTTTTCAATAGCTATTTGGGAGCTGGCAAAAGTTTACTTAGTCCATATTCTCTCTTCACCCACCCGCTAACATGTGCATGTTCCTTCTGGGTGCTTGGCCAGGTAATAATATGTTTTACTGTGTTACCAAACATATCAAGATGTAACAAGCTACATTAAATCTTCCCATATACTGTAAAAATGAAACAGTACACTAACCTGTTGAAGTGAGATACAGGAGAATATCCAGAGGTTTATCTTTCTAATGTTAATATATGCAAGATAAAGGGGGGAAAACCCTTTCTTGATGTCTCCTGTGTCTTCGATAAAAATATTTATACCAGTCACATGCAAGGCCAAACTGTAATTTATGTTGGTGATTGGAGAGATAAGATTTCACTCAAGATCAAAAGTGAAAATGTGGAGGCACTGTACCATGTTAAGAATTCACATCATCATTTTTTTCTAGGCAATATGATATTAAAAGCCTGAAAATAAATCTCAGGAGAACTCCTAGCTTGTACAATTTTAACAAGCATATTAAGAATGAATTTCTCATCAAATGATGTTTAAATTTTACTAAGACCAGTGAATATACCAGTTTTCAAATACTGAGGTATATATTATTTGGAGTGATAGGCTGAACACTTAATTATAAAATCATATATATCAATGTTTTATATATAACTCTGGGTAATACTAAATAACTCAAACCTGGAATTAATCATTAAATTATATGAAATGTTTGGATTCATCTCTGCCTTGAAGAGGTACTATCATGATGTTTTGTTGAATCATAATTTTTTGTATAATTAGTGGTTCTAATAATACCACTTCCTGAGAGTAAAATTATACTTTGTTATTTATTAGACACACACAGAATACACATTATATTATATATATACCCATACATACAGATATCTAAGACCTCATGTCTCATAACACTTTCATATATTTATTTTTTAAAATTTATTAAATAACACATTTAAAAACAGTTTGGCAGTTAATTAAAAATTAAAACTGTACCTGTCATATGATCCAGCCATTCACTCCTAAGTATTTGTCCAAGAAATATAAAAGCATGTGCTCATACAAAAACATAGAATGTTCAAATGTTCATAGTAACTTAATCTTTGTAGCCTCAAATTGGAAACAATATGGATGTCTTTCAATGAGTGAATGAATAAGCACATTGTACTACATCCATACAATGGACTACTAATCAACAAAAAAACAAAAAAAAAAACCCTGATAAGATAACACAGGTGAATCTTTATAAAAAAATGTTTTGGAGTATAGTTGCTTTACAATGTTATGTTAGTTTTTGCTGTATAGCAAAGTGAATCAGCTATACGTATACAAATATTCCCTCTTTTTTGGATTTGCTTCCCATTTAGGTCACCGCAGAGCATTGAGTAGAGTTCCCTGTGCTTTACAGAATGTTCTCATTGGTTATCTATTTTATACATAGTATCAATAGTGTATATATGTCAATCCCCATCTCCAAATTCATCCCACCCCGCTTCCCCCTTGGCTTCAGTACATTTGTTCTCTACTTCTGTGTCTCTGTCTCTGCTTTGCAAATAAGACTATCTATACCACTTTTTTAGATTCTACATATATGTGTTAATATACAATATTTTTCTCTTTCTGACTTATAACAATAATGTTGAATGAGAAAGAAGCCAGACAGAAAAGCTCACTTAATTGTATAACCCTTTTACATAAAACTCTAGAAAATGCAAAATAATGTACACTGACAAAAAAGAAATCAGAGTTGCCTGGGATAGGGGAGGGGAGAGAGGAAGAAGGGACTATGAAGTGCTAGGGAAAACTTTTGGGGGTGATGGAGATGTTTACTATCTTGATGTGGTGATGTTCTCACAGGTGTATCATATGTCAAACCATACACTCTAAATATGTGCAGTTAGGACTTCCCTGGTGGTGCAGTGGTTAAGAATCCGCCTGCCAATTCAGGGGACACAGGTTCGATCCTTGGTCCGGGAAGATCCCACATGCCGTGGAGCAACTAAGCAACTAAGATCCCACTTGCTGCAGAGCAAGTGTGCCACAACTACTGAGCCTGTACTCTAGAACCTGCGAGCACAACTACTGAGCCTGTGCACCACAACTACTGAAGCCCGCACGCCTAGAGCCCATGCTCAACAAGAGAAGTCACTGCAATGAGAAGTCCGCACACTGAAATGAAGAGTAGCCCCCACTCGCCCCAACTAGAGGAAAGCCCCCACGCAGCAATGAAGACCCAACACAGCCAAAAATAAATAAATAAATTTATAAAAATAAAAAAATAAAAATATGTGCAGTTTATTCAATTAACCACCATGATAATTATTAAAACAATGCTTTGTAGTTCACAGAAACACCAGGAAAGTGGAAAAGTGGGTGTTAGGGCCAGTAAAAACACTGGTTATTGTGGTCAGAATAAGTAAGGAAAAGCTGATTTTCCTGGTAAACATAGCGGCTGTGACCTTTCTCACTCTCATCACTGGCCTTGGCTCTGGATGCTACCCAGGAACTAGAACTTGCCTCGAGTGCCGCTGCCTCCCAAGAGAGGGAAGGAAGCCACATCCTTGATTCACTAGATCTCTGTTCATAGGCTGGTGCTGGTGCCTGTCATGCCTGTGCTCTAACTGTGAAGGGGTTCAGAAAGTAAGTATCTGTTTTTTCCAACATCTACCATGGAGTGGCCTGCTACTTCCCTCCAGGAATTTTTTGGAGGTAAGTACAAAAGCTGTCTACATTTATTGGGTGACAAGGTCAAGAAGATATATAAATATCCATCACATTTATTTTAATTCTGTAAAATTAATTTTACTGTGAACATTTTCAAAGATATATAAAAGTTGATTTTCTTAAGAACATTTTTAAAGATACACAAAGATACCCATCCAGATTCAACTATGGTCAAGATTTTCCTGAACTTGCTTCCATCATCTCTAATTTATTTTCTTTTCTTTTGTTATTATTCCTTAAGTGTTTTAAAACAAATCCCAGATCATGTTATTTAACTCTTATGTACTTAGTACGTACCCCAAAAAGAAATGGACATAACCACAATACTATTATTTCACCTAACAATATTAATAAAAATTCATTGGTGTTACATAATACACAGTCCATATTTAAATTTCCCTGATTGGTCTCAAAATTTGTTTAAACTGGATTGTTTGAATCAGTATCCACAGAAAGGGTATGCAGTTGTTATGTATTTTAAGTCTCTTTAATGTAGAGCAGTTTCTCTGCCCTTCCTCTTTGCATGCCATTAATCTGTTGAAAAAACTGAGTCCATTATCTTGTAGAACGTCCCACATTCTGGATCGAGTGGTGTAGTTTAATTTGTTCCTTTACCCCCTCTGTTTCCTGTTACTGGAAATGATTTCTAAAGGCTTGATTAGGTTCAGGTTCACTTTGCTGAAAGAATACTTTTGGAAAGTGTACTTCATACTGCCTCACATCAGGAGGCACATAGTGTCTGAATACTTTCTCTTTGTGATACAAAGATTGATTACTGGGTACAAGTGGTAACACCTGACCCCTCTCTTGCAAACTTCCCCATCAATCTTCCATCTAATGGTTTCCACCTTTGATAATAATTTTCTGGACCAATTATTAAGGTTTGTAAAATGGTGATTTTTCAAATTCTTCATTCCTTTTATATTTATTATCTAGAATTATTCAATAAAGAAAAGCTTTCTTTCATCAACTTTTCTTTCATTACCATGAAATATAATTCACAAAGGAAAGGTAATGTTTAATTCTTTCCCTTTAATTGCCATTTTTTCAAACTAAGAGATATTTTTGTTTTTTAACTAAATGATCAACTATAGAAGTAAAAAATCAAGTTTACAATATTAGTGAACTTAGTATTCCCTTTCATTCGAAAGTAATAAATATAAAATCATTTTTGTATATGCTACAAAATTAAGCAGACTGATAAAGTCTTCCAATCCCCTTGCTTTTGTCTTAAATGGTCATACAACTCAAAATGTGACAAGTATTCAAATTCAGATTTGCTTACAGTTAGAAGCCAGAAGGTTATACACGGTGTATAAAAGTACATCTATATTACCTCTTTTTGCTGATGGTGCCATTGGCAAAGTTGTAAATAATAAATGTGTTCCTGAAATGTGAGTTAATATATTCAAATAGAAGGATATCTGAGAGAAAAGAGGATCTTAAGCTTCCTGATTTCAAAAAATGAATTTACCAGGAACTTGTGACTTCTCTAATAACTGATGCAAAACCATTTGAGTCAGGATAACTGCAGCTGTTGAGTCTGAGTAACCACAGCTGCTGAGTTCATAAAAACCATTCAATGCAATGTTGCTAAAATTATTACGCTAACAATTAATCCTCAAATTTTTGGCAATAAAAAAGCCATCATTACATTTTAAGAATAAATATAACACATTTTAAGAATTTTGCTATGAAATTGCTATTGAGTCTATGAAAAAAATAAAGTTCTGGAACTTCAAAGAATGGTTTTTAGGAAAAAATAAGTGAATATGTAGCTTTTATAGAAAAATAAATGTTACTCTTATACAATTTCTTGTTTACAAAAAAATTAAAGCGGATAAGGAATATGATCAATAACAACTGCTCCCACAAACCTACTACCATTTTTGAGCAATACATTAGCCTACTGCAATTGTTTTCTAACTTGCCTCTCTGCTTCAAGTCTTCGTCCCATTGTCAATTCTCTATAAGCCATATGCCCCCAGACTGATTTAGTAATTACCACAGCTCACTGACGAGGCTCAGCGTTATCTAGTGAACCTCTACCCCTCCTACCTCCTGGCCTCATATCCCACCATTCTGCCTCTCCTTCACTGTGTTTCAATCACATCTCTCATTGTTGTCCCTCCAATTAAAAAAAGAAGGAATGACCCATAAAGATATGAAAGGATGGTCAACCTACTTAGTAATCAAAAGTACAAATTAATACCACAATGAGATATTATTTTAATCCACTAGGTTGGTAAATTTGAAGGCATCCCAAAATACCAAGTACTGGTGAGAATAAAAGGATGTAGATATTACATACTTCTGGTGAGAGAGTAAATTAGTACAGCCACTGAAAACAGTTTGACACAATTCTATTCCTAGGTATATACCCTAGAGAAACTCTTGCACAGGCATTCCAGGAGACAAGCACACAAATGTTTACAGGAACAATATTTGTAATAGCCAAAAAACCCCAAATTGTGTTATATTTACATGATGAAATACTATACAGCAATAAGAATTAGTGAAACTACAGCTAAACCAGCAACACGAATAAATCTTAGAAAAATAATGTGGAATGAAATAAGTCCTAGAACTGCACACGCCATACACTGAAGTTCAAAAAATGAAACAATGTATTTTTAGGCATGGCTGTGTATGTGTGTGTAAGTACATGTATGTAACACAACTATTAAAAAGTATAAAACTACAAAAAAGTTATAAACAAAACAGTCTGCTCCTTTAGCAGAAAGGCAGGGGCATAGGATAGAAGAGAATCATTTAAGTTGATACAAGTTTCTGGTAACATCCTAGTTTTTGGGTTGTTATTGGCTCACAGGTTTCATTACATCATCATGCTCTTAATATTCTATATGTGTATATATATATATATGTATGTATGTATATATATAATGTTACATATATGGTCTTTTATAGGTATCAAAGATTGCATTTTGAAAAGTAGTAAAAAATTCAAAATTAGAGAAATGTACAAGTCCTATAGAATCATAAGTCCTATAGTACATTAAGTCTTAAGAAGAAAAGCAGGTTAAGGGGAATAAGTAATACTAAGTGTTGAGGGAAGTTGCTATTTTATGTAAGTGGTCAAGGAAGGCATGTTTGATAAGTTAATATTTAGAGATCTGAAGGTAGTTAAAAGGTAAGGCATGCAGATATCTAGGGGATGAATACTCCAGGCAAAGTAAACAGAAAATGCGAAGGCTCTTAGGCAGAAGCTCAAGACAAGTGTGGCAAGTATGGCTGCCCCAGAGTAAGCAAGGAACAGAGGACCTGAAGACAAGAGGATTAGAAGACAAAAAGACAAAAAAAGAGGATTAGAAAACAAGGCAAAGAGGGAGTAGAAGGCCTGAGCATGTATGTGCTGGGAGACCTTTGCAATGAATGTTTTAACTCTGAGTTAGGTGGGAAGTGACTGTAGGAAAATAACTATTGCTATTACCATCTATAGAATATGAAAATGTCCATCTTTTTGTTAGAAGATCTTATTTCCTGGATAGAGTTGGGCTGACCTAAAATAAGGAAGTCTTTTTCCAGAAGCCAACCCTTATTTGACCATACCTAAAATCTCCATAGAAAGATTTAAGTGTATGTGTAAATGTGGATTCAAATGACTTTTAAGACGTTTTTTTCTGAATCATGCAGGGTATTGACTAGATGCACAAAAGTTAGAATTATTTGCATCAAAGTTTCATATAATTATCTCAGATTGCTCTAGAGATTCATCGATTTCTCAAGAAATTGAGGGAGTGGTTTTGCTGAAGACTATTTTAAGAATTGTACTTTACCATTTCCCTGAGTTTATTAATTCCATAAATCACAGGTTGAAATTGTTGAAGTGGAAGTCTTAAATATCAGATTCAATAATGACTTTTTTTCCCCCATATAGCCATGGAATCAAATCACAAACTCAGAGCAAAGAAAATACTTTTTTTTTGGTTTTAAATGGAAGAACAAAACTGGCAATTAGCAAATGTAGGAGTTCCTAGGTTTAAGATAGTCATTTGAGGGAAAAAAAAAAAAATTCCTAAAGAACTGAATTCTTGGAAGCAGAACTCTCCCCTATGGGGGGAATTTCATAAGTCAAGAAACCTAAATTACAGTTATGGGCATACTGCTTACCAGTGTATTACAGTAGGAACTCAATACCTCTCTAAATAAAGTTTTGAATAGATTATTTCTAAAGTCTTTTCTACTAGTGTAATTCCTTAGCAGCTGTTTTTTTTTTTTTAATTTTTAATTCTGAGCTTATAGTCAAGTGAGAAATGTGACATTGTTTTGACCAGTTTATAAAAAAGAATCTCATATGCAGGTTTTATGTCATTTAGAATATCAAAATGATCATAAAATTACTTAACAAGTAAGATCAGAAGGAAACTTTCTCAATCTGATAAAGGATATCTATGAAAAACCCTCAACTAACATCATATCTAATGGTCAGAATGCTTTTCCTCTAAGATATGGACAAGGCGAAGTCTATTCTTCCTATTCAGTATTTACTGGAGAACCTTGTCACACTTAAAAGGCAAGAAAAATAAATTACATACAGATTGGAAAGGAGGAAGTAAAACTATCCTTATTTGTAGACAAGATAATTGTTTTCATAGAAAAACTCAGGAAGCTATAAAAAAGGTTATTAAAATGAGTAATTTAATTTAGAAAGGTTACAGAATAACAATATCATTTAAAATCACATTAGAAAAGATAAGTAAATTTAAAAAATCACAGAAATATATTCTAAAAGACCTAAACATTGATTCTCTATGCATAGTTCAGTAAACCCAATATTGATAATATTTCAATTCTCCCCTAATTGGTCTCTAGTTTCAATGTAATCCCAATCAAAATTCCAGTAAGATTTTTTCATGTATGGAAATTGACAAACTGATTCTAAAATTTATATGGAAGGTCCTAAAATAGCCAAAATATACTGAAAAAGAAGAAAAAACGTAAAGAACTTTAAGATTATCTGATTTAAAGACTCACTAGAAAATCACAATACTCAAGACATGTTGTTTTAACATACCAGTAGACATATAGCTCAATTGAACAGACCACAGTATATGTGGTCAACTAATTTTTTACAAAGGAGACAAAGTAATTCAATGGGGGAAACAATAAAGAACACTTACAACTCAATAGTAAGACAACCAATAACTGAATTTTTTTAAATGTGCAAAAGATTTGATCAGACACTTCACAAAAAGATATACAAATGACCAATAAGCATATTAAAAGTTGCTCAATATTACCAATCAGAAAAATATAAATTAAAACCATAATGAAATATCATTTTACATTCATTAGAGTGGCTAATATTAATAATAAAGATGGGCAATACTAATATTTTGGGGGATGAAATTTTAATAAATCTCAGTAGCAGGATAATTCACATGAGCACTAAAATTGTCTAAATATAAAATTAAAGCTAGTGATCTAAAAAGACAAAAAAAATCTTTAACATCCATTAAGTACTAGACAAAAACTAGATGTCACCACCAACTAGAAAACAATTAGATACTGAAGAAAGAAAGTAGGGATAAGACATTTCACTACAAATTCATGACATTCATTCTCATTGAGCATTATCTGATGCTGAGCATTATGGTAGGTCTGATGAAGAGTGGAAAAGTGTGGGAAAATGTGATAGGATAAAGCTTCATCAGACCTGCCATAAAAACACTCAAGATTAACAGCTTCTTTGGGCCTTCATTTCCTTATGAAGGCTCCCATGGCATGTAAAACAAATAAATTTGTATGCTTTTCTCTTGTTAACTGTATTTTCTTATAAAGCCCCAGCTGAGAATCTAGAAGAGAAAAGAAAAGATTTTTTTCCTCCCCTACAGTATGATACATTCAATTGATTCTATACAACACATTACTTGAACTCTGGATAAAAATATTCTTTTCTCAAAGGTCATAAAATATGCTAATACCCAATTTTAATCCTCAATTGAGAATTTTTATTATTTCAATTTATCTCCACACTAACTTATTATTTATAACTTGTTAAAAAAATAGTGGTTGGCCTATGGTTTATACCCTACATCTTTAATTAATCAGTCAGCCTTCAAATATTATTATAATGTGCCACATGTTCTATAAGGACCTTAAACTGTATACTCCAAATTCCTTCCTCCTAATTTTTGTGCTATTGTTGTTCATTTTATTTTTACATACACTATAAATACACAAGAGATTGCAGCTATTTTTTGCTTTAGGCAGTTAGTTATCTTTCAAAGAAATTAAAATAAAAATTTAGTTTAACTCACTTTATTTCATTTCCAGAGCTCTTCATTTGTTAGTGTAGATTCAATATTGTCTGGTAACACAGCTCTTATGCCTAAAAAACTTCTTTTAACAATCTTGTAGAGTAAATCTGCTGGAATAAATTCTGGTTTTATTTGTCTAAGAAAGACTTTATTTCTTCATTTTTGAAAGATATTTTGCTAGGCATGGAATTCAGGGTTGAAATTTTTTTCATTCAGCACTTTAAAGTTACCATTCCATTTTCTTCCGAGTTGAATGGCTTCTGAGGAGAAGGCAGCTCTAATCCTTACTTTTTTCCTTTGTATGTAGTATGTCTTTTCTCCCCCTCTGGCTGCCTTCAGTGTTTTAGTCTTTTGTTTTCAACAGTTTAAATATTTTATGCCTAGGTGGGTTTGTTTTTTCTTGGTGTGAGTGGGATGGGTATTTATCCAGCATGGTGTTCTTTGAACTTCATGGATTTGTGGATCCCAAGTACATAATTGTTACACTGTTTGATATTGTTCCACAATATTGGATACTTTGTTCTATTTTTTTTTTTTTTTTCCCACTCTTTTCTTCTCCTCTGTTTCAGTCTGGGGAACTTCTATTGATTTATCTTCAGTTTCAGTGATTCTCTCCTTGGCTGTTTCAAGTCTACTGATTAGCTTGTCAAAGATATCCTTCATCTCTGTTACTATATACTTTATTTCTAGCACTGTTATTCATTTTTATAGTTTCTATATCACAGCTGAAATTAACCATCTGATCTTTCATATTGTTTACCTTTTCCACCAGAAGCTTTAACATAAAAATCATAATTATTTTAAATTGCCTGTTAGCTCCAACATCTGTGTCATATCTAAGTCTAGTTCTATTATTTTGTCTCTCAAGAGACAAAACTTTTAAGAGAGTGTGTTATCTTTTCTTGCCCTTTCATATGCACTATAGTGTTTTGTTAAGAGCTGACCATCTTGTGTGAATGGTAGAGACTAAGGTAGTGTTAATGCTTGGAAATGGCCATTTCTTTCCTTCTGTTAGGCCTTTAGTGTGGGGTCTGTGTTAATTAAGTCAGGGTTTGGGCTAGATTTGAGGGTAGTTGTTGCTAGAGTTACCCTTAGTACATCACAGGTTTTGAATTCTTCTGCAGATACCTTTTATTTAGGTTGGGCCTGGTTTGACAGTGGGTTTTTATCCATGTCTCCTCCACCCTCATGTTTAGGTCTTCTCTTTTTTCTGCACCTCAAAGGGTCTATCTCTTGTGACTCTTAGCAGTAAGTAATAGTATAGTAATTACTATAAGTAATAAGTATAAGTAAACGTGCTACTTATTTTTTTCCAACATTTTATTTTGAAATTTTCAAATATACAGAAAACTTGAAAAAATTATACAGTGAAGACCCATACACTCAACACTTAGATTTTACAATTAACATTTTACTGTATTTGCTTGTTACTTATTACTCAGTGTTTGCTAGCCCACTCTGGTGTTCTAATTAAGACTCAGTTTTAGGTAGACGCTGTATCCCTGGGTCTTAGAGAAGTGGGCTTCTCAGGGTCCCTTCCCCTGCCCCAGCTGTAGTTCTGGGCCTGGTAAAGATTCCTGCCCCTTCCCACAGGTACAGTGGATTTCTTCTGTTTGCTAATATGTCTCAGAGATGATCTGTCTGCACTTGATTATAACCCTTCTAGCAGTGTAATCACTGCTACTTATTACTTGATGGTGGAGAAGAAGAGATGGCAGCATTCTTGTTGTTCTGATTAGGCTTCAGTCTTAGGTAGATACTGCACCCACGGGTCTCAAGATTGTGGCCTTCTCATTGCTTCTGCTCCTCCAAACTGTGTAATTCAGGCATAGATTCCTTCCTCTAACAGAGGAGTAGAGAGTTTTTTTTTTTTTCTATTACTTTCTCCTAGCTGTATCAAGTTTTCTTCAGTACCCTAAGGGCAACAGTGGTTTTTATCCTTGTTGTTTTGTTTCTTTGTCTCTCCCCACAGATTAAGGCTTTTGCTTCATAAAGCAGATAGGGACAGAGTTTCATGCCTCTCCTCCTCCCAAACTGACATGATTCCCTTCCCTCAGGCAACCACCACAAAGGAAGTTTTCTAAGTACTCTCACCAGTTGGGGGTCCATGGGGAAAATGGCTTTAAGAGGGCGAGAACTCATCCTATATCTGTGGTCTTCATTTTCTAGCAGCCTGAACTGGGCCTTGACCAATTCATTAGGCTTAATTCCTACCAGTGCCTGGCTGCATCTGCTCCAGGTGGACAAACGCTTGTGTCTTGTAACCACCTGCAGGCACCTGTCTCTCCTTAGATTTCAGTTAGTTGTTCCGCTAATTCATCTCTCTGATAGGTTCAAGAAAAGTCATGTACTTGGTTTGGCCTCTTCTGTTGTTGTAAGAGTAGAAACAATGCTCTTTTCATCTCTCTCTATCCCTGAGGTTAACTTATTATTGATCCTTCTTTCACTCCAAGTATGGCCACAATCAAGAATAGATTTTTAATATTCCCATTTATCTAATCCAGTGAAAAGAGCACCTTTTTGGTCTCAGCATCTGAATATTAATCCAGGGAAGAAATCTGAGTGACTTTGCTGGTGCACCTTCACCAAGGAGATAAGAGTACTGTTTTCTGCTCAGTTTGGGTTCAAGTGGAGAAGGGATGTGAAAGAGATGAAGGAGAATGCCATTGTCATTAACAGTTCCATTAGAACCAAACAGAAAACTGAGACCTACTATTTCTTGAGTGCTATTTTAATTATTTCATATATCTGGGCAGACAAAAATCAATATATGTCCCCTACAGAAGATACTGCCTCATCTTGGTAAACAAGGACACAAACTAATGATAACAGTTTTGGACTTAATTAATTAAAGAACATGATTTTAAATATTAAACTTAATTATGTTTAGCTTTCATTTTCTCAAACAAAAAACTTTTGTTTAACAAAGCAAGCTGTAGGAACTGGAACCTTTTTTTTTACTATAAAAAGTAAAATTTCTAACATTCATAAATCTGAAATGGTAAGAGAGGTATAATTTCTGCTTTAAAGATTTCTTTAGTGGAGCCTCATTTAGCTTAATTTTAAAGTGCTCTCATATACTCAAACTGGCTTAATTGCACAAATTTTGTGCAAACATTTAAAAATATCATCTTTGTTTTTAAAAAATTTATTTGTTTATTTTTGGCTGTGTTGGGTCTTCATTGCTGTGCGCGGGCTTTCTCTGGTTGCGGTGAGCAGTGGCTACTCTTCGTTGTGGTGTGTGGGCTTCTCACTGCAGTGGCTTCTCTTGTTGTGGAGCACAGGCTTTAGGCACACAGGCTCAGTAGTTGTGGCGTGTGGGCTTAGTTGCTCTGCGGCATGTGGGATCTTCCCGGACAGGGGCTCGAACCCATGTCCCCTGCATTGGTAGGTGGATTCTTAACCACTGCACCACCAGGGAAGCCCCCTAAAAAAATCTTCTAATTCATTCAAAAATTTTCTTCAGCAATTAAAAGTGAAAAGTGCATACATTCATTGAGATACAAATTCTCAGGATACGTACTTAAATAACTAGAATATATGCTTCTATTTTATCCTTTATATTGCAGGGGGACTTTTTCATAATCTTTTTCCCCCACTAGACTGAGTTCCTTCAGAACAGGGACTATTTTTATTTATCTCTACATTGCCAAAACCTATTTTATGACCAAGGTACACTGGAGGCAATTAATGTTGGATAGTTGAGCATATATAAAAGTAAAAAATGTCAGAGGATCAATACAAACACTTCATGAAGAGGGTGAACTTTGGACAGGGTATTGAACAAAATATTTAAACAAGCAAAAAAAAAAAAAGTGGTGGCAAGGGCAGTTTCAACAGAAATGAGGTAAACAAAGGAACTTGGAAATGCATTTACCCAAAAAGCTAATAGAAATATTTTAAAGCATTTTGTTTACAAATCAACTGAAACAATATTTATGGTTGCTTTCAATGTAAAATACATCTTTAAAATCATAGCAATACTCAGTGGAAAGTACTAGGGTACAATCAGCAAACAGGTGTTCTCTACCCTGAAGTAACTCACAATCCTGTAACAGAATACAGGAAAAAAAACATACTCCGGTCTCTTCCAACATTAATGTCTCCCTGAATCTTGTATTCACATTAAATTACCACATTTTTGCCTTTTCTTTTTAAGTTTTTTGGCTGAGACATAGGTTTTGGTCAGTGCTGAATTTCTAAATTAATCACCTCTATTCATTTGCACCACTTTTTCACCCACTGCCCCACCCCCTGCCTCCCCAAACACTGAAATTTTATTTCCACCCTCCAACCTTCTACAGGAAGAGGCTCTAGAAAGTCTTGAAAACCTGGTCAAGGTCCACGACATTCTCAACTCTGATCAACATTTAGCACTTAGAACTCCTCCACTCCACTTAAAACCATTGCCATACATTCCCATCACCTTGGAACTCTCCTTTAGAATTCTTCTGATTGTCTTATTTTCTGACTGCAGTTTACTCTTGCTAACATCTTTCCAGCTCTAAACATATGTTAAATGTAGGTATTTCCCAGAGTTCTACCTTCAGGCACTCTTTCTTCCTGCTCTATCAATGTTCCCTAATAATCTCTCATTCCCATGGCTTCGACTCTAACAGATGTGTTGCTGTTTGTCAACCTCTTTTTAAATTAAATGTATGCCTGAATTCTCTCCTTTGTTTATTTAGTCAAAATTCCTACTAGACATTTTCAACTAGATATTACATGGACACCTCAAATAAATATTATTATTATTACAAATAATAAATATTATTCATTTACCCATCGAATTAACACATCAAGTTGATATCTTCCCCTCCACACCATCAAAAATAAAACCCAAAGCTTCTTCCTTTTGACATTCACATTTTGACTAATGCAACGGCACCCATACAACATTTATGAGATGGTGGAAGAGGTGAAGGAAAAAGGGATAGTGTAATAGTTGATGTGGATGAAACACGTTATTGTGTATATATTGCAACAGATTAAAAAGAAAATTGGGAGCGACTGACAGCATCATGGCAGTGTGAGTCATTCCTTTTTTCTCTCCTTTTTGATTTACAACTAACTGGACATCCCTAACTGAAAAAAGCACCTCAATACATCATACCAGGACACCTGAGAGATCTACACATATGTGCACCTGAAAGTGGGTGGACGCAGCAGAATGAGGGTAGTGGCTGTGGAGCTGGAGGAGGCAGAGGCATGTCCAGCAGTGGGACAGTACAACCTTTCTGGCAGAGGAGGTAGAGAGTGAAGTCAGTGAGTGGGGGTGTGCCTAGCCACACATTCTGCAGGAGGAGGGACTCACTGCTCTCTCTGAGGAGGGAGTGCAGTGACAGGGGGCAGAGAAGGAAAAGGGAGGTAGGCAGACAAAGAGATCTGAAGGAAAGCCTTTCCTGCTGTCTGCCCCTGGATTCTGGCCCTAGGACTTCTAAGACTATCCAACGTGAAGATCCCCCTCCTGGGCCACGGGCACACCCAATGCCCCTAGTGCTAAGTACACACCACCCCCAACTCTGTTGCCACGCTTTAAAAATTTTTTTGGCCAGGTTTTTGGTTTTTTTACACGTTCCTGTTTCCCCACCTTAGCAGCAGTGAGTCATCTCCAACAAGAAAAAACAAAAACTTGTGCTATAGCGCCACCTTCTGGAAAACAAAAAAGTCTCCTAATTATCAACCTACTGAGCTGTTAGAACCAAAGTAAACAAAGTCTTGCCTAAATGAGAATGATGCTCACTACTTCAAATGTGGTGGCAGAGGCACTTTTCATCAAACACTTTGAAAAATCACAGTAACACACTATCAGAAAGAAAGTGGCAATTTTCCAGCAACCAAACCCAAAGAAACGGAAGATTGCAATCTAACTGATAAAGAATTAAAAATAGCTGTTATAAGGTACAATAGATAGCTAACAGATAGTGGGAAGCAGCCACACAGCACAGGGAGATCAGCTCATGCTTTGTGACCACCTAGAGGGGTGGGATAGGGAGGGTGGGAGGGAGGTAGACGCAAGAGGGAAGAGATATGGGGACATATGTATATGTATAACTGATTCACTTTGTTATAAAGCAGAAACTAACACACCATTGTAAAGCAATTATACTCCAATAAAGATGTTAAAAAAAATAGCTGTTATGAAGAAATTCAGTGAGCTACAGGAAAACCTAAAATGGCAATACAATGACTTTAGGAATAAAATTAATAAACAGAAGGAGTACTTTACCAAAGAGACTGAAATTCTAAAAAAGAACCAAACAATATTATGCCAACACAAAAACGGACACGTTTTTTTGTCTGTTTGTGCCACCAATGGAACAGAATAGAAAGCCCAGAATTAAATTCCACTATATACAGTCAACTAATATTTGACAAGGGAGCCAAGAATACCCAATGGGGAAAGAATAGCTCTTCAATAAATGGTGCCAGAAAAACTGGAGAAATACATGCAGAACAATGAAATTATGCCCCCATCTCATGTCACTCACAAAAATTAACTGAAAATGGATCAAAGACTTAAACATGAGACCTGATACCATAAAACTCCTAGAGGAAAACACAGGGAAGAAGCAATGCCTTGGCCATGATTTTTTGAATATGACACCAAAAGGACAAACAACAAAAGCAAAAATCAACAAATGTGACTACATCAAACTCAAAAGTTTCTGCACAGCAAAACAATTAACAAAATGAAAAGAAAACTTACAGAAGAGGAGAAAATTTTTGAAAATCATATATCAGATAAGGGTTTTTTTTGAAGTTTTGAATTTTATTTATTTTTTTATACAGTAGGTTCTTATTACTTATCCATTTTAGACATATTAACGTGTACATGTCAATTCCAATCTCCCAATTCATCACATCCCCCCACCCACCCCCCGCCACTTACCCCCCTTGGTGTCCATACGTTTGTTCTCTACATCTCTGTCTCAATTTCTGCTCTGCAAACCGGTTCATCTGTACCAGTTTTCTAGGTTCCACATATATGCGTTAATATACGAAATTCATTTTTCTCGTTCTGACTTACTTCACTCTGTATGACAGTCTCTAGATCCATCCACGTCTCTACAAATGACCCAATTTCATTCCTTTTTATGGCTGAATAATATTCCGCTGTATATATGTACCACATCTTCTTAATCCATTCATCTGTCAATGGGCATTTAGGTTGCTTCCATGTCTTGCCTATCGTAAATAGTGCTTCAATGAACACTGGGGTGCATGTGTCTTTCTGAATTATGGTTTTGTCTGGGTATATGCCCAGTAGTGGGATTGCTGGGTCACATGGTAATTTTATTTTTAGTTTTATAAGGAACCTCCATACTGTTCTCCAGAGTGGCTCTATCAATTTACATTCCCACCAACAGTGCAAGATGGTTCCCTTTTTTCCACACCATTTCCAGCATTTGTTGTTTGTAGATTTTCTGATTATGTGCATTCTAACTGGTGTGAAGTAATACCTCATTGTAGTTTTGATTTGCGTTTCTCTAATAATAAATAAAGCTGATGTTGAGCAGCTTTTCAAGTGCTTCTTGGCCATCTGTATGTCTTCTTTGGAGAAATGTCTATCTAATTAGATCTTCTGCCCATGTTTGGATTGGGCTGTTTGTTTTTTTAATATTGAGCTGCATGAGCTGTTTATATATTTTGGAGATTAATCCTCTGTATTCATTTGCAAATATTTTCTCCCTTTCTGAAGACTGTCTTTTCATCTCGTTTGTAGTTTCCTTTGCTGTGCAAAAGCTTTTAAGTTTCATTAGGTTCCTTTGTTTAGTTTTGTTTTTATTTCCATTACCCTAGGAGTTGGATCAAAAAAGATCTTGCTGTGATTTATGTCAAAGAGTGTTCTTCCTATGTTTTCCTCTAAGAGTTTTATCGTGTCCAGTCTTACATTTAGGTCTCTAAATCATTTTGAGTTTATGTTTGTGTATGGTGTTAGGGAGTGTTCTAATTTCATTCTTTTACATGTAGCTGTCCGGTTTTCCCAGAACCACTTATAGAAGAGTCTGTCTTTTCTCCATTGTATATTCTTGCCTCCTTTGCCATAGATTAGTTGACCATAGGTGTGTGGGTTTATCTCTGGGCTTCCTATCCTGTTCCACTGATCTATATTTCTGTTTTTGTGCCAGTACCATATTTTCTTGATTACTGTAGCTTTGTAGTATAGTCTGAAGTCACGAGTCTGATTCCTCCAGCTCCATTTTTTTCCCTCAAGACCACTTCGGCTATTTGGGGTCTTTTCTGTCTCCATACAAATTTTAAGATTTTTTGTTCTAGTCCTGTAAAAAATGCCACTGGTAATTTGATAGGGATTGCATTGAATCGGTAGATTGCTTTGGGTAGTATAGTCACTTTCACAATATTGATTCTTCCAATCCAAGAACATGGTATATCTCTCCATCTGTTTGTATCATCTTTGATTTCTTTCATCAGTGTCTTATAGTTTTCTGCATACAGGTCTTTTGTCTCCTTAGGTAGGTTTATTCCTAGGTATTTTATTCTTTTTGTTGCACTGGTAAATGGGAGAGTTTCCTTAATTTCTCTTTCAGATTTTTCAACGTTAGTGTATAGGAATGCAAGAGATTTCTGTGCATTAACTTTGTATCCTGCTACTTTACCAAATTCATTAATTAGCTGTAGTAGTTTTCTGGTAGTATATTTAGAATTCTCTATGTATAGTATCATGGCATCCTCAAACAGTGACAGGCTTACTTCTTCTTTTCTGATTTGGATTTCTTTTATTTCTTTTTCTTCTCTGATTGCTGTGGCTAAAACTTCCAAAACAGTGTTGAATAATAGTGGTGAGAGTGGGCAACCTTGCCTTGTTCCTGATCTTAGTGGAAATGGTTTGTTTTTAACCATTGAGAACGATGTTGGCTGTGGGTTTGTCGTATATGGCCTTTATAATGTTGAGGTAGGTTCCCTCTGTGCCCACTTTCTGTAGAGTTTTTATCACAAATGGGCAAATTTTGTCAAAAGATTTTTCTGCATCTATTGAGATGATCATATGGTTTTTATTCTTCAATTTGTTAATATGGTGTATCACACTGATTGACTTGTGTATTCTGAAGAATCCTTGTATCCCTAGGATAAATCCCACGTGATCATGCTATATGATCCTTTTAATGTGTTGTTGGATTCTGTTTGCTAGTATTTTGCTGAGGATTTTTGCATCTATATTCATGAGTGATATTGGTCTGTAATTGTCTTTTTCTGTAGTATCTTTGTCTGGTTTTGGTATCAGGGTGATGTTCACCTCATAGAATGAGTTTGGGAGTGTTCCTTCCTCTGCAATATTTTGGAAGAGTTTGAGAAGGATGGGTGTTAGCTCTTCTCTAAATGTTTGATAGAATTCACCTGTGAAGCCACCTGGTCCTGGACTTTTGTTTGTTGTAAGATTTTCAATCACAGTTTCAATTTCATTACTTGTGATTGGTCTGTTCATATTTTCTATTTTCCCCTGGTTCAGTCTTGGAATGTTATACCTTTCTAAGCATTTGTCCATTTCCTCCATGTTGTCCATTTTGGGGCATAGAGTTGCTTGTATTAGTCTCTTAGGATGCTTTGTATTTCTTCGGTGTCTCTTGTAACTTCTCCTTTTTCATTTCTAATTTTATTGATTTGGGTCTTCTCCCTCTTTTTCTTGACAAGTCTGGCTAATGGTATATCAATTTTATTTATCTTCTCAAAGAACCAGTTTTTAGTTTTATTGATCTTTTTGCTATTGTTTTCTTTGTTTCCATTTCATTTATTTCTGCTGTGATCTCTGTGACTTCCTTCCTTCTACTAACTTTGGGTTTTGTTTGTCCTTCTTTCTCCAGTTCCTTTAGGTGTAACATTAGATTGTTTATTTGAGATGTGTGTTGTTTCTTGAGGTAGGATTGTATTGCTATAATCTTCCCTCTTAGAACTGCTTTTGCTGCATCCCATAGGTTTTGGATCATTGTGTTTTCATTGGCATTTGTCTCTAGGTATTTTTTCATTTCCTCTTTGATTTCTTCAGTGATTTCTTGGTAATTTAGTAATGTATTGTTTAGCCTCCGTGTTTTTGTGTTTTTTACATTTTTTTCCCTGTGATTTCTAATCTCATAGCATTGTGGTCAGAAAAGATGCTTGACATGATTTCAATTTTCTTAAATTTACTGAGGATTGATTTGTGACCCAAGATGTGATCTATCCTGGAGAATGTTCCATGTGCACTTGAGAAGAAAGTGTAATCTTCTGTTTTTGGATGGAATTTCTATAAATATCAATTGAATCTATCTGGTCTCTTGTGTCATTTAAAGCTTGTGTTTCCTTATTAATTTTCTGTTTGCATGATCTGTCCATTGGTGTAAGTGAGGTGTTAAAGTCCCCCACTATTATTGTGTTACTGTCAATTTCCTCTTTTATAGCTGTTAGCAGTTGCCTTATGTATTGGGGTGCTCCTATGTTGGGTGCATATATATTTATAATTGTTATATCTTCTTGGATTGATCCCTTGATCATTATGTAATGTCCTTCCTTGTCTCTTGTAACATTCTTTATTCTAAAGTCTATTTTATCTGATATGAGTATTGCTACTCCAGCTTTCTTTTGATTTCCATTTGCAAGGAATATCTTTTTCCATCCCCTCACTTTCAGTCTGTATGTGTCCCTAGGTCTGAAGTGGGACTCTTGTAGACAGTATATATATGGGTCTTGTTTTTGTATCCATTCAGCAAGACTGTGTCTTTTGGTTGGAGCATTTGATCCATTCATGTTTAAGGTAATTATTGATATGCATGCTCCTATTACCATTTTCTTAATTGTATTGGGTTTGTTTTTATAGGTCCTTTTCTTCTCTTGTGTTTCCCACTTAGAGAAGTTCCTTTAGCATTTGTTGTAGAGCTGGTTTGGTGGTACTGAATTCTCTTAGCTTTTGCTTGTCTGTAAAGCTTTTGATTTCTCCATCGAATCTGAATGAGATCCTTGCCAGGTAGAGTAATGTTGGTTGTAGGTTCTTCCCTTTCATCACTTTAAATATGCCATGTCACTCCCTTCAGGCTTGTAGAGTTTCTGTTGAGAAATCAGCTGTTAACCTTATGGGAGTTTCCTTGTATGTTATTTGTCATTTTTCCCTTGCTGTTTCAATAATTTTTCTTTGTCTTTAATTTTTGCCAATTTGATTAGTATGTGTCTTGGCATGTTTCTCCTTGCGTTTATCCTGTATGGGACCCTCTTCACTTCCAGGACTTAGGTGGCTATTCCTTTCCCATGTTAGGTAAGTTTTTGACTATAATCTCTTCAAATATTTTCTCGGCTCCTTTCTATCTCCCTTCTCCTTCCATGGCCCCTATAATGCAAATGTTGTTGCATTTAATGTTGTCCCAGAGGTCTCTTAGGCTGTCTTTGTTTCTTTCCATTCTTGTCTCTTTATTCTGTTCTGCAGCAGTGAATTCCACCATTCTGTCTTCCCGGTCACTTATCCATTCTTCTGCCTCAGTTATTCTGCTATTGATTTCTTCTAGTGTATTTTTCATTTCAGTTATTGTATTGTTCATATCTGTTTGTTTTTCTTTAATTCTTCTAGGTCTTTGTTAAACATTTCTTGCATCATCTCGATCTTTGCCTGCATACTTTTTCCGAGACCCTAGATCATCTTTACCCTCATTATTCTGAAAACTTTACCTGGAAGTTTGCCTATCTCCACTTCACTTAGTTGTTTTTCTAGGGTTTTATCTTGTTCCTTCATCTGGTACATAGCCCTCTGCCTTTTCTTCTTATCTATCTTTCTGTGAATGTGGTTTTTGTTCCACAGGCTGCAGGTTTGTACTTCTTGCTTCTGCTGTCTGCCCTCTGGTGGATGAGGCTATCTAACCAGATAAGGGGTTAACATCCAAAATATATAAAGAGTCAGTCAACTTAATCACAAAAAAATCCAATTAAAAAATGGGCAGAAGAACAAAAGAGACATTTCTCTGAACAGTACATCAAAATGGCCAATAGATATGTGAAAAGATGCTAAACATCAGTAAACATCAGAAAAATGCAAATGCAAACCACAATGAAGTATCACCTCACAACTTTCATAATGGCTATCATCAAAAGACAAAAAATAACAAGTGTTGGCAAGGATGTCGAGAAAGGGGAACCTTCATGCACTGTTGGTGGGAGTGTGAATCGGTGCAGCCGCTACAGAAAACAGTATGGAATTTCCTCAAAAAATTAAAAATAGATCTATAATATGACCTAGAAATTCCACTTCTAGGTATACACCCAAAGGAAATGAAAACAGGATTTCAACAAGATATAAGCACTCCCATGATGATTGCTGCATTATTCCCAATAGCCAAGATATGAAAACAACCCAAGTGACTATTAATGAAGAATGGATAAAAAAGACGTAGAATATATACACTATGGAATATTATTTAGCCACGAGAAAGGAGAATATCCTTCCATTTGTGACAACATAGATGGACCTTAAGCACATTATGCTATGGGAGATAAGTCAAAGAAAGTCAAGTATTGAATCTAAAAAGTTAAACATGTAAAAAACAGAGTAAAATGATGGTTACCAGGGGATGGGGGTGGCAGAGATAAGAGTGATTGTGTTTAAGGGTACAAACTTAAAACAAGCAGAAATAAGCCATAAAGATCTAATGTACAGTATAATGAATATAAACAATAATACTGTACTATAAATACATAATGTGATAAATATCACTACATCAGCAAACAAACAAAAAGCTGACTCACAGCACCGAACGTAAGTATCATTAACAGTGTAGTAAACACCACTTGTGGTATCTGCCTAGTATGGATGCACTCAATTAATTTTAAAATGCCAAATCATCAAATACCTGCTTCAACATCAGTTCCACATCCCTGAACTTGTATATGATCAATAATATTTTTTTGAAATCTACTCAGTGTCATTCAGACTGCTTCATATCTGAACATTCACTTTCAAAGAAGGCCAAGCATTCTAAGTGTGGCTCCAAATGTGACTTGGAGTGAAAAGCTCTAAATATAGAAATTTTATCAGTTTATATATAAGTGTTTATAATTATGAAAAAGAAATGTTGCAGTAATTGATGCACTCTGAAAGCTGTTTAAGTATAAAAACTAAAATAGGGCTTCCCTGGTGGCGCAGTGGTTGAGAGTCCGCCTGCCGATGCAGGGGACGCGGGTTCGTGCCCCTGTCCGGGAGGATCCCACATGCCGCGGAGCGGCTGAGCCTGTGCGTCCGGAGCCTGTGCTCCGCGACGGGAGAGGTCACGGCAGTGAGGGGCCCGAGTACCGCAAAAAAAAAAAAAAAAAAACTAAAATAAAGAACTGTTAAACAGTTAAGTAAATTAACAGTAAAATAGACTGACATTTAAAATATAAATATTAAGAGAGTATGTATCACCAAAAACCTTTAAGGAAGAACATGTTACCCTCTTTTCATCTAATAAATATTTATAAAAATTTAAATACTAAGGCAAGAAAAAAATAGCAGAGATTAGATCATAGTAAAGTAACTTTTAGAGAATTCTTTGGTATACTAACTAGAAAAAGTAAAAATAAAGCCTGGGTTGTCTCAGGACTATCTGGGAAAATGAGATTGGAGTCTGTCTTCCTACAGTACTACTTTCCTAGAAACTACAGAGGTAAGATAAATGTAAAATGTTTGTCTGCCTAGTTTGCTATGAAACCCCCGATCCCTGGGATTCCACTTAGACTGATGAGCTTCATGTTAGCATAGCATGCAAGCCCTGTACCTATGTGACTAAAATGTAATAGAAGATTTGTGGGAAACTAAGGCTATGATTTAGCACCATGATGGTCCTCTCAGTCTGGGCTCTTATCAATGGCAGCCATACATGGCCCAGGAGCAAAAGAAGATACACATATAGGTGGTTGGTGGGCCTCTCCATAAGATGAAGATGCTCAGTATTCTGCATTTCTTGTCTTATATCCTTCCCAGAAGTCTCTAAGGCCGTACCTATCCTAGGTTACTCTTTTCCCTTCAATAGACATTTGATCCAAGCTGGGCTAAAGGAGATTCTTTCAGAAGCTGAATGATACTGACATTAGAAGTTTTTTTTTTTTTTTTTTTTTGCGGTACGCGGGCCTCTCACTATTGTGGCCTCTCCCATTGCGGAGCACAAGCTCTGGACGTGCAGGCTCAGCGGCCATGGCTCACGGGCCTAGCCGCTCCACAGCATGTGGGATCTTCCCGGACCGGGGCACAAACCCGTGTCCCCGGCATCGGCAGGCGGAATCTCAACCACTGCGCCACCAGGGAAGCCCTAGAAGTTTTGAAAGCCATGTCAATAACAGGACTTTCAAGACAGACTCTTGAATTTCTTTTGATAAGATTCCCACAGTAAATACTCTTCTTGAATTCTATGAAATAACCTTTTATTCTTTTAATGAACTTTTAATTGTTTTAACCTCTTTTGCTTAAGCATTGTTGTAAAATTATACACAAACACATATACAACACAAACAAGTACACACAAAGGTACATATGCAATTCTTATATGTTATTGATGGGGTTATTGAAAAATAACTATCTCAGGTCAACAAAAAGCATGGAAGGAAAAGAACAGAGTGTAATCATATCCGTTATGAAGCTAAGGGACACGTAGGAGTTTCATTCCTTCATGGGAGTATCTGACTTAACACTTTGCATGAGAAAGGGAAAAGGAATTAGCGTCTTCAGCTAGCATAGACAAAGATGTTGTTAAGATCTTATTTGTTCCAGGAAACATTTATACTTATTTACACATTATGCAAATGAGCATATATTTATATACTCAAACATCTCTTTTACAAAGATGTGAGAATGAACATTAAAATTCCACAATGAACAGTTTAGTGAATAATAGGAGAGAAAAAATTTAGTGAATAATAAGAGAGAAAACATTACCAATTTTATAAATGTTGGCTAAAATAGAAAAAAGTACAAAACAGTACAGCTAAATAAGGTAAAGTAATCTAGCTAGGATGCCTGTAAATTACCAAAAGTAAACTTTTTTTTTTTTCAAAAGTAAACTTTTAAGAGCAATAAGAATCTTCCATACACTGACCCACAACGAACCTTATGTAACAGTTCACAATTTGGTGCACGTACTTAGCAGTACATTTATGTCTGAGGAGCAGTTGTAGCACATGGTGCAGAGGCCATGTCTTTACTCAGACAGACAATTTAAATACTGGTTCTGCCTTTTACTGGCTCTGTGATCTTGGGTAAATAACTTAACTCTCTCCATTTCAGTTTCCTCAGGTACTGAGAGGGAAAAGTAATAGATCTTACCTCATAGAGTTTATAAAGACTAAAGTTTCTGAGTATAAGGTATTTAAAACACTTTCAGGCACACAGTTAAAGGTCAATAAATGTTAGCTCTTAATTATTTGGTCTCAATAGAAGCTAGAATATTCAGTGTTCATGGCTAATGTTTTTCTATATCTCAATAATTAAAAAATCCGTATTTCCCTCAATGTTTTACAACATTCAGTCATGAGTAATATCATATGAAATATTAAATATTTATCTTTTATGCAAATTATATCTCTATATCTGTTATGAAAATATCAAATTTAGTGACATATTCAACTGCATAAATTAAATTTAAAGTACGTTTAATAAGATAAATCACAGGAGTAAAACCAATATATTCTGGATAAAATTGATAGTGTTCAGTGCTATTTTACTAATTTTAACAAATGTATTAAGATAGAACTATTTGGCTCATTTAAAATTTATTTAAGGTAAGACTGGAATCTATTGTATTAAATAAAATTAAATAATTAAATAAAAGCATGTGGATCTGTAGTATTAAATAAAATGTAATGTTTCTTTTAGGCTCAGTAGCAACATTTTTTCTAAAACATGTATCTTTTTTTAGGTTACCTGAGAACTGATCATACGCTGAGATGAACGAGCAATATTGGCAGGTAGACCAAAGAAACTAGGTTTGTCATCCTCTGGAAGTTTTTCAATGACGGCACGATAGTCCTAAACACAAATAATTAAAAAACAGTTTTTCAATAAAGATTAAACTTACAACCACCGATATCAGAAAGAACCAGAATATTGTGAAGTATTAAATGATTAATTATTCATGTTACATTGTCTAGGTATATCTCACTTTCAGTCTGTATAGCATTAACTCAGTAATCTAATGGAAATATTCTTTGTCATTACTTCTTCATACTTAAATTATTTGATACTATACTTTCTTATCCTATACTTCTCACATTCAGAGGGGAATTGATTAAAACAAACATAGTTGAGTAACTATGCCTACTATGTGTAGTTACTTTTCCTGTAACCTACCAAAGACTAATCTGCAGAGTGTAGCTCTGTTTATAATGAGATAAATATTCCAACAATCTTTTCTTTTAAACTTATAGAACTCCCAGAAACCTATACTCACACAGTCTGATATACAAGAACTGCTTTGTAAATTGCTTTATTATAAAGCAATTCCACAGTTAGTCTTTGCTGGTGAGGTGTGATGAAATGTATCGAAAATCCTATCATTTCATCCCAAGAATTACTGTAAGCACTGCAAAGGCTTGATTTGCCAAGCACTCATCTGAACAGTTTTCACTTCAGATTCTAGACGGGAAACTAAGTGTAGATCAAGAGGATTTATTCAGTTTGGCTGAAAGATGGGAATTGTTTTGTTTGTTTTCATAAGGAGACGAGTTATTTTAAGGCAGGTGTTGCAAATATATTCATCTAAACTGTTCTTGCTGAAGTAGGAGAAATTGTTTTTGGTGAAGGAGACTCATCTTCTGCCCCTACCCCCATCATCCTTTCTCATCCTCCGCAGCTGCCTCTGCAGTATTTCCAAGGCACAGGTCCTGGGCTTCCTGGAGTTTAACTACAGGAAGTATGTCAAAGTTTGGAAAGACATGCTGTTCTTTGAAATATTTCCTCTCCTATATCTCAGTAAACTTCCTTAAGGTTTTCAATCACAATGTAGATATGCATAAATATATATGTATGTATATGTGAGTGTATGCTTGTATATATCCATGCATATGTGTGTGTGTTTCTCATCTCCTGGGAAACTTCTGGCTTCCTCCTTCTATCTAACTCAATTAAATAGAAAGCTAAACATTGACTCTCATAAATCATCTTATAATGTTTTTTTTCTATTTTTAAATTTTTCTTTTTTTTAAGATGGAAAATAATCTCCCATCTAAAAAAAAATCTCCCATTCCAGATCTTCATGTGCCTCACAGCATGCAGGATCTTAGTATACCGACCAGGGATCGAACCCATGCCCCCTCCAGTGGAAGCACAGAGTTTCAACCACTGGACCACCAGGGAATTCCTATAATCATCTTATAATTTTAAAGCTATTATTCTTTGTATTTATACACTTTATTCATTTTTAAATGTCTGTGAAATTTTCTCATCTAGTGTGGCTAGAGTCTTCTCTCTACCTAGGACTATACACTGACATATTTCCTAAATAGTAGACTGCTACATGTCCAAACTGATTTATCCTCATTTGGACACAAAAGAATATATACCAAATGATACCCTTTACATGAAGTACAAACACAGGCAAAACTAACACAGGCTGTTAGAAGTTAAGCTAATGTATCCTTTGTTGGGGAGGTAGTAACTAGAAGGGAACCTGAGGAGGACTTCTGGGGAGCTGAAAATGTTGTTTCTTGATCGCAGTGCTGGTGGCAATCATGTGTTCAATGTATAAAAATGCACTGCATTGTACACTTATGATGTACACTTTTCTGTATATATTTTATTTTTCAATTTAAGCTTCAAACAATAGAGATGAAAGACTTCTCACGGTACACTATCTGAAATAAATATATAATAAATAACTATGTGATATTTGTTTGCTCATTCACTCTAAGGTTCTCCCAATAAAAAGTAAACTCCACAGTGCATCAAGAGATCCACAAAGTCTGGAACAGCGTTATCACTGAGCAAATGTTCCATGTGTATTATTGAATGAATAAGTGAATGAAAGATACTGAAAAACAAAATCGATGGAATACTTAATAACAAAATAGATAAGATATTCAATAAAGTAATATGTTTAATACTGATTCTTAAGCTTTGTTTTCTGACTTACATCACTAAAACAAAGGAATTTTCTTGAAAAATATTTGAATAAGAGAAAAAGGCACAATACTGATAGAACTATATAACTGAATATATATATTTTGTAATTCATGAAGAAATGTATAATTTTAATACTCTATGTAATGAAAACGTTATTTGGGCATTCACACAAATACAAACTTGTGGCAAAATAAACTAGAATTGAAATCTTTGGGCTACATTTTGTACTATTTCCTGGAAAAGATTGTTGCATTCTAGGAGGCTTTTATATGATGACTCAAAGCAAAGAGCTACAGCTGGATAAAATAAATACACATAAACAAAAATGTTGCTATGAAAGCTAGATAAAGTGAATCTCTCTTGTATATTTAGAACTTCTTTAAATTTATAAGCCAGAGTATGAAGATAGATATTTGTTAAATAATATTTGCTTTCTTTCAAATTTAATGTATCAGAGTACTCTCATAACTATGAAGAGGTAGCATATTCTCCCATTCCAGATCTTCACGGCAGCCCTACAATGTAAAAATTTTCCTTGGCCACCCCCGTCATGATTTACCTATTTACTATATCCTATTATCATCAATCAGTGATCATTAAGTATCCAAAAGTAATAGGACACCTAACTAGAGTTTAGAGAATCAGGCTGCATATTGGCATAAAAAAAAAAAAAAAAAATCCATATTTGTGAATGACAATTGCTTATACATTTGAAAAGAAACAACATATATTTAACAATATAAGAAATTGTTCAAGTTTCTATCTGGTAGTAAATTGAAAATAATTTTACCTACCAAAATGCTGCAGGATTTTGGTGGATATATGGAGTACGGAAAAATGCTTTTCTTGTTCCTTTGGTTTAATACATCAATTATTGAAGAATTAAAAAACTGTTTCAGGTATGACTGAAGAACTCTAAGGTCAAAATAGTTATCTATACGTCCTCCATAAATAGCATTTTCTAGCAAACCATGTACAAATTCCCATTGTACGTCTTTGGTACCTATAATTAAAAAAAATTTTTATTCGTTTCATTTCTAAGATATTAGAAAATTTCTAAAACAAATTTGAAAATATTAAACAAATTCCTGGCTCCAGTTATATTTATAGGATATAACAATACATATTTAATTCATTTAAATCATTCCTTAAAATGCTTAAATTAATGTAATGCTCATTAATATTAATAATATTAATACTATAATCACAGAGGACCTGTTCCAGGAAGGAAGCTACCAACATAGATAACTATAATATGAACTAGGTATGGTGGACAGGAAGGAACCTGGCAAAGTCTGTTTGTTAAAATTCCTCCCTGTGTCCCATTGTCTCTGCATAGCCCAGCAATTTGTTTACCAAACATCTGCTTTTTTGCATCTCCATGTTAACTGCCTTCCTCCCTTCTGAAGTCTAAAACCACTACCCCAAACACCCTCTTTTGTTTTTAGTTGAAGATAGTATTTAAGGTGAGGGTTTCAGCCATTTTGGCAAGTTACTTAGTCTTCCTGGGTCTCTCCTATATATACATGTTATTAATTTTTGTTTGATCTTCTCCTGTTAATCTGTTTCATGTCAGTGTAAATTCTTAGACCAGCCAGAAGAACCCAGAAGGGTAGAAGAAAATTTCTTCCTCCCCAACAGCAGTAAATGCAGGAAACACAATTTTAATCTACCTAGTTAACATCACTGCTAGCATTACTAGTTTAGACTATTTCATTACTATAAAAATCAATGAACCATTCCCCTTTTTTACATTTAATTCTCCATATGTGGAGGTCCCTTAATATCAGGAAATCTTGTAATCATAAGATTATATTTAGACTTCTACCATGAGATTCAGTATCATTTTGAAGCATCTTCCTCTCAACAATTCACTGGTGTGATGTATGTAAAAAACATATGATGCTATTAACTCCATCGCAAGCTTGAAAAACAATCACAAACAAATCATTCAAACTCTCTGTGCTTTGGTATCCTCATCTTAAAAGAGCATTAATAATATTTGCCTCAAAGTGATATTATAAAAATCAAATAAATGTTCAAAAGCCTTTTGGAAAATTACCAAGTTTCTAAGCAAGCTAAAGTACTAGTATATATCCTCAAAAAAAATTGTGTTTCAAAATAAACATTAAAAAAACAACTCATGGAAATCAGAAAACTGATTGGCCTTAGCACAAAATGGGAAAATGTTGGGTCATATGTAAAAAGGAGTGGGGGAGATGCTTCCAGAATGTTGGTAATACACTGTTTATTGACTTTGGGCTAGTTACAAAGGTTCAATTTATGAAAATCTATTGAATTATACCTTTATGTGTACTTTTCTGATGTATAATTCAAAGAATTTTTAAATAAACAAAAAATTCATTTGGAATACTATTAGGCATTAAATAACTATGGGGAACAAATAAATTAATATCCTATCTACTTCTACATATATACCCAACAGAAGTATATTCAAGTAGTCACCCAAAGGTATAGCGCAATCATCCCAAACTACCCACATGTCCATCAAGAAAAAACTTGAAAACTACCCAAGAGAAGAAATACAATCACAGAATGGCAAACTATATAGCACTGAGAATAAATGGACAACAATGACATGTAAGCATATGGATGAATCTCTCAAATATAATGTTAACTGAAAGAATCCAAAGACTAAAGAATACATGATGTATGATTCCAGTTTTATAAAAACAGGCAAAGCTAATCTATATAGTTAGGTGCCTGGTCTTTACCAAAGGAATGGGGGTGGGAGAACTTGGAGAATGGTAGTAACTGGAAGGCAGCATTAGAGTAAAATCTGAGGTATTGGTAATATTCTGTTTCTTGATTAAGGTTCTGCCTATATGAGAGTGTTCAGTTTGTGGAAATTTCACTGGGCTGTAATCTTATGATATAAGTACTTTTTGTACACGTATCATACTGCATTTAAAAACATAAACATGTAAATTAGAATGCGATTCAAAAATATCTCAACATAATAAAGGCCATAGATGATAAACCCACAGCCAACATCATTCTCAATGGTGAAAAGCTGAAAGCATTTCCTCTAAGATCAGGAACAAGACAAGGATGCCCACTCATGCCACTTTTATCCAAAATACTTTTGGAAGTCCTAGACACAGAAATCAGAGAAGAAAAGGAAATAAAAGGAATGCAAATTGGAAAGGAAGAAGCAAAATGGTCACTGCTTGCAAATTACATCCTATACGTAGAAAATCCAAAGCTCATCAATGAATTTGGTAAAGTTGCAGGATACAAAATTAATATACAGAAATCTGTTGCATTTCTATACACTAACAACAAAATGTGAGAAAGAGAAATTAAGAAAATAATCCCATGGACCATCACATCAAAAAGAATAAAATACCGAGGAATAGACCTACCCAAGGAGGTAAAAGACCTGTACTCTGAAGATGTTGATGAAAGAAACTGAAGACAACACAAACAGATGGAAAGATATATGGTGTTCTTGGATTATACGACTCAATATTGTTAAAATGACAATACCACCTACCCAAGGCAATCTAAAGATTCAATGCAATCCCTATCAAATTACCAATGGCATTTTTCATAGAACTGGAACAAAAAATTTTACAATTTATATGGAAACACAAAAGACCCCAAATGGCCAAATCTATCTTGAGAAAGAAGAATGAAACTGGAGGAATAAGCTGACTTCAAACTATATTACAAAGCTACAGGAATCAAAACAGTATGGTACTAGCACAAAAACAGACATATAGATCAACAGAACAGGATAGAAAGCCCAGAAATAAACCCATGCACTTAGGGTCAATTCATCTACAACAAAGGAGGCAAGAATATACAATGAAGAAAAGATAGTCTCTTCAGTAAGTGGTGCTACATGTAAAAAGTTGGACAGCTACATGTAAAAGAATGAAATTAGAACATTCTCTAACACCATATACAAAAATAAACTCAAAATGGATTAAAGACCTAAATGTAAGAATGGATACTATTTTTTTTTTGATGTGGGCCATTTTTAAAGTCTTTACTGAATTTGTTACAATATTGCTTCTGTTCTATGTCTTGGTTTCTTGGCTGCAAGGCACATGGGATCCCAGTTCCCCAACCAGGGATCAAACCCACATTGGAAGGTGAAGTCCCAACCACTGGACCGCCAGGGAAGTCCCTAACACTGGATACTACTGATGTAAAACTCCTACCGGAAAACACAGGCAGGACACTCTTTGACATAAATCATAGCAATATTTTTTGGATCTGTCTCCTAAGGTGAAAGAAATAAAAATAGAAGTAAACAAATGAGACCTAATTAAACCTAAAAGCTTTTGTACAACAAAGAAAACCATTAACAAAACAAAAAGACAACCTATGGAAAGGAAGAAAATATTGGCAAATGATGAACTGACAAGGGATTAATTTCCAGAATATACAAACAGCTCATACCGCTCAATATAAAAAAAAACAAACAAGCCAACCAAAAACATGGGCGGAAGACCTAAACAGACACTTCTCCACGGAAGTTATACAGATTCACAACAGGCACATGAAAAGATGCTCAACATTGATGATTATTAGGAAAATGCAAGTGAAAACTACAATGAGGTCAGAATAACCATCATCAGAAAGTCTACAAACAATAAATGCTAAAGAAGCTGTGGAGAAAAGGGAACCCTCCTACACTGTTGGTGAGAATGTAAATTAGGGCTTTCACTATTGAGAACAGTATGAAGTTCCTTAAAAAACTAAAACTAGCATTACCATATGATCCTGCGATCCCACTCCTGGGCATATATCCAGAAAAGATAAAAACTCTCATTAAAAAAGATACATGCACTCCAATGTTCATAGCAGCACTATTTACAATAGCCAAGATATGGAAGCAACCCAAATGTCCATCAACAGATGAATGGATAAAGCAGATGTGCTACAGATATATATATATAATGGAATATTACTCAGCCATAAAAAAGAATAATGCCATTTGCTGCAACATGGATGGACCTAGAAATAATCATAGTAAGTCATACAGAAAAAGAAAATTATCATATGATATCACTTATATGTGGATTCTAAAAAAATGATACCAATGAACTTATTTACAAAACAAGAAATAGAATCACAGACATAGAAAACAAACTTATGGTTACCAAAGAGGAAGTGCGTGGGGGATAAATTTGGAATTTGGGATTAATAGATACACACTACTATATATAAAATAGATAAACAAGGGCCTACTATATAGCACAGGGAACTATATTCAGTATCTTGTTATAACCTACATGGGAAAAGAATCTGAAAAATATATAAATATATATTATATATATATATATATGTAAAATGGAATAACTTTGCTGTGCACATGAAACATTGTAAGTCAACTATACTTCAATAAAAAATTAAAATAAAAGAAAACTACAAAAATAATGGGATTTGTCCACATGCTAGACGTCTATCCTTATCCTTTCATGGAAACCAAGTTACAGAATAAATGATGATGCCGTTAATTCAACCAACTATAACAGTGCCTACTACCATGGGCTAGGCCCTCCTACAGATGTTAAGGACATACAGAGTAAACAAAATAGTCAAAGACCTTGCTTAATGTAGATTACACTCTAGTTGGAAAAGACGAACAACATTTTAAAAAATGAATGAATAAACAGGAAAGTATAAGGTAGCAGTAATGTATTAAAACAAACAGAACATGGGGATAGAGAACAATTAGAAAATTACTTTAGATTTGGTGATAATAAAAAACTTTTCTGAAGAGGATACCTCTAAGCTGAGATGTGAATGATAAGAGAAGAAAATCATATAAAGGTTTGGGTGAGGAGCATTTCAGACAGAAGGAAGAGCACCTACCAAAACCTTCAGGTAGGAACAAGCCTGGTTTGTTCAAGGAACAGAAAGAAGATAAATGTGGTTGTAGGTTTTGAAAGTGAATTATATGCTTTACTTTGCTTTTCTAAAAAATAAATTTGTTTACTCTGTGGAGAATTTTTGAAAGAATCTATTTCTTGGACTACCAAGGATTGATGAAGTTGAAGGATGAGAACAGAATCTTGATGTGATTTGGACATGGAGGGGACAGAAACTGCCAAAGCATTGGATGTTTGAGGATAAGAAAAAGAGAAGAATCAAGGATTATTCATAGGCTTTGAACCTGAACAACTACATGAATGGTGGTGCCATTTACTGAAATGCGGCAGACTCAGGGAAGAGTAGTTTGGCAAGGCTGCAAGATGGTGGGGGAGACAAGAATCTAGAGTTGTTTAGAATAGTTTTAAGTTTGAGAGTCCTATCAACATACTCTCTTCTCTAATCCATCATTGCTCTAAACTCTAGTGTTCGCTTGAGTTGGCCCTGAGCAATAACCCTCAGGGATTGGACCATTCCTATCTTCAGGAGGCTATTATTTGTACCTTGATTCCTGATTTCTACTTAATCATACAATTGTGATTCTACAGATTCTTGGTCTACCATATTCTTGAATTTTAACAATTCCCCTGAAAGAGATATGAATAATTTAGTTGAAGCCTGAAACTTGTGAAGGCCGTGAAGTAAAGACAAGGTCATTCTAGCTTTCTGCTTCCTGAGAGCTACAGATCAACCAGAAATCTAATGGATTATATCAAAACCAATGACCACAATAGATAATATATGAACTTTCACAAGCATGGAATTCAAAACATTAAATACAAAATGAGAAGCAAAAAGCAAATTTTATAATAGGAAGTCAAGTCACTCTTGAAAAAAACCCTATTTTTAATAAGAGCTCAAAAATTATTTTCATTGACACCAGAGGTCAAAGTTTTCATCATTAGAACTTACCATCAAAGAGTCTGTCAATAATGCTGTAACCAGCCCGAAGATCTGATAAAGAAAACTCATAAAACTTGGTCCAACCCTATCAAAACAAATTTTTAAAAAATTAAAGAACTACAAGCAGTGTTAAAAAATATATATGCATATATCATTGCCCTTACAATCTTAAAAAGAATGTTCAATAACAGACTAAAAGAAAAAAAAGGCAACTACTGAGAATTTTTAATAAAAACAATAAAACAATACATCTAAAGTAAGAGTAATTAAAAAAGTAAATTTATTGATCTCTACAGCATGCAAAGGATTTTATAATGTCATAAATGTTTTTATCACTTAAATATGTGGCAGAAGAGTCATATACAGAAAGAACAAATTGGCGTAGTAAATCATTGAGTCTACATAGAGTGTATACATTGAGAGATTTCCTATAATTTGGTCCTTTAGAATTTTGGATTTTCTCTACAAACATGAAAACAGAAATATTACGAAAATTATTTAAAGGTCTAAAGGCATATAGTAGTATTTTCTGTACATGTGACCCACAAAGCATTTATATTGTAACTAAATAAAATTATAAACCTACAGCTAATAGCTGCTATGCTTGTATAAAAAGAACATTCAAAGACATTTATATGTGATAGAAAATAATATGAAATAATTAAAAATAATTTCTATAGGGCTTTCATCAACTATGACTAGTAATTAGTTTTATGCAATAAGTTCAAACTAAAATCTATTTAGACTTGAATAATATTCAGAAATATTGATACAAATTTAATTTATTCATTCATCATTCAAAAAGATTTATTAAGTGCACATTATATGTCAGGCTCTGGGAATAAAAGAATGAGCAAAAACATATATAATCCCTGTTTCCATGTAGCTTTCAGTCAAATGTCAGGGGAGGGGTGGATACAATCAATTACTCAAATACACATACAATTACAAACTGTAATATGTTTAAGGAAAAGAAACATATTTGGTATATATAAGAAAGAGCTCTGACCTAATATAAAAGATAAGGGAAAGTCACCCTGGTGGAGAAAGGGTAAGAAATGACAGAAAAACAAAAGTAGATAGATAGTTAGGACAATGAAATGAAAGAATTTTTGTATTGGATTGTAATGGAGGATGAAGATACCAAAAAGAGAGATATTAAGAATGACTTCTAAGCTCATGGCTTATTCAAATTGATGTTGGCATCATTCACTCACAGGTGGAACACTGAAAGAATACAAGGTTTGGAAAGGGATAACATGAGATCAATGAACAAAGTGTTCAACAAAAGCTTACTGAGTGTCTGCTATATACTTGGCACTGTTTTTGTCAATGAAAATATAGCAGTAAACAAAAGAAGCAAAAATCTGTGCTCTTGAGAAGCTAATGTTCTAGTACTTGGATTTAGAATATGTGCATCTTCAGTCATTTTTGAGACATCTAACTAGATAGGTCAAATAAACAGTTGGAGATATAAACCTAGATCTTAGAGAGTTGGTCTGAGTTGGATATAAAAATTTGGAGGTCACTAGCATTTAGATAGTTATTTTTTTTAAATAATATTATAGATATTGTGAAAACAAAAAAGATTTCAGTTAACTATAGCTAAGTTAAACTATGCCTAAGAATTAAAAATCTGTAAGGGAGACACAGACCTTCAAGATGGCAGAGGAGTAAGACGTGGAGATCACCTTCCTCCCCACAAATACATCAAAAATACATCTATATGTGAAACAACTCCTACAGAACACCTACAGAATGCTGGCAGAAGACCTCAGACTTCCCAAAAGGCAAAAAACTCCCCACATACCTGGGTAGAGTGAAGGTAAAAAGAAGAAACAGAGACAAAATAATAGGGATGGGACCTGCACCTCTGGGAGGGAGCTGTGAACGAGGAAAAGTTTCCACACCCTAGGGAGCCCCTTCCCTGGCGGACATGGGGGGTGGGCAGGGGAGAAGCTTCGGAGCCATGGAGGAGAGCACGGCAACAGGGGTGCAGGGGGCAAAGCAGAGAGATTCCTGCATAGAGGACTGGTGCTGACCACCACTCACCAGCCTGAGATGCTTATCTGCTAACCTGCCAGGTCAGGTGGGGGCTGGGAGCTGAGGCTTGTGCTTCAGAGGTCAGACCCCAGGGAGAGGACTGGGGTTGGCTGCATGAACACAGCCTGAGGGGGTTAGTGTGCCACAGCTAGCTGGGACGGTGTCCGGGAAAATGTCTGGACCTGCCAGACAGGCAAGAGACCGATGTTTTGGGGTGTACAAGGAGAAGGGCTTCCTGCTCCGAGTTCCCACAGATGGCAGAGCACTGCCTAAGCAAGCCCCAGAGACGGGCATGAGTCGCGGCTATCATCTCAAACTGCAGAGGTGAGCAAGGACCGCTGCTGCTGCCGTCACTGCCAACAAATATTCTGTGTGCAAGCGCAGGTCACTACCCACATACCCCCAGAAGCCTGTGCATCACGCCACTTCCAGGGTCCCATTATCCAGGGTCAACTTTCCTGGGAGAACACATGACATGCCTCAGGCTGTTACAACATCACACAGGCCTCTACTGCTGCAGACACACCCCGCATTGCAATTGAGACTACCGGTATATACCCCTCCCTCTCCCCAGTCTGAGTGAGCAAGAGAGCCCTAATCAGACGCTGTTTTAACCCCCTCTTGTCTGGGCAGGGAACAGATGCCTAAGGCTGGCCTACACTCAGAGGCGGAGACAAAACCAAAGCTGAGACCCAGGAGTTGTGCGAACAAAGAAGAGAAAGGGAAATTTCTTCATGCAGCCTTAGGAGCAGTGCATTAAATCCACGCAGTCAGCTTGGTAAACCCCGCCGGTGTGGAATACCTGAATAGATAATGAGTGTTCCCAAAACTGAGGGGGTGGACTTTGGGGGCAACTGTGAACTTGGGGTTTGCTTTCTGCATTTGATTTCTTTTTGGTTTCATGTTTATCTTAGTTTAGCTTTTAGTGTTTGTTTTCATTTGTGGGTTTGTTTATTCATTTAGTTGCTCTCTTCCTTTTTTTTGAAAGGAAATCAAGACAGTATGGTACTGGCACAAAAACAGAAACATAGATCAATGGAACAAGACAGAAAGGCCAGAGATAAACCCACGCACATATGGTCACCTTATTTTTGACAAAGGAGGTAAGAACATACAATGGAGAAAAGACAGCCTCTTCAATAAGTGGTGCTGGAAAAACTGGACAGTTACATGTAAAAGAATGAAATTAGAACACTCCCTAACACCATACACACAAAAAAACTCAAAATGGATTAAATACCTAAATGTAAGGCCAAACACTATAAAACTCTTAGAGGAAAACATAGGCAGAACCCTCTACGACACAAATCACAGCAAGATCCTTTTTGACCCACCTCCTAGAGAAATGGAAATAAAAAGAAAAGTAAAGAAATGGGACCAAATGAAACTTAAAAGCTTTTGCACAGCAAAGGAAACCATACACAAGATGAAAAGGCAGCCCTCAGAATGGGAGAAAATATTTGCAAATGAAGCAACTGACAAAGGATTAACCTCCAAAATATACAAGCAGCTCATGCAGCTCAATATCAAAAGAACAAACAACCCAGTCCAATAATGAGCAGAAGACTTAAAGAGACATCTCTCCAAAGAAGATAAACAGATTGCCAACAGACACATGAAAGGATTCACAACATCACTAATCACTGGAGTAATGCAAGTCAAAACTACAATAAGTTATCACCTCACACCAGTGAGAATGGCCATCGTTAAAAAATCTACACACCATAGATGCTGGAGAGCGTATGGAGGAAAGGGAACTCTCCTGCACTGTGGGAGGGAATGTAAATTGATACAGCCGCTATGTAGAACAGTATGGAGGTTCCTTAAAATACTAAAAATAGAACTATCGTATGAGCTAGCAATCCCACTACTGGGCATATACCCTGAGAAAACCATAATTCAAAAAGAATCATGTAGCAAAATGTTCATTGCAGCGCTATTTACAATAGCCAGGACATGGAAGCAACCTAAGTGTCCATCAACAGATGAATGGATAAAGAAGATGTGGCACATATATACAATGGAATATTACTCAGCAAGAAAAAGGAATGAAACTGAGTTATTTGTAGTGAGGTGGATGGACCTAGAGACTGTCATACAGAGTGAAGTAAGTCAGAAAGAATAAAACAAATACCGTATGCTAACACATATATATGGAATCTAAAAAAAAAAAAAAAAGAAAGAAAGAAAATGGTAAGAAGAACCTAGGGGCAAGATGGGAATAAAGATGCTGACCTACTAGAGAATGGACTTGAGGATATGGGGAGGGGGAAGGGTAACCTGGGACAAAGTGAGAGAGTGGCATGGACATATATACACTACCAAATGTAAAATAGGTAGTGGGAAGCAGCCGCATAGCACAGGGAGATCAGCTCGGCGCTTTGTGACCACCTAGAGGGGTGGGAGGGATGGATATGAAAGAGGGAAGAGATATGGGGATATATGTGTATGCATAATTGATTCACTTTGTTATAAAGCAGAAACTGACACACCATTGTAAAGCAATTATACCCTAAAAAGACGGTTAAAAAAAAAAGAGAAAAAAAAAAGATGTGGCACATATATACAATGAAATATTACTCAGCCATAGAAAGAAATGAAATTGAGCTATTTGTAGTGAGGTGGATGGACTTAAGAGTCTGTCATGCAGAGTGAAGTAAGTCAGAAAGAGAAAAACAAATATGTATGCTAACACATATATATGGAATCAAAAAAAAGAAAAAAGGTTCTAAGAACCTAGGGGTAGGACAGGAAAAAAGACACAGACGTAGAGAATGGACTTGAGGACAAGGGGAGGGGGAAGAGTAAGCTGGGACGAAGTGAGAAAGTAGCATTGACATATATACATTACCAAATGTAAAATAGATAGCTAGTGGGAAGCAGCTGCATAGCACAGGGAGATCAGCTCGGTGCCTTGTGACCACCTAGAGGGGTGGGATAGGGAGGTCGGGAGGGAGGCTTAAGAGGGAGGGGATATGGGGATATATGTATACATACAGCTGATTCACTTTGTTATACAGCAGAAACTAACACAACATTGTAAAGCAATTATACTCCAATAAAGATGTTAAGAGAAAAAAATGTGTAAGGGATACGTACCCATCGGTAGTTAACAAAGTTCTCATAACATTTTAAATAAACTTTCTACCAACTCAAAACAAAGTCTTATTAATAAAATTTCTTATATAACTCTATTAGATCTTATTTGTGAAGAAAAATGCTCATTTCAACATTTTAAAAATACCTTAAAAATTAATCAGTATCCATAAAACTCTCAAGACTGTTGCTATCAATATTACTTAATATAGCAACTTCCAACTAAAATACTAATTCTGAAATAAGAACTGTACTCTGTAAAGCACAGTTACTGATATACTGCTAGATGATTAATGATTTTTTTAAAATATGGTACAAAAATTTGAATGGTAATTTTTGTTATTCATATCACAATTCCTGACAGAAATTATATTGTAAATTGTGGAGAGATTCTCAGTAGCCAATCAAATCCTATTTATCTGACATGGAAATCCAGGCACTGTGTAAAGTGCTCTTATGAATGAGATTAAGCCTGTTATAAAGGTACTCACAAACTAGTAAGAATAACACAATATCAAAGAATAACAAATATAAAACAAAACTGACATTACATCGAATGCAGTATTAGAGGTACAATATACATGTGTAAAATAGGGAAGTTAACACAGCACCGCAATGAAAAATAGCAAAGGAATAATCTTTTACTAACACAGGGAATGAAAACTAAGTTGAATTAACAGTGGATCTTTACTTCTCAAAGTTGGCTGTTAAAAAAAAAAAAAAGCAAAACCAAATAAGGAAAAGAAGTAAAATAGGGTTTGTGGAGTTCATATCCCTATGACATGACATCTAGCAATTAATGGCAATCAATATTTTGTCTGCTTTTACCTCTAAATTTATGATTTTTATCAGAGCAGAATGTTTTTTTAAATGACATTTTCAAATATTTTTGTTTGTGTGAAAATGAACTGCTATATCCTCTATGTAGAGCATTTTGGTAATATTCATGAACTTTTAAAACTACACATATCTTTTGAAGCAAACATTCTACATTTAGGAATTGGCCACCATGAACAAGTGTTAAATGAGGCAATCATAGGGATATCCATTGCAATATTTTTTGTAATAGCGAAGATTAAAGAAAATATTTATGCCCATCTAACAATATAAACTGCCTAAAAATATTTATATGGATATATGAATACAAATCATATTTTAAAATTAGGTGTTAAATGGGTACTAATATTTAACAATCTCTAAAATGTATTGGTTAATAAAGCAAAGTACAGAACTGTATGTATAATGTGCTGCCATTTGAATTAAAAAGAACATAAGTGTGCATATAAATGCATAAAATATATTTGTGCATTTATATAATATCTCTGAAGGACATCAAAGAAATGGTGAACAGTAGGTACCCTGGGAATACAAACTGAGTGGCAGGGGATAAGGAGGAAGGAGACTAAATCTTAATTTGCAAGCTTTTTCATAGCTTTTTAATTTATACTATGTGCATGTGTCACAATAAAAAATGAAAACTGGGCTTCCCTGGTGGCGCAGTGGTTGAGAGTCCACCTGCCGATGCAGGGGACACGGGTTCATGCCCCGGTCTGGGAAGATCCCACATGCCGTGGAGCGGCTGGGTCCATGAGCCATGGCCACTGAGCCTGTGTGTCTGGAGCCTGTGCTCCGCAACGGGAGAGGCCACAACAGTGAGAGGCCCACGTACCACACACACAAAAAGAAAACAAACAAAAAAAAAACCCAAAAACAAAAAAAAACTAATTTTTTTTTAAAATGTAAGTTTTGTTTTCTCATAAAAATGCATCACTATGACTATTCTTCATGTATGCATCAGGATTAACTGATACATTACCTAAGGATGAATGTCAGAGAAATTAGGGGCAAAGGCTTTAGAAGGTGGTGAGCCTGCCCATTTCCAAGCTCAAATTAATTACCATCGAGATTCACTGTCCTACTTTTGTAAAATAAAAATAATAAGCGTACCCTTTAATAAGTATAGTGTGTAAAATATATGAAACAAACATTGCTATTACTATTTACTATTTCATTGGTTTGACAAATATTTATTGATAGGCTATACCAGGCACTGTGTTAAGCACTTCTAAACATATACTATTTCATTTAATCCTCACAACAAAGGTAAATATGATCATTATTCACATTTTACAGTCAAGGGGATAAAGTAATTTACCTAAGGTCATACAGCAAGGAAATTCTAGAGTCAGGACTGAAACTCCAGAACCAATGCTCTTATTTTGACATGCAACTGAAATATAGAGAAAGGCTAAAAGGTGGGCAGATGGGGAGGGCAGTTTGAGGAAAGATTATCCCAAAAGAAGTAGACAAAGTTTAAAAAAAGAGGATGGTTTCCCATCTATTTAAAGATGGAAGAATGCTGAAATTTTTGCTAAGATAGGCATTTGGCAAGAAGATCAGAGCATGGTACCAGCTAGGACTGCCATGGCCATGAAAAACTGTGCTCTATTGGTGGTTTAAAAATAGAATCTAGAGCCTATGGTGAGAAAGCTTGATGGATTAAAAGACCATAAAGAAGTCCCATGTGACTGAGGTGTAGAGAACAGATAGAAAAAAAGGGGCCTGGGAAGAGGTTGAAAAGATAGGCAAATATTTCCTTCTGGATCATGGTAAGAAATGTGCATATTTTTTCCGAAGTACAGTGGAATTCCATTTGATGGGTGCTAAGCAGAGGAGTGAAAAAATCAAAATTACATATTAGAAAAATAATTCTGGCTGCTAAATGGAAAAAGCAGGAAGAAGAGTTGGAAAACTAATTCAGGTGAGAGGTGATGAGGCTTGAAAAGAAAAGTGAGGAGAAATGTACAGATTTGAATTACATTTTAGAAGTAGAATCAACAGGATTTAAACACAAGTTGAGTAGGGAAGAAAACCATACCAAGAACAACTCCTATGCTTCTAACTTAGGGAAGTAAACAGATATCAATGCCTATTATTGACCAGAATATACTAAAGGAAAAACAGGTATGGGAACTCGGTTTTTGAACATTTTTGAACGGGTGAGATATTAACCATAAAAATGATACCTAACAATGATGAATTATGATGGCTCACACATTGTTCTAAACACTTTAATTCAAAAACATGTGAACTAGGTAACTATATACAGTCCAGAAGATTAACAGAGAAGATGGAATCAGAGATATAAATTTATAAATCATGAATCAAATTAAGAAGTAATCCTAGCTATTTATACTAAACTGTAAAAATATTCTAATATGAAAAAATGTACACCTTAGACTATATCTAAGACATGCTCTTACTTACCTGTGGAATGTAATTTCTTCTTTCTTGGCATGCAGCATGAAACCAAGCAAAACTGAAGAGAGCATGAGCTCGATGTATATTATCTTTTTTGCTAATTTGCTCAGAAGTCCAAGATTCATAAGTACGCATTAAATTTTTCTTCAAACCTGGAGGTGACTAGAGAAAAAACAAACATATTGTTTAAAACCTTACAAATAAAATAAATCAGTATTTAACATATTGAGAACATATTTTAAGGCAAAAACTTTTCACCATTACCAAGTTTGACAAACTATTTTATTTTATGTTACTTCAAAATGTACTAAAGAAGGTGTGGCACATATATACAATGGAATATTACTCAGCCATAAAAAGAAACGAAATTGAGTTATTTGTAGTGAGGTGGATGGGCCTAGAGTCTGTCATACAGAGTGAAGTAAGTCAGAAAAAGAAAAACAAATACCATATGCTAACACATATATATGAATCTAAAAACAAACAAAAAGATTCTGAAGAACCTATGGGCAGGACAGGAATTAAGACACAGACATAGAGAATGGACTTGAGGACACGGGGAGGGGGAAGGGTAAGCTGGGACAAAGTGAGAAAGTGGCATAGACTTATATATACTACCAAATGTAAAACAGATAGCTAGTGAGAAGCAGCCTCATAGCACAGAGAGATCAGCTCAGCGCTTTGTGACCACCTAGAGCGGTAGGATAGGGACGGTGGGAGGGAGACTCAAGAGGGAGGAGATACAGGGATATATGTATATGTACAGCTGATTCACTTTGCTATAAAGCAGAAACTAACACACCACTGTAAAGCAATTATACTTCAATAAAGATGTTAAAAAAAAACGTACAAATATAAAACTAGTTTTAAACTCCTTATACCTAATAGCTCATCTCAATTAAAAATCCAAAATAGGGCTTCCCTGGTGGCGCAGTGGTTGAGTCCACCTGCCGGTGCAGGGGACACGGGTTCGTGCCCCCGACCGGGAGGATCCCACATGCCGCGGAGCAGCTGGGCCCGTGGGCCATGGCCACTGAGCCTGTGCATCCAGAGCCTGTGCTCCGTAACGGGAGAGGCCACAACAGTGAGAGGCCCACGTAACCCCCCCAAAAGAAACCCTACACAACCAACAATATTCAAAATAACCAAATAAGTTTTACATGATCATTGAGGTGTTTTACGGGAACAAAACCATCATTTACAGTACGAATTATGATACTATTATCAGGCAGGTGTTTTTGACTTCAATACGCCAGTTCTTTCTCTCCAGTACTATCTGAATTTCCATAAGGACTTCAAATTACTATTTACATGTAATGTCAACTAATCTTCCTTGAACATCAGTCCACTTTACTTAAGGTGGGTATTACCTGACATTGCTAGGCTTATAACAGAAATTCAAACCCAGGAACCGAAATTGTACATTGGACTAGTACTAGTCAGGAAACAGTTATCCACATGTCCAAAATCTGTTTAAATTATTTTTTTTAATTATCAAAATGGAAGAAAAAAATTTTTGAATTCTTGGAAAAAGACCAAAATAAATCCATTTCAAAAGTTACCTTGTTTTATAGATAGCTAGTGGGAAGCAGCCGCATAGCACAGGGAGATCAGCTCGGTGCTTTGTGACCACCTGAAGGGGTGGGATAGGGAGGGTGGGAGGGAGGGAGATGCAAGAGGAAGAGATATGGGAACATATGTATATGCATAACTGATTCACTTTGTTATAAAGCAGAAACCAACACACCATTGTAAAGCAATTATACTCCAATAAAGATTTAAAAAAAAAAAACTTACTTTGTTTTAAAAGTATTTTTTTCCTTCAAACTGGTTTCTAACATTAATGAAAAATTCAGAACAGTACTTTAAGAATGCCTGCCACAAAAAAATAATAATTTCCTTTGCAAACCTTTTCATTGTTTTCTCTTAAATAAAAACTTTTGTTTTATTAAAAGAAAAAGGGCCTAAGTATTTTTTTTTTACTAAGTGCATTTCCAAATGTACACTTTTTTTTTTTTTTTTTTTTTTTTTTTGCGATACGCGGGCCTCTCACTGCTGTGGCCTCTCCCGTTGTGGAGCACAGGCTCTGGACGCGCAGGCTCAGCGGCCATGGCTCACGGGCCCAGCCGCTGCCGCGGCATGTGGGATCTTCCCGGACCGGGGCACGAACCCATGTCCCCTGCATCGGCAGGCGGACTCTCAACCACTGCGCCACCAGGGAAGCCCCCAAATGTACACTTTTAAATGAAAATGTTTTGTTTATGAAACAGTTACCAAAATTTTTCATAGAACAGACAAAATTTTCTGAGCACTAAGGAAACTGAACAACCACTTAGGCTTTTTTTTGGTTTGTTTTTTGTTTTAAGACCCTATACTAAAGGTTATGCAAAATAAATAAATCATGTACAATTACAGAGAAAATCATATACAAATAAAGATTATTAGAAAATGACAAAACAGAAACACTAGTATGTCAAGTTATGAGATAAGGTAAAATATATATTCAACTGAAAATTCAGACTTAAAATAATTTCAATATTAATTCAAGTTAATTAAATCAATTAAGCATTCAGCATAAGAAATCAGGAAGAATGAAATCCAGTACAAATTAAGGAAAACATAAGGAAGAAAAAATAATGAAAAGAGCAGGAAATTCAGTGAATAGAAAAGAATTAATAAGAAAAAGTAAATCAGAAAGTATGACATTGGTTATTTGTGACAAATTTTTTTCTATTTTTTAATTTTATTTTTTAAATTTTTATTGGAGTATAGTTGATTTACAATGTTGTGTTAGTTTCTGCTGTACAGCAAAGTGGATCAGTTATACATATACATATATACACACTTTTTTAGATTATTTTCCCATATATATGGGAAAAGAAGAGTTCCCTGTGCTATACAGTAGGTCTTCATTTGTTATCTATTTTATAATTCTATTTCTGCTTTGTAGATAAGTTCATTTGTACCCTTTCTTTAGATTCCACATATAAGTGATAACATATGATATTTGCCTTTCTCTGAAAATTACAGGACAGCATCAGTGATGAACATAGATGTAAAACTCATCAACAAAATAATAACAAACCAAATCCAACAATGCATTAAAAGGATATTACACCATGATCAAGTGGGATTCATCCCAGGATACAAGGATTTTCAATATTCATGAATCAATCAATATGATACACCACATCAACAAACTGAAGAATAAAAACCATATAATCATCTCAAGAGATGCAGAAAAAGCTTTTGACAGAATTCAACACCAATTTATGATAAAAACTCTCCAGAAAGTGGGCATAGAGGGAACCTACCTCAACATAATAAAAGTCATATATGACAAACCCAGAGCAAACATCATTCTCAATGGTGAAAAACTGAAAACGTTTCCTCTAAGATCAGGAACAGGACAAGGATGTCCACTCTTACCACTATTATTCAACATAGTTTTGGAAGTCCTAGCCATGGCAATCAGAGAATAAAGAGGAATAAAAGGATTCCAAATTGAAAAAGAAGTAAAACTGTCACTGTTTGCAGATGACATGATACTACAGTATACACAGAAAACACTAAAGTTGCTACCAGAAACTACTAGAGCTCATCAATGAATTTGGTAAAGTTGTGTGATACAAAATTAATACACAGAAAATCTCTTGCATTCCTATACACTAACAATGAAAGATCAGAAAGAGAAATTAAGGAAACATCCCATTTACCATCACATCCAAAAGAATAAAATACCTAGAAATAAACCTACCTAAGGAGGGAAAAGACCTGTACTCAGAAAACTATAAGATACTGATGAAAGAAATCAAAGATGACACAAACAGATGGAGAGATATACCATATTCTTGGATTGGAGAAATCAATACTGTGAAAATGACTATACTATCCAAAGCAATCTACAGATTCAATGTAATAAATTTTTAAAAACAACTCCAGCAACTCATCAAAAAGAGAAGAAACAAACAATAAAATGAAGATTCCACAATTTTTGAATACAATAAAACATGTGTGTACATATGTGTACATACATATAGTAATAATTTTGAACATAATGAACTGCACTATTTCCTGGAATAGTTAAAATCATTTACATTGATTTAAGAAATAGAAAAAAATTCACCAGTAACTTAAATGAAACTGAAAATTTCCATAAAAATATAATCTAATTACTTCCTAAAAAAGGATACTGGAAGAGGCTACACATTAAGTTAAAATTTTCAAGGAACAGTTCCCCTGATATATATTAACTCTTCATTTATTGAAATATTACTGTATTCTTCCTACATGCCACATATTATAAGAAAAAAAAAGCAAGAAAAAACATAGCCCTTGCCTTCAGGGCTTGTACAATCCAGTTCTGCAATATAGTTTAGTAAAAGAGTATACTGAGAGAGTGGCTGGAGAAGTTCTCTCTTACTAGACATTATAATTGACATTCATTCAATTAATTTGTTTCCAAATATTAAATCATTTTTGCATTCCTTGGATTAATCCTTAGCCTTTTTCTTCCTTACATGAGACTTAATGCCTTCAGATGGAAAATGGAAGTACTGATCTAAAATAACAGGTAGTTATAAACACCAATAAGATATTTTTCATCAGACAAGAGATTATATGAGATTGTATTCTACAAGTTGAGAGAAAATGCAAGCAGAACGTTTTAAACCAGTTTTTTAAAAGTTTTAATTCAGTTTCTTATTATTATTTCAGTTATGACTTGGACGAGTTCCACAATATCATTACAAACACATAGAGTTTTGGATGCATCAGGTTTGGGAAGGATCTGCCAAGCATTACACGTTAGAAGGATGGACTGATGGATAGATGTATGGATGAATGGATGGGTGAAGGGAACAAATGAACGAAAGAAGGAAACAAAGACTGAAAATCTAACTTAGCTATGATATGAAAACTGGATATCCATGTGCAAGAGTGAAGTTGGACCCTTACTTTACACCTAATACAAAAATTAACTCAAAATGCATTAAAGACCTAAACCTAAGACCTGAAACTAAAATTCCTAGAAGAAAACAGGGGAAAAGGTTCATGACATTGGATTTGGCAATGATTTTTTTGCATATGCCACTAAAAGCACAAGCAACAAAAGCAAAAACAGACAAATGGGACTACATCAAACTAAAAACATCTACGCAGCAAAGGAAACAATCAACACAGTTAAAAGGAACCCTTAATGGAATGAGAGAAAATATTTGTAAGCCTTATATCTGATAAAGGGTCAATATGAGGAATACATAAGAAATTTGTACAACTCAACAACAAAAAATCCAATTAAAAATGGGCAAAAGACTTGAATAGACATTTCTCCAGAGAAGGCATAAAAATAGCCAACAAGCGTATACAAAGATGTTCAACATCACTAAATATAGAGAAATACAAATGAAAACCACAGTGAGATATCACCTCACACTGTTAGGACAGCCACTATTAAAAAAAATACAGGAGACAATAACAAGTGTTGGTAAGGATCAGAGAAATTGTGTGCTATTGGTGGGAATGTTAAATGGTATACCACAGTGGAACAGTATGGAAGTTCCTCAAAAAATTAAAAATAGAATTACCATATGATCCAGCAATCCCACTTGGGGTATATATCCAAAAAAACTGAAAATACGATCTTGAAGAGATATTTGCCCACCCATGTTCATTGCAACATTATTCATAATAGCCGAGAGGTAGAAAATCTAAATGTCCATGGGCTGATGAATGGATGAAGAAAATGTAGTACACACATATAATGGGATATTATTCAGCCTTAAGAAAGAAGGAAATGCTGTCATATGCTACAACATGGATGAACCTTGAGGACATCATGCCAAATAAAATAAGCCAGTCACCAAAAGACAAATACTGCATGATTCCACTTATATGAGGGATATAAAGTAGTCAACTCACAGAAACAGAAAGTACAATGGTGGTTGCAAAGGGTGGAGGGAAAGAGAAATAGGGAGTTGCTCTTCAGTGGATACAGTCTCAGTTTTGTGAGATGAAAAAATTTTAGAGATCTGTTATACGACAAGGTACATATGGTTAACACTACTGTACTGTACATTTATAAATGGTTAAGATAGTAAATTTTACATTATGTCTTTTACTACAATAAAAAAACAAAAAATTAATGATATTAAAAAATATTTAAAAGAAAAATATAAATGTAATTTTACAAATATATTATTTATGTATATACTTCATCTAAATATACAAAAGTTTTTGAGTGCTTTTTGTCTACAGAGCTTTAGAAGGCATGCTAAATTACTGCACTTACACAATTAGTGATTCAAGTTTTTATTTTTTTCATAAATTTTATTTATTCATTTATTTATTTATGGCTGTGTTGGGTCTTTGTTGCTGCGCGTGGGCTTTCTCTAGTTGCGGCGAGTGGGGGCTACTCTTTGTTGCGGTGTGCAGGTTTCTCATTGCAGTGGCTTCTTTTGCTGCAGAGCACGGGCTCTAGGCACGTGGGCTTCAGTAGTTGTGGCACGCGAACTCTGGTTGTGGCTCGCGGGCTCTAGAGCGCAGGCTCAGTAGTTGTGGTGCACGGGCCTAGTTGCTCTGTGGCATGTGGGATCTTCCCAGACCGGGGCTCGAACCCACGTCCCCTGCATTGGCGGATTCTTAACCACTGTGCCACCGGGGAAGCCCACGTTTCAAGTTTTAAATCTTCTTACCTCATATGTTATCTTCAAACTTGACTGTAATAAAATTGGAGTAAAGTTGGGATGAACTTCTGCAGTGAGCCAAAGACGAAAGGTATCTTTAGGTTGAAGAATATTCAATTCCTTGTTTATAAAAACAACAAGAATAAAAATCTACTTAAACATACACACAAATTTCCATTTTGTAAATATATTATTAATAAGTACTTATCTTACTAAAATCTTTCCATGATATTCTGATATGTTTCTTAATGTTCTGATTATATTTCCTCTAAATTTTCATCTTCTCTATTCCTAGCTTAGTGAAATAGGTAAGAACTTGGATCTAGAACTGGGCCAACTGGGTTGAAATCCAAATTCTGCCACTTATTTGCTGTGTGACCTTGGATTCTTTGACTTAAACTCTCTAAGCAAGGATAATAACCTACCCTCATAGGACTGTATAAAACACAGTGCCCAACACACAGTAAATACAAAATAAGTGTTAGCTATAGTCGTGATGCCTAAACTACGAGCCATCTTCAGGCCTTCAGGTTCTCACTTCTTCAAATCACACTTCCACAGAGTTATAATACCGATTCCTTTACAGTACAATTTTTAGTGTGTCTTATAGCCTATAATATCCAAAATTCACCATTCAAATTCACCTGCCTGTGCTGTATGCTTTAGTCACTTATTCGAATTTTTATCTCTTGTCTCTTTATTCATCATATTCTTTCTGCCTGTTATTCTCTTGTAACCTGACAAATTCTTACTCATCTGTCAAAATATAATTCAAATATCATGTTCTGGGAGAATATCTTCTCCGACTCTTCACTACCACAATCCCAAGCAGATTAATCACTGATGGTATTTTGTAAATTCCTTTCTGCAGTACTCATTGTACGACTGTATAGTTATTAATGTGGTCTGTCTCTTCTAAACCAAGCTCCTCGAGAGCAAGTACAAATTTTATACGTAACCAGCACCTAGGACTATTCCTGGCTTTTTTCTGTACTCAGCAAGCACTTGTAAAATGAATGACTAAATGAATGAATGAGTGACAAAAGAAATGTTGATAGCTCTAAAAGAGAGTGAAGTCTAAAAATTATCTTAATAAATATGTCTAATACTAAAATTCATTATTATAGTATGAAATGTAAAGATGACAAAAAATGGCAAGAGAATTGCCATGAAAACATTGTGCTTCCTTAAAATTGTAAATTATAAAATGTTTCTATACCTAATAATAATTTTTAAATGTAAAATTGGAATAAAATTTTGCTTTGGGTTAGCATATGTCAAAAAGAGATTAAAAAAGCAATACATTTGTGATACAGTTGAATTTAAAATAAACATAAATTTATATCCAAACAATTCATCCAAACTTCCCAAAAGAAAAGCAAAACATTTAAAAATTTTAAAAAAGTTTTATAATATAATCTACCCTATATATTCTTCAAAGAGTCCTAATTAAGATTTGATTCCAAAATAATAACTGTAATTATATTTTACATAGATTAATAGCTATCAATCTATTGTTTGGAACAGAAAGCAGGATTCAAGTATTCACAAGTATTCCTTATGTTTCAAAACATATGTAATTCATCTGACATAAATTTTATATTTTATACATTTGTGATTTTTACAGAAAACTGTAGTAATAATGGAATTACTTGAATATTCCTATATATCTCAGTTCCAAAATCTACATCTTCTTTTTTTTTTTTTTTTGCGGTACGCGGGCCTCTAACTGTTGTGGCCTCTCCCGTTGTGGAGCACAGGCTCTGGACGCGCAGGCTCAGCAGCCATGGCTCACGGGCCTAGCCGCTCCGCGTCATGTGGGATCTTGCCGGACCGGGGCACGATTCCGTGTCCCCTGCATCAGCAGGCGGACTCTCAACCACTGCGCCACCAGGGAAGCCCTACATCTTCTTTTGATAAGTAGTAAGTCATCATGGTCTATCACTTCATTCACTTAGTCATTAACTCATTCATCAAAGATTATTTAACTACTTACATGTTTTATGTAAAGTGCTATAGTTGCCAATTTATTTTCAACACATTACACAAATTTTCAACATACTACAACTAGGCTATGGCCTCCCACTCTATTCTGTTTGGTTCTATTCTGAATAACTTCTGCCAGATTAATTTAATTAAGTAATTATTAACTCCCTTGTTAAGGACCTCCTTTGACTTTGTGTCCTAGGACAAAAATTCCAAGCACTTCAGCACGATTTTGAGGGTATTCCATAACCTTGCCCCTTCCTAGCCATCTAACTCTATTGCCCCACATTGCTCTGCCTGACCCTTCCAGGACATTCAAGGACATCTTCATTCTTTGTACTAGGCAGGCACATTCCCACCACTATGTTTCTACTTGTGCTGCTAGAATTAACCACAATTTTTTTCCCCCTACACTTAGCTAAATCACATATAGTCTTCAAGGAACATCTTGTCTTCAGTGTCATCTATGACAGCCCAAACCCATATTCATCTTTCTTCTTAAATAAGCACTAGACTTAATTCTAGGTTTGCATTTAAACCTACACATCAATTTGTTCTGTCTTAAAGTTTTTTCGTCCTGGGCCCACTTCTGTTAAATAAAATGATTGCTTCCATTTACATCCAGCCTCCTTAGCACCTAGGAAGTGTTCTGTAGTAGTTCTCTCTGACTCCTCTACATCTTTTCTCCTCATACAGATACAACAGAACAAAAGCATAAAGAAAATTTAATGTTATAAATAGGTCTTCTACAATTCTTTAAAACATTTCCCTATTTTTCGTCTGAAAAAATTCTCTAAGCCTCCCCTTCAGTCCTGATTAATTTTTTGACTTCCCCTAAATGCCTTTAAAGAAGTGTTTTATAGATTTCTTATTAAAAGATCCATTTTGGTTTGTACAAATGTACATATATTTAAGGAGAAAATACATAACAGATTTTAAATGATTCCCCAACAAATACTAATTTTTTTAAAGACATCATAAATCGTGCATGACATATTTTAATACTGATGTTCCTTGGAGATTACTGAATTGAGTATATTAGATATTATTCGCACCACACTGATCTGAATCTACCTTTTCCAGAACTGGCAGCCAAGATACCACAAGATGTAAGTTCTTCAAACAGAGCCAGTCTCCATTTCGGGCACATTCTTTTAGCATTTGAACTGCTAAATCAGCTTGGCCTTGACCCATGGCAACCTGCAAAAACAAAAATAAATAACAAAACTAAAAAAAAACAGATCTGATAACATGTTGTAACAGAAGACTTTCAAATTATCCTGCCATACATACTGAACTAACTCAAGTACTGTAATCAGGGTTTTAAACTTTTAATAAGAAATATCAGACTCTTGCTGTTTCCAACAATTGTCTTGTTTTTGTCCTTACATCAGTGGCAGATTTTTAATATTATTCTATTTAGTAAAGGTACTAACATTACAGGTCTGAAAGTTATAGAACAGTATAAAGAATTACTGAATAGTTTTTTTTTTTCCTCATCCCACTAGTTCCTGCAATTCTTACTCTCTCAAACATGGACCTTTAAAAACATAATTTTTTATGACTACTGTCTTGTTGTATTCTTTGAGGGATTAAACATTAACAATATCACTTCCTTGAAATTTGCTTCTCTTTTTAAAAAATTTCTCCAACATTGCACAAATTTGGCTCCCAAGCTACTTGGTCCACTGAACTGCGTAATTCCCTAGTCCTTCATTGTCTAGAAGACCCTAACATGTTGGGCCTCAAGACTCTACATTTAGCCCTCTGCTCTTCTATTCTTTTTCAGGGAGAGGAGGCAGGAAGGAGAGAGAGAGAAAAGAAGAAAGGGGGAGGGGAGAAAAAGAAGAGATGGGAGAGGAAGAGGGAAGGAGAATCCTGGTCTCACTGGAATTCCATTCCTGTATTTCCAATCCCTATAGTCTATCTGCACTTAGGACACTCATGTAATAGGCTAGGCCACTTTATAAAATAGAAAACATCCAAGCAGAAGCCGAAACACCCTAGAAAATAGATTCAGTATATAAGATTTCTGTATTATTTAAATGAATAGACTAGTTAAGTCTACTTAAGTCTAGGATTCTATAAAGAAGTTTTAGTCAAGGATCTAAACTGGTTGCATGCTACTTACTATACCAAGTTTAAACTCCTCCATATGTCTCTTTAAGGATAATATATATAATACTTAAGTATCAGTACAGCTATATCTGTCTCTGTATATATGAGAGAAACACATTTACTGAGAGTCCTGGCTCAAATATTTTATTGGGTACATAGTCAAAACACTTTGAAGAATACTGTTATAGACTACTTCAAACCACAGCGATCTCTCTTTTCATAATGAATATAAGATAGCATTTCATTGTTTTTTAATTGACTTTTACAAGTATTGATTTTGCTTTTCAATTAGACTATAAAGTTGTTGAGAGTGGGAACCACGCGTCTAATTCATTGCATACAAAAGCATGTAACAAAACAGGTAATAAATACTCATATATTGATTTTTTTTTTAATTTTCAAGATCTAACCCAGAACTAAGCAAATAGGAGGGATAAAACAAATACTGGTTGAACTGTTTAGATGCACGTATTAGTTTGCCATTATTAAAATGCAAAAAAAAACCCTGAAACAGTTGAAGGCATGTACAACAGAATCAGAGGGGAAAAAAAAGAATAAGTAGTTTGCTGAACTGAAATGGTAGCTGAAAGTAGGAACTCAAAATTTTCTATAAGGCATAAGTTGTATGAAAAGAGCTTAAACGTTCATGAAACCTTAGAAGAAAACATATACTCTAAGAAAAAAAAAACATTTTTAAAAAGCACAACAGAAAATGTCAAGAAGATGGTTAGCCCCTACATCAAAAAAAAAAAAAAACAGTTTCTTGAAATGAAAATTAATTTTTTGCATTAAGAATATATTATTATCCTTAGGACATACATTCAGCATAGCAACAAAAACTTTAAAATAACAGGAGATTTATGACTAAATATGTCTGTATTTAAAGGTTTTACAATATTAAAAAATTTTACAAGTACACAAAAGTCTAGAAATTCATATAGTCAAACTTACAATGAGTGCAAATAGTTTTATCTTTCTGCCAATATCACTGCTAACAGATACAGCCTATAGAAGAGGGCTCCCCTTCCTCAAGACATCTCACTGACAATTGAATATTGTCCTAATATATTAATACACTATAACTAGGATTGAATGAAACTCCCTAGAGTTAGTGCAAAACCTGTACAACTAAGCCTAACTCTCTGCTATTTTGCTATCTTCTACTTATAGTCCTCATAACATTCCTACTTGTCAATTTTTGGTTGCTGTGAAAGTATTCTGGTTTTTTAATCATTATTAATTATTTTCCCAATGAAAAAGATTTATTTTTTTCACATGTCAAAAATTGAGAGTAAATTAATTCATTTTCAGACTTACATGCCAACTGAACTGAAAAAGAGGTGCTAATCTGAACAAACTAAAACTCAGAAATTTAGCTCAGGACAAAATGGTATTATATGAGACAAATATATTATCTTATCAGACTTCTGGAGGTTAGAAGTCCCACTCTTCTATTGATCTATTTTTAAATCAAGGTGTCAGGGTTCGAAAATAAAGGTAGTACTGCAGGGCTGTTCTTTCTGGAGGCTTTAGGAGAGAATCCTTCCGTCGCCTTTTCGAACTTCTAGAATCCACCTACATTTCTTTGTCTGTGGCCCCTTCTATCATCTTCAAAGCCAGCAGCACAGCAACTTCTCACCTCTTTGACCTCTGCTTCCTCACATCTCCCTCCTTCACTCTGCCTCTTCTGCCTCCTTCTTAAAAGGACCTTTATGACTATATTGGGCCCAAATGAATAATCCAGGATAACCTCTCCATTGCAAAATGCTTAACTTAATTACAATTGCAAAGTTCCTTCTGGGGATCAGGATGTGGACACGTTCCAGGGACATTAGTTGGCACACCGCAACAAAAAATGTCTGCTTCACTAATAGAATCAAGTATGACAGGAAGATCAATAGCTGTAGCAAAAACAGCAGGGTAATATGTACTGACCTGATGATAACACTCTCCACTTCTCTCAGCATTAGCAAGTTCTTGGAGTTCCTGAGAAGGATCAGCACCCGGGGAAATGATTATCAATATGGGTTCAATTTCTAGTGTCTCTTTGTATAAACGTTTGAGATTTAGAGGAGGTGGGGACAACTCTTTCAGTCCTAAAAGATATATTAAAGAAATTACAAATAAATAGCAACATGAACCAGAAAAAGTCTGTTAAAACTAATTACATGATATATAACAGATAATAACTAGGTGAACTATAATCCTATATATATTAAAGGTTTCTCACTCTAAAATCATTCACATACTAGTAAGAACTAACATTTATTGAATGTTTAAGGTGCCAGGCATTTTTCTAAATGCTTTACATCTATGACATCATCTAATCCTAACAACAACGTTAAGAGGTAGGTACCCTGAATACCACATTCAACAGACACAATCAGCACTGCGGTCTTAATATACAAATCTCTCCCTACAAAAGACTGAAGCCAACCATATTACCATACAGGTTTTCATTCATTTATATAACTGAGAGCCTACTCTGTGCCATGCATGTGCGGAATCAGATTTCCACATGATGTGGGAAATAATATCATTCTCATGATATAGGACAAAGATTTATTTCTTATGTCCTTGCATTAAGAGAAAAAAAAAGTGGTATAGAATGAAAAAATGCTTATTTTGGAGACAAAAATATAGATCTCAGTTTATGTTTGTTAGCTAAATGACCCTATGCAAATCACTAAAATGCACTGTGCCTTGGTTTCCTCAATGTAAAACAGGGATAAAACAATCCATAGGTCATTTGGAGGCAAAATAGGATACAAAATAAAAATAGATTCTATTTATTCATCACGTACTCTATGCTAAGCATACTCAAGGAAATTTAATGTCTTCCCAAAGACCACCCAGCCACTAACTGATAACTGTATTCAAGGTAATTCATGTTCTTTTTTCTATTCTGAAGCTCTTCACAAACTGTAAAGTCCTACACAGACAAGAAATTATAACTTCACTGTTATATTTAAAACTCTTCTGCTAAAACTTTAATGTTTCCATTATTAACGTATTTAGTAAAAGCCAAGCTAAAGAAGACCCACTTCAATTAAAAATCAAAAATACACTTGTCTGAACTGAGCTAAAAAGAAGAGTATGATACAAGGGTTTAAAAATAGTGGATTAGAATGAAACAGAATGAGTACAGAGGAAAGAAGGGCTTTCTTATATCCTCAACTGTAGAAATGAATAGATAATATTGTACCTCAGAAATCCTAAAATAGCAGGAAAAGACATTCTTAAGGAATTCTGTAACACGCACTTTAAAATATGAATTCAATGCCATCAAGATGGGCTAAAACAGGCATTTCTAGATGACCATCCTGAAAAGACAAATTTCACACCTGAACTCTTCCCCTGTATTCTTCACAGCAGCAATAAACAATGCTAAGCAAGGATTTTCAAAGACAGAAATATTTCTAATACTAGGTGAAATTTACCGCAACAGCCATGTAAAATTGATGAATTGCTTCTATAGTCATATCTTATGAATTTTGTTTTTAATTAAACTGGTAACACTCATTCTTTGTAATAGAAAAGAATTCTTATACACTCATGGCAATGTAACAGATATTTTTATTTTCATATGTTCATTTATTTATTCATAAATTCTCATAAGCATTCTAGGCCAATTAAATGTACTGTGATATGATAAAATGCATCAAAAGTCTTAAAAATGCACATTGCCCTTGACTCAGTAATTTAAACTATAATTAATTCAAGAAATAATTCAGAATATGAATGCAGAAGTATGTACAAGAATTTTCCTTGTAGCTCTTAATACTAGTTAAAACAGGGGGAAACACAAGGTTTTAGAAACAGTAGTCTGAATGAGTAATTTCTGATAGTGTTATAAAGGAACTGAAGTTACAAAAATGAAGTAAAAGATCATGCACTTAAAAGTAGATTAGCACTGTTTGAGGAAAGCAGCCTAGGAACCTGTTTGGAAAACTGGGAATTTTGGAAGAAAGCACTAACCATTCTGTCTCTAGACTGCTGTTCTGGACTAGAGCTGCAACATCTCCAGCCTCCAGCCAACTCTGCTCGCTTCAGACTGGCCACCACAATCCTAATTGGCAAGAACCAATTCCTTAATACCTATCCTATTGCTCCTGTTTCTCCTGAATTCAGTGGGTTTTATATATTGACAGACTCCTTGGTTTGTCTCAAGTCTGAAATCAAGGGGAGAGTCCGTCGGCAACCAAGGACCTCTCTGTTCAGTCCTGAGCAGGATTTTCCTCAAATTGTAGGGCTTGTCCGTATACTTGTGGCCCTAAATATATAAAGGTATATGGTTATATCATCCCCTAGACTTTCTCTAATTGTTGAATATTGTGCAATGCTTAACATATTAAACCATTAAAGCCATCTGTCCATTTATCTTTATTTCAAATATCTGAACATATGGCCAGCATATACTTGAGCTCAGTGTTTGATGGTGAAATTTAAATGTGGATAAAATAAGAATAGTATACCCATGAAAAGAAAAGTAGATTAGGCAACATGATACCATATTGTATATGCATCTATGTGCCTAAAAAGAATAGAAAGGTGTACATAAAAATGTTAATGATGGGCTTCCCTGGTGGCACAGTGGTTGAGAGTCCACCTGCCGATGCAGGGGACGCGGGTTCGTGCCCCAGTCAGGCAAGACCCCACATGCCACGGAGCGGCTGGGCCCGTGAGCCATGGCCGCTGAACCTGCGCTTCCGGAGCCTGTGCTCTGCAACGGGAGAGGCCACAACAGTGAGAGGCCCACATACAGCCAAAAAAAAAAAAAAATGTTAATGATGATTATCTTGTAATGATGGAAAAACAGGTGTTTCTCATCTTTTTACTCCTCTACATCTTCTCATAGACCTCTAATTAGATGTACTATGTGATAAGAATATGTCAAAATGTATATAAAGATATTTTCATATAAAATGACCACAAACATTTTTATTATATGCACTATGAGCTACTGTCAGTTTGTTGCAACTGCTCCTGAGAAGGATAGGTAATTCTGGTATAATATATTTCTCCTTATCTTTTCTAACAACTACAGGCATATCTCAGAGATACTGTGGGTTCAGTTCCAGACCACCGCAATAAAGCAAACATCGTGATAAAGCAAGTCACATGATTTTTTTGGTTCCCCCGTGCATATAAAAGTTATGTTTACACTATACTGTAGTCTATTAAGTATGCAAGAGCAATATGTCTAAATAAACAATATAAATACCTTAACTAAAAAATACTTTATTGCTAAAAAATGCTAACCATCATTTGAGCCTTCAGCAGGATGTAATCTGTTTGCTGGTGGAGATTCTCGCCTCATTGTTGGCGGCTGCTGACTGATCAGGGTGGTGGCTGCTGAAAGCTGGGGTGCCTGTGGCAATTTCTTAAAATAAGACAACACTGAAGTGTGCTGCATCGATTGACTCTTCCTTTCACCAATGATTTCTCTGTAGCGTGCAATGCTGTTTGGCAGCATTTTATCCACAGTAGAACTTCTTTCAAAATTGGAGTCAAATCCTAACACTGCTTAATCAACTAAGTTTATGTAATATTCTAAATCCTTTGTTGTCATTTCAACAATCTTCACAGCATCTTCACCAGGAGTAGAATCCATCTCAAGAAGTCACTTTCTTTGCTCATCTGTAAGAAATAACTCTTTATCCATAATTTTTTTAATCATGGGATTGCAGCAATTCAGCCACATCTTCAGGCTCCATGTCTGATTCTAGCTCTATTGCTATTTCCACCACATCTTCAGTTACTTCATCTACTGAAGTCCTGAACCTCTCAAAGTCATCCATGAGGGTTGGAATCAACTTCTTCCAAACTCCTGTTCATATTGATATTTTGACCCCTTCCCATGAATCGTGAAGTTCTTAATGGCATCTAGAATGCGGAATCCTTTCCAGAAGGTTTTCAACTTACTTTGCCAAAATCCATCAGAGGAATCACTATCCATGGGAGGTATGGCCTAAGAAAATGCATTTCTTAAATAACAACACTTGAATAGCAAAATTATTTCTTGATCCACAGGTTGCAGAATGGATGTTGTATTAACAGGCATGAAAACAACACGAATCTCATTGTATATTCCCATCAGAGCTCTTGGGTGACCAAATGTATTATCAGTGAGCAGTATTATTTTAAAAGGAAACTTTTTTATTTTCTGAGCAGTGGGTCAACAGTGAGCTTAATCTAGTGTACCATGTTCTAAACAGACGTGCTGTCATCCAAGCTTTGTTGTTCCATTTATAGAGCACAGGCAGAGTAGATTTTTAGCATAATTCTTAAGGGCCTGAGGATTTGTAAAACGGTAAATGAGCGTTGGCTTCAACTTAAAGGTACCAGCTGCATTAGCCCCTAACAAGGGAGTTAGCCTGCCCTTTGAAGCTCTGATGCCAGGTATTGACTTCTCCTCTGTAGCTATGAAAGTCCTAGATGGCATCCTCTTCTAATAGAAGGCTGTCTCGTCTACATTGAAAATCTATTGTTTAGTGTAGCTACCTTCACTTATTATCTTAGCTAGATCTTCTGAATAACTTACTGCAGCTTTTACATCAGCACTTGCTGCTTTACTTTGCACATTTATGTTATGAAGACAGCTTCTTTCCTTAAAGCTCATGAACCAAGCTCTGCTAGCTTCAAACTTTTCTTCTGCAGCGTTCTGACCTCTCTCAGCCTTCGCAGAATTGAAGAGAGTTAGGGCGTCTCTCTGGATTAGGTTTTAGCTTAAGGAAATGTTGTATCTGGGTTGATCTTCTATCCAGACCTCCAAAAATTTCTCCATATCAACAATAAGAATGTCTCACTTTCTTATCAGTCATGTGTCACTGGAGTAGCACTTTTAATTTCCTTCAAGAACTTTTCCTTTGCATTTATATCTTGGCTAACAGTTTAGAGCAAGAAGCCTAGCTTTCAGACTATCTCAGCTTTGGACATGCTTTCCTCACTAAGCTTAATGAGAAAGACACATGACTCCTCCTTTACCTTGAGGACATTTTAGTGTTATTAACTGACCTAATTTCAATTTGTTGTGTCTCAGGGAATAGGGAGGCCTGAGGAGAGGAAGAGAGATGGGGGGAACAGCTGGGTGGTAGAGCAGTCAGACACACATAATGTTTATCACTTAAGTTCAATGTTTCATGTAGGCATTATTTGGCACCTCAAAAACAATTACAAGAGTAACATCAAAGATCACTGATCACAGATCACCATAACAAATATAATAATAATGAAGAAGTTGGAAATATGGTGAGAATTACCAAAATGCAACACAAACACGAGTTGAACAAATGCTGTTTGAAAAATGGTGCCAAAAGACTTGCTTGACACTGGACTGCCACAACCTTCAATTTGTAAAAACTACAGTAACCGCAAAGTGCAATAAAACAAGGTAGGCGTATACTGACTGAAACATATGGTTTATTTGGAAAATACATGCCAATACAGAAATTATCTTTTAAAAGTTAAAATGATTACCATATCATTTCTTAATTTAACAAATAGAAACTTTAAACTCCATGAGGAATTTTATCTGTTTTGCTCACCATTTTGTATACAGAACCAAGCATATATTCAATTATTATTTCTAACGTTAAAATCTATAAAACTCTTAGAGAAAAAGATAAGCAGAACACTCTATGACATAAATCACAGCAAGATCCTTTTTGACCCACCTCCTAGAGAAATGGAAATAAAAACAAAAGTAAACAAATGGGACCTAATGAAACATCAAAGCTTTTGCACAGCAAAGGAAACCATAAACAAGACCAAAAGACAACCCTCAGAATGGGAGAAAATATTTGCAAATGAAGCAACTGACAAAGGATTAATCCCCAAAATTTATAAGCAGCTCATGCAGCTTAATAACAAAAAAACAAACAACCCAATCGAAAAATGGGCAGAATACCTAATAGACATTTCTCCAAAGAAGATATACAGACTGCCAACAAACACATGAAAGAATGCACAACATCATTAATCATTAGAGAAATGCAAATTAAAACTACAATGAGATATCGTCTCACACCAGTCAGAATGGCCATCATCAAAAAATCTAGAAACAATAAATGCTGGAGAGGGTGTGGAGAAAAGGGAACCCTCTTGCACTGTTGGTGGGAAAGGTAAACTGATACAGCCACTGTGGAGAACAGTATGGGGGTTCCTTAAAAAACTACCAATACAACTACCATAGGCCCCAGCAATCCCACTACTGGGCATATACCCTGAGAAAACCATAATTCAAAAAGAGTCATGTACCAAAATGCTCATTGCAGCTCTATTTACAATAGCCCAGAGATGGAAACAACCTAAGTGTCCATCATTGGATGAATGGATAAAGAAGATGTGGCACATATATACAATGGAATATTACTCAGGCATAAAAAGAAACGAAATTGAGCTATTTGTAATGAGGTGGATAGACCTAGAGTCTGTCATACAGAGTGAAGTAAGTCAGAAAGAGAGAGACAAATACCGTATGCTAACACATATATATGGAATTTAAGAAAAAAGAATGTCATGAAGAACCTAGGGGTAAGACTGGAATAAGGACACAGACCTAATAGAGAACGGACTTGAGGATATGGGGAGGGGGAAGGGTAAGCTGTGACAAAGCGAGAGAGAGGCATGGACATATATACACTACCAAACGTAAGGTAGATAGCTAGTGGGAAGCAGCCGCATAGCACAGGGAGATCAGCTCGGTGCTTTGTGACCACCTGGAGGGGTGGGATAGGGAGGGTGGGAGGGAGGGAGACGCAAGAGGGAAGAGATATGGGGACATATGTATATATATAACTGATTCATTTTGTTGTAAAGCAGAAACTAACACACCATTGTAAAGCAATTATACTCCAATAAAGATGTTAAAAAAAAATCCCACAGAAGATAAATATATATTCATTAATCCAATTTATACAATATTTCAAAGTATTGGAACATTTTGGATTTAGAGAAAAAACTCACGAAAAACATTTTACTGTTTAAGATAACACAGGTGACACTCATGTTACTGGGAATTGCATGTTAGCCATTCCACCCACAAAACTCCTATAAAATCCACATTGCACTTTAAGTAAACTTAGTCTATATATAATCACTGGTTTTAAAACCCAACTAATTTTGACTCATGACAGCATTTGAACTGTCAGTGTCAATCATTCAAAGCTATTCAATAAAGTTAAAGAGCCAAAAATATTCATTCCATTGTAAATTATCAAAGCGTAAAACTACTTGTAAATCACTGGGATCTTATATTTTGACCTTGACGGTTAAAATACATAAATTCTCTCAAAAGAAAAAAAGAACTAAAAATAAGTCAACGAAATAACTCTAACCTTTATTGTATTTTATTTTACTCAGACAAAATGTTGAGATAATAAAAAAGAAATAATTTGCAGTTTAAAAAGGAAAGAATATTTGTTTTGTTTTGTTTTTTTGCGGTACGTGGGCCTCTCACTGCTGTGGCCTCTCCAGTTGTGGAGCACAGGCTCCGGACGCGCAGGCTCAGCGGCCATGGCTCACGGGCCCAGCCACTCCGCGGCATGTGGGATCTTCCCGGACCGGGGCATGAACCCGTGTCCCCTGCATCGGCAGGCAGACTCTCAACCACTGCACCACCGGGGAAGCCCATAAAAAGGAAAGAATATTGCTCCTGTACTTTTTAGGTATCTGAGTAAAGAAAGCAGCAAATACTATCAAACTATTATAGTTAGCAAGTATAGTTGATTCATGCTTCCTCATTCATCTCATCCTCCCTAACAAAGAGACTGATAAGAAAATTACTTTTCCTTTATCAGAGAGAAAAGACAACTCTTAAAATGTAACACAAATATCAATAAAAAGAAGGAAAATCGACAACCACTATCTAATCTAACACACATCAACCAATTAAATGGGAAAATACTCTTTAGAAATGCAATAATACTCAAGCCTGGAAACAAACAAAAAATGTCCAACATTTTGTGGTAGAGTAAAATTCTAAAGATACCACTTTCAAGATTCCTACCCCTTGGTTGTTCAATCAAACACTAACCTAGGTACTTCTGTGAAAGGACTTTGTAGATGTAACTAAGGTCGTGGATCCTCAAATAAGATTATCCCATATTATCCAAGTGTGCCAATTTAATCACTTGAGCTTTGGAAAGCAGAAAAACTTCTCCAGCTTAAAGTCAAAGAGATGCAGCCTGAAGAGAGAACAGGAGAGATGAGGCAGAGGGGGCAGTCAGAGATGTGAAGCATGAGAAGAAATCAATCTGCCATTGGTGGCTATAAAGGAGGAGGAAGGGGGCCACAAATACAATCAAAGAATGAAAAGGCTTCTAAAAACTGAGACAGACTTCTAAGAACTCAAAATGACAAAAAGAACCTCGATTGTCCAACTGCATCGTGCAAATTCAGCTGAGTGAGTTTGGAAATGGATTCTTCCCAGAACCTCCTAATAAGAGTCCAAATGACCAACACCTGTATTTATTTAGCCTTGGGCAACTTGGATCAGAGAAACCAGGAGGGCCTACCAGACTTCTGACCTACAGAACTATGAGATAATAAATGGGTATTGTTCTAAGCTGCTAATTTGTGACAATTTGTTACAGGAGCAATAGAAAATGAATACACATTTCCTTATGTCCTTCCTTTTCTCTTAGACACAGATGTCACAGGACAGATTGAGCTATGGAAGCAAAGATCATGGGATGGGATGTTAGCATGGATAAGAGAAGTAGAGGAATGTAAAACTAGGAAAGTTTCAAGGCTCAAAAAGACTTTTTGATGAAGAACCTTTGAGAAGTTACTGGTTCTTGCAGCTATTGCACCATCTTCTGTGAACATGAGTACCTCAATACACACAGCATAATATTGTGCTCAGAATAATTATTAAATCAGAATTACAGAAGTCAGAATATCTGCATCTGGTAACTGCTATTTTGAAAAAGTAATGCAGTAGATTCAAAACTGCTATTTTGAAAAAGTAATGCAGTAGACTGTGTTAGTACACAAGGCTTGGTTTGTAGGATTATATTAAAGCAGCATGCCTGAAAGTTTTGAGGCATGTTCTGCTAACTTAAATCTTCAAACCAAAACTACTTTCATAAATGCATCTTTATAAGTTACTATTTTAAAGTTTATAGATTATAAAAAGGATTGCTAAAACTTAATAAAAGTCTTTCCATATGAATAATGTTTGAGAAATTATATTTGAAATCAAATCTCTAAAATTTGATTAAAAAGATAAGTGCTTGTCATTTTCCAGCAATATGAACTTTTAAAACTTATTCATACAGTAAAACCTCCAATTTTATATAAAAACTGTATTAATAAAACCACTTGACCAAATACAAAGTCATCAGGCCATATACCAGTATATGTGGCTTTTGCTTAGAAATAGGTAGAGTATAATTTTAGAAGTATATTAAACTTCCAAAGCATTTGAATATGTGCATATCATGAGGTTTTCACTTATGCCATTAAACCTTAAATGTCATTTAACCTAGAGATGAAATAATACAATACAGAAGTATTCCAGACAAATTCAATAAGAAAGGTCATGTGCAATGTGGCACAAAGAGCATATTTTTAAAGACTACATGGGTGAGAAAAGAATAGCCTCCTAAGAACTTCTCTGAAATTGCCTCATTTTACTTAAACTTGCATTTGAGTTATAGGAACAGACAAAAAATATATATAAATGAGCAAGAAATATATCAGTTAGTGTTAAGAAATGGGTAAAGAATTAAAGCAAGTAGATGTGTTGGTACTGATTAAATGGCCCGGAAAGGCCTCTCTGAAAATGCAACGTTAACATCTGAATGATACAGAGGAGCCAACAATTAATAAAAAAGAAAAAACAAACAAAAACAGAGAACAAACAGTGCAAAAGCCCTAAGGTTGTTTTCCCCACGAAGGCACAGTGGCAGGCAAGAAGGAAGCAAGATGAGGTTAGAGAAGAAGGTTGGCGCCAGACTGTGTGGGGCTTTGTAAGCTTATACAGTTGACCTGTAGATAATGCAGGGGGGTTATGGACACTGACTGTCCACAGGCAAAAATCTGAACATAGCTTAGAGTTGACCTTCTGTATCCGTAGTTCCTCGGTATCCACGGTTCCTCCATACCCGGAGTCCCACATATTCAGATTCAACCACCTGCGGATCATGTAGTACTGTAGTATTTACTATTAGAAAAAAATCTGCATAAAAGTGGACCTGCACAGTTCAAAACCATGCTGTTCAAGCATCAATCATATATAAATCTGGAATTCATTCTAAGTGTTTTTTGAAAAGATTTTGGAAATTTTAAGCAAAAAAGAGAGATGATTTGGTTTAAGTTTTTAAAAGCTCACACAGCCTTCTGGAGAGAATGGACTGAAGAGGAAGCGCAAACTGAGGCAGGGAGACCGATGAGGAAAGCGGTCTCTGATTTAACACACACTTACAGTGCCCATGTGCCAGAAGCTGTTTAAGGCACTGGGGCACAACCATGAACAAAACAAAGCTTGTGTCCTCATGTGGCTAATATTCTAGTTGGGGAAAAGGAAATTAATAAACAGGTAAATAACAATATGTCAGATGGTGATAATAGTTAAAATAAACAAGGCAAAGGAGGATATGAAGAGCTGAGGAAAGAGTACATTATTATATAGACAGTGCTCAGAGAAAGTATTAACTTAAAAGATGACAATTGAGCAGAGAAGCAAGGGTGATAACTGGGGGTGGAAATCTGCTGGAAGAAGGAACAGCAAGTGCAAAGGCCTTGAGACTGCAGAAACAAACTTGCAGCACTAGAAAAACAGGAAAAAGCCTACTGTGGTTGTTAAAGATTGAGCAAGGGTGACAGTGGTAGGAGATGAGATCTGAGGGGAAGAAGAGGACCAGAAGAGGTAAGACCCTGTAACACACTGGAGGGACTCTGAGAAAGATGAGGTGCCATCAGAGAGTTAGAACGGAGAAGTGATATGATCTAACTTATATTTCAAGAGACACTCTAGCTGCTATGCTGAGAATAAACTGGAAGTGGGAAAGAAAGAAAGCCTGATATAATGGTGGCTTGAAAAAAGTGGTAGATGGTAGTGGAAGTATGAGAAGTAATTAGATTCTCCACATTATGAAGATAGAGCCAAAGCTATGGCAGTAAATGAGGTGAGAGATGATGGTGGTTTGCATTAGGTTGGTAATAATGACACCAAGTAAATGAATTCAGAGTAAGTTTTAGAGTTGGAGCCAAAAGGACTAGCTGGTAGATTGGGTATATGAAGTAACGAAAAGAGAGAAAGGATCACTTCTGGGTTTTTTGTTTTGAGCAACTGAGTGGATCCTAATACAGACAAATCAAAAGTTCTGTATTGGTCATCTGACATTCATAAGAAAACATCAAATGAGCATCTGTATATATGATCCTAGAATTCCACAGAGAGGTTGGTGTTAGAAATAAGAGATATAAAAGTCAGTAATTTACAAATGATATTTAAAGTCAGGAACTGAATGAGGTCATGAAAGAATGTATAATAATGAAAGAAGGGAACCCAGGGCAAGACTGCAGTGGAAGGAAGAATATTCCAACATTTAGAAGGAAGGAAGAATACTCCAACATACAGAGAAGCAACCAATAAAGGAAAGAGAAAAGGAAAATCCTAAAAGGATTGAGAAATGGAAGAGGAAACATAATAATCAAGAGAAGAAAGTGGAAAGTGTTTAAAGAAGGAACAAATGGACAACTCTGTTGAGAGATCAAGTAAGATAAAAGCACAGAAGTCACTATTGGAAATAGATATATGGAAGAAGACCTCATTAACCTTAACAAGAGCAATCTTGTGGAACTTTAGGGAGGAAGTACAAATAGAATGAGTTGAAGGTAGAATAAGAGTTGAGGAAATGGATTACTGTGGTCTTTGACTATGGACACACTTTCAGGATGTTTTGTTGTAGAAGAAAATAAAGAAATGGGATGATAGAAAGGGGATAGAGGGTCATGGGCAGCATTTTTAAGACAGGTGATACTAAAATATGTTTGTATACTAACAGAAAGGATCCAGTAAAGAAGGTGAAATTGACGATGCAGGAAAAAGGGATAATGGCAGAAATGAAAAAGGAAAGAGCAAATGGCTGGCCTTTAATTGGAGCAAGGACATTCATTCAGAGTAACAGAAGGGAAAGCAGAATGAGTATGAGTACCATTGTAGGTAGCTGGTAGAACTGTTAGTGGGAAATAAACATTTTCTGTCTTATTGCTTCTATTTTCTCAAAAAATGCTAGTAAAAGGTTACTTCAAGGGACTTCCCTGGCGGTCCAGTGGTTAAGACTCCGTGCTTCCAGTGCAGGGGGTGCGGGTTTGATCCCTGATAGGGGAACTAAGATCCCACATGCCCCGTGAAGTGGCCAAAATAAAAACAAAAAAAAAACATGTAGAGACTGTAACATAAGTACGATAAAGGGGAAAAAATGTATAATCTTTCTAAACTAAGGTCAGCATAGAATAAAATGTAAATTAAAAACAAACTTCAGGTCACTGGTCTAGTTCTAGAAAAGAAGTGTACTTACCCAGAGTTTTACATGCAAATAGAGTCATGGCACTTTGCAATCTGTCTGGTCTGAGAGCCTGTACCACAAGAACCTTAAAATAAAGTGCAGAGTACTTTTAAATAATAAAGTTCCTATAACAGCTGTAATTAAACAATAGTTAATGTTAAATTAAACAAATGTTTACCACAATATTTACTATGCCTAAAACTGTCACAATAGGTATATAAAAAGACACGTCTTTAATAGCCAAAATATTACTAAAATTCATCAGATCTACCATCAAAAGTAAACGTCAGCATGTAAGGGTCATAGCATTAGCTATGTCTTCAGGAACTAATAAAGGGCCCAATGGCCAGTGAAAATAAGGGTATGTAGGTAAAGCATTCTTGGTGACAGCCGTGCAGAAGCATAAAACTCTTAACCAAAATTTTCAAACTACCAATTTTATGCTGAATCATATCTATCTGTTACTAGATGTTTAAGTTTTCAAATGAAGTTTTTCTCAGTTTTTTTTTTTTTTTTTTTCATTGTTTTTAAACACACTTGGTGAAATAGAATTCAACAAGGGGCAGAAGCACAGCCAGCAGCCTAGTTAAGAGATATAAATGGAAGGGTCATTTCCTGGAGCGTCACCTCCTGTGCCCTCTACAACCTAAGACTTTGGTCTAGCCAAAAGACTGAGTGGAACCCACCAGTAGGTTTCATCATTATATTTCGACACAAAATGGAAAAAAAAAGTTCCCTGTTCCTCACCATAAGGTCTTTTCCTTAGAGAGAACCCTGGGAAAAGAGTGAAGAGCCTGTACAATCTATACTTTAACTTCTTTTGGTAAGACGTGTTCTCTATTGAGAAATCCCCCTTGGGTCAGAGGCAGAGGAAGTAAGAAAAGCTACAGTGGGAGACACACTACCCAGAAACGTTGCCAATGATTTCATTGTCTGGACAAGGTGGCAAAAGCAGAAAGCCCTTTCCCACATATGCCCATTAAGGTTATGTGACACCCTAAAGGCAAAGCTTTTATTTAAATGGCTTCTGAGTGACAACAGAAACATTAAATACATTTACGTGTTTAGACAATTTACCTGCTGAAATAAGGAAACTTTCTTTGCAAGAATAGATGGAAACTCTTGCTCACATGTTGAATTATGATAATAAGTATGCCACAAAGCTACATCTTCAAAACAGAGGGTCTGATAAAGACTGGGGAGAGCAATCTAAAAAATAAAAATAACCATATATACTGAGCTACAAGCAAATATAAATACACACACATACAACCATACTAAATACACACACACACTAAAAAAAGTAAGTGGAAACCAATTATTGATATTTACCATTTGTTTTCTAATTCGTGTTGGCTTATCTAATCACTTCTAGATCAGAAACAGTATGGCAGACTTATCTAATCCAGAATTAAACAAAAGCAAATATTTCCAAAGTAGTACTAAATCAATACTGCAAATTAACAAATCTTTTCTCTATGTAAAAACATTTGTACCTATCTCCACCTTGTGGGGAAAAGAATACTTTCATTAAAACCATGTGCAAATTTTAACCATTGCCAGAATGGAGTTCCATGTTAGAGTGCAAAAATATGCCCAGTTTCAAATCTTGACTCTATACTTTCTCAGTGACCATAAGTAAGTGACTATATCACTCTGGGCCTTAGTTTCTTTATCTGTTAAATGAGGACAATAACAGTAGCTCCCTCACAATGTTGAAAATATCTAATGAGATGATCCATTTTCAAATTCTGCATACCTTGAACATAGTAAGTCATCAATAACTGCTGGCTACTCCTACCGTTTTAACCATGTGCTACTGTACCATTAGAATAGTTGTGAAGAAAAGCAGGGAAAGGAAAGGAAGAATGGAAACATATGTTACAGATTTTGAGAGAAGTATATTTGTCTTTCATTCCCCACAAAAACAACACTTTAGCCTGAGTTAAGAACACAGACAGAACTGTTGGGAGTTAGGCTTTTTCTTCCCCATGACCCCATCCTCACTGCCCAAGTCATACCAGGGGAAGAAACTGTGGGGAGGGGAAAGAAGGAAGGAGAGAAAGAGGAAAAAGACACTATATTTGGAAAACCTACATATCAAAGGCACGTAGGAATGTGGTGTCAGAATGCCTTAATTAAAATCATAGTTCCAAAACTTCCCAGCTATTTGATATTGGATAAATTATTTAACCTGTCTACACCTCAGTTTGCTCTTCTCAAAAACAGGCATAATTATGACCTCTTCAATAGGTCATTGTGATAATAAAATAAGATAATGCATCTGAAGTATTTAACATGATGCTTGGCACATAACAGTTCCTCAAAAATATGTATGAAATTGAAAAGAAAATAGGTTCACGCATTTTGCAACTCCCTGCACTGATTCTTATTTCTCATCTGTAAAAAGAAAGTTAATAATACCTCCTTCTTAAGGTTTGTGTGATAATTGAATAAGATAATTCATTTGAAAATGTTTTATAAACTAAAATGATAATAAAACACTAATGTATATTATAAACTTTCTCTGAATAGGAAAGCCCCCCTTTCCTAAATGTTTTGCATTTCTTTACTTAACAAGAAATTAGTATGTGAAAAAAAGCATCATTATAATTTTTTTTTTTTTTTTTTTGGCGGTATGCGGGCCTCTCACTGTTGCGGCCTCTCCCATTGCGGAGCACAGGCTCCGGACGCGCAGGCTCAGCGGCCATGGCTCACGGGCCCAGCTGCTCCGCGGCATGTGGGATCTTCCCAGACCTGGGCACGAACTCGTGTCCCCTGCATCGGCAGGCAGACTCTCAACCACTGCGCCACCAGGGAAGCCCCATCATTATAATTTTTAGGTTAACACAGTTAAGATTTTTTCCCAAGTGTAACCTCTCAGTAGATCAATTTTTCAAACAATTTTAACTGTATCATGTTGATTATTATTAAGTTTGCCATTAGGAGTTCATGAAATAGTTCAGAGGTCCTGCCCAATAATCCAGAAATCTCTTCAAATTCTCACTATTTTTCATAATTATTGATTTTATGCATTCTATTAAAATTGTTTAAGGGACTAATCAGAATAATTCTTGGATATTCTTTTACCCAGGGATTCTACATCATTTCACAAAAATATCAACACTGAGTATGAATAAGTAGCACATAAAAATATAAACAGAAATAACTCAAATACTAAAAAAAATAAATCTCTCATAGTAGAAGAGGAATACCTTTAATGTTGCCACTGCCCAGCTTCTTTCCTGGTCAATCCAAGACGGAAGTTGATCACGTATTCTTTGTTGAGAGTCCTTTTTAATAAGAGCAATTATTTTCCTTAGTATATCTGGTAAAACTCAGACTTTAAAAAAATTAAAAATTGACCAGCTAATTTTATGAACACTATTTTGAAAAAAACTCATTCTATGTATTCTTTAATTTTTATCTATTTTACAAGTCAATATGGTAAAATTCTACATAACATCAGGTACTAGTAAACATTTAGACAAATGTTACATTCATTTTCATAGGGCTTAATCTTTTGTAAAACTTCAGAAAAACTCAAATGTAATAAGAAACTTCCATAGAATTATATTATTTTTAATTATATTTTGCATGTCAGTCATAATCTAGGTTTCGCATTACAGTTTGGATAGGTTGCTTTGAAGAATAATATTATCCATTACATGTTTAAATAGAAAATTACTAGAGAAGAAGCTAAATTTGAATAAAGTTGTCAAAAATAAAATGAAGTAATTTTTAACTTTACTTATATAAGAAAATTTTCCTAGTTATGTTACGAGATTTGATCTTCTTCAAATTACAAAAGTTTTCTTGGAACCAAATATATATACACTGAAAAAAAGAAACCATATTAATTTCTTATATTTAATTAATATTCTCAGAAGAATACATGTCCTCAAGGACAAAAAAACACATATAGGTCCATTTTCTATTACGGCAATAGAGGCAATGATATAGTCCTCTAATTAAAATATAATTTCAACAGTAATTTAAAACTTCTCTCAAGCAAATTATATTTCATGAAAACAAAGCCAGAGTTATTTTCACTAAGAGTGAAATAATAATTTTGTTATTCTAACTTACAGCTTTCCGCAACATGTCTCCAACAACCACACCTGTAAATGTATCCCATTCCTATTAAATAAAAATATGAGAAACACACAAAAGATATTCTAACCATTTAACAAATCTTTTTAAATTTCCCCATAAGACAGCTTACAATTTAGCTTTCTAAAAACATGGAAAAAAATAAAACTCCTTTCATACCTTCCCACTCTACAACATTAACATAAGAATGAGTTCATGTACCATACCAACATAAAACATTAAAACAAAATCTACTAGAATAATTTTAAGACAAAAATAGAACTACAGGGCTTCCCTGGTGGCGCAGTGGTTGAGAGTCCGCCTGCCGATGCAGGGGACACGGGTTCGTGCCCCGGTACGGGAAGATCCCACATGCCGGCGTCTGGGCCCGTGAGCCATGGCCGCTGAGCCTGCACGTCCGGAGCCTGTGCTCCGCAACGGGAGAGGCCACAACAGTGAGAGGCCCGTGTACCGCAAAAAAAAAAAAAAAAAAAAAAATAGAACTACATTATACATGTGAGTCTCAACATCTAAAAATTTAAATGTCTTATTCAATTTGCATTTGTCACTACCTTTAATTTTTCCTATTATATACTACTCCTCGCTAATAGATAAGCAGTAAGGTGCACCAAAAGTTTAAAAATTGTGTATATTGGGAAAAATAGAGAAAAGTACTACCACTAACTTATCTTTTCCAACATATTGGGAGAAGACTGCCATTACTCCTTTTTTTAAAAAAATTAACCCATGGAATCAAAATTGATCAAGTGTTACAGAATCTAGAGCTCTTAGAAAATCTATGTCTTCACTCTGGGTTACCCATTCAGATAATTATGGGCACTACCATATTATTTGTTACACATTGGCCAGCAAATAAAGCCAGGACATATTAAAATTTGAGAGCCATATGGAAAAATTACCAAAGCAACATACTTCCTGCCTCCACCCACTCTGACCACTCATTCTTCCTACTTAAGTTATACAGTCACAAATAAATAAAATACAAATTATCACTACTACTTTATGCAAGTCAAATAAAACTGTTCTCCTTTCCCCATGATAATTTATTTATACTCCAGGAGGGAAAACTAGGGAAAATTAAGTCTTATACAGCAGAACATATTGAGCATGGTGAAAAACATACAGGAGGAGGGAAAGGCATCAAAGTAAATAGTTTAAATAAAAAGAGTCAAGTTAAATTTGGAAGAAACTATACAAGTCAGCCAGAGCATGTTAGAGAAAAAGAGAGAACAGTCACATGGAATGGTATGCATTCTTTTAACTATTCAAATGAGGGGAACCCAGAGCATAGTTACAATCTGACCATAGAGAGTTAAAGGTTACTAGGTCAAAGTGCACTGTCCATATATACTATTCGCTGCCACCCTGGCTACTGAATGCTCACTTTAATGATAATGGCATAATAATGAGAAAAATCACTTACAAATAATTTTTTTAATATTAGAAGCAGGTCAGAGATGGATTACTTAGTTCTATCTTGAAGGAAATTATTTTCAGGTTTGAGAGGGGGTTATATGGTAGACCAGAAATGAAGTCACAGACAAAAAAAGATAAATTATACATTAAAATATTAACATAAACCTGCAGGCTCAAAGAAGGCTTCTAAGAACTGCCAACCCTCTTGCTTCATCTGCTGACTCTGAGCAAGTCAGTGGAGGTAATAAATAATGTAGTGGCATACCCATATTGTTTAACTTTTTTATATTTATCAGTTCCACTGCTTAGACGAGGGAAATAAGAAGGCTGACACTACTGGTACCCTGGAAAAGTGGACTTATGTTCAGAAAAATCTAGGTAGCATGGTAAGTTAGAGTTCTTTCCCTGCCTTACCATTGCTTCAGAATACTGGGCTCACCCAAACGAGAGTACAACTGTAAATCAGCATCTTACACTAAACTTCTAAGTAAAAAATAGATTGACATGTAATTTCTAGCCTTAAGTAACTTCTAATCTAACCATAAGTCCACCCATTACCAGATTTCTATGCAACTTTTTAAATAATTTTCTCCTTTCCTTCCACTTACATTTTCTTGAAAAAGTTCAGGATGCATGCCTCGAACGAAATGCAAAGCAAACATCAACTGATCAGCCTGAAAAGAATAACAGATGTTATCTTGCTTTTTCTAAATTTGTGTTTTTGGAAAAGCATAGTCCTTAAATTTTGGTTCACAAAATCTGTATTCTGTCATCTAATAATCTACTTTTATCATCTACATATGACAACTCTTCTAAGTTGGGGATGAGAGTACAGAGAGAGTGCTAACACTTTTAGAGATAGTGCTAAGGATTAATCAGTGTGTACATCTCATTAAAAAAAACAGATTTAACTAGCTGAAATATGATTGTGAGGTTTAGATTAGTCATTACTAACCAGATCAGCCTTTTGGATTAGTAATCTTCAATTTGTCAGTATGTTATATTCTCCTGAATATTCTGTATGCCCCTAAATCAAGAAACTTCACTTCTAGAAATTTATGCAGGGGATCAAAAATGTACTCCTAGAGAAGAAATAAGGATATTCATTGCAAGGTTTTTAAAATGTTTATTTATTTATTTGGCTGTGCCAGGTCTTAGTCACAGCACATGGGATCTTCGCTGTGGCACATGGGATCTTCAGCGTAGCGTGCAAGATCTTTGTTGCATCATGCGGGGTCTTTGGTTGTGGCATGAGGACTCTTAGTTGCGGCATGTGAACTCTTAGTTGCGGCATGCATGTGGGATCTAGTTCCCTGCCCAGGGATCAAACCCGGGCCCCCTACATTGGGAGCATGGAGCCTTAACCACTGGACCAGCAGGGAAGTCCTGCAAGGCTTTTTATAATGGAGGGAAAACTGAAATAAATGTTCAAAAGTCTATCATGAATAACAGTCAAATCAAAGTGTATAGCATAGCTCATATTGTTTATTTAAACAAATATGTTTATATAAACAGATATGGATATACATCTGCAAAAGAAATTAGAAATAGATATCAAAATTTTTATCAGTGATTTATTTTTGAGATTACAGGTTATTTTTATTTCATTATTTTTTCTTAGGTGTATTTTGCAAACTTTCTAAAATAAGCTTATATCATTTCCATAAAAAAAAAAACCAGCAACCAGTTTACTAACAAAACCATCTGCTCAAGCACCATCTTTCCTACCAAGTTCTAATTCAAACTTTATTTAGCTTTTCCCATATTGTAAATAATACTTTATTCGTATCTGTGCATGCTTATAAACCTACAGATAAATATAAGGATATTACAATACAATATATGCAAAAGATATGCTCAACAAAAAAAGATCCTCCTGTAAATACTACCAGCAAGTGATCTCCTTGCCTGCAAGAAAACCACCCCTCTGTTGGAAAAATCCAGTGTCTTGAATAATACAAAATAATAATTTATTTTATAAAAGTATATATTGGGGGCTTCCCTGGTGGCGCAGTAGTTGAGAGTCCGCCTGCCGATGCAGGGGACATGGGTCCGTGCCCCGGTCCAGGAGGATCCCACATGCCGTGGAGCAGCTGGGCCTGTGAGCCATGGCCGCTGAGCCTGCGTGAACAGAGCGTGTGCTCCGCAACGGGAGAGGCCACAACAGTGAGAGGGGCCCACGTACCACAAAAAAAAAAAAAAAGTATATATTGGGTATGTTTGTGTGTGTATATATACACATATATATATAGCAAGTACTCAATAAATATGTATTAAGTGAATAACTAAAAAACAAACATGTTCACAACTACAACACAGTCAATGAGTGAAAATAAAGCATAAAACCTGGAAGCAGATGGCCATCACTCAGGTATGAGAAAAACAGTTACAACCAACTACAGTGTATATAAAATAGCTAACATGTGGCTTAAAATATATAAAAAGCAAGGCATATCATTGGGAGATATGTGTAATATTCTTTGGAATTAGAAGGTTAGAATTCAGGTTTGGCTGGAGACTTTGCTGGTGGTCCAATGGTTAAGAATCCGTCTTGCAATGCACTGGACACCGGTTCAGTCCCTGGTCGGGGAACTAAGATCCCACATGCCGCGAGGCAACTAAGCCCGCGTGCTACAACTACTGAGCCCACATACTCTGGAGCCCGTGCATCACAACTAGAGAGAAGCCTGTGCACTGCACTGAAGAGCCCACTCTCCACAATGAAAGATCCCGCATGCCACAACTAAGACAACGCATCCAAAAAATAAATAAGTAAATATAAAAAAAGAGAATATTAAAAAAAGGAATTCAGGTTTGGGATTGAACAGTAGCTAGCTGTATAAGGCAGTAAGTTGCTTATTTTACACACTAATGAATATTGTAAATGATTATAATAGCATCCCTCATCTAAGGTAAAGAAATAATGATTAAGATAAACAAGACAATAAATGTATTACTTTGAAGGCTTCATCACTTAATAATACAGTTAACTCTTTTTTACACACATATAATGCACACACAGTATTAATACATTTATTTAGCCATTTCTTTCTTTGAACTAAGGAAGAGTAATGTAGTCTCTAGTGTTAGTGGAGAGAAGAGAAGGCTCTACAACTCTCTGAGCCCCAGATTATCCACTGGAGTCAAAGAACTACTTTATTGATTATTACTGAGCCAAGCTCTAAAATGTTGGCAAAAAATAGGCACATATTATGTAGTCAATAAATGGGTAATGGTGGTCATCCTTTTCTTTGTTTTCTAGTCACAGAAGACATCCTGACCTTAGGGATAAACCTATAATCAAGTTGGCCCAATCTCAATATAACATGCCACAGATAATGGTACAAGGGATGATGCCATATGACCTAAGCCAGGCAAACCAGGATCATCTTCTATGATTTTCCAACTGGGAGATGGCAGAAGAAAGCTGTTTATGGTAGCTGTCTGGTTGCCTAGCTGTACCAATGAATCCCTTTAGCCATAAGAATTTAACAATGATTTTATAATGAGGAAAAATGATAATTCAAGAATAAACATAAAAATATAGTTTACTGAGAGACAGAGGACACATTCCCAATTACCCTGAGGTAAAATCAAGAATGAATTAATCAAACTTAAGGATTATTTGAATATTTGTTTCAAAAAAAACCTGTTAATAACCAGAGTTTAGAAAACATTTTGGACCTATAATATCCTTGATCTTCCGAGCTTATGAGTCGGAAAATTTGGGTGTTTTAATTTAAGTTCAATTTATTTCAGTATGCTTGGGTTCTGTTACAAAATAATTTAATATCAAGAGGATACATAATAAACAAAATTTCAACTGATCATCTACATAATTAACTAGCTGAATGAAGAAAAACAGTAAGAGACAGTAGACCACTGGATGGTATATGTCAGCCACATATTCCATACCATGCCATCACACACACATCATACTCTAGTAAAAATTCAAAAAGAGTGAGACTATTAGAGAAGGATTAATACAATATGAGAGAATCTTAAAGTTAACTTTATAGCCGATAAGAAGTTCACATTTCCAAACGTAATGGTTTGTTTTAACCACATTCTATTACCAAGACGTCTTTGGCATCATGCAAAATGGGTTTGAATTCTAGCTCCAACACCCACTACATCTGAGTAACCTAGAGAAAGGTTAAAGCTCTAAATCTCGGCTTCTTCCTTTATATAATAGAATTGTTGTAGGAATTAATTAACAATGTGTTAAAGCACTTAGTGCCTAGAACACTGTAAGTCTTAAAAGGCGACAGATAGTAACTATCTGCTTTACAGTAAAAAGATATAGTATGTAATATTGGAAAGGAAATTTATTTCAAAAATATTCCATAAATCCCACAAATCTCAGAGACTAAGAAGCAGTAGAAAGTATAATTCATTCATTTTATTTCTACCCTATAATATTCATTGCTTTCAAATATGTTTAATGAAAAGTCTAAGTAGATGTTACCATATGAAGAAAAATCTTGTTTTAATCTCAAAGAAGTTGATATAGGATAGAACTCAGGCACTCACACTTGTGCTTGAAGCTAAATCATACATTTTAAAAAAGAATTCCATGCACATTTACCTATACTTCCAGAAACTCTAAAGGGTTAGATACAATACTAAAAGTTTCAAAGTTATCTAAGCAGAAGAAAATTATCTAAATTACCAAGATTCATTTTAATAACCACAGTTTATAAAATTTCTAAACACCCAACCAGAGAACTTCCATGTTTTTATTATAAGAAAACACATTTTGATAGGAAAAATACCATAATTCAAATTAAATGAGATGTAAGATAAATACAATCATGAGATGCTATAATTATTTTATTTGTAAAACATAATATTCATCTGAATTTTAATCAATCAACTAGCAAATTCATTTGAAGAAAGAGGCAAGGTGAGCTGCACAGGCATAAAGCTTAGAAGGACTTTGCATGAAAAAACTTCTATTTATACATAACCAGACATTCTTCCTATACCATTTCAAATCTTTTAGACAATAATTCCATAAGGGGAAACAATAAGAATCATACGGTCTCACAACATTTTCTTTAACCTGTTTCTGTACTCTCGCCCAATATAGTTGGAAATTATTTAATACACCAACAAATTCCATTATTTTGTATCTATTTGAAACAATAAACTGTGATGAAGAAATGATATGTAAAGGTACTAACTTGTACATAGGTTTACTATAATCATCATAAGTTTGGGGAAACCAAATGTGCTACTTATCCTATCATTGTCTAAGGTACTTAGATTACTGAAATAAACACTTTTGAACTCATGAATAAAAAGAATGATATAGCTAATAATCTAAACTGAAAATACTAGACAATTTTCCCCATTTGGTTTAGTTCATTTTCTGATATAAAACAAGTCAATCATTTTTCTGTTCCAGGTCAAGATGCTTTCAGTTCAATGTGATGTGAATACTAATAATTCTCTCTCTATTTCAAGAGTCTATTGTTGTCATACTGCTCTCACTAACACAACAGCAAAACCAGCATTAGAGAAGTTCTGGCAGTCAGTTTAACGTAACGCTGACTGCTAAAAACCGAAAACCTTTCACTAAAATATAAAATTGGTTCCATCCTAAGTAAGGTTAGAGTGCTAAATCTTGAGAAATGCACCTCAGTTTTACAATTAATATGCTTTCTGAATTTTTATTCACCACTGAAACTCTATGGAATGCTGAATTCAAGATGAATAGATTTAATATCACTCCTATAGAAATACGAATTTTACAAAACAGATATTCCATTATCAATTAAAAACATGTCTTAAGAGACCTTCAAGATGGCAGAGGAGTAAGATGTGGAGATCACCTTCCTCCACACAAATACATCAGAAATAAAACTATATGTGGAACAAGTCCTACAGAACACCTACTGAATGCTGGCAGAAGACCTCAGACTTCCCAAAAGGCAAAAAACTCCCCATGTACCTGCATAGGGCAAAAGAAAAAAAAAAAAAAAAAACAGAGACAAAAACAATAGGGACAGGACCTGCACCTCTGGGAAGGAGCTGTGAAGGAGGAAAAGTTTCCACACACTACGAAGCCCCTTCACTGGCAGAGACAGGGGGGTGCTGGTGGGGAAGCTTTGGAGCCATGCAGCAATAAGGGTGCAGAAGGCAAAGTGGAAAGATTCCCGCACAGGGGATCGGTGCCGACCAGAACTCACCAGGCTGAGAGGTTTGTCTGCTCACCCGCTGGGACGGGTCAGGGCTGGGAGCTGAGGCTCGGGCTTTGGAGGTCAGATCCCAGGGAGAGGACTGGGGTTGGCTGCGTGAACACAGCCTGAAGGGGGCTAGTGCACCACAGCTAGCCAGGAGGGTGTCCGGGAAAAAGTATGGACCTGCCTAAGAGGCAAGAGACCATTGTTTCGGGGTGCGTGAAGAGAAGGGATTCAGAGCACCGCCTAAACAAGCTCCAGAGATGTGCAAAAGCCATGGCTATCAGCGTGGACACCACAGACGGGCATGAAATGCAAACGCTGCTGCTGCAGCCACCAAGAAACCTGTGTGCAAGCACAGGTCACTATCCACACCTCCCCTCCCCGGAGCCTGTGCAGCCCACCACTGCCAGGGTCACGTGATGCAGGGACAACATCCCCAGGAGAACAAACGGCGGGCCTCAGGCTGTTGCAACGTCATGCTTTATATTTGTTTAGTATTTAGAGTTTATTATCATTGGTAGATCTGTTTATTGATTTGGTTGCTCTCTTCCTTTTTATATATATATATATTTTTTTCCTTTTTCTCTTTTTGTGAGTGTGTATGTACATGCTTCTTTGTGTGCCTTTTGCCTGTATAGCCTTGCTTTTACCATTTGTCCTAGGGTTCTGTCTGTCCATTTTTTTTTAATTTTTTTATTTTTTAGCATAGCTTTTAGCACTTGTTCTGATTGGTAGAATTGTTTTTGGTTTGGTTGCTCTCTTTTTTCTTTCTTTCTTTTTTTCCTTTTTTCTCTCTTTTTTTTATTTACAACTTTTTTTAATAATTATATTTTATTCTAATAACTTTATGTTATTTTATTATTTTATATTTTCTTTCTTTCTTTCTTTTTTTCTCCCTTTTCTTCTGAGCCATGTGACTGACAGGGTCTTGGTGCTCCAGCTGGGTGTCAGGCCTCTGCCTCTGAGGTGGGAGAGCCAACTTCAAGACACCGGTCTACCAGAGACCTCCTGCCTCCATGTAATATCAAACGGCAAAAGCTCTCCCAGAGATCACCATCTCAACGACCAGCAACCTACAGTGCTTGACACCTATGCCAAACAACTAGCAAGACAGGAATACAACCCCACCCATTAGCAGAAAGGCTGCCTAAAATCATAAAAAGGTCACAGACATGCCAAAACACACCACCAGATACGGTTTTGTCCAGCAGAAAGACAAGATCCAGTCTCATCCACCGAACACAGGCACTAGTCCCCTCCACCAGGAAGCCTACACAACCCACTGAACCAACCTTAGCCACTGGAGGAATACACCAAAAACAAAAGGAACTACGAACCTGCAGCCTGCGAAAAGGAGACCCCAAACACAGTAAGTTAAGCAAAATGCGAAGACAGAGAAACACATAGCAGGTGAAAGAGCAAGGTAAAAACCCACTAGACCAAACAAATGAAGAAGAAATAGGCAGTCTACCTGAAAAAGAATTCAGAGTAATGACAGTAAAGATGATCCAGAATCTTGGAAATAGAATGGAGAAAATACAAGAAACATTTAACAAGGACCTAGAAGAACTAAAGAACAAAGAAACAATGATGAACAACACAATAAATGAAATTAAAAATTCTCTAGAATAGATCAATAGCAGAATTACTGAAGCAGAAGAACAGATAAGTGACCTGGAAGATAAAATAGTGGAAATAACTACCACAGAGAAGAATAAAGAAAAAAGAATGAAAAGAATTGAGGACAGTCTTAGAGACCTCTAGGACAATATTAATTGCACCAGCATTTGAATTATTGGGGTCCCAAAGAAGAAGAAGAGAAAAAGAGAGGGACTGAGAAAATATTTGAAGCGATTATAGTTGAAAATTTTCCTAATATGGGATAGGAAAAGGTCAAGTTCAGGAAGCGCAGAGAGTCCCATACAGGATAAATACAAGGAGAAACACGCCAAGACACATATTAATCAAACTATCAAAAATTAAACACAAAGAAAAAATATTAAAAGCAGCAAGGGAAAAACAAGAAATAACATACAACATACATACAATACAACAACATACATACATACAACAAAAAGAAATCTCCATAAGGTTAACAGCTGATCCTTCAGCAAAAACTCTGCAAGCCAGAAGGGAGTGGCAAGACATTTTTAAAGTAATGAAAGGGAAGAACTTACAAACGAGACTACTCTACACAGCAAGGATCTCATTCAGATTCAATGGAGAAATTAAAACCTCTACAGACAAGCAAAAGCTAAGAGAACACAGCATCACCAAAACAGCTTTAAAACAAATGCTAAAGGAAATTCTCTAGGCAGGGAACACAAGAGAAGAAAAAGAACTACAATGGCACACCCAAAACAATTAAGAAAATGGTAAGAGGAACATACATATCAATAATTACCTTAAATGCAAAAGGATTAAATGCTCCAACCAAAAGACACAGACTGGCTGAATGGATACAAAAACAAGACCCGTATATGTGCTGTCTACAAGAGACCCACTTCAGACCTACAGACACAAACATACTGAAAGTGAGGGGAGGAAAAAAGATATTGCATGTAAATGCAAATCAAAAGAAAGCTGGAGTAGCAATTCTCGTATCAGATAAAATAGACTTTAAAATAAAGACTATTACAAGAGACAAAGAAGGACACTACATAATTATCAAGGGATCAATCTAAGAAAAAGATATAACAACTGTAAATATTTATGCATCCAACATAGGAGCACCTCAATACATAAGGCAAATGGTAACAGCTATAAAAGGGAAAATCCCCAGAGGAGGGGACTTTAACACACTGCTATCACCAATGGACAGATCATCCAAAATGAAATTAAATAAGGAAACAAAAGCTTTAAATGATACACTAAACAAGATGGACTTAATTGATATTTATAGCACATTCCATCCAAAACAACAGAATACACTTTCTTCTCAAGTGCTCATGGAACATTCTCCAGGATAGACGATACCTTGGGTCACGAATCAAGCCTTGGTAAATTTAAGAAAATTGAAATCGTATCAAGTAACTTTTCTGACCACAATGCTATGAGACTAGATATCAATTACCAAAAAAATCTGTAAAAAATACAAACACATGGAGGCTAAACAATACACTACTTAATAACAAAGTAATCACTGAAGAAATCAAAGAGGAAATCAAAAACTACCTAGAAACAAATGACAGTGAAAGCACAACCACCCAAAACCTGTGGGATGAAGCAAAAGCAGTTCTAAGAGGGAAGATGATAGCAATACAATCCTACCTCAAGAAATAAGAAACATCTCAAATAAATAACATAACCTTACATCTAAAGCAATTAGAGAAAGAAGAAAAAAAAAAACCCACAGAAGGAAAGAAATCATAAAGATCAGATCAGAAATAATAATAAACAGACACAAAGGAAACAATAGCAAAGATCAATAACACTAAAAGCTTGCTCTTTGAGAAGATAAACAAAATTGATAAACCATTAGACAGACTCATCAAGAAAAAAAGGGAGTAGACTCAAATCAACAGAATTAGACATGAAAAAGGAGAAGTAACAACTGACATGGCAGAAACACAGAGGATCATGAGAGATTACTACAAGCAACTATATGCCAATATAATGGACAACCTGGAAGAAATGGACAAATTCTTAGAAAAGCACAACCTTCCAAGACTGAACCAGGAAGAAATAGAAAATATAAACAGACCATTCACAAGCACTGAAATTGAGACTGTGAAAAAGAATATTCCAGCAAACAAAAGCCTAGGACCAGATGGCTTCACAGGCGAATTCTATCAAACATTTAGAGAAGAGCTAACACCTATCCTTCTCAAACTCCTCCAAAATATAGCAGATGGAGGAACACTCCCAAACTCATTCTACGAGGCCACCATCACCCTGATACCGAAACTAGACAAAGATGTCACAAAGAAAGAAAACTACAGGCCAATATCACTAATGAACAAAAATCCTCAACAAAATACTAGCAAACAGAAAGCAACAGCACATTAAAAGGATCATACACCATGATCAAGTGGGGTTTATCCCAGAAATGAAAGGAGTCTTCAATATACACAAATCAATGTGATAAACCATACTAACAAACTAAATGAGAAAAAATGATATGATCAGCTCAATAGATGCAGAGTAAGCTTTCAACAAAATTCAACAGCCATTTATGATAAAAACTCTCTAGAAAGTAGGCAGAGTGGGAACTTACCTCAACATAATAAAGGCCATATATGACAAACCCACAGCCAACATCATTCTCAATGGTGAAAAACTGAAACCATTACCACTAAGATCAGGAACAAGACAAGGTTGTCGACTCTCAGCACTATTATTCAACACAGTTTTGGAAGTTTTAGCCACAGCAATCAGAGAAGAAAAAGAAATAAAATGAATCCAATTTGGAAAAGAAGAAGTAAAACTGTCACTGTTTGCAGATGACATGATACTATATAGAGAATTCTAAAGATGCTACAAGAAAACTACTAGAGCTAATCAACAAATTTAGCAAAGTATCAGTATACAAAGTTAATGCATAGATATCTCTTGTATTCCTATACACTAATGATGAAAAATCTGAAAGAGAAATTAAGGAAACACTCCCATTTGCCACTGCAACAGAATAAATAAAATACCTAGGAATAAACCTACTTAAGGAGACAAAAGACCTGTATGCAGAAAACTATAAGACACTGATGAAAGAAATTAAAGATGATACAAACAGCTGGAGAGATATAACATGTTCTTGGATTGGAAGAATCAATATTGTGAAAATGACTCTACTACCCAAAGCAATCTACAGATTCAATGCAATCCCTATCAAACTACCAATGGCATTTTTCACAGAAATAGAACAAAAGGTTTCACAATTTGTATGGAAACACAAAAGATCCCGAATAGCCAAAGCAATCTTGAGAAAGAAAAACCAAGCTGGAGGAATCAGGCTCCCTGTCTTTAGACTATACTACAAAGCTACAGCAATCAAGACAGTATGGTACTGGCACAAAAACAGAAATATAGATCAATGGAACAGGATAGAAAGCCCAGAGATAAACCCACACACATACAGTCACCCTATCTTTGAGAAAGGAGGCAAGAATATACAATGGAGAAAAGACAGCCTCTTCAATACACGGTGCTGGGAAAACTGGACAGCTCCATATAAAAGAATGAAATTAGAACACTCCCTAACACCGTACACAAAAATAAACTCAAAATGGATTAGAGATCTAAATATAAGGCCAGACACTATAAAAGTTTTAGAGGAAACCTTAGGCAGAACACTGTATGAAATAAATCACAGCAAAATCCTTTATGACCCACCTCCTAGAGAAATGGAAATAAAAACAAAAATAAATAATTAGGACCTAATGAACCTGAAAAGCTTTTGTACAGCAAAGGAAACCGTAAACAAGATGAAAAGACAACCCTCAGAATGGGAGAAAATATTTGCAAATGAAGCAACTGACAAAGGATTAACCTCCAAAATGTACAAGCAGCTCATGCAGCTTAATAAAAAAAAAAAAAAAAAAAAAAAATCCAAAAATGGTCAGAAGACCTAAACAGACATTTCTCCAAGGAAGATATACAGACTGCCAACAAACACATGAAACAATGCTCAACATCATTCATCATTAGAGAAATGCAAATCAAAACTACAATGAGATATCATCTCACACCAGTCAGAATGGCCATCATCAAAAAATCTAGAAGCAATAAATGCTGGAGAGGGTGTGGAGAAAAGGGAACACTCTTGCACTGCTGGTGGGAATGTGAACTGGTACAGGCACTATGGAGAACAGTACGGAGGTTCCTTAAAAAACTACAAATAGAACTACCATATGACCCAGCAATCCCACTACTGGGCATATACCCTGAGAAAACCATAATTCAAAAAGAGTCATGTAGCAAAATGTTCATTGCAGCTCTATTTACAATAGCCTGTAGATGGAAACAACCTAAGCGTCCATCATCGGATGAATGGATAAAGAAGATGTGGCACGTATATACAATGGACTATTACTCAGCCATAAAAAGAAACGAAATTGAGCTATTTGTAATGAGGTGGATGGACCTAGAGTCTGTCATACAGAGTGAAGTAAGTCAGAAAGAGAAACACATATATATGGAATTTAAGAAAAAAAAATGTCATGAAGAACCTAGGGGTAAGACAGGAATAAAGACACAGACCTACTAGAGAATTGACTTGAGGAAACGGGGAGGGGGAAAGGTAAGCTGTGACAAAGCGAGAGAGTGGCATGGACATATATACACTACCAAACGTAAAAAAGACAGCTACTGGGAAGCAGCCGCATAGCACAGGGAGATCAGTTTGGTGCTTTGTGACCACCTAGAGGGGTGGGATAGGGAGGGTGAGAGGGAGGGAGATGCAAGAGGGAAGAGATATGGGAACATATGTATATGTATAACTGATTCACTTTGTTATAAAGCAGAAACTAACACACCATTTTAAAGCACTTATACTCCAATAAAGATGTAAAAAAAAAAAATTATCTCTGTTATTTAAGGCAAGTAGTGTTAGCCGCTGTTACAAATCCTAAATCTTAGTGGCTTTATACAATAAAACTTTCTCTCTTCCTCACAAAAAAAAAAAAAAAAAAGTCATGTACCACAATGTTCATTGCAGCTCTATTTACAAAAGCCAGGAGATGGAAGCAGCCTATGTGTCCATAGACAGATGCATGGATAATGAAGATGTGGCCATAGAGATAATGGAATATTATTTAGCCATAAAAAGAAACAAAATTGAGTTACTTGTAGTGAGATGGATGGACCTAGAGTCTGTCATATAGAGTGAAGTAAGTCAGAGAAAAACAAATACCGTATGCTAACACATATATATGTAATCTAAAAAAAAAAAAAAATGGTTCTGAAGAGCCTAGGGGCAGGACAGGAATAAAGATGCGGGCATAGAGAATGGACTTAAGGACACAGGCAAGGGGAAGCATAAGCTGGGATGAAGTGAGAGAGTGGCATGGACTCTTATGTACTACCAGATGTGAAATAGATAGGTAGTGGGAAGCAGCCACATAGCACAGGAAGATCAGCTTGGTGCTTTGTGACCACCTGGGATGGGGGATAGGGAGGGTGAGAGGGAGATGCAAGAGGAGGAGATATGGGGATATATGTATATGTATAGCTGATTCATTTTGTTATAAAACAGAAACTAACACACCATTGTAAAACAATTATACTCCAATAAAGTTGTTAAAAGAAAACAAAAAGTCTTAAGAGTTATAAACTATAGCATTATTTTAAAATAATTTCAACTTTTCACAATAGAAAAGTATTAAGATAGGCAATGAAAAATTCCAGTTGGGTACTAAAATGTTGGGATGGTAAGCCTACAACCCCTCTCCTAGTGCAGGAAAGTGCTGGCTTTAGCCTACCTTAAATATACTTTTAAAAGGTAAAGTGACATAAAAGAAGTAACCCTCTGGGATTATCAGCCGTTTTAAACATTTACTTTATTATATTTTCAAACTTTTCTGCGAAAAAGAAGTAACGCTCACTAAACTGATACTGTACATTAAATCATCTTGGTACTGAAATGCTTATCATATCCTTCTCTAATTACATTATTAAAATATGACAAAAGGATTTAAATCTCATCAATAAGCATAATGTATCACTGAAAATAAAATAAGAACATATAATTTATTCACTAGAAAATAAAAAAGATTAAAGCTACATTCAGACTTGCTAAGTCTGGTGGCAGGGTGGTACAGGTGCTGCCGCTCTCTACCTCCTCAACTGCCCTTTTATCGTTTCAAACTCCCTCCTAGGGATAGATAGTAAAGCATGAACTGCAGTCAGAAGCAGCTGTACCAGGAGCCCCCTTACTCCCTTGGTAACAGCAGCAGCAGCAATCAAGTAATAAAAATGCAATTCCATGTTTAAACTGTACCCCCTTGCTGTCACCACTCCAACCACCACACAGGCACAGAACATCCTGGGGCCGCCCCTCAGGCTTGGGCCCCTTGGTCCACTGGAGCAATGCTTCTGGCATAGGTGGGAGAAACAGAGTGGGCAGAGCACAAAAATTCAAAGTATACAGATTACTGTAAAGCAAGTTTATGAGCACAGACTTTAGGACCAGCCTTGCTGGGAATGAAATTCCATTTCATTTGTCTCTGGCTCTGAGATGAATCACTAAGCGAATGAGGATGGCAAAGTCTCTAGGAAAAGCCCTTCTGCACAGGAATGAAGAGAGAAGAGAGACACAAGGGCCAACTCCTAAGAGAGCACTGTGGATTCCTGAACTTGGCGGGGCGGGAGGGGGGTAAAGAGTTTCAGGGAGGAAGGGGGACGGAATGGGCACTTTAAAACACACATTGACAACATGCATGAACTTTGAAAGCATTATGCTAAGTGAATAAGCAAAGGACAAACACTTATATGACTCCACTTATATGAGGTACCAAGATTCATAGAGACAGATTCATAGAGTCAGAAATTCAAAGAGTCAGATTCATAGAGACAGAAATCAGAATGGTGGTTCCCAGGGGATGGGGGGATGAGGGATGGGCAATTATTTATTGGGTAGGGAGTTCCAGTTTAAGATAAAAAATGAACCATGCAAATTAAGTAATATAGAGATCAAAAAATAAATCAATGATTAAAAAAGAAAATATTAAAACATTAACATAGACTTATTCTAAAAGCAAAACTTATACTTTAAAATGCAAAGAAAATAGACAAATATGACAAATAGACAAATATGGCAAGTAAGGGGGAAGGTAAAAATAAACAACCTTAATAAAAGTAAATAGAAAAAAGAAAAGTAAGATATTTATAAACTACAAAATTAAAAACAGTGATAAAATCCAGAGTTGACAAAGATGCAAAGAAGATACCTTAATTACTCTGTGTGTAGGAATAATAACTGGTAATAAAAACCTTTTGGAAGGCAATTTGATAATGCCAAAAAAAATTTCAAAAGTTTATACCCTTGGACCAGCCATTATACTTCCATTAAGAAATATAGAGTTCTGGTTCAAGACAATGACACAGGAAGATCCCAAACTCACTTCCTCCTATAGACACACCAAGTCTACAGCTAAATAAGGAACAATTTCCTCTGAGAAATACCTACAGGCTGGCTGAGCAATTACCACACACTGGGTAAAAGAGAAGAAAACCACATCAAAGTGGGTGGGAGAGGCTGGGATACAGTCTTGCCATAAAACCCACCCCTGGAACAGTGACCCAAAGTTAGGAAGAAACTCAAAACCCAGACCTCTGCTTGAGGAATGAAGGGTTTGACCCCATACTAGGCACCCCAACTTTAAAGACCTGCACCTGAGTAACAGACTCCCAAAATATCTAGCTTTGCAAGCCAACTGGGCTCACAACAACGATATCCAAAAGAGTGTACTTTTCTGAGAAACAGCGCAAAAAGGGCTCCTATGCTGGGACTCACCTGCCCCAGGGCAGCCGATGGAGCTCAGACTTTAAGTGAAAGAGCTTCACTTGGGTAGATTAAAGCACTGGCCTGAGAGGCAGGCATCTAATCTAATACACATGTCTAAGAACTTGCTGGAACACTCTCTGGGTACACCATCTTTGCACCCTCCATCTGCTAGCCAACAGGTGCCATCATTGTTTTTTCCTTTTTTGGTGGGTGCCATCTTTCCGCACATGCTCTGCCTCACTCCAGGCATCGGGCACCATATTTGCACTCTCCCTCAGTCTTGCTCTAGCCAGTGGGTGCCACCTTTCTTATTTTTTTTCTTTTTCTGGTGGGTGCCATCTTTATGCTCCCCCTCTGCCTCTCTACAGCCAGCAGGCAACATGTTCTCACTCTCTCTCTGCCATGCTCCAGGGCACCAGTATCTCTCAGAAGTGAGCTTTATATACTTTTGGAGCCCTGATTTTTGTAGCTACAGCCAAGGGGCCATCCCTTGATCATATGGCTCTGGAGGCCAAGGGAGCTTGCATTCCTGGGTCCCATGGGACTCTAACAATTGGAGAGACAGTTCTTGGCAGGCTACTATCTCCAAGGTTCTGCACAGACAACATAATGACACACCCCCATCTTTCTGTGAAAGAAGCCTATTTGCTTGTACTGGAGCTTTGGTCTGAGAGGCAGGCTTCGGGTTTGGCACATACCTAGGGGCCTATGGAACTCCTCTCAGGGATCACAGGTCAGTGAATGCCGTCTTTGCCCTCTCCTTCTGCCTTACTATAGCTTGCCAGTATCTCCTAGAAAAGAGCTTATACACGTATCTAGAGCCTCCGTTTATGCAACTGCCAATCAGGAGACACCACCAGATCACCTGGCTCAAATGGCCAGTGGGGATTATACTTGCAGTCCCATAGGACTATATATATTTTCATACTTTAAGAGTTGCTCCCTGAGCATCTGGCTTCAAAGCATCCTGAATCTACTGCTGACTGATAATCTTCCTCCATATGATGCTGACAGGTCATGAGACACCCTCAAGCTACAGGGAGATAATAAGAATATAATAGGCTGCTTGAACAATCACAAAGGTTTAAGAGACAACCAAGAGTTAGGGTAGGGTTGAATGATAAGGTTCAACCACCAGGACACTGGTCTAGCAGCACCATTTTGGAGTCCTCCCTCCAGCCTATTAATGTCAGGGGCTTACCCACCCATCAGTGGGCCAGCACCAGAGCCAGAAACCCCAGACCCACAGCCAGCCAATCCAGGAACCAGCTCTGCACAACAGCAGACCAATACCAACCCCAGCCTCCCCAGCCCCCAAGCCCTGCAGCCCCAGCCCCTCCCACCAGTGGGCTGGCATGAGCTCCAGCCTCCCCAGGACCTGCAGCCAGCCAGCCCAGAACCTGGTCCTGCCCATCAGCAGGCCAGCACCAGCCCCAGGATCCTCAGGCTATGTGACCAGCCATGCTGGGACATGGCCCCACACACCAGGGCCTGGCAGTCAATACATGAGGTAGGGCCTGGCAGCCACCTAGAACAGGGACCAGTGCCGCTGACTAGTATGACCACAGTAGCTGGCCCCGCCGTAATAGAAGGGTCCATGCAGCCCACATAGGGGGCAACCTTAGAGCATATAGCTCTGGTAAGCAGAAGGGGGTATGCTGCTAAGCTCCATAAGACATCTCCCACATAAACCATTCTCCAAGATTGGAAAACATACTTGACTTAGAGTTCATAGAAATAAAAAGAGAATTCAGCAAAATGAGGAGACAGAGGAATATGTTTGAAACAAAGGAAAAAGACAAAGCCCCAGAAGAAGAACTAAGTAAAGTAGAGATAAGCAATCTACCCAATAGAGTGTTCAAGTTAATGATCATGAAGATGCTCAATGAACTCAGAAGAAGAATGGATGGACATAGAGAAAAAGTTAACAAAGAGTGAAAAAATATAACGATGAACTAAAGAGAGCTGAAGAATACAATAACTGACATAAAAAATATATGAGAAAGCAATCAAAACAGATTAGATAATAAAATGAAATGAATCAGTAAACTGGAAGACAGAGTAGTGGAAATCACCCAAGCTGAAGAGAAAGAAAAGAAAAAGGAATTTAAAATTTTTAGAATAGTTTAAAAGACCTCAAGGACAACATCAAGCATACTAACATTCACTTTATAGGGGTCTCACAAGGAGGAGAGAGAGAGAAAGAGGCAAAGAACTTATTTGAAGAAATAATAGCTGATAATGTCCCTAACCTGAAAAGAAAAAAGACATCCAAGTCCAGAAATCACAGAGAGTCCCAAACAAGGTGAAACCAAAGACACATTACTAAAAAGTGGTAAAAATTAAAGATAAAGAATCTTAAGAGCAGCAAGAGAAAAGCAATTAGTTATACACAAGGGAACTTTCATAAGACAATGAGCTGACTTTTCAGCAGAAACGTTGCAGGATACACAAAACAAAAAGATACAAAATATGATGTCAAAAACAGTAAACATTGGGGGAAGGTGAGTAAAAACACAGGATTGTTAGCATGCATGCAAACTTAAGAGAGCATCAACTTAAATCTTAAACTAACACACACACACACACACACACACACACACACACAAATAGGTTTTTATATATGAATCTCATGGTAACCACAAACTAAAAATCTATAAGAGATACATACAAAAAAAAGAATCCAAACATAAAATTAAATACAGTCATCAAATCACAAGGGAAGAAGGCAAAATAAGATGACAGAAACAAAAATGAACTATAAAAATAACCAGAAAACAATTATTAAAATGGCAATAAGTACATACCTATCAATAATTACTTTAAATGTAAATAGACTAAATGCTCCAATCAAAAGATACAGAGTGGCTGAACGAATAAAACATCAAGAGTCATATATATGCTGCCTATAAGAGACTCACTTAAGAACTAAAGACAAACACAGACTAAAGTGAGCGGATGGAAAAATCAACTCCATGAAAATGAAAATGAAAAGAAAGCGGAGCTTTCTTTAAAACAGAATTTAACAGACTTTAAAATAAAGACTGTAACAAGAGACATAAAAATACATTACATAATGATAAAGGGATCAATCCAACGAGCAGACATAACAACTGTAAACTGTTATTTAAAAATGGACAAATCACGTGAATAGACATTTTTCCAAAGAAGACAAACAAATGACCAACAGACACATGAAAGGATGTTAAACATCACTAATCATCAAGGAAATGCAAATTAAAACTGCAAAGAGATATCACCTCACGTCTGTCCAGAATGGCTATAATCAAGAAGACAACAAATAACAAGGGTTAACAAGGATGTGGAGAAAAGGGAACCCTTGTGCACTGTTGGTGGGATTGTAAATTAGTACAGCCACTATGTAAAACAGTATGGAGGTTCTTCAAAAAACGTAAAAATAGAACTGCCATATGATCTAGCAATTGCACTTTGGGGGTATTTTTCAAAAGAAATGAACAAAAACACTAATTTGAAAAGATGTATGCTCCCCTATGTTCACTGCAGCATTATTTACAATAGCCAAGATATGGAAGCATCCTAAGTGTCCATCCAAAGATGAATGGATAAAGAAGATGGTGTGTGTGTGTGTGTGTGTGTGTGTGTGTGTGTGTGTGTGTATACACAATGCAATATTACTTGCCCATAAAAAAATAATGAAATCTTGCCATTTGTGACAACATGGACGGACCTAGAGAGTATTATGCTAAGTGAAATAAATTAGACAGAGAAAGACAAATACTCCATATGATTTTACCTTTATGTAGAATCTAGAAAACAAAACAAACATAACAAAACAGAAACGGATTCATAGATACAGAGAACAAACTGGTGGTTGCCTGAGGAGAGGGAGTTGGGAGATGAGTGAAATTGATGAGGAAGATTAAGAGGTACAAACTTCCAGTTATAAAATAGGTTATGGGGGTGTAATGTACAGCATAGGGAATATAGTCAATAATATTGTAATAACTTTGTATGGTGACAGATGGTTACTAGACTTATCATGTAATGTATAAAAATATCAAATCACTATGCTGTGTACCTGAAACTAATATAATATTCTAAATCAATTATACTTCAATAAAAAAAGAGGGGAAAAAAGACATGAATGCAAGACTTGAAAGCATAAAACTCCTAGAAAAGAAAGCCACTGCTTACTTACTCGTACATGTACATAAAGGTGAAGGAACTGAACAGGTTGTTCACTGAACTGCAGTCATTCATAACAACAAACAATATAGAAATAATCTAATATCCACCAGTAGAGTACTAGCATATAATTATATTATGGAATGCTACACAACCACTCAAAATAATAAAGTTAACATATTTATACTTACGTAAAGATCTTCAGGACCTACTGCCACAAAAGAGTTGTTACAGAAGAAAATATAATGTAAGGAAAATTTTAAAAGCTATATCTATATATTTGTACATATGAATATGAAGAGAGAAGAAACAGATTATAAGGAACATATCAAACCCTGAACTGGTTTACTCTAATGAAGGACTAAGAGTTAGAGGAGAGGATGAAATGAATGTTTAAAGTTTTCTTCTATATAGCTCATTAAATTTGAAACATTTTCTGAAAATATTTTAAAATTTTGGGTAATCAAATTTTACAAAGTTTTATATAAGATAATGCATTATAAAAATGTTTAAAGATATCATGAATCTATAACAAATGAAACTACTGATATATCATCCTTATATCTAGGATCATAACTACTGACAATTATTTGCTTACAATTCCTCATTTTACACAAGTTAAAATTGAAGGCCAAACAGCTGATTTTCAGAATTATAGTAAACTATAAGACCTATAAAAGAAAAATATATATCCATAGTTGTCAGTAAAGAAGGAATTCTGCAGAAATCCTCAACTATAATTCTTTGAATTTCCAATAACACCCCTTGTCAAAGTGCTGAAAGGTACTTTGAAGGGTTTATTCTCTGTCTGAAGTAAAGATCTTCAACAAAATCACTCTAATCATAAAAATTACTATCTTATTCTATAGTAACAATATTAAGTATATCTTTTTCAAGATTTTCTAAGAAGCTTATATAATTGGACCATAATAACTCTATTCCTCTCACTTAGTTAACTGCCTTACAAAGTGCTTTTTTAACATATCTCAAGCTATACCCAAGGACTGACATTAAAAAAAAAGTCCTAAGTGAAAACCCTCTGTGCTTTCTATAATATTAAGAAATTTCTAAAATATGTTTCACTGTATATTCCTCTGGGTCCCCTATAATTTGAAGACTTATGACAAATTTCTTTTGTAACTCAGGATCAGGTGTTAGTTTACTTCGTAATGCGAAGAATAGACAATTATTTTGTTCCCCAACCCAGGGGACATCCAGCAGTGTCAAGAGATGATTTTGATTGTCACAGCGGGGAAATGGAGGGCTAATGGCACCAGAAGATAGAGGCCAGAGGTGACACTAAATATCCTAAAATGCACAAAACAGCCCCCCACAACAATTAACTATGTGGCACAAAATGTCACTGGTACTGAGATTGAGAAACATCGGCTAGAAAATGACCTACATAATCCATCCTTGTTCCTTCTTTCAGTGGCCACTGACATGTTCAGGGCTAAGTCAGCTAACCCAGGGTTTGCTCTCCCTTCTTTACTTGTCACTTTTCTCCCTACGACATCCCAAGTGCTGTAAGACATTCTGGTTAGTAATGAGTTTTATTCTGGGAAAATATCAGAAATGTCAATTTTAATACCTTTCTAGTATGTAAAGAGTTATGTATAATTTAATATAATTTAACCTAATACTGTATTAAATCAAGGTTCAGGTAATATTTTATAAGTGAAAAACACAATGTTTCTTACCTTAAATAGGCAACGGCATATATATTCATATACCATATGTTTTAATGAGTTGGTGAGAGACTGAATCCTCTGTTCTGTATTTTCAGAATCCTGTAGATTACAATTTGAAAATTGAAAAACCATTAGGAAATTCATGAACATTTAAAAGGTACCCCACAGTTTAATCATGCTTATAAGTTGTTCCTCCAGACTCAAAACTGATTCTGGGACAATTATCTTTGGCAAACAGACTCAAGGGACTAGACGAATAAGTGCATTAAACTTCTACATTAATATAATAAAACACTGATGTATTTTTTAATGTATAGATAGAGTTAAAGCTTTCAATAAATGAAAATTATAATCAATTACCAGTAATATCATATGAATTGAATTTGACCATACCACTTTGATTCCTACTGGCATTAAAAATACTACATCAATCTGGGTTAAAGCCATTTAATTACTTGTATTATAATTACCAATCCAGCCCCAAAACAGTATGACCAGAACCATACTATAAAGAATTTTCTCATCCCCAGTATAGGAACTTAAACAATCTTAAACCATGCCCTCCAGCTTGAATTTGAAATACGTGGTGTAAAAATTCATACATAGTTTTAGTTTTTTATCTGCTTTTGTACCTCCATTGTACATGATTGCTATGATTTGAAAAATATCATTAATGGCTATTTTATTTGATTAATGAAAAATGGCTTGGGGTAGGAATAGTGGAGGGGATGTTGTAAAGGCTGGCCTTTTCCCTTGGTGTGATATGAGTGTAAGTTTCACTTCATTCTGGGTGCAATTGGAGAATACATGCCTTGCAGAATTCAATTCTGGTATAACATTTAGACAAAATTTGCTTGCTTCCTTGTGATGATAATTGGCAAGAAAAAAAAAAACTAGCAAAATAATTTTAACAGTTTAGAGAAGTACACCCAGGATGACAGGATGAGCAACAAAATGTGTGAAATTAGCAGAAAACATTGTGACTTGATACTCAGATACATCAAATGTAGGTTTCTGGCCGTGTTAGTAGCATGTTCTAACCAAGAGAGCTCATTATTCACAGTTCATACCACAAACACTTCTCTTAATTTTACTATTTATTAACAAAGATCACATGTGAAATTGAAGCTTAGATCCACTAAAAGACACTCTAATGTGAGACAGAATATAGTACCTACAAGGTCCAGTAGATTTTCAATGTATGTACTTCTATGTATTTCAGATTATATTTTTCAAATGAACTCAAATGCCCACCTAAACACACATGTGCATATACACGTACAAACACATGCAAAGGTCAATGTTATTCAATGGCCATATTATCACAGAACTATTGTCACTGAGGAAGTACTGAGCTATATAAGCTTTTCTAAACAGTACAAAATAACCAGTATTTTTACTAAGCTGATTTAGACCTTCTAACTTATTTCTCAGTCCTTATATTTTATAGGGTCATTGAATTTTAACATACAATTTTTTTACTAAAAGATAAGAATGAATTTTAAATGAACTTATTACTGTGTACTTTCTAAGTAATTTATACAAAATTATTAATAAAAAAGAAGTTAAGTATAAATGACTCTCTAGATTTACCTGTGACACAGCAAATTAGAAATATCAATATATCACGAACCAACTCTCACAGACTTTACACTATTACTGTTTTTTGTAAAAATTCTTCTACCAGCACATTATAAATGGTTTGATCAAATTTAACATATTAAAATTCAATTTTTTTAAAAACCAAAGGACAAAGAACACAATTATGTATTCTTCAACCCTTTCCTGCATCTTGAAACCTTATCTTTGTCCAAAGGACATTACATATATACATGGGAGAAATGCTTATCTTGTCCCCCAGGACTGAGATGACAGATTTTACTAACAAAGCCTACCCCCAAAGCAGAAGCTCTTCGTCAGGTGCCATTTTATTTCAAATCTAATGTAAGAACAACTTCAAATGATTTACTTTAGTGGAAAAGACATCAGTAAACTTTAATCATTATTTGTAATCAAATAAAAATTTTCTGAAATAACTCATTCATGAAAATATTAAGAAGTCCATGACGATGAAGACAAAGATTTTTTCCTGTTTTATTCTCCATTATATCACCCATGCACCTAGAAAAACGCCTGCCACATGGTAAGTCTGCGATAAATATTAACTGAATGAATAATAATCTTTCCTCAGAAAGATAGACTTAAGTAAACCTACTCAGATATGAAATTTTACTCCTAACTATCTAAAAGAACAAATTATTCTCACCCAAAATATAATTCTAAAAAACACTTATATTAGTATTATACTGAACACAAAAATTATAAACAACTTGATGAATTTGGTTTCATAAAAATATTTTTTAGGGTCTTCCCTGGTGGCGCAGTGGTTGAGAGTCTGCCTGCCGATGCAGGGGACACGGGTTCATGCCCCGGTCCAGGAGGATCCCGCGTGCCGCGGAGCGGCTGAGCCCGTGGGCCGTGGCCACTGGGTCTGAGCGTCTGGGGCCTGTGCGCCGCAGCAGTGAGAGGCCGCGTACCACAAAAAATATATATATATATATTTTTTAATAAATTAAAAAGCAAATTAATGAACCCAAAATATTTACGACAAAGGTTTAGTGTCCTTAATATATAAGAAACTCTTGTAAGTAAAATTTTAAAATACTAATACCATAGAATGGAAAAATAATAATTCACCAAAGAAAAAACACAAATAATCTGATATTTATCTTACAAGTGATATTTATCTTACAAGTGACCAAAGACTTTCAAATATAGTGAAATATTTTTCAATTACCTAATAGGATAATTATTAAAAGTTATATAATATTCATTTTTGCTCAAGGTGTAGATTAAAAAGGCCCCTGTTGTTGTATTAGTTTAATATACCAACAGCATATATTTCCAAAGGATAATTAGACAATATTTGTCTAAAGGCTTACAAATGTGCATTTTTGCCCGAGCTATCCAAGTCTAGGAAACTAGGAAAATAACTGGAGAAACAAAACACTGGGGGAAAAGCCCTGTAAGTGTCTATAGCTATTTTAAACATAACCCCCAAATTCTTTGACCCTCGATCCATCAAGAGTTAAAGTCTCTTTCCCCTTTTTGAATCTGTGTAGACTCTGACTGCTTCAACCCATAGAATACAGCAGAAATGACCCAAGGCTGGGTCATAAAGGCAATTCAGCTTCTGCCTTGTTCACTGAAATACATGTTTGGTATCTCAGTATGCAATATGAGGAATCCAATTACTCTGTCCTGTGAGGAAGCCAAGCTTCACGGAGAGGTACTGCAGTCAGCAGTCCTAGTCATCAAGTCCACCCACTCCAAGTACCAGATATGAAAGTGAAGCCTCCCCAAAACCACTTGCACTCTCAATTCCTCACCAACCAAGACCCCAGACCTTGTGAAGCAGAGGTAAGCCATCCCTGCAGTGCCCTGACAAAATTCCCCATAGAATCCATGAGCGTAAGAAAGAATCAATGAGCATAAGAGAAACATTGTTTTAATCTGCTAAATTTGGGGGTAATAAGATATTCAGCAGAGATAACCATAACACCCTATAGAAAGTAGCTAAATAAAGTAGGGTATAGCCTCACAAGCTCTCAAAAATATTGTGTAGGTTTGTATTTATTGACATGAAAATTGTGTACAATATATTTTTAAAGCACAGTATTATACCTTTTGGTAAAAATTATGTGTATTCTTTAATATATTGTTCCCTCCATTAGAATACAAGCTTGATAAAACAGTGTATATTCCTGTATTCCCATTTTCTAGAACAATATCAGGTATGTATTATAGCCTCAAACAACATTGGTATACAATGAAATTTTAAATGTTGTTTTCCCCAGGTAATGGGATTATGTGGATAATTTATTATTTTTATTCCTTCCTGAATCATCCATGTTTTTTTTTAATGATCATCTGAGAAGACATTCATTTATTAATTTATACTCAGAACATAAATCATTTCCATTAAGAGGACTGCCACATTGGGACAGTTTGTTAAAAACATAAAATGCAACTAAGGAGCTAGTTCCTTTTAAATATAGTTTAAAAATGTTACATATGGTCTTTTGAAATATAATTCCAAGAAACGTTTCTCAGGAAATTATTATAAATTAAGCAGCTAGTAAAGCGATCTCTCATTCAGTCTCAGCTATGGGGTAACCAACAGCATACCTGTTTGTTTTGCAGAGCTCGCTGGAAAAGTCGGAGAAATGCAGCCAAACTAAAACGGTACATGTTATTAATTTTTGACAAGTCAGAGATAATGAAGTACATCTTGCTGGCACTCTCAGCCAGAGGGAGATAGGCATCCCGCTCCTGTGGAACAAGGGGTGGGGGTGGGGGGCGGGAAGGGTGACACCTTAGTTCTAATGCTTTACTGCCACCTACAGACTGTTATGCACATATCTAGCCGCAGCCTTACTTTCAACATACATACAACAAATAAAGATTAATCACAGAATTTTATAAAGAAACTGCATAATCCAGCTTTTCTATTTTTAAGTTTTTATACTTCTTTTAATCCTAAGATATTACACTTTTGTTTTGTATTTTTATGTAACTGCAAGCAATGTATTCTAAATACTTCCCCTCCCCTCTGATTACAGAACTAGAAGTAGTACATGGGTTGGTTTCAATGAAGACCAAGAATACTTGTATTAGGGGAAAGAGGTAAGCACCTGTATTAGGGTTAAATGGAATGGTAAACAGTTGTGATCAGAGGTCACGTAGGTCATGTAAGACAGCATGGCACTACAGGGTACCCCTGCAGTGGAGAAAAGTTAGAACAATGAATCTAGTATGTGGGACTGGTACCAACAAGAACACTGATGGAAGTAGAGGTAGGGTAGAAGACTGTAATGAGTGTCCACATTAAGATAATAAAGCACCTAGCATTGTTCAACATAAGCATAGAACAAACCAATAATCACAGGGGCTTTCATTCTGACTGAAGGTAAACGATGATAAAGATGAAAGGATCATAGGATTAAATGGCCTTGAGGTTATGAACTGAACTCTGAGAAGGCTCTCCATGTCATTCTGATCAAAGCACCAGGATTATAAATATGATACTGGTAAAATTATGTGTGTGACTCAGCGATGCCTGTTCAGAAAGAGAAGACACAGAAAGTTCAAAATCCTTTTGGTATACAGTGACAGCTGTGACATCTGCCAATTTTAGCTATGGTAGAGAAGGTGGGATGACTGGATTGGAAACAGGCTATAGGTTTTCTCTTATTCAGATTTCAACAGAGCTCTTTCTCAAGTGAAGAAAGTAATACTATGTAAGTGTAGAATTTGAGCAACAGCTGAAAAATACCTAAATTAACATTTGGAAAAGTCATTGAGGGAAATGGGAAATATTAAAGGATGTCAGTAAGGGTCCAGGTCAGGTTGGAGACTGGGAATTCACAATTACATTAATCTGCTTCATTGTTTGATTTTCTTCAGCAAATCTTTGTCACCGAATGTAGGAGGAAAAAATAAAAGATACATTGTACTGATATAAGGTTGAAATTTTGCTCTAGGAAATGTCAAAAGAATAAAGCAAGAAGGATTTTAACCATTTTTAAGAAAAGAGTTCAGATCAACACATTCATGGGGTCCAGGATGAGTAGGGGAGAAAAATGTTTTTGATGGAAACAATAGCTTTTAACTCTTTTATTGATATACTTAACTTGCCTTAACTTAAGAAAAGTTCCAGGAATGGCAAAGATGCTCTCTAACAGTCATTTTAAACACGTTCATTTTCAATTTCAGTACAAGTTTATAGCTCTAGAACTTTGGATAACATGCCAGAAATCAGTAATACTCAGCAGGGCTCAATGACCAGCACTTCTTACACTTGATACCCTCAACATCTATCGCCGTCTCTATAATAAGAATTAGACCCAAGGACCTGGTGTTTTTGAATAGCTTTCTTTTTTTGCAGTCATCATTCTCCTGAAGTCCTGGTACTAAAATTTTTATCATATTAACATGAAAGTTTAAGAAAACAATATAAGATCACAAAGAAGGAAATATTTACTTGATCAAGAGAAATTTGGAGTTTGTAAGATTCTTTAAGTGACTCCTGAATAAGTGCACTGCTTGCTTTTGTCTGATTCAAAGATTCAATCAAATCCTTATTTTCCAAAATATTGCCTTGAGATGTGGCAAGTGTCTGCAGAAAAATTAATAAAATAATATGAACATTATTATATATATTAAAATAATCAATTAAAAGAAGCCCATGTTAACTATCATTAATTTGATGATGTTTTTGGGAACTTATGTTCTCTTAAAAGAATTTCATTATTTTACAGCCTTCTGTACCAAAAGATACTGTAAATCATTATATGATACTATATCATCAAAACATTGTATATGTATTAATTTTATCAACCTAATAAAAACTATTTAAAGTTACAGATCAAATCATAATTTCATGCTACCATTGAATGTTTTTCTGAGCATAAAATCAAATATTAATGAAATAATACAGTATAAAGACGATATTAGTTAAAAATTGCTTGTCTTAAACATTACTCCTGGAAGTCTTATATTCCAAGACATCTACCTTTTTCTATTTGAATTTTGACTTTAAGATACATATTGATGTGTCTTTGATACAACCAAAAACATGCTAAAGGTACTATAATTTTTAAAAAAACAATATTTGATTATAATCAAAATAATATAATATGAAAAATATCCTGAATAGCTCAATTTTACCTCTAAAAGAGATTCTTCAAGCTTAGCTAACTGTATTTTCTTATCTTCTTCCTGTTGTAATAGTTTTGTTTTCTGGTCCTCTAAATCAGGTTTCTCATGCTGAATAGTTAATGCCAAAAGCTTAAAAAAAAATCCAAGGTTATTCTAGCAATAAAGTTCAAACAAAACAAACCAAAATGAAAACTTCCCACAAACAGGCCTTATGTTTGATCAAATATTACAAGTATAATGATACTACTATGTACTTCATTTCATTCTTTCTAGTTAAACATATGAGACACGTTCACAATTATTTCTGAGAAAAGAGGCAAACTGAATAGTTAACTAATTGATAAAATGTTAAATATTATAGGACAGCTATAAGAAATTGCATTACTTAACATATCAACATGTAATATTCAGTTCTTAAATTAGATTAAATGTATAAAAACTATGGAAGCAAACATTTTTAATGGTAAGTAGTCAAAAAAGAAATAGTTACCTTACTTAAAATACTATATTAAAATCACAATGAGATACCACATCACATCCACTAAGGTGGCTATAATTAAAAAGACAAATGATAATAAATGTTGGCCAGAATGTGGAGAAAGGGGAACCCTCATACATTATTGGTAGGAAAGTAAAATTGTGCAGCTACTTTGGAAAACTTTGTCTATTCCTCAAAATGGTAAACATAGTTACCATAAAACTCAGAAATTCCACTAAAAAAGCATTGAATTGTAAACTTTCAAGGGGTGAATTGTATGATATATGAACTGAATCTTAATAAAGCTGTTGAAAACTGCTATGTCAAATTCTTCAGTTTGAAACTTTAAAATAGGAAATGACATTTGCATGTCATAAAATATATTAATTCGAAATCTATTGTATAAGCATGTTCTTTCAGTTCTTGTTAAAGTAATACCTAAATAGCCCTTTTCAGCAATTACTGTGGAGATCTTTTATATAGAAAAAGCAATTTTGTCAATTCTGCCAAGCTCTGAGTAATCTGTACATTATTTATGAGAAGTATCATCAAGCCAATGAAAAGACATTGTTCATAAAAATATGCGGTGAGTCATCTAGTATGGTAAGAAAAATATTTTAATAGCAGAGTTTTAAAAATTACAATAAAGTAAAAACCATGGTAAATATACATGCTATCATATAAATCAAAAGAGAAAAATACACTATTGTTAGATGGTAGAAAACAGGATGATACTGAAAAAGTCAACAGGATATCTTTAAAGAGGAAAAATGAGTAAGGGAGTGTATAAGTAAAAATCTGTACATGAAAATCATTTTGCAATTCATGTAATAACTATAAACTGTAATAAGCCATACACAGATAAAGTAAATTCAAACATGCAAATGCTCTAGTCAAAAAAAAAGTTGGATTTGGAATCAAAGACCCTCACCTAAAAAAAAAAAGAAAAAAAGACCCTCACCTAGCTGAATAAGTCAATAACTGCAATTTTAACATTTAAATTTCAGTTTTCACAGTTAAAAAAAAATAAGGTTGCTAATCTTAACATGTATGATCCTCCATTTCTCAAATTCTAACAAATATGACAGAAGTAGACTGTAAAATTAAAGTTATACCGGAAGAAGCAGCAATTTGACATTAGCAACAAATATACAATTCTAACACTAATGGAAAATGAAATAAACCCAAATGTGTTACTGATTTGCAAGTATATTTTCAAAATCATGAGTTTAAATGCTAATCAGTTTAACAAAACAGCTTCCCACTCAAAATATTTCATTAGTATACAAAGATACTAAAGATTTCTAAGGCAAATGATTGTCCATATATACCTGTCCTCGTAATCCACTTCTTGTTGTAGTAAAGTTAACCTCAGTAACGATGGAAGCTGCATCCGGTGGAATAAAGGGATTTGGGTTTCTTGTTGACAAAAAAAGGCGAAATTCTTCATTGTAGTCGATAATTTTGTCACCTATTTGTACCACATAACGTGGTCCTGTTTTTTCAAAATGACATAATTAGTTGGCCGGAATATTCTGTATTTTGCTACATGACATTAAAAAATATAATTTTCTCGTACTTCTAAATAGTTTTTACTACAGGCTTTTTGATACAGTCCAAAATACAGCAACAGCAAGGCCACCCAAAAGACTATTAACGAGAATGCTCTACTGATCAGTCAGCACTTATGCAAACAAGGATAAATAATATTCATTAAGACAATCCTAGGATACTGAAGCATCAAAGGAATATCTACTTATATTCAATATAGTTTTAACATTAATTATATGTTTGATATTACCAATTTTTCTGAAATGTTTGATTATACATGACAAAAATAGAAACTCTTATTAATTATTCTCTACTTCAAAATTCATCAAAGTGTTTATTGTACTAGTATTTAAGATGTAACACTTGAAAACGGAATGACCTGGTAAAAACCTGGAATTAACAACATATGAGTAATGGCAAAGAATCCATTATTAACGTCAAAAAAGATTTATTCAGACTGCCGTACACAGGTACTTTGCAATAAATTAAACTGAGAAAAAGTAAACTTCTGCCTCACAAAGGAGTTTTTTTTATATTCTAATATAAAACACAATTATATTAATTATATAAAATATACAGAAAAATCAATCAACAATTACATGCATTACTTATGATTTTAACTGATAAAAAATAATTTTTTAGGTAAAAAATATATATTATCGAAGATTATTTTCTAATGTTAAGAAAAACAATGTAATGAATTTTTGAGAATCCTAGAATAGATTTTAAAATTTACTTAACTTTTTCAAGTTAATGTGAAAAGAATTCAATAAGTACTTTATGAAAGAGGATATGTAAATGGTTAAAAAACAATATCAAAATAATGCTGAACTTTAACCATTATTAGTAAAAAACAAATTTAAAGGTTCAATGTAATAACTCTACACCAACTAGAATGATTCAAGAAAATGCAAGCAGGATAAATGCAAAGAAAACTACTTCTAAGGACATCATAGTAAAACCACTGAAAATCTATGACAAATGCAGCACAACAATAATGCAAAGGCAGGTATTGAGTATATGGAGTTAAAGACCAATACTGGAAAAGTTTCAAAGTATTTATCTGTATTAAAAAAAATAAGTCACAGATGCATACTGTTATACACAGGGTAGCCATTAAAAACTATCAGGTTAATTAGAAAACTACATTAGTTATTGCATGAATTGGTTAACTGTACTACATTACAAATATTAAGACTGCCATGGTAAATAAAAATGCAAAACCAAATGATATACTGTTTATGAGAAACACACTTTATAAAGAAAACCAACAGAAAATTGAAAGTAAAAGAATGGAAAAATATACCATGTGAACACCAATCCCCAAAATTAGTGTAATCATTCTAATACCAAATTCTAAAACTTGAGATACTTCTAGAGACAAAAGACAGTTGATAATGATAAAGAAAATAACCAAACAGGAAGACAGCACATTCCAAATATGTATGCATCCAAACACACAGCTTCAAAATATTTAAAGTAAAAACTGACGGAACTAAAAGAAAAAATTCAAAATCATAGAGACTTCTTCTCAATACATGATAGAACAAATAGAAATAAAAAGTAAAGGTATAGAAAATCTGAACGTTACTATTAACAAACTTGAATTAATTGACTTTAGAGAAAATTAAAATAACCAAGAGCAAAATTTACATAATTTTCAAGTGTACACGGAATATTTGTGAAAATTAGCCAATGCCAGATCATAAAAAAAGCTTCAACAGGATTAAAAAACTGAATACTTCAGAATAAGTTTTCTGACCACAACAGAGATAAGCTAGAAACCCATCCCAAAAGGGTAACTAGAAAATATCCAACTCCCTGGAAATTAAACAACAAAAGCAATGAGTAACTTATGAATTAAAAAAATACAAACCAAAACTTGTGGTATGAAACTGAAGAAGGGCTTAGCAGAAAATTTATAGACAAAAAAAATGCATATATTAGAAAAAAGAAAATAATGAATTATCAATACTTTGAATTTCTATTTCAAGAATCTAGAAAAAAGACAACCAAATAAAATCTAAGGAAAATATTAAGAATAAAATAAATAAAAAGCAAAAATTGAAAATGCAATAGAGAAAATCAACAAAGTTAAAAACTGGTATTTTGAAAAAAATCAGTAAAATTGATAAACTGCTATCAAGACCTACCAAAGAGAAAAAAAATTATCAATATCGAAAAAGAGACACATTATTGAAAAACTCACAGAAATTTTAAAGTTATAAGAATATTATATAAAAACACACCAATATATTTGACAAATTAAATGCAATAGACAAACACCTAAAATAATTAATCTAAGTTGATATATACACAGAATATAGATTACAAACAAAACTAAATTAACTCAGGGAGAAGAAATCAAGATGGCAAAGCAGAAGGATACAGAACACATCAAAAATATGTCTACACGTGAAAGAGTTCTCACTGAAAGCTAACTGTAGACTAGCAGAACTAGAAGACTGTAAGAAAGATGCATATAGAATTGGGTGTAAAGGATGAGAAGCTATCAGGTCTGGACCTGTGCCCCTAGGAGGGGACTCAGAAGAAGAACAATCACAGAGACAGGGATCCTCTCTAGGGAGTAGGTGGTTTGAGTCACAAATGGGGCACCCTTGTCCAAAGTTCAGACACTGAGAATGTGAGTCTCCTTGCTGTTTGGAGGGCTGGGGGAACTAACAGGAGGGCTGTGAGAAGCCTGGACTCCATTCATGAGGAGCACATCTTCACTTTCTTACTTCCACAAAAGGGCGGAGAGGGTGGATTGAAACTGCATGGGTGGCTGACTGGTTTCCTGTGACTGCCCCAGTACGCATCCCACTCTAAGTCTAGCAATTGCTCCAGCCTCACTGGGGTGAGGGCTGCTACAGCTGAGCAGAAAGCTCAGCTGTGAGAAACAAAAGCAACACAGACCTAAAGCGTGTCTGAGCAGGGTGGGAGCAGCCATTACTGGTGCTTACACAGGCAGCACATTAGAGCAGCCATGATTTCTGTCTGTGGTCAGACAGCCACAATTCACACGCAGACCAATGCCAAGTGCCCATGCCAATCCCTCTTGCCCGAGCACTGCTCCCCTCCTGGGCAAGAATGCTGGTGCTGGGATTGAGGAGAAAACAGACTTCAAGGGAACGGAGCCAGCTCGGACCCAACCCTCAAAACTTCTGCTCCACACTATTTACAACAGCCGGGACATGGAAGCAACCTAAGTGTCCATCAACAAATGAATGGATAAAGATGTGGCACATATATACAATGGAATATTACTCAGCCATAAAAAGATATGAAATTGAGTTATTTGTAGTGAGTGGCTGGACCTAGAGTCTGTCATACAGAGTGAAGTAAGTCAGGGAAAAATAAATACCATATGCTAACACATATATATGGAATTTAAAACAAACCAATGGTTCTGAAGAACCTAGAGGCAGGACGGGAATAAAGACACAGACACAGAGAAGGGACTTGAGGACACCGGGAGAGGGAAGGGTAAGCTGGAACGAAGTGAGAGAGTGGCATGGACATATATACACTACCAAACGTAAGACAGATAGCTAGTGGGAAGCAGCCCCATAGCACAGGGAGATCAGCTCAGTGCTTTGTGACCACCGAGAGGGGTGGGATAGGGAGGGTGGGAGGGAGATGCAAGAGGGAAGAGATATGGGGACATATGTATATGTATAACTGATTCACTCTGTTATAAAGCAGAAACTAACACACCATGGCAAAGCAATTATACTCCAAAAAAGATGTCAAAAAAAAAACCCCAGAAAATAAATTAATTAATTAATAAATTAAAAAGACCCATCTATGTGCTGCTTACGAGAGACTGACTTCAGAGCTAAAGACACACTAACTGAAAGTGAAGGGATGGAAAAGAGATTTCACGGAAATGGAAATAACAAGGAAATAGAGGTAACAATACTCATATCAGACAAAGTAGACTTTAAAACAAAGTCTATGACAAAAGACAAAGAAGAGCATCATGTAATAATAAAAGGATCAACACAAGTACAGGATGCTACACTTGTTAACATGTATGCACCTAATACAGGAACACCTAAACATATAAAGCAAATACTAAGAGACATAAAGGGAGAAATTGACAATAATAGAATAGGAGGAGCCTTTAACATACCACTTAAATTAGTGGACAGATCATCCAGAGAGAAAATCAATAAGGAAACAGGGTCTTAAATGACACCACAGGCCAGTTGGACTTAATAGATATCTACAGGACATTCTACCCCAAAAGAGCAGAATACACATTCTTTTTAACTGCACATGAAATGTTCTCCAGGATTGACAATGTGCTAAGATACAAAACAAGTCTCAACAAATTTAAGAAGACAGAAATTATATCAGGCATTTTTTCTGACCACAACAGTATGAAACTAGAAATCAGTTACAGGAAGAAAACTGGGAAAAGCACAAATATGTGAGGAATAAACAACATGCTACTGAAAAACCAATGGGCCAGTGAAGAAATTAAAGAGGAAAACAGGAAATACATTGAGACAAAAGATAACGGAAACACAACTTTCCAAACTCTATGGGATGCAGCAAAAGCAGTTCTAAGAGAGAAGTTTATAGCAATGCAAGCCCACCTCAAGAAATAAGAAAAATCTCAAATAAACAACCTAACCTGTCATCTAAAGGAATTAGGAAATGAAGAACAAATAAAGTCCAAAGTCAGCAGAATGAAATAATAAATATTAGAAAGGAAATAAAATTAAAGAAATAAAATTAGAGACAAAAAAACAATAGAAAAGGTCAATGAAAGCAAGAATTTGTTTTTTGAAAAGACAAGCAAAATAAATAAACCTTTAGCCAGGCTCATCAAAAGAGAGAAAATGCAAATAAACAAAAGAAGAAATGCAAGAGGAGAAATTACAGCCATTATCACAGAAATATAAAAAATAATAAGAGAATACTATGAACAGTTATATGCCAACAAAATAGACAACCCAGAAGAAATGGACACATTTCTAGAAACATATAACCTGACATGGAAGAAAGGGACCATCTGAACATACCAATTACTAACAGTGAAATTGAATTTGTAACAAAAAACCTCCCAGCAAATCCAGGACCCGCCGGCTTCACAAGGGAATTCTACCAAACACATAAAGAAGAGTTAATGCCTATCCTTCTCAAAGTATTCTAAAAAAGTGAAAAGGATGGAACACTCCCAAATTCATTCTATGAGGCCACCATTACCTGGATAACAAAACCAGACAAAGACACTACAACAAAAGAAAATTAAGGGCTAATATCTCTGATGAATATAGATGAAAAAATCCTCAACAAAATATTAGCAAACCAAACTCAACAATAAATAAAAAGGATCATACACCATCATCAAGTGGGATTTATTCCAGGGATGCAAGGGTCAATACTTGCAAATCAATCAATGATACATCACATTAACAAAAGAAAGAATAAAAATAACATGATCATCTCAATAAACACAAAAAAAGCACTTGACAAAATTCAACATCCATTCGTGATAAAAACTCTCATCAAAGTGGGTTTACAGGGAGCATATCTAAACATAATAAAGGCCGTTTATGACAAATCCATGGCAAACATCATACTCAATGGTGAAAAGGTGAAAAGAAAGCCTTTCCTCTCGAATCAGCAATAAGAGGATGCCCATCTCACCAATTCTATTCAACATAGTATTGGAAGTCCCAGATACAGTATTCAGACAAGAAAAAGAAATAAAGAGTATCCAAATTGGAAGGGAAAAGTAAAACTGCTACTATCTGCAGATGACATAAAACTATATAAACAAAACCCTAAAGTCTCCACCAAAAAACTGTTAGAACTAATAAATGAATTCAGTAAAGTTGAAGGACACAAGATTAACATACAGAAATCTGTTGCTTTTCTATACACTAACAATGAACTATGAGAAAGAGAAAGCAAGAAAACAATCCTGTTTAAAATCACATCAAAAAGAATAAAACACTGAGGAATAAACTTAACCAAGGACGTGAAAATCCTACTCTGAAAACTATAAAACATTTAAGAAGGAAACTGCAGCTGATACAAAGAAATGGAATGATATTCCAATGTCTTCAATTGGAAGAATTCATATTGTTAAAATATCCATAGCACCCAAAGCAATCTAAAGATTCAATGCAATCTCTATCAAAATACCCATGGCAGGGCTTCCCTGGTGGTGCAGTGGTTGAGAATCTGCCTGCCAATGCAGGGGACACGGGTTCAAGCCCTGGTCCGGGAAGATCCCACATGCCACGGAGCAACTAGGCCCAAGAGCCACAACTACTGAGCCTGCGCGTCTGGAGCCTGTGCTCCGCAACAAGAGAGGACGCGATAGTGAGAGGCCCGCGCACCGCGATGAAGAGTGGCCCCCGCTTGCCGCAACTAGAGAAAGCCCTCGCACAGAAACAAAGACCCAACACAGCCAAAAATAAATTAAAAAAAAAAATACCCATGACATTTTTCACACAACTAGAACAAATAATCCTAAAATTTATATGGAACAACAAAAGACCCCAAATTTCTAAAGTAATCTTGAGAAAAAAGAACAAAGCTGGAGGTATTATGCTCTCAGTCTTCAGAATATACTAGAAAGTAATCAAAGTAGCATGATACTGGCAGAAAATCAGGCATACAGTTCAATGGAACAAAATAGAGAGCCTAGAAAGAAACCCATGCACTTATGGTCAATTAATCTACAACAAATGTGTCAAGAATATACATGGAGGAAAGACAGTCTCTTCAATAAGCGATGCTGGAAAAACTGGACAGCTACATGTAAAAGAATAAAATTAGGACATTTTATCACACCATATATAAAATAAATTCAAAACAGATTAAATGTAAGATCTGAAAAAATAAAACTCCTAAAAGAGAAGGCAGAATACTCTTTTAGATAAGTCATAGCAATATTTTTTGGATCTGCCTCCACAGGCAAAAGGAAAAAAAGCAAAAATAAACAAATGAGACCTAATCAAACCTAAAAGCTTTTACACAGCAAAAGAAACCATTGACAAAACAAAAGACAACCTACTGAACAGGAGAAAATATTTGCAAATGATATGATCAATAAGGGATTAATATCCAAAATATATAAACAGCTCATATAACTCAACATCAAAAAGCAAACAACCCAATTAAAAATTGGGCAGGAGACCTGAACAGACATTTTCCAAAGAAGAGATGCAGATGGCCACAGGCACATGAAAAAATGCTAAATGCTGCTATCGTCAGAGAAATACAATCAAAACCACAATGAACTATCATCTCACATCTGGCAGAATGGATATCATTTAAAAGACCACAAATAACAAATGGTGGCGAGGATGTAGAGAAAAGGGAACCCTAGTACACTGTTGGTGGGAATGTAAATTGGTACAGTCACTGTGGAAAACAGTATGGAGGCTACTCCAAAAACTAAATATAGAACTGCCATATGATCCAGCAATTTTACTGCTGGGTAAACTTCCAAGGTAAACAAAAACACTAATTTGAAAAGTATATGTACTCCAATGTTCATGGCAGCATTATTTACAATAGCCAAGATACAGAAGCAATCTAAGTGTCCATTAGTAGATGAATGGATAAAACAGATGTGGTATATATGTATATACCATATATATATTAATATATATTGAAAATATATACACACACACATATACACACAATGAAATATTACTCAGACATAAAAAGAAAGAAATTCTGCAATTTTCAGTAACATGGATGAACCTAGAGGGCATTATGCTTAGTGAAATAAGTCAGACAGAGAAAGACAAATACTCTATATTGACACTTATATGTGGAATCTAAAAAATAAAAGAAGTTAAAGTATATAACAAAACAAACAGACTAACAGAAATCAAACTAGTGCTTACCAGTGGGGAGAGAGAAGGGGAGAAGGGGAAGACAGGGGTATGGTATTAAGAGATACAAACTACTATGTATAAAATAAATAAGCAACAAGGATATACTGTACAACAGGGGTCCCCAACCCCTGGGCCGCGGACTGGTACCACCTGAACCATCCCCTACACCCTATCCGTGGAAAAACTGTCTTCCATGAAACCAGTCCCTGGTGCCAAAAAGGTTGGGGACCGCTGCTGTACAGCACAGGGAAATACAGCCACTGTTTTTTAATAAATTTAAGCAAAGTATAATCCATAAAAACATTTAATCACTATGTGTACACCTGAAACTAATATAGTTTTGTAAATCAACTATACTTCAATTAAAAATTATTCAGTTAACTAATTAGTTAAAACATAAACTCAGTTTAAAGGGTCTCAGCTCGGGTATACCGGCAACTTACAATGAAAGATAGATCACCATGGGAAACTGCACCTTGTCTCAGTAAAAAGGTATTCAGGGATGCTTTTTATAGAAGATGGACTTAACACTGGGTGATTTTAGAATGGTTCAAAGAAAGTACGGTTTTGCTGGGGAATGGATGCTATCAGAAAGACCAGACAATTCTGATTTGTATCAATAATTTTGTTGATATCTAGGAGGTGTCAGACTAAGCTATATGGGTAAAAAAGCAGAAGTCACTCATAATAGCAGGGAGAAGAGGATGTTTAGCTATTTTTGTGGCATGGAAGTGTCCTCGTTTTTGTGCGCTGACATGCTTATGGTCACAGAGTGACCTGCCTGTTGATGGTGTTCTGTGAAATGGTTTATGTTCAACAGGAGAGCACCATGGTCAAGCTGTAGAGCTTGGCCAGCTTCCAGCCCATAGTAGTCAGGTGCTGCTTTTTTCTTTCTCATTTATGCAATGTACAAATACAAGTAAAACTTGTCTGCTATAAGGCAGGAATGTGGTTATCCTTGTGGGGGACAGTGGTAAACAAGGGAGTTTGGAATGCTGAAAAAGTTCTGTACCTTGATCTGGGTGCTTACAGAAGTGTATTCCATTTGTAAAAATCATTAAGCTATACAATTGTAAGTGTATCTCAGTAAAAAGTGAAAATTAAGAAGTAACTGATTTTCTCTTGTAAGACTAGTCATGAAGACGGGAGGGAAAGAACACTCCTGCCATCCTATACTATTTGATTGTGTAACCCATCAATGCATTATTCTGATATAACATTTTAAAAAATATTTCAAAATAAATGTTTTGTTGTATAAAAAGACCCTTGGACATAAGTCCCTTACACTACTCTTAGAAAATATTACATGTAGAACTATAAAAGTCCAACACAGTCTTAACTGTATAAAGTCTTAATTTACATTGGAGTTAACCTACGATAGAGTTAATTTTGACTACATTTTTCTCCTGGGCACAAAATCTGTACTGTACTTTAGAGAACTGTGGAAACAGAATGATTAGGCACAAGTACAAGATTTGGTCTCACATTGTCTTTCCAGGGGAAGCCTCAACTTACATGGCTATTATTTTGGTTTCTGAGCCTGGATCAGGATTGAGTATATTTTGTTTCGATTTTTTTGGTTAACATATCTAATAGATTTGGAGCACCTGTATGTACAGATATATTAATTGGCTATGTTTATTGTGATGCCTTGATGACTTCTTTAACAATTAGACAAAGATACAGGCAAGATCTGACTATAAAGTGTACCCAAATCTGGCCAATACTTATAGTTGAAAGAAATGCATCATGCTAGGAAGTGAAAAAGAAAGTTATTCTTTTTACACGAGGCAAGAGTGCTACACAATTTTATCTGTCTGGATTTCAAAATAAAAGTTGCTTGAACGTTTATTATGACCATGAAACATAAACCAGGAAGTGGCCACCACTGCTTCCACAATGCTTGACACAGCAATGATTAAAAATATTTTGCTCACAGCAGATACTTGAACACTGCTAATGATTATTAATGATTTCTTTTTTATATTCCCCTGGGAAGAAGATGAAAATCAGTTCATCTCTTATATGCAGTATACCTTAACAGGTCCAAACTCTTCAGAAATATATTATCATCTGAATTAGAGAAATCCAAGTACCATGTGAACTGCCATATAAGTACAAACATTCCATCATATAGGTAACATCTTGGTAATGCTCTCCACTGATAAAATTGCTCACATTGTATTGTAAACCTTTCAAGCTTAACTAACTAAAGATAATGGGACTTACATGAAGATAAACAAAAAACCCGGCCACAAAAATAATCAAATCAACATTGCTCAAGGAAATATCCCACAGCCTATTAAGAATAAACTGCTGGCTTTATAGCCACTATATACAAAGAAAGAAAATCAACAACTGAATACCTTCTTCACTTTACTAGAAGCAGCATATTCCACACCTGAAGATTTTACTACAACCTAATAATTTATCTGGTCAACAAACATGTGGCTAAGTTTGAATGGCAGCTCCTGTAAAAGCTGCAAGTGCCAACTCTGGAAGTAATCCAAGCAGTTGTAAACCAATCCTTGTCTTTGAGCCCTATATCTTTCAGATGCACAGAATTACAGATGTCTACAAAAAAATCTCACAGATAAGAAAATCCAATGGAATGTTACAACCATCCACTATCCATAGGTAAAACTTTTGGCAACCTATAGCATGGAATATTCTGTACAATGAACTGGCTTCAAGTAGTGCTCTTGGCTATAAAGCATGTCACCCTGAAAATAACTGAAATATACCAGTACAGAGACTCATGGGTCAGAACTGGTGAGCTAGCTTAGGGTTTCTCAACCTCAGTACTACTGACAAATTGTACTGGAAAATTATTTGTTATGAGGCGATGCCCTGTACATTTTAAAGATATCCTTGGAATTTTCTGTTTTAAACAGAAAATTTAAAACAATGAGACTTTGACGAAGAATTGTACCTTGCTCTTCTTTTTGATCAATACATATTTGAGGGGATTTTTGAACTGCATAAATTTGAGGAGGAGAAGTACATTCTATTCCTATTACTTGTGCCTGTTTTGACATCACTGTAGAAAGGCAGTTCGTGTTGCTTAGATTAAGAACACTGGGACGTAAATGAACTTGGACACAGGCTTTGTTTTACATCTTTCTAGGACAACCATCCTCTGTCCCCACAGGAAATGTATGACGACAAATGGCTATTCATGAGGAACTCAAAACTGCAGAAAAGGGCAATCTGAATTATACTCAAAGGGGATAACAGACTTCAACTGATGTGACGTGAACACATGCGACTCTGGATTGAAGGTGGAAAAAGTAAGGTGGGGGCAGAGGTAATACTCTTTTTCTCAATGAAGTGAACAGAAATTAACAAATTGACCCAAACAGCCCTGAAAAACTATCTGGAATAGTGGTTCACCGTGTGAACAAATCATGATGTAGAATATTATCATTTTTTACCAGATCCAATTTTAGGGGACCTTGTCAAACTCCATTCTCAGAAAATGCAGCAGATATGGCTAAAACCTAATACCAATAAGAGCTCATCAAGATATATTTAATGAGCGCTCAAGGGTCAGCATACAGACTAAAAGGAGTCAAATCCAGATGATCCTAAAGGTTCATTTCCACCCCCTTTAAGATAGCATAGCAAGATGTAGCTCAACAGATCTGAATTAGCTCCAGTAAAGAACAGACTGAGACCAGAGACTGAACCCCAGGAAGTAAGTTCAGGTTACACAGGCAACAGTCCCACTACTAGGGTTCTTTCCATAACATATCAATCACTGCTAAGCTAAGCATACCTATTTGTGGGATAACAGGTGATCAGTAAATAGTGCATTCTTTGCTATTTCTCTGCTTTGCCCCCAATAACTCCAATTTTCTAAACTTTGTGGTGCTAGCAAAGTGTGTGGTGTAAGTAAGTGTATGTACTTATATATAAGTACATGTCTATGACATTTTGCACAACAAGCTCTTACATAACTTTTCAAATATCAAAGTCTGAGTTAGGTACCTGCACAGAAAAGAGGTAACATAACAGTCCTAAGACCAGTATCCTTAGAGAGGCCTGCTTGCAAGGTTGGCCATAACCATTGTATGGGAATTTGGATTTTGTTAAGGTTCTCACCATTCCCAGAATAGGTAAGAGTGGCTCACTGTGCTTAAGCTATTTGTTCAAACAATATGGTTTACGCTGAACACCTGCCTTCCTTTGGGGAGTCTGGAATTTTGCTACCTGCTAGACAGAGTGTGCTTACATAATAAGCCCCAATAAAAACTCTGGACACTGAGTCTCTAATAAGCTTCCTTGGTAGACAACTTTCATACGTGTTGTCACAACTCAGCCCTGGGGGAATTAGCACATTCTGTGTGACTCCAATGAAAGAAGACTCTTGGAAGCTTGCACCTAGGTTCTTGACTCCTGACTTCACCCTATGTGCCTTTTCTCTTTACTGACTTTGCTTTGCATCCTTTCCCTGCAATAAATCTAAGCCACGAGTGCTGAATCCCTTGAGTCTTTCTAGTAAAATATTGTTCCTGGGAATGGTGTGGGAGACCCTAACATGGTGCCTCTTTTACAAAGGAACTTTAAGTTTTTTACTTGCGGTTACTATTATATTCTGATGACATTACTATAATACAGTCCCCAAAAAGTTTCCCTCTCTTTAGATTCACTGAAAAGACCAAAAATGTCAAAGTTAGTTAATGAAGTTAATTATTTTGGATTTAAAAAGTAGCTACTCTCTGGAAACTGTCAAATATTCATTTACCTTGAGCAACCAGATCTCGTCTCAATAATGGATAAAGAACAGGTTCTACACCATCCATTTCTTGTATAATAAGGGTTTTCCCAAAACGTACTGCCAACTCAAGAGCTGTGATAAAGTTACTATCCTAAGAGAATAAATAAGAATACATAAGAATTCCTTTATTACCTTAGAGTTACAAAAGTCCTTACAGATAATGAATGAAGCTATTAACAGCAATAACACAAATATTTTAAAATTAATATGTATGTTAACAATACAAATTATTCATGATTGCTTTTCCAGTTATAAGTACTTGGTGGTGAATCAATTTAGTTGAATAAATTATCAAATAAATTCATAAATAATTTAAATAGACATATTAAAAAAAAGGATTTTTACATTAACAATAAAAAAACCTTTTAAAATTTTCTACTATGATTTCAAATTGATGCAGAAATTTTCAAATTCTACATGCAATAAGTTACTCATCCAAGTATTAATAAAAACTACTTTGGGGGCTTCCCTGGTGGTGCAGTGGTTGAGAGTCTGCCTGCCGATGCAGGGGACATGGGTTCGTGCCCCAGTCCAGGAAGATCCCACATGCCACGGAGCGGCTGGGCCCGTGAGCCATGGCCACTGAGACTGTGCATCCGGAGCCTGTGCTCCGCAACAGGAGAGGCCACAACAGTGAGAGGCCCGCGTACCACAGAAAAAAAAAAAAAAAGAAAACAACTACTTTGGTTGTATTCAATATCACATTGAATGGAAGAAGAAAGACAAGATGATGAATTCTAGTAAACTTATCTTGATGTGATAGTTCTAATTACTGTAAAAAGAACCTTTAGATAAAATTCTATAACCATTCAAGAATTTTTAGGCTTTCCGGCTAGGTAAAGAGTCATTTTAAATTCCACTCTAAGCCTCCAACTGTGGTTTAAAAAAATTTAAATATTTGGATAATAATTATTAAGATCTCCTACTACAACCATAAGTGGCATTAAATATTTTATATATTATATAAATAAATTACAATTATTCTTAAACACAAGTGAGTTAGATATCCCCATTTTGTAAGTGAAGAACATTTTAAAGAGTTAATTTTTCAAGCACCTGAAGCATATCTACAAAAATTAATCATACACTAGGCCTTCCCCCCCAAAAAAAAAAAAACTGACCAAAAATAATTTCTTTGGTGAGATAAACATGACAGTGAAAAGTCACTACACAAAACACGATGGTTACATTTCATTGACCAACTGTCAAATCTTTGTACACAACAAAGATGATCATTGATGAGTTACAGGAACAGGAAATTAAAAAGTCAAGGAGGTTTTCCTAATTCTCCAAACTAAGTAACTTACTTCTATAGCATCCTATACTTGTCTTTAATCATAATTTAGTGTAAATGCTTATTTGTTTAGTGTAAGTAATTACTTAATTTTCATCTCCATGAGGGCAGGAACTACTCACTTATAAATTCCCAGGGCTTAGATCAACACCTTGCATATAGAAGCAATCAAACAAATATTATTCCTTTTTACAAATTAGAAGACTAAAGCTAAGAAAGCTACATTTCCTTCCCAGGACCCATACCAGGTAAGTTATAAGACTCAGTTTTGAATCTATGTTTTCTGATTATAGTTCTTTTCACCACAAGATACCATTACTAGTTGGTATCTAAATTATAAGTAATACACACCTGCTGGTTAATAACTTCCAAACGTGAGCCTTTCAAATGTGTCTTTAACCATTCTGTAGCTTGGGAAGAAGGGTCTACCAGAAACGGGCAAACTCGACTCTAATTAAAAAAAAAAAAAGATTATAGGCTTTCATTAAATGAAAATAATTTCCTAAAAATTATTAATCAATTAATGAGTGAGTTTTTCTCTCAGGCTTTAGAGAACACAAATATACAACTACAATGAGGAAATAAGGGTACAGTTTTTAGCGGCACCAGAGGTTACATTAATCAATTTTACCAGTAATTAATACTAGGTAATTAAATTTAACCACAGTAAAGTGAATATAGTCTTATTTACTACACAATAATACAGAAAATGTATATTAACAAAACAGTAAGCAGGAGTTCTAGTCCTAAGTTGATGCCATTTGTACCTCTCTTTTTGGTTTTAAAATACACAGCCAAGTCATTCCCTAACTTTAGATATTCTTTGGTTGAATAAACCATAGAGGCCTTACAAGAGAAGTATGAGCTAATCATAAAAGTATCGCTAAAATAATTAGCAATAAAATTATTTATATTTTAAGACTAATTTCTCTAAAGTACTACATAGTTAATATTACAAAAGGAGTATCCTAGAAGAGAAAATTACATAAGATGATAGGTTAAGATCTAACAAACTAGGAACTAAACTCATTACAGAACGTCTTGCACTAATTAAACTCTGAAACAGAAAATTAGAAACCTGGCATTGTGCCTGATACATACAATGCCACTTAGCAAATTAAAGGAAGCCAATTATACATTTATACATCTGATCAATTTAAATATATGTAAATATATTTTTAAAAATATGATAAATTTTAAACCATCTAATAGTCATTGTTACCTAGCAAATTAGATTTAAATAACAGCTGACCTTATTTTTCTTAAATTTTCACATTTATTTGAAAAATGTAATGCAGTTGTGTGCTATAGGGATAAAATAACACATGAAAGTCACAGTGAAGTGAAGACTTAGAACTGGGGTAGATCTAATAAGAACATGGATGTTATCTTAGTGGCATACCAAGAGGGAGAGGGATGGTGGGAATCACATGCCCTGGGGATTAACAGCATTTTATCAGAAATGCTGTTTAAAATTGCCAGCACATGGTGATAATAAAGAGCTGACTGACTTTAAAACAGCTTTATTATTGTTTTAAAACTCTCTCTAGACAATGTGGCCTCTTTTTACCTGCACCCAGAGTGGGCCACTCCCACCACAGCTCCACAGCGTTATCCCACTGTATGATCTTCCCCCAGTATCTATTTCTGGAGGCATCCAGAAATAGCAAAATAATATGGCTAGTAAATAGCTTCTTAAGTATTACCAAAGTATTACACCTAGGTTTTAGATCTCATTTTATGCTAGCATTCAATAGCAAACATTCCACAAGTAAACTAGATTTTGCCTAACCACAAAAATAATTATTTTAAATTTTAAAAAAGTTCTTACCCATGATTTCAAACCAATGATCTGATGCAGTTAAAAAGAGAATAAGATAATGTTTCAAAAAATCATGCTTTTACCATAGAAAATATGCTTAAGAATTTCAAAGAAGGGCTTTGCTGGTGGCGCAGTGTTTGAGAGTCTGCCTGCCGATGCAGGGGACACAGGTTCGTGCCCCGGTCCGGGAAGATCCCACATGCCGCGGAGCGGCTAGGCCCATGAGCCATGGCCGCTGAGCCTGCGCGTCCGGAGCCTGTGCTCCGCAATGGGAGAGGCCACAACAGTGAGAGGCCCACGTACCGCAAAAAAAAAAAAAAAAAAAAAAAGAATACTTACAAGTTTGTGTTCATCTTATTTATACTTCTCCAGAGATTTAGAGAAGACCTCTGAGGTATATTTTAGGTCTGTGTTCCATGATTAAATGTGGTAAAATTCTACATTTAACAAATTATAGTAGATCTAAAAATAGTGAGCTTTCATTCACTCATGCTATTCATTCATCTACCATATGTTGAATAATGATTATAATAAGACAACACGAGAGATACAAAAATTAATAAGATACATTCCCTTACCTTCATTGGCCACACACCTAATAAGCAAAAAAACAAAAATTTTTTCAATCAAAAAGGACACAAAATTCTATAGGTGGATCACAGGCAGAGTTAGGAGAAGCTGCTAGGAAGCAATTCAAGTCAAACTAGGTCAAAAAAAATAGGACTTGGCCAGGCAAAGAAGTAAAAAAAGCAAATTAGGCCAAAACAACAGCCTGATTGAGAGAAGAATGAAAAGCTGGGAGTATATGGAAAACTACCAGTAGTTTGGCATAGTTGGAATAAAAAGTATAGACAAACATGATGCATATAAAATGGCAGGAGTAATCAGAGGTCTTTCTGATCATGAAGAGCATTTTATGCCATGTTTAAGGATAATGAAATTTTTATACTGCAGGTAATGGGTAGTCACTGAAATATATTAATCAAGGAACTGTGATGATCAGATTAACATTTTAGGAGGATCACTCCAAAATAAAGGAACTGATCCAGGGGCAGGGGACCAACTGCTATAATAATGTATTTATCCAGGTACAACATGATGAAGGCCTAAGTGAAGCCACTGGCAGTAGATGTGGTTAGAAGAGAATGAATTCATGACACATTTGAGAAGTAGATTTGACAAGACTTGCTGAATAACTAACTGAATGTAAAAGTAAAGAGACATAGTAAGAATGAGTTGCAGATTTGCAGTTTGCATTACTGGACCAAGACTGTGACATCTCCAGTGTTAGGAAATAAAAGAGAAGCAGGTTATAAGGAGTGGGTGAGGAAGAGAAACAATTATTAAAGTACATAGCTACCTCTGCCTAGCATGCATACCCCACTCAATGCATTTCTCATGGGATTATCAATCATCTAGCACTGCACACAAGGGATGAGCAGGTGACCCAAACTAACCAATCAGAATCTTTCTGGGGAAGTAACAAATACTGGAAAGGAAAGGAAGAGATATCTTTAGTCTGAGAACATAAATTGTGATAATGGTAAACCTGGAGTCGCCAATGTTTATCCTTAACACAGGGTAGAAAGAACCTATCCAAGAATAAATCCATCTCTTAAGATGGAGAGAGAGAGAGAGATGTCCTGGTAACACCATTCGAATCCTGAAGCTAGTCCCAATCTTTTGAACACCTCAGTTATTGAAAAGCATAAGTTGCTTTTTTTAAGAAAAAAAAAAAAAGTACTAAAGTTGGCCACTAAAAGATTCTTGACTAAAAGTTTTTTTAAAAAATGATTAAAGACAGAGCTTGAGCTACCTACAAAGCTCCAGGTAACAATATCTAACAGGAAATTAGAACTATAGAGCTCAAAACAGAGGTCAAAGGCTAGAGACACATGATATCTATTGGCAAAAAAAAATGATTAGGTAGTGGACATTTTTGAAAGAGATTATTTTTTTTCTTCCAGTTTTACTGATATAACTGACACACAACACTGTGTAAGTTAAGGTGTATAGCATAATGATCTGACTTACATACATCATGAAATGATTATCACAGTAAGTTTAGGGAACATCCATCATCTCATACATGTACAAAATTAGAGAAATAGAAAAAAATTTTTTTTTCCTTGTCATGAGAATTCTTAGGATTTGCTCTCTAAGCAACTTTCATATATAACATATAGCATTGTTAATTATATTTATCATGTTGTACATAACATCCCTAGTGCTTATTTATCTTATAACTGGAAGTTTGCACTTTTTGACTTTCATCCAACAAGAAAAAGACTATTTTTAAAACATCTATAAAACTTTATTATTTTATTTTTATTTTTAATAACCACAAGTGGGATAAGAGTAGAAACATTTTGTAAATAAAACTAAAGCTCATCTTTTGATAAGGAGAATTATATTAACAGGAATAACATAAAATAAATAAGTTAAAACATATACAGAAACACACATATCTTTGAGAGGCAGCCTTACAGCATAGACTGCCTAGATGGCAGTGTTTGAATCTTGGCTCTACCTCTTGACAGCTCTGTGACCCTGAACAAGAAATTTAATCCTTTTGTATCTCAACTTCCTTATCTACAAAAAGGGATAATACATGTACCTACTAAATAGAGTTGATTTGAAAATTAAATGAGTTAAGAGTTTAAGTGCTTTACTTGTATTAATTCTTAAATAATAATATATGAAAAACATAGTAAGTACATGTAAGTGTTGATTATTGTTATGCATTTGGGATTTAATGAAAAAAATGTTTTCCCTATGCAATTTACCTTTACAATTTTATATTCTTTAGACTAATAGCAAATTAGTTTGCATTTCCTCAGCATACACTAAATGGCAGGAAGGGAAAAAAAAAATCTCAGAAATTGAGTGGTATAAAGAAAACTAATTTGACACTGAACTGTCCATAAACAATAAAAAAAAAAGTACCTAGTACATCTTCACAAGAAAAATTTATAATACTGTGAAATTTAAACCAAGAAAAATTTACAACACTGTGAAATTTAAATTAATCATATTTTTCCATCTTCTTTCTGGATGCTTTCACTCACACCTCTCCATAGTGTCTCATACTCTCCATTTATCCCCTGAGTTCCACAATATTACAAAGATCATACAATTATCTTCCAAACAAGGACACGTTTGAGAGTAAAGAAAAAATTATTAATAATCACATCAGGAGAACAGGTGTAAATCATAGTCCAAGCAATCCAGGACATCATGGCCAAGATTTTCCCCTGCTCTTCAAGGACAGGTCATATGAGCTTTCTGTGGCAGATAATTATTTGACTATTTCCTCACCCAGATAACACATATGCTTCAACAGTTAGCTTAAACCAAATATGAGAATTCCAAGCATCTTTTGTTGTAAGACAAGGAATAATTTTGGACATAAAAGGCTATCCTTAGCACCAATAAAGGATTGAGCGACCATAGCCCTTGAATCTGGGAAATCCCGCACTGAATCTCTGAAAAGTTTTATTGTAGTTAATGAGGAGACATGTTATATCTCTGAATCCAAAATACATTTAATTCATCACACCTAGTCATTTTTTTCTCAGGGAAGACTCCCAGAAACCCAGTTTGTACATATTTAGACATCTAACTTCATATCACATGGTAATGTTAATGAGTAGATGTTATAGACTTGTTGTATCCAACCACACACGCAACTACAACAGTTTATTCTAAATCTAGTCCACCTTAGAATTAAGATAAAATGTTAACCATAATGGAAAATTTATTTCAACAAAATGACTAATTACTCTAACAAGTTTGTCCAAATGGTTTTGTTTTGTCATATAAATGCATGTGTGTCTGTAAGAAACTTGGCAATATTAAATACAAAGTAAACTAAGCTTGTCATTAAAATTAATTTCAAAGACAATATCCCCCAAATTCATCATGAAAGACAATTTAATTCAGAATACAAAAGTAAATATTTTCAATTACTATTATCAGTAAAAAATAAAAATTATTGTGATATATTTTTTCTAAAAGCCTCTGATTTGTTAGGGAATAAAAAAGAAAAATTCTTTAACTAGTATTTTTTTTTTAATCTGCAAACAATTGCTTTCTTGGAGTACTGAAAAAAGGAGTGACTATGAAACCTTGGGAAAGGAATAACAAATATGATAAAAAGTACTAGGTTGTAATGAATTTATTTACATACACATTTAGAGTTCCAGATTTGTAATTCTAGTGTGAAAAATAATGATAAAAATGTTTAAAAAATAAATTAAAGTTTATGCCAAATCAAACTAAAAGAAGGCAAAATTGTGTAATCTTTGTTCAATGACTTCTATGCTAGTAAGACACCAATGTATAGAGTCAAAGCATAGTCAGCTGATTAACAGGTCAAATCAAACAGAATAAATTATCCAGGAATGAACAGGGACCACAATTCATACTCACAATATGAATCATATAATAATATAGCTTACACTGCCTAAGGAGAAGCATTTAATGTTTATATTTTCTTTGAGATGTGGAGTTATGGGATAAAGAAATGGTGTGTGGACAGAGAGAAGGGTTGTAGAGAGGAAAGAAAACACTGGTAATATAGAGTATAAACTGTTGAGATAAAAAGAACAGAAAAAACAAAACATATTTTCAAGGGAGAAATGTTATCTTCCAAATCCTGTATCAGAAAGGTAAACTAAAGTAATGGTAAAAAAAATCAAACTTCATACAAAGAAATGATTTGCTTGTATACAAGATTTTGAATTTGGTTTTCACACTCACTGCTAATTAAGGTATAATTGTTTCAACTTTAAATAATTACTTTTTGGAAACATATACTATGTAAAAGAACAATTTTCCAAAATATACACATGGTTATCTTTAACTTATAACCCAAAATTTATCCATCTTCACTTTCCATAACTTTGTAAAACAAAATGAAATAAAAGTATAAAATTTTTATTTTTAAAATATACTCTAGATGAAAGAACTATATAACCAAATGAATCAAGTATCCCTAAAACATTTCTATTATTATCAGGAAGTTCAATTTAAAATATTTTGCCATCAAAATGATACCATTTTTACTTATACTTTTGTATTAAGGTAAAAAATAAATTACACTGAAAATTTTAGAGATGCTACCTGAATCACAAATGGATTTTTATTAGCAAAATATTTTTTACTTTTACTTAACTAAGACTAACTATGAAAGCCTAAGGATTTGAAGAAGGTAGTTCATGGAGCAAGCTTCAAAGAAAAACATTTCTAATGAGAAGATTAAAGTAGATTAATTACCTGCAAGATAACAAGAGCATTTTCTATGGAAAGGTCATCTGATGGTAGGCCTTCACTTTTCCAAATTAACTGTTCACTTTCAGTACAAAGAAACCTCCTCAGATCAAATTCTGAAAAATTAGGATATCGATAATACTTTACTACAATAATCTTATGCTTGATAAAAGAAAGGGAATAAAACTATTTATAATATACTCAAACAAAAGTCCCATGATCATTCTTAATACACAATCCATTCTTCTGCATTTAGAATCAGAAACTAAAGAGAAAAAACGTTTTAAAAAGTGCAAAGGAATGAAACTCAAATTATATTTCTTCTATCAAATGAATGTTTCACAACTATAATAATTTGCGAAAACCACAAAATTCACAAAGAATTTTGGAATTCCTACATCTCATCTTACCATATGAAATTAGTGTAAAAATTAATAAAATGTTTAACTGCATTCATACAACATCAAAATAATTCAGTGGTGTCAGTTTCAAAAAGAGATTTTATGGGTAGAAGAGTCATTATAATAAAGCAATTCTCAGAACATCTGTAGAATTTAGCAAATCTAAAGTAGCTATGGTATCCTTTAACTTACAGAAAATTTTCCCCATTTAAAAAAAAGTAAAATGATAAAAATCAAAAGATGTGCTTTTTAGTATACTGAAATTTCAAATTTATGAATAACTAAATACAAACTTTCAAGACCAGCTGACTTGGTCCATTCTACCAAACAGGTTTTTCTCAGACCCTCAGGAGCAGCAGAAAGATATGTAATAAATGCAGCAGCTAGCTGAGCTCTTTTAGGAAGAGTAGCTAATTCCTCTGTTATCTCTGTAACCTGGAAAAAAAAGGAGAGAGAGAGCAACATATGGATATGTTCTAAGATAGAAAAAAAATATTGATAGCTTCACAAATTGAAGTTCTGACTATAGAAAAAATCATTTATTGGTTTAAAGTAATAACATGTCTGAACAAAATTGTCGAAATGTAAAAATACCAACAAGACCTCAGACCTTGCTGTGATATTAAAACAATGTATAAAATCCCAACATATCTGTAAAGAAGAATATATTTTGTCATTGAAATTTCCTAATAATTCTAATAAACACTGTGAATTAGCATCACTTTGAAAAACATGATTTAGATACACAGAGTATGAGCAAAGGTAAAAAACAAAAATTAAGCACGGAGACTCTTTAATTAGAAGCATAGTGTGGCTAATGCATAAGCCTGAGCAGAAAGAGTACCAAAAAAGGAATAATGAAAAGAGAAATACAGAATTGACTGGAAGGAGGAAGATTTGAAAGTCTTCCCATGCCATGCAAAGTTGCTTCAGTTTTAACCTGTGGTAATAATGAGCCACTGAAAATGCTTAAACAGAGCAGTGAGTGATGTAACGAGACTGGGTTTTAGAAAGATAATTCAGCTGACAAATAAGAATCAACTAATTAAAGGGTCAGATAGGAGAAAGACAAGTGAGGAGAATTCAGGTGAAAAAAGAAAAAGAAGAGAATTAAGGAGGGAAGACAAATATGAGGGATATTTGCAAAGGGATACAAATTAATAGAAGGAGTCTAAGATAATCCACATATTTTTAGTTTTGATGCCTATAAGAAAGATGCCTTATGAGACATAGGAAATAAAAGAGATTTCATATGAGAAAAGAAAATAAGTTAATTTAGACATGTATTTGAGTTCCAGAGACAGCTGAATGCCAATATCTAAGGTGTAGTTACAAATATTAATTTAAAAGTCAGCAGATTAGAAACATAGCTCTGGTCAGCATCATCATTTGGGTGATATTCTTAAGACTGGACGAGAATTCCTAGAATATCTGCAGAGAAAGGAGCTGAGAAAGAGAATACTGAGGGGGCAATCGACATTATTGGATAAGCAGATGAGGAGGATCCAGTAAAGGCAGGAATCTAACCGCTTAAAACAAAAACAAAATCAAAACAAATGAACAAAAACAAGAGACAACACTTTAACAAAGTTGAAATAAGAGAGAATCTCAAACACAAATAAATAGCTGACAGTGTCAAATCCTAAGAGGACTGTCTTGGTAAAGGTAAGTCCAAAAAAGGCTCTAAACAGTACTAAATTTTCCACAACTCATTTTTACCACTATCTTTTCCTAACTAAAAGAGTAATAGGATGCTTTGTCTAAAATCCATTCATATAAAGATATTTTGCTTAAAGATTAATTCACGGCAGAGCTTCAAGATGGCGGGGGAGTAAGATGTGGAGATCACCTTCCTCCCCACAAATACATCAGAAATACATCTACATGTGGAACAACTCCTACAGAACACCTACTGATCGCTGGTAGAACACCTCAGACTTTCTAAAAGGCAAAAAACTCCCCATGTACCTAGGTAGGGCAAAAGAAAAAACAGAGACAAAAGAATAGGGATGGGACCTGCACCAGTGGGAGGGAGCTGTGAAGTCGGAAAAATTTCCAGGCACTAGGAAGCCCCTTCACTGGTGGAGACGGGGGTGGGAGGTGGGGGAAGCTTCAGAGTCATGGAGGAGAGTGCAGCAACAGGGTACGGAGGGCAAAGTGGAGAGATTCCCGCACAGAGGATCGGTGCCGACCAGCACTCACCAGTCTGAGAGGCTTGTCTGCTCACCCACAGGGACAGGTGGCGGCTGGGAGTGGAGACTCGGGTTTCAGAGGTCAGATCCCAGGGAGGGAACTTGGGTTGGCTGTGTGAACACAGCCGGCAGGGGGCTAGTGCGCCTCAGCTAGACGGGAGGGAGTCCGGTAAAATGTCTGGAACTGCGTAAGAGGCAAAACACCATTGTTTCGGAGTGTGCAAGGAGACGGGATTCAGAGCACCATGTAAATGAGCTCCAGAGACAGGCGCAAGCCGTGGCTATCAGCGCAGACACCAGAGATGGGCATGAGACACTAAGGCTGCTGCTACCGCCACCAAGAAGCCTGTGTGCAAGCACAGGTCACTATCCACACCTCCCCTCCTGGCAGCCTGTGCAGCCCACCACTGCCAGGGTCCTGTGATCCAGGAACAACTTCCCCAGGAGAACACATGGCATGCCTCAGGCTGTTGCAACAAAATGCTGACCTCTGCCGCTGTAGGTTCAACCCGCATTCCATACCCCTCCCTCCCCCTGGCTTGAGTAAGCCAGAGACCCCTAATACGCTGCTGCTTTAATCCTGTCCCATCTGGGCAGGGAACAGATGCCCTCAGGCGACCTACAAGAAGAGGAAGGGCCAAATCCAAAGCTGAACCCCAGGAGCTGGGCGAACAAAGAAGAAAAAGGGAAATCTCTCCATGAAGCCTCAGGAGCAGCGGATTAAAAACTCCACAGTCAACTTGACGTACCCTGCATCTTTGGAAAATCTGAATATACAACAAAACATCCCAAAACTGAGGCAGTGGACTTTGGGAGTAACTGCAGACTTAGGGTTTGCTTTCTGCATATAATTTGTTTCTGGTTTTATGTTTATCTTACTTTAGTATTTAGAGCTTATTATCACTGGCAGATTTACTTACTGATTTGGTTGAATTCTTCCTTTTTATACATATATAAATATTTTTCCTTTTTCTCCTTTTGTGACTGTGTATGTATATGCTTCTTTGTGTAATTTTGTCTGTATAGCTTTGCTTCTATCATTTGTCTTAGGGTTCTGTGTGGTGGCTTTTTTTTTTTTAGTATACATTTTACTGCTTGTTATCATTGGTGGATTTGTTTTTTGGATTGGTTGCTCTCTCTTTTTTTTATTACTTTTTTATTTTTTTCTTTTTAATAATATTTTTTACTTTTCAATTTAATTTTTTTTTTCTTTCTTTTTTTTTTCTCCCTTTTCTTCTGAGCCATGTGGCTGACAGAGTCTTGCTGTTCCAGCCAGGTGTCAAGCCTGAGCATCTGAGGTGGGAGAGCTGAGTTCAAGACATGGGTCCACCAGAGACTTCCCGGCCCCACCCGTAATATCAAACAACAAAAGCTCTCTCAGAGATCTCCATCTCAACGCGAAGGCCCAGCTCCACTAAATGACCAGCAAGCTACAGCACCCTATGCCAAACAACTAGCAAGAGAGGAACACAACCCCACGCGTTACCAGAGAGGCAGCCTAAAATCATAATAAGGTTACAGACAACCCAAAACACACCAACAGACGTGGTCCTGCCGACCAGAAAGACAAGATCCAGCCTCATCCACCAGAACACAGGCACCAGTCCCCTCCCCCAGGAAACCTACACAACCCACTGAACCAACCTTACCCACTGGAGGCAGACACCAAAAACAACAGGAACTACGAACCTGCAGCCTGCGAAAAGGAGAGCCCAAACACAGTAAGTTAAGAAAATGAGAAGACAGAGAAATACACAACAGATGAAGGAGCAATGTAAAAACCCACCAGACCAAACAAATGAAGAGGAAATAGTCAGTCTACCTGAAAAAGAGTTCAGAGTAATGATAGTAAAGATGATCCAAAATCCTGGAAATAGAATGGAGAAAATACAAGAAACGTTTAACAAGGACCTAGAAGAACTAAAGAGCAAACAAACAATGATGAACAACACAAAAAATGAAATTAATAATTCTCTAGAAGGAATCAATAGCAGAATAACTGAGGCAGAAGAACAGATAAGTGACCTGAAAATTAAAACAGTGGAAATAACTGTTGCATAGCAGAATAAAGAAAAAAGAATGAAAAGAATTGAAGACAGTCTCATAGACCTCTGGGACAACATTAAATGCACCAACATTCGAATTATAGGGGTCCCAGAAGAAGAAGAGAAAAAGAGAGGGACTGAGAAAATATTTGAAGAGATTATAGTTGAAAACTTCCCTAATATGGGAAAGGAAATAGTCAATCAAGTCCAGGAAGCACAGAGAGTCCCATACAGGATAAATCCAAGGAGAAATACTCCACGACACATATTAATCAAACTATTAAAAATGAAATACAAATAAAAAATATTAAAAGCAGCAAGGGAAAAGCAACAAATAACATACAAGGGAATCCCCATAAGGTTAACAGCTGATCTTTCAGCAGAAACTCGGCAAACCAGAAGGGAGTGGGAGGACATATTTAAAGTGATGAGAGAAAAACCTACAACCAAGATTACTCTACCCAGAAAGGATATCATTCAGATTCGATGGAGAAATTAAACCTTTACAGACAAGCAAAAGCTAAGAGCATTTAGCAACATCAAACCAGTTTAACAACAAATCCTAAAGGAACTTCTCTAGGCAGGAAACACAAGAGAAGGAAAAGACCTACAATAACCAAAAACAATTAATAAAATGGTAATAGGAACACATATATATATATATTTTTTTTTGCGGTACACGGGCCTCTCACTGTTGTGGCCTCTCCCGTCGCGGAGCACAGGCTCCGGACGCGCAGGCTCAGCGGCCATGGCTCACGGGCCTAGCTGCTCCGCGGCATGTGGGATCTTCCCGGAGTGGGGCACAAACTCGTGTCCCCTGCATCGGCAGGCAGACTCTCAACCACTGCACCACCAGGGAAGCCCAGGAACACATATATTAATAACTACCTTAAATGTAAATGGATTAAGTGCTCCAACCAAAACAAATAGACACCTGAATGGGTACAAAAACAAGACCTATATATATGCAGTCTACAATAGACCCACTTCAGACCCAGGGACACATACAAACTGAAAGTGAGGGGATGGAAAAAGATATTCCATGTAAATACAAATCAGAAGGAAGATGGAGTAGCAATTCTCGTATCAGACAAAATAGACTTTAAAATAAAGACTATTACAAGACACAAAGAAGGACACTACATAATGATCAAGGGATCAATCCAAGAAGATATAACAATTGTAAATATTTATACACCCAACATAGGAGCACCTCAATACTTAAGGCGAATACTAACAGCCATAAACAGGGAAATCGATAGTAACACAATCATAGTAGGGGACTTTAACATCCCACTTTCACCAATGGATAGATCATCCAAAATGAAAATAAAAAAGGAAACACAAACATTAAATGATACCTTAAACAAGATGGACTTAATTGATATTTAAAGGACATTCCATCCAAAAACAACAGAATACCCTTTCTTCTCAAGTGCTAATGGAATATTCTCCAGGATAGATCATATCATGGGTCACAAATCAAGCCTTGGTAAATTTAAGAAAATTGAAATTGTATCAAGTATCTTTTCCGACCACAATGCTATGAAACTAGATATCAACTACAGGAAAAAAATCTGTAAAAAATACAAACACATGAAGGCTAAACAATACACTACTAAACAACCAAGAGATCATTGAAGAAATCAAAGGAAAAAACCTAGAAACAAGTGACAATGAAAGCACTATGACCCAAAATGTAGGGTATGCAGCAAAAGCAGTTCTAAGAGGGAGGTTTATAGCAATATAATCCTACCTCAAGAAACAAGAAATATCTCAAATAAACAACCTAAACTTACACCTTAAGGAATTAGAGAAAGAAGAACAAAAAAATCCCAAAGTTAACAGAAGGAAAGAAATCATAAATATCAGATTAGAAATAAATGAAAAAGAAATGGAGAAAAAATAGCTAAGATCAATAAAACTAAAAGCTGGTTCTTTGAGAAGATAAACAAAATTGATAAACCACTAGCCAGACTCATCAAGAATAAAAGGGAGAAGACTCAAATCAACAGAATTAGAAATGAAAAAGGAGAAGTAACAACTGACACTGCAGAGAAACAGAGGATCATGAGAGATTACTACAAGCAACTATATGCCAATGATATGGACAACTTGGAAGAAATGAACAAATTCTTAGAAAAGCACAACCTCCCAAGACTGAACCAGGAAGAAACAGAACACATAAACAGGCCAATCACAAGCACTGAAATTGAAACTGTGATTAAAAATCTTCCAACAGGGCTTCCCTGGTGGCACAGTGTTGAGAGTCCGCCTACCGATGCAGGGGACACGGGTTCGTGCCCTGGTCCAGGAAGATCCCACATGCCGCGGAGCAGCTGCGCCCATGAGCCATGGCCGCTGAGCCTGTGCGTCCAGAGCCTGTGCTCTGCAATGGGAGAGGCCACAACAGTGAGAGGCCCGCGTACTGCAAAAAAAAAAAAATCTTCCAACAAACAAAAGCTCAGGACCCGATGGATTCACAGGCAAATTCTATTAAACATTTAGATAAGAGCTAACACCTACCCTTCTGAACCTCTTCCAAAATATAGTAGAGGGAGGAACTCTCCTAAATTCATCGTACGAGGCCACCATCACCGATAACAAAACCAAAGATGTCACCAAAAAAGAAAATTAGACCAATATCACTGATAAACATAAATGCAAAAATCCTCAACAAAATACTAGCAAACAGAATCCAGCAGCACATTAAAAGGATCATACACCCTGATCAAGTGGGGTTTATTCCAGTAATGCAAGGACTCTTCAATATACACAAATCAATCAATGTGATAAAGCATATTAACGAATTGAAGGAGAAAACCATAGGATCATCTCAATAGACGTAGAAAAAGCTTTCGACAAAATTCAACACCCACTTATGATAAAAACTCTACAGAACATAGTTATAGAGGGAACTTACCTCAACATAATAAAGGCCATATATGACAAACCCACAGCCAACATCATTCTCAATGGTGAAAAACTGAAACCATTTCCACTAAGATCAGGAACAAGACAAGGTTGTCCACTCTCACCACTCTTATTCAACATAGTTTTGGAAGTTTTAGCCACAGCAATCAGATAAGAAAAAGAAATAAAACGAATCCAAATCGGAAAAGAAGAAGTAAAACTGTCACTGTTTGCAGATGACATGATACTATTCATAGAGAATCGCAATGATTGTACCAGAAAACTACTAGAGCTAATCAATGAATTTGGTAAAGTAGCAGGATACAAAATTAATTCACAGAAATCTCCTGCCTTCCTATACACTAATGATGAAAAATCTGAAAGAGAAATTAAGGAAATACTCCCATTTACCATTGCAACAAAAAGAATAAAATACCTAGGAATAAACCTACCTAAGGAGACAAAAGACCTGTATGCAGAAAACTCTAAGACAATGATGAAAGAAATTAAAGATGATACAAACAGATAGAGAGATATACCATGTGCTTGGATTGGAAGAATCAACTTTGTGAAAATGACTATACCACCCAAAGCAATCTACAGATTCAGTGCAATCCCTATCAAACTACCAATGGCATTTTTCACAGAACTAGAACAAAAAATTTCACAATTTTTATGGAAACACAAAAGACCCCGAATAGCCAAAGCAATCTTGAGAAAGAAAACTGGAGCTGGAGGAATCAGGCTCCCTGTCCTCAGACTATACTACAAAGCCACAGTAATCAAGACAGAATGGTATTGCCACAAAAACAGAAATATAGATCAATGGAACAGGATAGAAAGCCCAGAGATCAACCCACGCACATGTGGTCACCTTATTTTTGACAAACGAGGCAAGAATATACAATGGTGGAAAGTCTACAAGGAGAACTACAATACAACCCAGCAATCCCACTACTGGGCATATACCCTGAGAAAACCATAATTAAAAAAGAGACATGTACCACAATGTTCATTGCAGCACTATTTACAATATACAGGACATGTAAGCAACCTAAGTGTCCATCAACAGATGAATGGATACAGAAGATGTGGCACATATATACAATGGAATATTCCTCAGGCATAAAAAGAAACGAAACTGAGTTATTTGTAATGAGGTAGATGGACATAGATACTGTCATACGGAGTAAAGTAAGTCAGAAAGAGAAAAACAAATACCGTATGCTAACACACATATATGGAATCTAAAAAAAATGGTTCTGAAGAACCTAGGGGCAGGACAGGAATAAAGACGCAGACATAGAGAATGGACTTGAGGACACAGGGAGGGGGAAGAGTAAGCTGGGACGAAGTGATAGAGTGGCATGGACATATATACACTACCAAATGTAAAACAGATAGCTAGTGGGAAGCAGTCACATAGCACAGGGAGATCAGCTCGGTGCTTTCTGTCCACCTACCTAGAGGGGTGGGATAGGAAGTGTGGGAGGGAGGTGCAAGCAGGAGATATGGGGATATATGTTTATGTATAGCTGATTCACTTTGTTATACAGCAGAAACTAACTCACCAGTGTAAAGCAATTATACTCCAATAAAGATGTTAAAAAAAAAGATTAATTCACATCATGGCCATTAATATCTAGATAATGTATCCTAAGCCAGGGCTGAAGATTAATGGATATTTTTTTCCTTTTCATTTTGTTAACAAATACATTATCTTACACATTTCCTGTGTTTTAAACAATGCCTCTTTATGACCTCTCTTTCAAACAAACCTGCGCATTCCACCTCTTGTGTTCTCTGTCAAGCTGATTAATCAAGACTTCTGCAGCTTTAATTGTTTCTTGTGCTTTGCTTACTTCAGCTTCAAGTTTGGCAGCTTCTGAAGTCCTGCTCTGAAATCTGTGAAAACATTAAAGTTTAATTAAAGACAACTGGATTTAAGATAGATTTAATTAAATTATGCTTATATAGTAAAGTGAACTTTTATACAATAATTTAATTAACTATAATATTGATAATATTTGCATATAAAATATCATTAATGTAAGAGACACAATACCAACACATACATTTAAAGGGGAACATTCTCACAGGGCCTTGATGTCCTACTACATTATGTAAATCTTATGAATATGACATTCAAAGGCCCAGTCATAATATTGATCTATCTTTTCAGTTTTATTTCATTTTACTCAGTTCAGTAAAACTATATGTCAACATCGGAAGAATTTTATATTCTCAGAAAATGCCCTATCTTTTATCTGCTGTGCCCTTCAACAGGATGTTCCATTTGCCTAGAATACTTTCCACCTCCTTCCTTATCCCTATCTCACCCCTCACTCTAACTCCCTCAAATATATACCTATCAAAAATATAAATAAAATCTTAAAACTCACCTGATATATTCATCCCATCAGATATGTTCTCTCCCTATGTGCCCATTTGCTAAAGTTTAAAACTTTTAAATTATTTTCCTTAAAAATACTTGTACATATATATTATTTTATTAAATATAATAGTAATATTCCTATTACTTAGTCCTTCGACAAATATGTAAGTGCCTTCAAAATGCTCAGGATTCTGCCAATTCTCAGAATAGTTGAAAATAAGTATTACAATTCTCATTTTATAAATATGGAGACTTAAATCCAAACAGATTATTGCACAGGTCTCCCCAACAGTAAGCAGAGGATCTAAAATTCATATATGAGTGTGTCTGATATTAAGTTCCAGGCATTTTACAGTACTTTTATTGCCTCTCTAAGTGCTCTACTCCTCCCTTCCCTAGACATAAGACTCTAGGAGCCACTTGTCCAAAATGGTAGCCACATAAATAAAATTAAAAATTCAATTCCTCAGTCACATTATCCACAAGGTCCTCAGTAATATTATTCAGAAGGTTTTCATAATAATCCTTCCAAAATACTGGTAGTATAGTATAGTGACTAAGAAAAGGAACTTTATGGAGTCAGACAAATACAAGATCTAATGCTTGCTTAGTCATTTACTAACTGCTTAACTTAGGCAAATAAATTTTTCCAATCTTTAGCTTCCTAGTCTGCAAAATGTAAGAATATCCACCTCTCAGTGTTGTTTTAAGTATTAAAAATGATGAATATGTAAAGTGCCTAGGACAACACCTGACACATGCAAATGACTAACAAATGGAGTCAAACATTGGTATCATAAGCTAACCACTCAATAAATATTTGACAATTATCTGAGTATTATTAAGCACTGATTCTGAGCATGTAACACTGAAAATAATATATTATTTTTCTTATACTTCTCTAATTATACCAGGAAGGAAATTATGTGATTTCATTTCTGTATGTCTAACATAAAAAACATTCAGGAATATGAAAAACATTGAATTTATGGGTTTGAAGATTTTTTTGTTTATTCTCTATAAATAAATATATATAAATGTAAAAGAGATAACTGTTTTCTAACGCTGTAGAGAAAAAAAAATTCATAGTTTTCAGTCTGATGAATTTTTTTCTTGGTGCAATAATTTGCATTTCTTTCATAAGAAAGAAAAGGATACATAACACACCACTTAAAGAAAAAATATGTTTATAGAAAAGGTTTACTCTCATAAAACTGAAAGCAAGTGATAACATATGCTATATTTAATGACACATTCTCCAGTTTTCCAATCTTCACAATTCTTAAAGGAAAATGCTTCCACATTTATAATAATTCCCATACCAATATTTTCTATCCTATATTAAAAAGCAATCACAGGAACACAGAGGTACATGAAAGGTTTTAAGATTAATCACATTCACAAATGCTTCTTAAATTTGAGAATAATATTTGCATGAAGGTATATTTTTTAATACCAAAAAGGGCAAAGTTAAAACGACAAAAATTTTTTAACATGATCATATACCTCTGGAAATATTATGGAATAGGTGGTCCTATAGCATCATCTGAAATAAAGGAGTCTAAAATCTTGAAGTCAAAATTATAAAGAAATGGGAATACCAAATGTAAACACTCCCAGCATTAACACATTACATTCAATTCTTCCTGCTCAATTTTCCAATGCTTGAGAATACAGAAACTTAAAATATTTTTGTTCTTATTAAATGTTTTTAAAAAGGAAGACATTCTATATTATTTTACATCCTTCCCCCTTTTAGAGATACCAAAAAATTAAGACAGTGATTATAACTAAGATTTTCAAAATTTAAGTATTAGTTGAGGTATGTTTTCAAATATTCAAAATACATTTCAAAACTTAACTTACTTTTCTCTGAGTTCTGACACTTTTTGACCAACAGAATTAAGAAGCTCCTCTAGTTTCCTTTTTCTGTCTTCAGTTTTCCGCAAATTTCTAAAATATAATTCAATTTTATAAGTCATTCTACTTTAGTTATCGACAAAAAGCCACAACAGCACCTTAAAATGTAATTGTGCAGTAAATAAATGACAATGAAAACTATCAATAATTCAGTAGTTATAATACCTTCACTTAGAATTTGATTTGAAAAGCCATGCTATAATTAAGTGTATTCTCTGACCCAACCATACCACTTCCAGGAATCTATATTTTAAAACACTTGTGCCCACAGATTTCTAGATAAAAATGGAAGACTAAAAGTATTCACTTATCTTCTATCCCTTCTAAAATCCTACTAAAATGAAACCAAGGGAATAAATTAAAACATACACGCACAAGAATAAAGACAAAGAAAGAGAAAAGTACTACAAAGGAGTAATTTTAATAAAATTTTGAAAGGTGATAACTGACATACCAAAATACAAAAGGGCAAAAGTTAAATGACTGCAGGAAGATAGGTGAAAAGCAGTATTCAAAAATGTTCAGGAAATGTAGACAACAGGTACCTCTGAAGAAAATAATAGGGCTAAATACCGAAGATTGTTTAATAATTGATAATACAACATTTGACCTCAGAATCCCTCCTGCATTGAGAGCAGACTTTCCTCTACATACATCCCTGAAAGTCAAACCTTATGCCCCTTACCCACCCCCAACCACCCCTACTCAATCCCTAGGCAGAAGATATTAGGATTCTTCTAGAGAAATGACTGGCTTACCCCTCTCAAAAATACCCACAAATATTGAGAAGTTGTCATCAAATGGCCAGTCCACACTGCCATGCACTGCTGGGCATTTGTGCATTGCACAAATCAACTTGAGTTTTTGTCTAAACACAGATTTCAAGGTCTCATTCCCCAGCATATCTGATTCAATAAGCCTTGATGGAGATCAAAAATTTGCTCTTTTAACAATTTCCCAGGTAACATTGATGCTGCTGGTTCAGGGACCACATTTTGAGAACTACTATAATAGAATAAGGCCTTCAAAATCATGAGATTAATCTATTTCTAGTCTAGTATTTTAAACCCAGCCCAACTATGATCACATATAATAGTATATAATACAGATAATTTTAGACATGCAAATCTCAAAATATTTTTCATCCCATATAACCTTGCTTAAGAAGCTACTATGGAGGATGTGTTCCAGAAAAATGAGGGACTAACTAAGAAAGAGAAAGACAAAGACCCAAAATAAGAGAATATGATCAGAAAAGAGACAAATATAACCCCAGAATAATGGTGAAAAGCAATCTCAAGATAACTTAAGCTGTAGACTGCAGGCCTGGGGAAGAACTAACTCACCTTGAAACAGGAGGACACAAGGCTCTAAGTAGGAGAGTACTAAGAAAAAATTAAATAGAACACATAGATTCCAAATACGTTTTAGGGTCTGACAAAAAGACTATGAATAAATATGTGATACATAAATGGAAAAAAAATAATCAATTGAAAAAATAAGGCAATTATTAAGCATAACAAAAGGTATACAATGAAATATACTCATAAAACATGATATGTCTAAGCTGTAAAAAATATTTATATAATCAAAATATATAATCATATTTAATATGATTTAACACAAACATTTCATGTAATTATATTGAAAAAATAAGAAACTTAGGCAGCTAAAAATCTCCTTGTGTAGAGTAAGAAGTAATAGATAATTTCAAAAGGTGAATGATCATGAACATATCTCTTAGTCTGCATTTAGAAAAAATGAGATAAAATATAATACTAACTTAGTAACAATAGCAAATTAAAAGTTTAAGCCCCAAAAGTAAATTGTTAAATTTTCCCCACACCTGCCAGATAATGTTTTGGAAATAATATACTAAAAGTGTCCTAAAACTTAGAGGAAAAAATATAAAAGCTCTAAATTTCTAAAATCTACTTTTTGTACTTTGACAGTATTCCTTCACAAAATTTTGGCTCTTTCTAAAGGAACTTCTACCAACTTATCTTTCCAACAACTTAACAGAGAAGGAAAAAAGTGAGCTGATTCCGCTATACATCTTTTAATTGCTTTTTCTTTTTTTGTTCTATTTAACTTTTTTTTTTTTCTTTAATGATGTATAGTTAATTTACAATACTGTGTTAGTTTCAGGTGTACAGCATAGTGATCCAGTTTGCTTTTTTTTTGCAGATTATATTCCATTGTAGATTGTAAGATATTGAATAAAATTCCCTGTGCTATACAGTAAAACCTTGTTGCTTATCTATTTTATGTATAATAGTCTATGTCTTTTAATAATATATGCCTAACCTATCCCTCACTCTCTCTCTCCTTTTGTAACCATAAATTTGTATTATATGTCTGTAAGTCTGCTTCTATTTTGTATATAGATTCATTTTGTGTATCTTCTTTATCCATTCATCTGTCGATGGACATTTAGGTGGCTTCCATGTCTTGGCTATTGTAAACAGTGCTGCAATGAACACTGGGGTGCATGTATCTTTTCAAATTCTAGTTTTCTCCAGATATATGCCCAGGAGTGGGATTGCAAGATCATATGGTAGCTCTACTTTTAGTTTTTTAAGGAACCTCCATACTGTTTTCCATAGTGGCTGCACCAGTTTACATTCCCACCAACAGTGTAAGAGGGCTCCCTTTCTCCACACCCTCTCCGGCATTTATTATTTGTGGACTTTTTGATGATATCCATTCTGACTTGTGTGAGGTGATACCTCATTGGGGTTTTGATTTGCATTTCTCTAATAATAAGTGATGATGAGCATCTTTTCATGTGCCTGTTGGCCATTTGTATGTCTTCTTTGGAGAAATGTCTATTTAGGCCTTCTGTCCATTTTTTTATTGGGTTGTTTAAATTTTTGTTAATGAGTTGTATTGTTTGCATATTTATCCCTTGTCAGTCACACTGCTTGCAAATATTTTTTTCCCATTCTGTAGGTTTTCTTTTCATTTTGTTGATGGTTTCCTTTGCTGTGCAAAAGCTCTTCAGTTTGATTAGGTGCCATTTGTTTATTTTTGCTTTTATTTCTTTTGCCTTATGTGACTGATCCAAGAAAATATTGCTATGATTTATGTCAGAAAATGTTTTTGCCTATGTTCTGTTCTAGGAGTTTTATGTGCCATGTCTTATATTTAGGTCTTTAAACTATTTTGAGTTTATTTTTGTATATGGTGTGAGGGAGTGTTCTAATTTCATTGATTTACATGTAGCTGTCCAGCTTTCCCAACACCACTTGTTAAAGAAACTGTCTTTTCTCCATTGTATATTCTTGCCTCCTTTGTCATAGACCATGGGTGCATGGGTTTATTTCTGGGCTGTCTATTCTGTTCCATTGATCTATATGTCTGTTTTTGCGCCAATACTACACTGTTTTGATTACTGTAGCTTTGTAGTATAGTCTGAGGTCTGGAAGGGGTATGCCTCCAACTTTATTCTTTTTCCTCAGGATTGCTTTGGCAATTCTGGGTCTTTTGGAGTTCCATATAAATTTTAGGATTATTTGTTCTAGTTGTGTGAAAAATGTCATGAGTATTTTGATAGAGATTGCATTAAATCTGTATATTACTTTGGGTAGTACAATCATTTTAACAATATTAATTCCTCCAATCCAAGAGCATTGGATATCTTTTTGTCTCTTTGAATCATCCTCAATTTTCTTTATACCAATGTTTTACAGCTTTCAGCATATATGTCTTTCACCTCCTCAGTTAAGTTTATTCCTAGGTATTTTACTTTTTTTGACACGATTTTAAACAGGATTTTTTTTTTTTTTTGCTTTCTCTTTCTGATATTTGTTAGTGTAAAGAAACACAACAAATTTCCATGTATTAATCTTGTATCCTGCTACCTTTCTGAACTCATTTATTAGTTCTAATAGATTTTGTGTGGAGACTTTGGGGTTCTCTTTATAGAGTATCATGTCATCTGAAGTAGTGACAGTTTTCAATCTTTCCTTCCAATTCGTAAACCTTTTACTTCTTTTTCTTGTCTGACTGCTGTAGTTAGGTCTTCCACTACAATGCTGAATAGAACTGGTGAGAGTGGATATCCTTGTCTTGTTCTTGCATTTACCGGGAAGCCTTTCAGCTTTTCACCATTGAGTATTATGTTGGCTATGGGTCTGTCATAAATGGCTTTTATTATGTTCAGATATGTTCCCTATATACCCATTTGGGTGAGAGTTTTTATCATGAATGGATATTGAACTTTGTCAAATGCTTTTTCTACAGCTATTGAGATGATGATCTGGTTTCTGTCTTTGCTTTTGTTAATGTGGTGTATCACACTGACTGATTCACATATTTTGAACCATCCTTGTGATCCTGGAATGAACCCAGCTTTATCATGGTGTATGATCCTTTTCATGTATTGTTGGATTCAATTTGCTAATATTTTGCTGAAGACTTTTACGTCTAAATTCATCAAAGATATTGGCCTGTAAATTTCTTTTTTTGTAGTGTCTTTGTCTGGTTTTGGCATCAGGATAACGGTGGGCTCATAGATTGAATTTGGAAGTGTTCCCTCCTCTTCAATTTTTTGGAATAGTTTTAGAAGGACTGGTATGAGTTCTTCCTTGTATGTTTGGTAGAATTTCCCAGTGAAGCCATCCACTCCAGGGCTTTTGTTTGCAAGGAGGTTTTTTTATTATTATTATTACATATTCTACTGCACTTCTAGTGATCAGTCTGTTAAAGTTATCCATTTCTTCTGGACTCAATTTTGACAGGCTGTATGTTCCTAGAAACTTGTTCATTTCTTCTAGGTTGTCTAATTTGTTAGTATAAAACTGTTCATGGTATTCGTATAATTTTTTGTATTTCTCTGGTATCAGTTGTTATTTCTCCTCTTTCATTTATTATTTTATTTATTGGAGTCATTTCTCTTTTGTTCTTGGTGAGTCTCTCTGGAGGTTTGTTGATTTACCTTTTCAAACTACCAGCTCTTGGTTTTATTGATCTTTTCTATTATTTTTTATCTCTTATTTTATTTATTTCCCCTTGAACTTTATTATTTTGTTCCTTCTGTTAACTTTGGATTTTGTTTATCCTTCTTTCTTATTCATTTTGGTGGTAGGTTAGGTTGTTTGAGATTTTTCTTGTTACTTGAGGAAGGCCTGTATGTCACTATAAATTTCCCTCTTAAAACTGTTTTGCTGCATCCCACAGATTTTGTAAGGTTGTGTTTTCATTGTCATTTGTCTCAAGGTATTTTCTGATTTATTCTTTGATTTCATTGTTGAGCCACTGTCTTTTTAGTAGCTTGTTGTTTTGTCTCCATGTGTTTGTTCTTTTCCTATTTTGCTTTCTGTAGTTTATTTCTAGTTCCATACCACTGTGGTCAGAAAAGATGCTTGAAATAATATCTATCCTCTTAAATTTGTTGAGGCTTGTTCTGTGATCTAGTATGTTATCTATCCTAGATAATCTTCTATGTGAGCTTGAAAGGAACATGTATTCTGTTTTTGTTTTGGACGTAGTGCCCTGTAGACATCAATTAAGTCCAACTGCTCTATTGTATCATTTAGGAACGTTCTTGCCGTATTGATTTTCTGTCTGGATGATCTGTCCATTGATGTCAGTGGGGTGTTAAAGACTCCTACTATTATTGTATCATTGTCAATTTCTCCCTTTATGTCTTCTAGCATTTGTTTTATATACTTAGGTGCTCCTACAGTACAAGTGTAATATCCTCTTCTTATATTGATCACTTTATCATTATATAATGCCCTTTTTCTTTCTTTATGGCTTTTGTTTTAAAGTCTATTTTGTCTGATAGGAGTATTGTTACCCCCACTTTCTTGTTGTTTCCATTTGCGTGAATTCTCTTTCTCCATCACCTTTCAGTATATGTGTATCTTTCATCCTGATGTTAGTCTTCTGAAGGCAGCAAATTGTAGTTTCTTGGTTTTTTCCTCCAATCTGCCACTCTGTCTTTTGATTAGAGCATTTAGTCCAGTGACATTTAACGTAATTATTGATAAGTATGTATTTACTGCCATTTTAATCCTTGCTTTCCAGTTGCTTTTGTAGTTCTTCACTGTGCAGTTTTTTTTTCCTTTGGCAAGGGGAGGGGGTTGATGTTTTTCTTTTGTAGTATGCTTGAGTTCTTTCTTTTTGGTGAATCTATTGTACGTTTCTGATTTGAGGTTACCATGGAGTTCAAGTATGTTGACCCATAATTATATCTATTTGCTTTAAATTGATAGTCATTCAAGTTCGTATTTTTTAAAAATCTACATTTTTATACTCCCCTCCCCTACATTTTGTGATTTTGATATCCTATTTTATACTGTCATGCTTATCCTTTTACTGTTAATTGTAATTAAAATTACTTTCACAATTATATTATTATTTTTTAATCTATGTATTGGTTTTTAAAAGTGATCTTGAATCCTTTTATATATTTGCCTTTCCTATTCTGATTTTCCCTTTCCTACAGATTCTTGCTTCTTTTCTATTTAGAGAAGACCCTTCAATATTTCTTTTAGGGTAGGTTTAGTATTGCTGGATTCTTTTAGTTTTTGCTTCTCTGAAAAATTCTTTAGCTCTCCTTCTATTCCAAATGATAATCTTGCTAGGAACAGCATCCTAGGTTGCAGGCTTTGCCCTTCAGCACTTTGAATATATCATGCCATCCCTACTAGCCTGTAGAGTTTCTGCAGAGAAATAAGCTGATAGCCTTTTGGTGGTTTCCCCTGTAACTAAATCTTTGTTTTTCTCTTGCTGCCTTTAGAATCCTCTCTTTAACTTTTGCCATTTTAATTAATATATGATTTAGTGTGGGTCTGTTTGGGTTCATCTTGTTTGGGACTCTCTGTGCTTACTGTACTTGGGTATCTGTTTACTCCTTTAGGTTTGAGAAGTCTTCAGCCATATTTTCTTCAAATACATTTTCAACCCCCTTCTCTCATCTCCTTCTGAAACCCCTGTTATGCATAGGTTAGCATGTTTTATATTATCCCATAGATCTGATATGTTGATTTCATTTTTTTTTTCATTTGTCTTTCTGTCTGCTGTTCTGATTGGGTGATTTCCATTATTCTATCTCCAGATCACTTATTTATTCTTTTGTGTCATTTAGTCTGCTATTCATTGCTTCTAGATTGGTTTTATCTTGGGAATTGAATTGTCTATTTTTGATTGGCTCCTCTTTATAGTTTCTAGGTCCTTGTTACAGTGATCTGTGTTTCTATCGATAATCTTTCTTAATTCAGTTAGCATTTTTATTACCTCCTCTTTGAATTCAGGGTCTAGTAGACTGCTGCATGGTCTGTTTCATTATTTGTTCTTACAGGGGATTTATCTTGTTCTTTTAATTGGAAGTAGTTCCTCTCCCTTTTCATTTTACTTAACTTTCTTTGTCTCTATGAATTTAGCAGAAACAGTTATCTGCTGTGGTCTTGAAGGGGTGTTTTTATGTGGGAACATCACTGTGTAGACTGTGTGAATCCAATATTTTTGGTGTGAGGGCTGGTTTCAGTTGGACGCCAGCCACATCATTCCTCAGGGTGTGTGGGCTATTATCCCCTTGATAGGTGGTATGGCTGGTGTTGTAGCATCTAGAGCCTGTACAAGATGTGAGGTGGGACTTTTTCTCTGCTCCATGGCTGTCAATGACCTGTCAGGGGTGAGGTCTGCTCCCCAGTTGTTGGAGTAGAAGCCCTGATGGTCAGGCTCAATCAGTTTCCACTGTCCATGAGTTCAAGTCCTGCCCAAAAGGAGGTGATTGCTGAAGCAAGTAAGGCCCATGCAGTCACAGAGGACCTATGCATCACCCGTGTAGGCATTCACGTTTCTGCTCAGAAGCAACCCAAGGTTGAATCCCTTTCTCTGCTGTGTTCATCTGAGATCTAGTGCAAGGCTATGGTCTGAAGTAGGCTGGGGCTGACGGCTGGGGCATTGTGGCTGCAGGAATTGAAGTGACTGCACTGCCACCAGAGATCTGGGCTGCCTCTGTGGCAGTGTTCTCACAGGACCTGTCTGCCCCAGATCTACTGCTAAGCTGTGGTATGGAGTGAGTGGAGCCAGAGCCAGGGTGCTCTCACTGGGAGATGAAAGGCTCTGTACTCCTGAGCATGCTGATGACAACTGCTACCATCCCACCTGGACCACACCCCAGTCCCTTGGGCTGTGTCTCTCTCAAGGCCTGTCTGCCTGAGCTTCAGTGCTTAGTCACTGGGCATTTCTGTGGCACTGCTCATGTGCACACTGACGATGGCCTCCATGGCTCCACCGGATCATACCCCAGCCTCCCCAGTCTGTCTCTCCATAGCTAGACCGAGTCTGTGTGCAAATCTTGCATCAGGGATGCAGTGAGTGGGCCTGGGTTGCTTGCCCATTACGATTGGGAAGTGGTAAGGCAGCACCCACTAATGCAAAACTCTCTCGACCCTGATTGTTAGCAAGCCAGCATGCGAGCACTCCTCACAAGTAGAGTCTAGGCTTTTCCAGCCCTTCTGTCTGTCTCAGTAGATTTCCCAGCAGGCGAGGGGGACTTTCTCTTCCACGCAGGAGCCCAGGACTGGTATGCCCAGTGTGTGGCTCAACCTCCTCGCTCTTCAAGTCAAGGGTCCACCCATATAGAACTTTTCTTTCTTACAGATCCTTCCTAGGGGCTCAGTTCCTGACCAAATGCCTTTTTTTTCTGTCCTACCCAATTATGTACAGATCTTCCTTGCAGCTTTAATTGTACAGTTCTTCTGCCAGTTTCTAGTCAGTTTCCCATGATAATTGTTCCACATGTAGATGTATTTTTGATGTGTTTGTGAGGTGAGGTGAGCTCCACATCCTCCACTCCATCATCTTGATCTACATTCTTAATTTGTATTTAAATGACTCAGTGTTGTCAGCTGCCTTTTTAGATACAGACAAGAAATAAATCCTAATAATATAACTAGGCCATCAGATTGATGAAAATAAAGGTTAGAACTATTTATATTTTATGTTTCACTTACGATTCTAATCCTGCCTGTTCAGTTTCCAAAGGCTGAATTCGTTCCAAGACATGGGAGTACTGGACATTGGCTTTAACCCAGGCAGCTAAAGGAGCAGCTGCGGTACTGGCACGCTTGGCATTCTGAAAAATACATCAGAAATTATTCCGCATCCTAACTTAATTTCAAATAAAGGCAAAGTTAATTCTAGTGTATTTTCTTTAAGCATTTGTTTAATAACTTATCCCGAATAATGAAGTTTTTGGTTTATAGCAAAAATAAAGTGAATTGCTATTTTGATTAAGTGAAAAATACATACACTATTTTTTCTTAAGAATAAATCTTTTTGAACCACATACAATCTTTAATATAATGACATTTTATTGACAAAAGTAATTATTAGCCACGTTTAAAATGAATACATGTGCCGTCCACAACGATGTTCAAGCACCAATTCTTTCTCTTCAATATACAAGATAGATCTTTATTAGATAAAAGCAATTTTCAAACAATTGCTATTGGTGTCAAAGAAGAAGTACATGACATTTTGAATAAAGGATATAAAAAAGACCAGAATCATGGAATTTAAACTGTTCGCTGAAATTATATATAAGTATCCCAAGAGAGATAACTGTTATTATATGACAAGTATACTAGAAGAAATAAAAGCATACAGGCAAGTTGGAAGTTATGACTAGTTAGGAACTTACCACTGACAGCAGATCATAAGATTCAAAAACCACTTAAGATAATAAACCTTCCCCCAACTCTCTAGATTCTACAATAGTTTACCTAATTCTTCTGGTAAATGCTTCCCAGCTATAATACTTACAACTTATTATAATGAACTTTTAGTTTTTAGGTAAACTAAACAATCAATAATGATAAATCATCATATTTTGACAAGGAGAATATTATATAGTATGGAAAGGGAATTTATGGCACAACTGTTAAAAATTACCTTTGGATCAAAAGATCCTTTATTTTTAAAAAGAAGTTCTTCAACACTCTCTCTTATTTCCTTTGGAATATTTCGTGCATCAAAGGTTGCTATGTCTTCTCTCACACCTCTCTTTGCAAGGAAACTGAAATTAAAGCATAGTACTTCAAATAAGGCTAAATAAAGTTTGCTATTTTTAACAAAATTATCAATTTAACAAAGTGGTGTATACAATACTTTTAATCTATTAGTTAACCAAAAAATAGGGTACTTTTAAAGTACTTAAGCTTCTAAAGTACCATTCGTCATTTTTTATAGACGAGGATCTCCAGAACGATGCACAACAGTTTTTCTAATGTTCTGTGAATACACTGAAGCAATAAAATGAAGGAATTATAATCTTGAACTCTACCCAAATCCCTTTTTGTGAACCCCTGGGTACTAATACATTCTAGGATATGCAAGAAAATATTCTGACTCCTTTATAAGAAAGATTTTAAAGTGCTCCCTCAATCTAAATCTTCTCTCCCATTTCAGATAGAGAAAGAACTCTACTATCAACCTAAGTCCTAAAATGGAATTGAACAACAGCACAAACCACAATACCATTGTTATACTGTGAAACCTAAAGCTGCATAATTGCATATTGAGTTAATAATCAGCCTTTTCTCTTCCAGTTTACATCACTCTTATATAATTTATGGGGCTCTCGCCTGCTCCCTGTGTCTCTCTGTCTCTGCCAAGAATCCAAGATTCTTTTTGAGAATAGTGACTATATTTATTTCATCAGTAAATCACAGTAAACACAATGCTCTATACTGTGTGAGGACCAAATAAATATTTGTTTATTAAGATGTTCTTAAAGACTTTAAGGCATTCCTGTTTTCCTTTGACACTTTTAACAATCACTTATAGAGAAAGGAAAATATAGATCTTGATATATGATTACATAGACCATCTTGAAATATCAGGGGAAAGTGTGTAACCAGGTAGGTACTTAGATGAAATTCAGTTTGAGAAGCAATATAAGAAATATTTAAAAATATGAAAGAATGTATAATTCATTGGTGAAATAACATTTTTCACAAATTCAAAAACTTACCTTTTCATGCTCACCCAAGATGTATCAAAGATACCCATTATTCTTAAAACTCCTTCAAGAATGTCCCTGATTACATCAGGTGGCATACGCAATGAACGAATTTCTGAAAGAGATTCTGGCTTAATGTTTCCAACTGCTAGTTTAGCTTCATTGACTAGAGGCTAGAACACGAAAAGGGCATTTTTACTTTCAAAAAATATATATGAAAAAAATCACTAACTCTTTACAAATAATGTTTTATTGTCATTTTATTAAAAATGACTCTAGTTATTAATATCCATTCTCTTCAAATATCAAAATGCCCTGAAACACACAAAAAGTACAAAATGTTCAAATTGAGAAAGTAAGAGTTTCTTCTCACCACAACTACAACAGCCTAATTTGGAAAATCTAATTTGTTTTGAGACAATTTGCCATTTTCAAGAGGCTCTTTATATGCTAAGACTTGTTTGCTTATTTAATCAAGTCTCAAGAAAAAAAGCCTAAGAGTTTATCTTAATTTATCTACAAAATATTTTTTCCTCTACAGTCAAAACAACATGGTTCACACAAAACAAAGATTATTTTTAACAACCATCAGTTAATTTGCTTACTCCTCCTAGCAGATTTTCCTTCCTGCTTCTCTTTTATAAATAGTATTGAGTGAAAGCCACATTGATAATACTATTAGAAAGTGACTTATGCTTTAAACTCCTATGTAAAGTTGGTAATCAAAAATGTAAATGGCTCTTACACTGTTTCTTTTTTTTTTAAACTTACCTGTACTTCTTTTAATTCATCATCAATTTTGTTTTTCCTTTCTTCAATTTTAATGACTTCTTCTGCTATTCTGTGTTTTAGTCTTTCAAGTTCTGTCTTTTGTTCACTAGCATCCTACAGGAATATTTAAATAGCATTCCAATCAATTTTAATGCACTCAACATTTAAAAGCATGATACCAAAAATGTTATTTTAAAATAGCACTTTCTATTAAATGCTTTTCTAATATTAATTGGCATAAGAGTTTCTAAAATGCCTAGGAAACTGATGATATAAATTACTGTATGTTTACTATTAAGAAGTATGCTTTATTTATTTTTTTCTGAATAGCAAAGTAATAAATGCTTACTATTTAAAAATCAAACATGTCTGAAATGCATAATTTAGAAAATGATCATAATAATACACATTTAACACTTGTAACAACCCTGAGATAAATATTATTATGCTTATTTCATAAATAAGAAAACTGAAAATAGAAGTCTTCTATAATTCTAATAGTAGAATACTAATAATTCTTAGAGACAATCTATAGTGTATTAGAAGTTTGTTTCTAGACTTTATTTTAGACAAAAATTAATTGAGGGCTTCCCTGGTGGCGCAGTGGTTGAGAATCTGCCTGCTAGCGCAGGGGACACAGGTTCGAGCCCTGGTCTGGGAAGATCCCACATGCCGCGGAGCAACAGGGCCCGTGAGCCACAACTACTGAGCCTGCACGTCTGGAGTCTGTACTCCACAACAAGAGAAGCCGCGATAGTGAGAGGCCCACGCACCGCGATGAAGAGTGGCCCCCGTTTGCCGCAACTAGAGAAAGCCCTCGCACAGAAATGAAAACCCAACACAGCCATAAATAAATAAATAAATAAATAAATAAATAAAAAGCCAAGCATTTAAAAAAAAGAGCAGGCTTTAAAAAAAAAATAATTGAAATCATGACACAATAATATGGCAAATATATGAACAAAAATTAGTAAAGATTCAAAGAACACTAAATGATATATTAACACATGACCTCTTTGCTCATGAATACAAAAATCAAGGGTCTCACATATATAAAAATGGATGAACATTATGAATGTTTGTGTCTGACTTATTTATTTATTATACTATAAAAAAAACCAAGGGAAAAAATTTGTCAAGAAACCTTCCAAGAATCGTAACAACAGTGATTCTCAACCATATTATAATCATTCAAGGAGTTTAAAAACTAATGCTTGGCATCCTCTCTAGACTTATTGTGGTAATCATGTCACATTATATACATATACAGAATCATTGTACACCTGAAACTAATATTGTGCTATGAGTCAATTATATCTCAATTAAATCAAAAAAAGAAGAGACCAGAGAATTTTCTTCTCTCTCTCTCTCCCTTCCTGAACTGGAATAAATTTCTGTTGTTTAAACCAACAACAAGAACAATACTAACGCCTTGTGTCCTATTGCCAATATATTGATTCTTCAGGTACCTGACACGTGAGCGCAATTGATATCTTCTATGTTCCACAAGCATTTCTACCTGTGTATCTCTGCTACCGCTCCTCAACAGGGAAAGTTCTTTTCTCCATCTCCACAATATCAAAATCACCCTTACAGGCCCAATTCACGTGCTTCGTGTTTTATTAAACTATTCCAATTGTAAGTTATATCTATTCTGAGTGACTACAGCATTTAGTGTGTTCTTTCCTTATGTCACAAACCTAGAGTTGCTAGCTTTAAAAGTTGTATGGTTTGGTATTTAAGCTGTCTCTCCCTACCATACTTATGTATAAAATAACAAACAGAAATGTCTCCAATTTATAGTTGAGCAAAATTATTAACTTATAATACAAGATGCAGAGTTATTCTTCTGGGTCTCTACTAAATAATACAATTAGCTACAGTCTTAGAAATACCTCTTCCCAGAACAGTCCAGAGAAAAGAATAGCATAGTACTCAATGTATCTTAATAATGTTCACTAGTTTGAAGGTACATAGGCACACGGAGTGCTGAATATTTTCCTTTTGTAAATATATAGTTATCAATGATATTATTCTTTATGAAGCTTTTACTTTTTTCAAATTACTCTTTAAAGGTAAGAAATTTAAAGGCGTTCCAATCGCAGCAACAGAAGCTAGGAGAATACGGAACGATGCCTTCAATTTCCTGAAGGGAAAAAAAAGTATTTGATACATATTCTTAACAATAAAAATGACTAGCTGCTTCAGATAAATATTTATATTACTTGGTTCTAAAATTCCTTGATAAAAAATTATGCTAAAGTTTTACAGTATGAAAATTAAATTTATTATCTGATCTATTACTTCCAGGTCAGGCAGTCCATAAATTTATCTTGTAAACACTGAATGTGTATATAATCATCAATTATCTGCAAATGTTATTGCTTTGAAGATTTTCCATCTGCCAAGGAATTTGTTTTGACATGCCAGGTGAAATCTTTTGCTTATGCCATTCAAATCAGTCCAGATCTTCTCCTCTTGAGAAGTTCACAATAAACAAACCTCCCTTCCACGCTCAGATTTTCAATGAAGATGACCAAACATGAAAAGAAAGCTTTTTTTGTGAATAACTAAGAATTATTCTTTAACTGAGAATAAAGCAATCATATAAGAAAAATAATAATAAAACATATTCAGAAGAAAAAAAATATTCAGGAAAAATAAAACTTCATAAAATATCCTCTGAGAGCTAGTTGGAGATACTGCAACAATGAGACAATAACAAATAAGGACACTACTGCCAAAAGGAAACATCTAGAGATTTTTTTAAATCTCCTGAGAAATAATTTAACAGAAATGAAAAACTCAATAGGAGGGTTAAAAAATAAAGTTGAAGAAATTTTGAAGAAAGTAGAGCACATAGAGAAGAAAAAAAGTGAGAAAATATTAAGAAAATTAGAGAACCAGACCAGTAAGCCCAAAGCCCAAATAATAAGAATTCTAAAAAGCAAGAACAGAGAAATAAAGGAAAAGGATTTATCAATAGAATAATTTAAGGAGATTTCCCAGAACTGAAGGAGATAAATTTTCAGGTAGAAAGAACCCACACTGGACACAGTAGATGAAAATAAACCTAAACCAAAGCAAATCACCACATCTTTCAGAAAAATGGAAACAAAGATCTAAAATAGATTCCAAGTGAGAAAATAAAAAACAACAAGTCACCCCAAAACAGATCAGGAATTAAAATAGCTTTGAGTGTTTCAATCACAACAATGGAATCTAGGAGAAAATGGAACAATGCCTTCAAAATCCAGAATACTATTCCCAGCACACAACCAACCAACCAACCAAGGACAGAGAAGAATGTTCATATATGTGAGATCTCAAAATTTATCGCCCATGTATCCTTTCTCACAAAGCTTTTGGGGATAGGCTCCACAGAAACGAAGGCGTAAACCAAGATGATAAAGAATGATCTCAGGACAGCAGCTGTAACCAGGCAAAAAATGAAACAAGCCAGAAGGCTCTAGGAGAGAATGCTGCAGGTGGCTGATGAAAATTAAAAAATAGCTGAGGGCTTGTGAAGTCTTCACAGAATATTTAGAACACATTTTTAAATACGCAGTTTATGGAGTCATACCACTCCCCTTCCCAACTATCAGAAGTTTGGAAAAAAGGTTACTCTTCTGAGAAACTCAGTCAAAGAAGCTCTGGATTTGTAATTACCAGGCTAAGCACTACAAAGCTAAGGGCTAGAATGAGGTCTCATACTAAAAAATAAGGGGATTACATTTCCTTGCTGATTAATGATGTTGAGCATCTATCTTTTCATATATTTACTGGCCCCTTTATAAGTCTTTTTTCATGAAGGGCAGGTTCAAATCTTTTGCCTATTTTTAAATTGTATTGTTAGTTTTATTAGTATTGAGTTGTAATCACTTCTATACATGCTGGATACAAGTCTTTTATCAAATACATGTTTGTAAATATTTTCTCCCAGTCTGTGACTTGCCTTTCATTTTCTTTGGAATTTATTTCAAAGAGCACAGGTTTTAATTTTGATAAGATCCTATTTATCATTTATTTTCTTCTTCTATTTTGGTATCATATCTAAGAAAGCTCTGCCTCACCCAACATCATAAAGATTTTCTCTCATATCTTCTTCTAAAGTTTTATAATTTTATGCTCTACATTTAGGTCTATGATCCATGTCGAGTTACTTTTCATATAAGTTGTAAGGTAAAGGCTTGAGGTTTTTTTTTTCCTCTCTTCATGGATCTCCAAATATTCCAGTACCACTTTTTAAAAAGATCACCCTTTCCCCATTTAAACAGTATTTTTGTATACAATTAATTGACCATGTATGCATGAGTCTGTTTCTGGATGCCACAGGGTTCCGATAGTCGCTATGCCTATCATTACACCAATATTACCCTACCTTGACTACTGCAGCTTTATAGTAAGTCTTTATATCATAAGCCCTCCAACTTTGTTATTTTTAAGACTTTTTTATGCTATTTACTTTTACTGAGATATATACACTAGTCTGATAAACACTGAAGTTAATTTAAATAAAAGAGGCATTGGACTTCAAGTAAGGTTAATAGTCACCCACATTGAGATGGGGAAACATATTTAAGACAAATCAGGGAGGTAAAACTAACAGAATTTAATGATTCATTAGAGTCATGAATTGAGGGAACAGAAATCTAACATAATTTATAAATTCTGTCTTGAATAATTAGCTATAGTGTAGTACCATAAACTGAGGAAAGGAATACAGAAAAGGAAATTATAAGTTCAGTTTTTAATCTGTTTTGAATTGTGAGACTTTCAAGAAGACATGTCTAACAGATAATCAGCTACTTGAGTCTGAAGTTCAGAGGAAGGATAAGGCTGAAGGACAAAAAAGATGGATTTGGTGGTAATCAGTATGTAATCAGTACTAAAAAGCAAGGTAATGGACAGGAGCATACTGAGAGGGTGTGCAAATGTAAAAGAATACCCAAGCAAGAAAGAACAGAGAGAAATCTCCCTTGAGAGGGTTCAACAAAAGAAAGGCAATGTTAAAAGAGGATATAAACAAAATATTAAAAATATCATGAAAGTATAAATAGAATGAATAAAGATTTTGTAAATCTTGAGAATATTTAAAACAGGGAAAACCCCTGAAGCCTAAAAGAGATATTAAGAAAAATAAAAGGAAATATTAACTAACAGAGGGTAAACAAAATCAGTTACAGACAAATCTATACCAATTAAAATGTTTATATTTTTATATTATAGATAAATTAGTGTATGAACAATTGAGGATAATATAGTTTTGATTTCAAACAATATGGGAAAATAACACACTCTTCCACAAAAGTTCAAGTACACAACGCTATCAGTCTACTCAGCACAGACAAGCAATATTTTTTAAATCCACATAAGTAAAAATGTTACTTTCACACTGACTGACAATCAGGCATAAATGACCTTTCTAACGTTTGCATCGCTGAGCTTACTCTAAACATTACCTGCATTGATACCGTGATCTCTTGAAGAGCAGAATCTGCTTCATCCTGCTTAGTTTTAAGTAATACACTTTGTTCTCCGGCTTTTCTGTTCAGTTCATCCACGAGAGCTTTAGCTTCATTTAGTTTAGATACACCAGCCTACATTAATAAAATGTTGATTGACAGTATTAAAAGAAAAGGAATTTTATATACATACAGTAAACAAAGTCTATAAGAAAGAATCAAGCATAAATGTAAATGTGTACATATACTACATTTGCAAGTGGACTCAGGTATTTTCATCTTGCTGATTATAATAATTTATTCAACTGTGTACTCATTAAGATGTAGTAAAAGACTCCACAGAGGCTTTAGAGAAAGACAGATTTTAAAACATCACAGTAAAGCTGAACAGATCAACATATATTAGATATTAGATAGCTTAAATAGTAGGGTTTTTACTCACTGCATTAGACAGGAAGGAAAATAGAAAAGAAAAAATATTCTGTAAACCTTTCCCATTTTTCAGTCTCATTGGTTGGGCAGAAGGACTCAGGGGCCACTCTTTTTATATTGGACGTGACTTGGTTTGTCTGTCCGCTACCCAACTATTTTATAAGAGACTGCCTTACAAATGGGTCTGGTAAGCAATCACTCAAAATGCTTCAGCTATTCTTTGGGTGGTTGTTTGACCCTGGCTATTATAACATGCCTGGCCATTATAACACCCCATTCCACGGCCCATGGATAATCCAAGGAATAAACATGAAAAGTATTCCCTCTCTTCTTTAATATGATTGGGTTTTTGTCATATAACAAATCAGAAGATTTGGAAAGATAGTAATGGCAAAAAAAAGGAATGTAAATAGTATTTACTGAGCACCCAGCACAGAGGACAGGCATCATGCTGGTTCTTTACATTTGAATTTTATCTAATGTACTCAACACATTCACCCAATTAAGCTGCAACTCAGTGAGTTTAAGTGATTTACCTGAAACACCATAGAGAACTAAATCAGGAAATTACCCCTCCAAAGCATGTAGAGTTAGTGGCTTAATATAAATGAAAGTGAATCATTAGAAAGAAGAATAAAGATAACTCTGCCAATTAATGTTCCTAGTTTACGACCCTCACAAAGAGAAGCAAGGACTTGGCAGAGGAAATTCTCTCTGACAGAATCTGAAGCTGACATTCTAATACCATACTTAAGTTTAAGCTCTGCAGTTAGAGAAATACAAAAAGAAAACTGTTCAGAACGTACCAAGTCAAGTGACATGGATAAGAATATGTTTATAAAATATAATTTTAAGAATATATTTATAAAATATAATTATAAATATAATTTAAAGTTTATTATAAAGCATAATATTGGATATTACGTGTTAATAATAGGCATTTCTGATTTCTAAAACACATTCATATGAAAAAGACATTTAAAGACAGCACCATAAACTATCAAAAACACATAAATACCATGCAGTGAAGAAATAATTATTCAAACAAAAAAAAAATTACAAAACCATTACTATAATCTAGTGGGCTATAAAGACAGGTAAGTGAGACAGTTTTCCAAGACATTTAATACAGTACAATATTTATTTATATTAAATATGGCAATATGGCATTGTGATTTATATAATCCTTGTCCCCTATGTATAGATAAAATAATTTAAGATTACCAATATTGTACCTGCAAATGACTTTGTCTTTTTAATAATTCCTTTCTCTTGCTGCTACTAATGGCAGAATACACACGTAAAAAGGTCATATATCGGCTTGGTGTAGCACCATATGCTTTACAAGACTCGTGGATTAATAAAAATGATTTTAGAAAATCAGGATCAACTAGAAAGAGAAAAAAAATGACTTAATATAAGTACGATCCATTAAGAATTAGAGAAAATGAACTTAACTATATTTATTCTTGCCAGATACTTCTACGCAATGAAATTATAAATATGAGATAACATCTTTGCCTTAAAGGTGCACAGGCATTCCTATCCATTCACAACTTCCATTTTTCTTATTAATTTTGTATTATTAATTTCATTGGTCTCTATCCTTCCACTGTAATATATTTCCCCTGACAATTTTTATTACTGCAAGAAAGATAAATCTATAGCTTGTCATAACATATAAATTAACTGGAACTACATAACATGTAATCCAAAAGTAAGCTCACTAAAAGCTACTTGAATGGAAAAGAGATACCAAACCAAGTAACACCTATCCACTCTTATTTACACAGGGAGAAACAGGACTTCAAAAGCCAAAAAATTAAGAACAAGCTCCCATTAGATCCAATATATACATGACCAAACATACCATCTCCCTCTCGTGGTCTCAACCTATTTCCCTCTATATTCCCTACCTCAGTGAATAAAATCAACTTCTAATGAATTTTCCAAGCAGAACCCTGAGAAATATTCTTGCATCCTTCTTCTTCCTTGCATTCAACAGCCATTACATAACCAAGTCCTCTTTAGATTACCTCCTAATATCTCCCCAAGTCCATTTCTTCCTCTTAGATTAGAAGGCAATAGCCTTCTATACTGGTCTACAGTACCTCTGGTTTCTCTGTACACTAATCTATTTTTCATAACTGAAGAAAGGGGTAGACGCAGAGACTTACGTTTCTAAAACAAGCCTCTGGTTACATCTCTACCAAAAATCTCTCAATTATTCCAAATTACCCACAAGTCAGAATCCAAATTCCTTCTTTAGCATGACATGGAAGGCTCTTCCTTACCCAACCATGTCTACCTTTTTCTCTTCATCTAGTACTCTACTATTTATTATATCCTATGTCTTAGCCCTTCAGGGTATTTATAGTTCCATAAAAATGCCTATTTTATTTCTTCAAGCCTTTTCCATGCTAGTCACTCTAACCAGAATGACCTTCCCCAAACTGCCTGTCTGGGCAAAGTGCATTTCCTTTAGTATCTGCTAGGTAGAGGCTTTACTTTCCAATGTACTTCATATAAACTTCTACCATCACTTATCCTGCTATGGCAAAATATTATGTTTATATATAACATATTTCTTGCTACCACTAGATTATCCTAAGTCATCTCCAGTATCCAGTCCAGTACCTAATATAAAACAAGTTCAATAAATATTTAATAATTAGATGGTTAGATTAAATAAATGAATAAATATGCTATGGTATAAAAGAAAAAGACCACAGTCAAAGTTAATGTGGAAATGGAGAAAATAATGAGAACATTATAGTTAAGAAAATATTATGTCCATACTCAAAGAATCATAACACAGTTTTGCATATGAATTGAGTGCTTTGACATACCTAAGTGATAAGCTAATATGAAAAGTTTAGGCTATTAGCCCAAAACCCTATATAAGTAAGTCCTTTAGATCATCTGGGTCAAAAATGTAAATTTCTAATGTCTTAATTTTAAACAACAGATATGCTGTTAGGTCCTATATGAAATGACATAAACATTAGTTTTTAAAAAAGAGGGCTTTAAAGTTTAGTTTGCACCAAAAAACCTAACTTAGTTAGTTTAGCATTATTCCAGTTCATAATCATCATGGATCTTTAATGGATCTATAACATTAGAAATCAGAAATTATTTCACCAATAAAAATCAGATAAAGTCAATTTCATCAAAATACTACCTGAATTTTTTTTCTTTTCTTCTTTTCTTTTTTTGTCGCTATATTTTTCTTCACCACCTGTTTCACTGAATAACATTTCAGGTATCTAAAATAGGAAGAGCATTTCTTTAAACCTCAATTCAGTAGGAAAAAAGTTTAAGTAAATCCAATATCAGAGGTTAAAAAACCTTTAACACACACACACACCAAAAAAAGAAAAAAAGAAACAGTCTCAATTGGACTTTTCTTCTAGGATTCTTTAGAGGACATTATTTCCTAGTCAAGATTTTGACACATATCAACCATTAATGTATTGCAAATTAATAGCACATAGAAAAGCTTCAACATCTCGCTTGAAAACTGATTAGAGTTTTTGAAATGAAGAAAATCACATTTTTGATTGAATTAGAAAATAATCACAGATGCCATTTAAAATAGTAAAATAATAAAATAAATGTTTTATTTGGCATCAAACTAATAAAATGCCTTCATGGCATAAAGGAATAGGAAGAAAGCTTAGCTTTCTTAAATAAGAAATAACTAAAACTAAACAAAAATAATTTCATAATTGATAATTAACATAACTGCCATCAACATAATTGATAATTCTAAAAACTATCTATTGTCTACAGCTAGGTTTTTGCCAGTATCACAAATAAGAAAATAAAGTTTCATGAACAGATATCATCATTATTAAAGAAAATATTATAATCTTATAAGAATACTATTTTAAAATATACAAAAAAAATTTTTAACTCTATTTCTGGGAAAAAGAAAATAAATAAGTAGAACTCTGAAATTTTAAAATTAAGCCAAAACCTTCAACTTCTTTCATCTGATACAGTTAACATTCCTAACAAGAGGAAGTACAAGTAATCTAGGTAATTAGGTCAAAAAATCGTTTTCTGAATTTCTCAGACTGAATAAACCATTAAGCCAAAAGATTCCTTAACTAATGGAAAGTTTGAAAGTGCCATGGTTCTTGAGCCAAAGAACATTTATTTTTTCAAATACCTTCACTGATTTCTGAAAAAACACTTAAGCAACTGTGAGAATATTTTAAATATACCCTTTTAAATCAATGGAAATTTGTTTCTTTGGAAACTTTCTTTAAAATTGTATCCCTTATATTAGTTAGCGGGATTGTGGTAATCATTTCACAACATAAAAATATACAAAACAACATGTTGTATACCTTAAATATATACAATTTTATGTGTCAATTATACCTCAATAAAGTTGGGAGGGGTAGGAAACATTCTATCCCTAAACGATATTCTACATTAGCAAAGTTTTCCTGCCTGGATTTACCCACATTCCCCTTTGCCTCCACTCTCCCTCTTTGGGGATAAAAATGGCACTTTCTAAAAAGAATTGAATACGTATATTAACCCTATTAATTCCTATTAATACCCTGACCTCTCGATTCCTTGAATTCTTCTCCTTCTGTTTTCTATCACCTTTTTCCCGGCCACTCACCCCCACTTCAAAGGGTCACACCCTGATATCCTGTCACTAACAGCAACTGCAATCATTTCATAATCTCACTTTCAAACATCCCACTCTTCTACCACTACACTCCTGCCTTCCCAGCTCATTCCATTTGCAATGTCAATCATCCTCAGACTCCACCAAGACCTACGATCTATTAATTTAACAACCTTTATACTGTCATTCACCATCTTCCTACCATAATTTCTCAGCTCCCTTGGCCTTCACTTGCTTTGTCATACTCGAGTAGCAAAGCAAAGCCCCAATCCTGGTTAAATGCAAGTCACCACCTATTGAAGGTCTGCACCTATGAGTGCACATGTAATTGGAGAAAAAACACACAACTATGCTGATTGGCCTCACTGAACTTTATAATCACTAACCTCACGTGAACCCTTAATGCTACCTAGCTATTATATTCCATTCTCCTAAACCTTTCACTCTTTCCCTCTTCCAAACTACTATTTTGCATATCCTCTAATCTCTCTTCAAGACTCCAAAATCTGTTCCCTCAACTTTTCTCTCAACTGATAATCTTACCTCGTATTTCACTGGGAAAATAGAAACATCCAGAAGTGTCCAAAACTTCCCATACCACACTTGCCCACCTACTTGGAACTGTGCCCCTGTACTCTGCTTCCCTTCCTGTTATTAAGGATAATGCTTCCATTCTACAAGCAAAGGCTTATCCTTAATCGTTTCATTTGTGCAATAGACCCATATGCTGTCTACTACCCAAGGATGTTGCTCTAGCAATTTTCCCCTGTCTTTCATGTAACATACATGTTTTGCATCTTTTTTGCATTCCCAACAGTGTATGAAAATGCTACAGTTTGTCTCAACTTAAAATATTTTTAAAAAAGAAAGAAAACATTTTAACCCCCACTTCCTCCAGTTACTGATCCATTTTTATCTTCTACTTCATAACAAAATTCCTCAAAAGAGGCAACCATATTCACTCTCCACTCTTCTCATTCTTTCTGAAACGCATGTCAATATGTTTTTTCTCCACTACTAACTGAAACTGCTTCAAAGTCACTAATGAACGCCATGCTGTTAAATGCAACGATCAGTTCCCAGGCCTTGTCTACCTTCATGTGTCACCATTCATCCTTCCTCACTCCTTTGAAATGCTGTCTTCTAGGCTTCACTTGTCTACACGCTCTCCTGCTTTCCTATTTCCCAAGCAGTTCCTTCTCAGTATCCTTTGCTGGTTCCTGTTCTTCATCTCAACCTCTTAATGTTGAAGTGCCCCAGAGTTCGGCCTTTGCATCTCTCCTCTCTTTGCCAACATTCACTTCCTTAGTGATATTTTTTCTCACAGCTTTAAATGCCAGCTATACTCTGATAATTCCCACAATTTTACCTGTATGCCTGACCTTTTCCCCTGTTCTCATATATCCAAATGTCTTCTCAATCTTCCAACTCAGACGTCTTAACACCTCATATTTCACACATCTAAAACTGAAAGCCTCATATTCTCCTCCCAAAATGTTCTTCTCAGAGTCTCCCCTCAACTGACAGGTATTCCATCCTTCCAGGTGCTCAAGCCAACAGACTTGGAGGTATCCTTAACTCCCCACTTTCCCTTACACCTTATTACAATTTGTCAACAAATCTTATCGTTTCTACTGCAAAACATACCCAGTATCTACCACTTCTCACCACCTCTACCACTACATCCTGAGAGCAAGCCATCCTCGTCTCTTGCCGAATTACTGCAATAGCTTTATGACTGCTTCCTCCTTGTCTTCTATGGTCTATTTTCAGCTCAGAAGCCAGAGTATTACCATTAAAACATTAGAATAGTTTTGCTCAAAAGCCTCCAAGGGATCCCTTACTTGTTTCCAGGAAAGCCAAAATCCTTATAATAGCGTCCAAAGCCCCACCCTAACCTTTCTCTTACTTCACTGACCTCATCTGCAACTACTCTCCCCTTTATCGCTCTGTTACAAATGAACTGGCTTCTTGCTGATCCTCAGAATCACCAGGCATGCTCTCATCTCAGGTTCTTCACCTAGAAAGCTTTCCCCCCAAATATCCCCCAAAAGAATGTAAATTCCATGAGGGCAGGGACTTTTGTCTTTTTCTCTGCTATATCCCCAATATATGGAATAGTGGCATGTATTAGGCACCCAATAATTACTAATTCTTAATGGATACCTCTTGTTCATTGGCCTCCACAGACTAGAATAACTTTCCTCTCCTTTACCTACTTACTGAAATCTAACTAAAATATCATCTCAACTCTAAAACCTTGTCTATTATCTCAAATTACACTCCTTCCTCTGAATCATGACAGGCATTAGTCTGCACTTCTACTATACAAAAATAAAGAAATGAATGACTGGGAATATGAGTATCATTCAAAGAGATAATATTGAAAATTATTATTAATTCAAATGAAGCAATATAAAAGGCTTCCAGCTGAGACGGTGCTATAAGTTCACAATTTAAACTCTTCCCCCTCTGAACACATATCATAGCAATGACAGATTTTTTAAAAAGCATCTAAATTTTAATTTAAACAACAGCTAATATTATTGCTGTGATATCTTTATCATAAGCTAGCCTATAATAGGCTAAATAATGAAATGTATAAAATTTTTAAAGTACAATAATATCTCTGTGGTCCTTAATTAAGAACATAATCTTCCACCTAAAATCCTATACTCAACTAAACTATCAAATACAAGAGTATGAAGAAAAGAGTTATTTTCAAACTTATGAGAGATTTTCAGTGCCACAATTAAGGTAATATTATAATAAACACCAAAGAGAAGTTGTGACAATCAATAACTTTAAAAAAAATGTGCTTACTTTTTACTTCCATATTTAAACATTAAACTTACTTTCTTCATACTGCTATCTGACCAACCCTCCATCCACAACACCTGGCATTTCTTATGCAAAGCAGGATTACTCTCACAGTTTATTATGAAGTTTAAATTTGCAGAATCCATTATCAAGACAATATGCAAGTTTTGTTGAATTCCTAAAAAATAAGAAAATTATACTCTTAGAATATTACAATAATAATAATTGAAGAAACCTATATATGGTCTGGTTTTATGAAATTAAAATGTTTTGAAATGGGATGGTAGGAGCTGTTTATAAAAAGAACAAGCTATGAAACAGTATTACAGTATAATTTTTATTTTGGTTAAAAAATACGTGTGTGTGTGTGTGTGTGTGTGTGTGTGTGTGTGTGTGTGTATGCTAGGATAAAAGATCCAGAAAGGTATGATACTGCTGTTACTTTTCAAACATGACACTGGATTCTATTTTGTAATTTTTCTTTCAAGGATTTTTGTTTCATTATTCACAAGCAAAACTGATCTCTGGTTTTCTTTTAGGAGAAATACCTTTCCTTCTTTCAATGACAATATCATTTTCCCTTTGTAAAAAGGATTTTGGACACTTTCCTTTATTTTCTATGTTGGACACTTTCCTTTATTTTCTATGTTCTGAAACAGTTTAAAATAGCATTGAGATGATCTGTTTCTTAAAGGTGTAGTAGAATTTCCTTGTAAACTTGAAGTGGACAGAAGGGAGGGTAGCTCTTTAACAACTGTCTCTATTTCATCAATAATAAATGTTCTTTTAGAAAAATAAAGATCAATGTAATAGTCATGTCTGGGTGCTGCCATCATTGCCTTATTTTTTGTTTATCAATTTTAGATATCTACAGTGCACATGAAACTACTCCTGCAGTAATCAAACTTTCTTTAGTTCCAAAAAAATAACACTACAGAGTCTGGCACAATCTAAATAGTTCAATAATTCTCTAACATAGGAGGTACTAAAGCACAAATTTCACCACATGAAAACAAAGGCAACAAAGTAAATATTCCAAAGAACATTACCATACTTTCACCCTTCCCTTTCACTAAAATTTTGCTAACTTGTTTTTATTATAGGTTAGCCTTTATGCTACTTATTTGCTAATGAGAAAATAATGCAAATTAAATGGTATTTATTTCATATGAAACATAGTTTAAATTGATTAATGAATTCTATGGCACTTACTATATGTGAAGTAATTGAAGACTGGTCCAAAAAAACCATCCTGTGAAGCCTGATCTTTAAGAGGCAACAGCAAGGGCTCTAATTCTTCAAGAGTGTAGAGTCCAGGAACTTCACCTACAGAACATTACATTTCTTTTGAGTTTTACCTGCATTACACTAATTCAAAACACATTTTACACACACAATGCTTCTTCTATTTTTGTAATCAAATAATCTGATGTTATTCAAGCTTTGTTTTCAAAAATAAACAAACCCTATCACCCTCTATATTATTCACAAATCTACATCTATAGCCTTCAGTTGATTAAGCAAACCATTAAAGACAGTTCATAATCTAGCCATCTATCTGCTTTTCCAAGTCCTTCTCTACCCCAACCCCACAAGACCTTGTATTCTAGCCTCAATGAACTTCTTTGTGTTCCAAAAATTTAATGAAATACTCCCTCTTCCTGGAATATTATACCCACAGTCTTCCTCTGCCCCTTATCTTCCCCTAATATTATTGTTTATCCCTCAAGACACTACTTTGTCAACTGCTATGTCCATGAGACTTTCCTGAATACCCACATGCTAGGTAAAGCATTCCTTTCTCTTGTGTATAGTATCCAAACATCACTGTTTAGCATTTACCACATCATTTAATAATGAATGAATTACTTCCCTTTCCTGCCCAATTAGATTCTGAATTCCCGGACGGCAAATATTTGATCATGATCAATATTAACCTTAGGGCATTCTTAGCAAGTATCTAAAACATAAATATTTGTTAAATAAATGAAAAATGAATTATCAAATGAATGAATGAACTTGTACTAGAAATCAGGAGAACTAGTCATGGCCTGCTACTATACAACAGAATGATGAAAGTCAAATCAAAGGTGATTAAGACTATAAGAATTTGATAGAGGGTTTGAAGCTTGTCTTGTTCACCACCATAAATCCAGTTATTTAATAAATATTTGTTAAACCAACATATTTGTAATTCACAAGAAACTGTAAGATTAAATGAAAATTCTTTTGCTGCATTCATGTAGAGCCCAACATAGTTTGAATACCTACTTTTCTTTAGGTTAATCTCAGAGGTACCAGACTGCTCCCCAACCACCAAGGATGTACATATTCAAATGCATACACACATAAATGTGCTCTATGTCTTCCTCTAAATTTCAGCCATACCAAGATACCCTCGATTTCTTAAATTTGGTAAAGAAAGCTAGCTCTATTTACATATTCTATAGGGAACAAGAATTTGAAATACAAAAAAGAGACAAAAAGGCCTATTGAGTACTTTCTCTGAAAGTATTTTTCAAATACTTTTTTTGCCAAAAACGTTGTCAAAATTTAACTTTACCAAAATTTAGCTTTATTTATGATTTTTGCTATTATATCTTGATAAAAAGACCAATTTATCTTACAATAAAAATAATTACTGGGTTAATGCTTATCTGGATGTTTGCTTTCAGAAATTAAAACCAATACAAAAACCCTGTATATATCTGGCCTACAAGTTTATCTCAGCCAAAATGAACAAGGTCTCCATCTAGTGACAATTTAAGCAATATGCAGGAATGTGCACCTTAAAAATCAGAAGAGATTATTTATAAAAAGGGCCGCAAACACTTCAAGCTTGCTCAAGACATACCACTTTCACTATACCATTTCCCTTCACTTTGACAGAAATTGACCTACCACTTGTGTAACTAGAGTCTTTCTCATTTGAGCACTAAAGTGTAGATACCTCACTTTATAAATGTTTCCTTCAACCAAAGCTGTTAACTTCTGAAAAAAAAAAAAAAACTATTTTATCCCAGAGTCTACCTAGCACGATACAAAACAAGTATTTATTAAAACCTGAGTGGAACATGAGCATCATGCAAATTTTGTCCTCGGGTGAAATAGAATGGAACAATTCATATAGTTAAAACTAGTTTTTAACAAGGTTTACTTTGTACTTAAGTACCAAAATACTTAGTCCAAGTTTAAAACGAAGCTACCTCATACCAATTCTACTAACAGTGGTTATGCATTATAAGGAGATTATAATAAACTTCATAAATTCTTCAGAAAAGGAAGAATTGCAGGAAATTGCAGGTATTCTCCTCAGGAAATCACCAAAAAGGTCAGGTGGCTCCAGAGACAAGAAGAGTACAACACAATTCGAGAAATATGAGACCTCATATATCTGAAATATATCTGCTATTATATAACCCCATTTAAGGCCATATTATAATTATTCAATTATTCCATTAATGACGGACAGTGAGGTTCTATCAAATTTTTTTACAAATTATACTACATATTTCCTTACATACTAGTTCTTTTATTTCTATAGGTTAAATTTCTACACATAATATAATTTCTGTATCAAAGGGTATAACACATTTTTAAAATTTATTTATTTCTTTATTTTTAGCTGTATTGGGTCTTCGTTGCTGTGCGGCAGGCTTCCTTTAGTTGCGGGGAGCAGGGGCTATTCTGCGGTGGCTTTTCTTGTTGTGAAGCACAGGTTCTAGGCGCGCAGGCTTCAGTAGTTGTGGCTCAAGGGCTCTAGAGAGCAGGCTCAGTAGTTGGGACGCACGGGCTTAGGTGATCCACAGCATGTGGGATCTTCCTAGACCAGGGCTTGAACCCGTGTTCCCTGAATTAGCAGGCGGATTTTTTTTTTTTTTTTTCTTGCGGTACACGGGCCTCTCACTGTTGTAGCCTCTCCCGTTGCGGAACACAGGCCCCGGACGTGCAAGCTCAGTGGCCATGGCTCACGGGCCCAGCCGCTCCACGGCATGTGGGATCCTCCCGGACCAGGGCACGAACCCGCGTCCCCTACATCGGCAGGCAGACTCTCAACCACTGCACCACCAGGCACGCCCGAGCAGGCAGATTCTTAACCACTGCACCACCAGGGAAGCCCAGTTATAACACATTTTTTAAATAAGTACTGGTTGATAACTTTCCTAAAAGGTTATAACTTATAATAGTCCCACCAAAAGTGTGTTAAGAGGGCCAATTTTTCAGTATATTCATCAATATTCAATATTTAATCATCATTTTTATATAATTCCACAATCTCTTGGTTTTATAAAAACAGGGTTTCTCAGTTCTCCTGCTCTGAGCATGTTTAATGTTTAATCCCATGTCACCTTAATAAAAGCTATGCCAAGTATTCTCTGAAACATAATTTTATATAAGATCACTGTACTTGAATAATTTTTACATTACTTTTATTTTCTTTAAATAGAACCCATTTACTTGCCTGAAGACAAAAGGCTATTGATCATCTCCAAAAATGTAGGATGTACAAACTGATAATCCTCAAGAAGTAAAACTACTTGTTGTGCTTCAATACCTGCAAGATGTAGCACCTGCACAATAAGAAAACACATTTTGGTACACATTAAATATTTTTGGCACAGGTAAAAACTTTCATTCTGTATGTAAACTAAGTTGTTTTTATTGATTGATATTTGAGTAATCAAAATTTAGCCATATAGTCTAGAAAGTAAATCCACTGAATAATCAAAATTTAGCCATATAGTTTGGAAAGTAAATCCAGTTCATAAACAAATACTACTGGGAGGAAATTTAATTATTTTACATCTAGGACATTAAAAGCTAGAGGATAATTTTTAAATACACCTACATATGTCCTAAATGCCATCTTTTTGTTTAGCTTACCTATCCATATAACATCCCATAATCTGGGGTGCTGAGAGCTAAAAACATAATTTTGTAACAATTATGGAGAAAACAATCATCAAAATTAAAATAAAGACTATGTTGCATATCAGAGATTTAAAGGTCTTTAAAGGCTTTTAGAATAACTAACTGTGATTTAAAACCAAATTAAATAAAAGACTGTGAGTCACTCACATGTTTGAGATCATTTTTGAACTGCTTCAGTTCATATCCCCTGGAAATCTTTGGTGAAAACAGCACTGCTCCATGCATATGACTGACTAAAGAAGTGATGGTCCGACGACCTACACCACTGCATCCGGCTAACAGAAGTGAACCTCCAGGAAAACTCAGCACTCTGTCTATCCTAGACACATATTCCAGGACTTCTTGGAAAAGTAAAATATCTAAATTCTGGTTATCTCGTCCATAATGAATAAGACCCTTCAAAAGATCACAAAGCGTATTATATAATGAATATAAGTCCAAATTACATAATAAAATGTTAGTTATCTAGATTAAGAGATTATATTTTTGGTGCCCTCAAGAAAAGGGGTTAAGTATATTCATGTTGTTTCACACTCTTTTATCTATCCAGTAATCCAGCTTTATGGCACTTTGTAAGGAAAAATTTACATGATGTCAAACAAGTTCACAGGTCCACAACAGTCAGTTACTTTTGAACACCATTAATATAACTAGTAAAAAGCAGTGTAAGATAGCAGGTTAATTATAAAGACTTCAAAAGCTCTCAAACTTTTACCACTTGTTACACATCAAATCAGTGTGCACAGACTATAAAACAATCCCCAAACTCTCAAAACGTACTGCCTAAAGATATTTTGTGAACTCTTGTTCTTACACACAGCTCAGCAATGAACCAAAAGCCCACAAAGAGGTAGCATGCCCTGCCAGGAGCTATGCGATAGAGTGAAGAAAGAGAGAAAGGACAGCTTTCACATATTTAACAACTTTCGCACATTCCCAAACTTTTCAATATCCATTGCAGGCAAACAAATAAATTTACTAGACCATGAAAGACTTTTCTTGATATAAAATCCATACTAACTTCCACTATAAATATTAATTTTTAAAGTAATCATATATAATACTGTTTCTTCTTATTATAATTAATCTCAAAAACAAAACAAACAAAACTCCATAGGACAGTGCTACTAAAAGTTTCAGTGAACCAGCAGCATCAACATCATTTGGAAGTGTCTCAGAAATTTGGATTCTCTTCTGATTGTTTTCAGATTCAGATTAGTACCTATTGAATTCAGATTTCTCCGGATGGGACCCAGCCATCAATATTTTCTGGTTCTCAAAGTGATTCTAATGCTCACTAAAGTTTGAGACCACCGCTCTAGAATGAAAAGTTAATATTATATTAACTGTTAATATAATATTAGCAGTTATATTTCCCAATTAATATTAAGCCTTTTTAATAGTTCCAACCTCAGATACCTTTTTCCAGCATGTATCCTAGCAATTTTACACTAACCTGTGTAAGTGCATGTGCACCTACTTAGATCTGCCACACTGGGCTAAATTCCAAAAGATACAAACCGGTTTTGCCTATTCTAAGATCTTTCACTTCATGCCCTCAAAAAACTTACAATAAATATTTTGAAAATGGCTTTAATCATGACCAAATCCCAATTCAAATTCATTATTCATATTATACCTTTTTAATAACATCCTTAAGATCTGCAGAATTTAGTTTTCCAAGTGGTTTTCCATGTGGAGGCAAAGGTTGTCCTGGGGCTGACCTTATTCCTGAATTATGTCGAGCTCCCCATGTAACATAGAAATTATCTGTAGAAATGAAAGATATTTTTGTTTTATGTGTGTTAATCATAATGGGAGCATCAGTAGATATATTTCACACTAAACTGTTTTTACCTTAATTAGTCCAAATAAGAACATCCCCAGAAAGGCAAAGATTAATTACTTTGAATTGACAAATAAATAAAACAATCTCAAAATTATTCCTGAAAAAGAACACAGATTTACTAATGTCATCAAGAGCCCTGACTTCTAAAATAAAAGAAAAATTAACCAAATTTTAATTAGAAAATAAAAATCCCACAAACTTCCCTTAAATTTATCTATAGCAGTGTTCCTGTTACCACACAAGGAAAATCTGTTCACCATTCTATTGAAGCTTTCGCCTCCCAATTCCTCTGGGAGACTGTTCCATCAGTATCCTCCTTGTCATATGCTGCACTCAGCAAACCTTCCCTAGACCCCAAGCTACCTCATGTTCTTCTTTCCTTCTCCATCATATTTCTCACATTATCTTCTACTTGCCAAAACCACTATACTAAACTCTTATTTGGGAACAACAATGCTACCCTAATTGCGAAATCCAAACCTTCGTTGTAGTCATTATCTCAACATGACTTGTGTGCATCTCCTTAATGGAGCTTTTTTCCTTGAATCTACATTACCGTGCTCATCAAGTCACAACCACTACTCCTTTTCAGTTTTCTATTTATCCCTTATATATATATATATATATATATATATATATATATATTTTTTTTTTTTTTTTTTTTTTTTCAGTACGCGGGCCTCTCACTGCTGTGGCCTCTCCCATTGTGGAGCATGGGCTCCGGACGCGCAGGCTCAGCGGCCATGGCTCACGGGCCCAGCCGCTCTGTGGCATGTGTTATCCCTTATATTTTTATTTTCACTGGGATCCAAATTCAGCCTATTATGCTTTAATTCTAAATACTCCCCTGGAATTATTTAATCTTATTCTGTGGATTAGATTATCAACTATCTAAATATACACCAAAAACCGATTCACTACGTATCTCTAGGCAAGTCTCCCAGCTCTAGTCTAGTCCCATATTTCGAATTGCTTAATGACATATAACTCATGCATTCATTCATTAAACACTTATCTATCACAGACCTGTATTTAAACATCGTTCTTCCTGTTAGAGATAAGTAATGAATAAGACAAACATAATTTCTGCCCTCACAGAACTGATAAACTTTATGTAAGTTCCCAAAAGACACTCAAAAAGCTTGTAAACATTCAAACACATGCATAAAACTGAACTCATTATCTTCATGTCTCATCATTTCTCAGCTGGACTATTGCAGCATCCTCTTACCTCATATCCCTGCTACAAGCCTTTACCCCATCAAATATATCCTCACTGCTACTAGAGTAACAAACACAAAAACAAAATCTGATAGTACCACTGCACTCCAATATCACATATAGCTTCCCACTGCCTTAAAAAAAACACTTTTCCTAATCAAGGTCCTTTGCAATTTGGCTTCAATTTGGCTCCACTGACTGCTTGAATCTCTTATCTCCCTCTGTACTCCAATATATACCCCAGTTTTCTCAAACCTTTGATTCTTTGCATATGTTTTTTCCTTTATCTGGAATGCCCTTCCCCTCTTCTTCACTTAATTGTATCTAAAGATACAGTTTGATTTCCTGTAATTGCTCCAAAAAATTAAAGTCTTAGGTGTTAATCTAACAAAATACCTTATAGGACTTATGCTGAAAACTATACAACACTGATGAAAAAAAGCAAAGAGTATCTAAATAAATGGACAAATATATTATGTTCATGGATTGGAAAAATCAACATAATAAAGAGGTCAATTCTTCCCAAACCAATACACAGAACTAATACAATTCCTACCAAATCTCAGCAACATTGTTTATATATACAAGATTATTCTAAAATTTATATGGAAAGGCAAATAGCTAAAACAATTTTAAAGAAGAAGGAATCAATCGAATTTTAAGACTTATTATACAGCTATAGCAATCAACTCAGTGTGGTACTGGCAGAAGGACATATACATCAATGGAACAGAATCAGGAACCCAGAAACAGAGTTACACAATTAAGTTTTGACTAATGTGCAAAAGCAATTCAAGGCAGAAGGGTAGCCTATTCAACAAGTGGTGCTGGAACAAGTGGACAACCATAGGCAAAGAAATGAACCGTGACCTAAGTCTCACTCTTTACACAGAAATTCACTCAAAATGGACCACTGACTTAAAACATAAAACTATAAAATATTTAGGAAAAAAAGGTGGAGAAAATCTTCAAAATCTAGGACTAGACAGAGTTCTTAAACTTAACACCAAAAAATCCTTAAAAAGAAAAATTAATAAACTGAGCTTCATAAAATTAAAACCTTTTTTAATCTGTGAAAGACTCTATTAAGAAGATGAAAAGACAAGCTACACAGTGGGAGAATATATTTGCTAACCACATATGTGACAAAAGAATAGTATCTAAAATACAGAAAGAACTCTAAAAACTCAATATTAAAAAAAATCCAATTAGAAAATGGGCAAAAGACACAAAGAGACATTTCACTGAAGAGGACAGAGAGAAGACAATTAATCATATGAAAAGATGTTCAACTTCATTAGCTGTCAGCAAGATGCAAAATAAAACCAATATGACATATCAGTACACACTTATCAGAATGGCTAAAATAAGAAAATACTGACAACACCCAATGCTGGCACAGATGTGGAACACCTGGATCACTCGTAAATTGCTGATGGAAATGTAAACTGAAATACAGCTACTCTAGACAACAGTATGGCAGGTTTTTTTTTTTTGAACTAAGCATACAAGTACCATTCAACCCTGCAACTGCACTCCTGAGCATTTATCTCAGAGAAACAAAAATCTCCACACAAAAACCTGCACATAAATGCCTACAGCAGCTTTCCTCTTAATAGTCAAAAACTGAAAACAACTCAGATGCCCTTCCACAAGTAAATGGTGAAAGAAATGGTAGCATGTCTAAATATAATACCTACTCAGCAATAAAAAGGAACAAACTACTGAAACACTCAAGAACCTGCATATATCTCCAGAGAATTATTCTGATTGAAAATAAGATTATTGAAATGACAAAATTGAACACAGAAAAGATGGGTGGTTTCCAGGGGATGGAAGAGGAGTTGATCCATTTTAACTGTATCAATGTCAATATCCTGGTTGTGATATTATACTATTTTTGCCAGAGTTGAAAGAAAACAAGTAAAAAGTACATGTGCTCTCTGTTAGTTCTTACAACTGTACGTGAATCTACAATTATCTCAAAATAAAAAATTTCAAAGTAACTTCCTCAAAAAGGAATTAGTCTCTACTCTTCTACACACCTAATATCCAACATTTATCCCAAATATATTCAGAAAAGTTATATTAATTGTAAAACACTTCATGCTCTATTGTATTTACCAGTTTAACCATCTATTTGCATAAATCTTTGTGGCACCTAAACATATTATCAATAGTTATCATTGTAAGCAAGGACTTTCACATCTGTATCTGCCATTAGATTACAAGTTTCTTAAGCACAAGAATGTATCTAGTTTATTTTTCAGTATCCAAAATTAAATTTTTAATTTTGGATACTTAAAATTTTTAAGCAACCAAAATTTTTCTTAATAATTTTTCTTAATATTCTACTATGTGAAAATCATATTTGCCTGGATCTAACATATATCAATCAAGCCTGTATTTTTTTTTAAATGCAACCCTTCATTAAAAAGTAAAATACTGAGAAAAAAATATTATTGAGTCCTACACAGGAGACTCTAAAAGATACCAAATTCTAGAGAATTTAGATAAGACACTGATACTATCTAATGCCCAAAGGATATGTCACTTTCTCTGCAAGACGAGACACTATTAACTCAATTTTTAGACTGAGAAACATGGCAGCATTTTAGAACAAGAGCCTCTCCATGCTAAGCCATGAAAACTACACGCCACAATGACATAAAACCTCACTCAAAATCAAGACAATTTTGAACTATTAACAGGCTTCTCTCAGCATTTCTTCCTGTCTTAGGTTCCTTTGAACTTATTTCCTGATTCTAAAACTCAAGCAGCACCTAGAAAATTCCTTCTATCAATCTTAGTATCCTTTTCACCTTCAAGACTCCCCTTGGCTTACGTCATTATGACCCTGGAACCAATATCAAATCTAGAAAGATACAACATAATGTATTATATGAAATATTTTTGAAGGCTTGCCTTACACTCTAATAGAATAGAAATTCATTTTGTAGCTTGAAAGCAGTTTTATTAGGAAAGAGTTCCATATTACAGTCATCTTCTGTCAAAGGCCTTTTCAACATGTTGATTTTCATTTTATATGCATCACTCCCACAGCATTTCATAATGTAAATCGGTCATTAAGCAGTAATAGTTGCAAATGCAACATAGCTCCTTTGACTGGTGCTATGCTTTGTTTATCATAATAATGGGTGAAGCTGATAAGAGGGTACATAAGAAGTTCTGTGCTAATGACGTTATGAGTAGTGACAGGAATGAGTCACTTTCTCAAGCGAAAGTTCATTATAATCAAATATGGATTTTCACTATGATCTTTAAATATCACACATATACGGCTATTTTTATTAGTAAAAGTCCTTCAGGAAATACAGTTTTGAATTGCAAATGTTAAACATTACGGTCTGAACAACCGTTTCCAAGAAAACAATTATCGTCATCATATTTTGTTTGGAACATAATTATTGAAATCTAGCAAAGAAGACAGAGCAGCCTCTTACGGTAAAAACATTAAAATTATCCAAAGTTTTAGCGTTTTTGTTGTAATTAATTTTACTGAAGTATAGTTGATTTAAAATGCTGTGTTAATTTCTACTCTACAGCAAAGTGATTCAGTAATACATATATAAATTATCCAAAGTTTTCATTTGTTTAGATATATGAAATCATGCTATCAGTAAGAAAAAAATTGGAAGTGCTCATAACTTTTATATATTTACATAAACTCTGTAACTATATTACCTGCCATATTGTCTAGTACATCTGAGCCCCAGTCTCCTTGAAACACTGATGTTAAAATACTGTCAAATAAATGAAGTTCCTTTGCACCAACAATTTTGTCACGAAATAAGCGCCGCGCTTCATATGCTACAATTTCTAATACGTAAGCTAGAGGATGGTTTGAGGATCCTAAAAAAGGCAAAATTTTCTTTAATTATAATAAAATTCAAATGATTTAAAAATGGTCTGTTTCAACATAATATTAGAAAGAAATAGAGAATGAGAATCTACATACCATTATTTTGGCGTCAGATAAATAGAATAAAGGGAAAAAGAGTTAAAATTCATTTTATTAATGAGTTGGTAAACTTTTTTGATTCTTTAAAGGATTAAACTCTATTAGTTGTTCAATAAAAATATCAATCCCCAAGAGCATATTAAACATGCTTTGGCTACAAAGGATAACAATTACATTTTTTTCCAAATCAAGTTTTAATAGTGACAATCATACTTTAGGAGAGGAAGCATAATAAAATATCATAAGTTTAATATCATGTTTAAATTTAATATTAACATTTTAATTTTTAAAATACTATAATTACAATACTCATTTATCTATTACAAATATAATATACATATACAGCATAAACACACACACACACACACACACACACACACAATATGATATTCTAAAGGGAGATAAGTGATTTGAAATCATAAAAGCAAAACTTACCTCCTTCTAAATCATATCTGAATAAGCCAAGAACCCACTGGGTAAGGATGCAAGGAGTAAAGAAATAGTGGCTATAATCATCAACTGTAAATTTGGCCCGCACCTGAAAAAAATATAGTAAATGATCTGTCTACTCTCTTAAATATATAATCATGCTATAAATTTTTCAGTCACCTTAAATTCATAGGAATGTCAATTTCTACCAGTGGCTGGAACTGTATTTCAATATTACTTATTTCCTCAGTTATCTTGTATTCTATATTTTATGCATTTAAAAACAGTATCTAAGAGAGGTTGTTCATAAACTTCAACAAACTGCCAAAGGTTGTCCATGGAAAAAAATAAAATGAAAGGTTAAAAAGCCCTGCTAAAGAAAGGAATTCAAGGAAAGCTAACCTAAATTTTATAAAATGGTAGTTATAATTCCAAGGTGCTCATGGGTGTAAGACAGACCCATTTTATAATGGTGGGACCCACAGAGCTATCTTGTGTTCAAGAAATCATTAAACTTTTAACAAATCAAAGTGCCACAATTCAACATATAACCAACGAGAGAAGAGCCTCTTCCTTCCTCTCTACGGATGGAGCTATTGCTCTTATTCTGGCCTTGACTGCCTAACATTTGAATTAATTTAGAAAAACATAGCTTTATTTTTCCCCACTTCTACTCCAATACTATAAAAAGCATCCTCCACAAACATTTCCATAACTTTCACATGCTATTCCCTTTACCCAAGAAGACCCTCTTTGACCTCCAGCCACTTTGTGAATTTCTCTTTATTTTTCAAACCTTAGACCACATTTCATCTCCTCTTAAAATTTACAACAGCCAGGACATGGAAGCAACCTAAGTGTCCATCGACAGATGAATGGAAAAAGAAGATGTGGCACAAATATACAATGGAATATTACTCAGCCATAAAAAGAAACGAAATTGAGTTATTTGTAGTGAGGTGGATGGACCTAGAGTCTGTCATACAGAGTGAAGCAAGTCAGAAAGAGAAAAACAAATACTGTATGCTAACACATATATATGGAACCTAAAAAAAAAAAAAAGGTTCTTAAGAACCTAGGGGCAGGACAGGAATAAAGATGCAGACCTAGAGAATGGACTTGAGAACATGGGGAGGGGGAAGGGTAAGCTGGGACGAAGTGAGAGAGTGGCATGGACATATATACACTGCCAAATGTAAAATAGCTAGTGGGAAGCAGCTGCATAGCACAGGGAGATCAGCTCAGTGCTCTGTGACCACCTAAAGGGGTGGGATAGGGAGGGTGGGAGGGAGATGCAAGAGAGAGGAGATATGGGGATATATGTATATGTATAGCTGATTCACTTTGTTATAAAGCAGAAACTAACACACCATTGTAAAGCAATTATATACTCCAATAAAGATGTTAAAAAAAAATCTACTACACACAACAAAGCTATTCACTCCCTCTTCCATGCTATCTCTGTAACTGGTGCATATTGTTATTGATAGACTTACTACCCTGCGTTAATAGTTTATTTATATGATCAGGTTCTTCATTAGACTGTGCATTTCTAGGGAATAGTGACTCAGTCATCTTTGTATCCCTAGGACTAGCACTGGAAAGAGAAGGTACTCAATAAATATCTTCTGCATCCTTAACGCCTATTTTCATGTATCACCCCACTTTATCAGAATATTTTAGACATTTCCTCACAGATAAAAGGAAAGAAATAAACATCAAGAACTACTCTCGGGTTTGAAGCCTGAAAGACAGAAACTGATAGAAGTCAGGAGAAAGATCTAGTTTTGGAAAGAAGATGAACCCCACTGTAAATAAACTAAATTTGAAATCAAAGCAGAATGACCATCTACTCACTGATTTATTCATTCAATACTTTTTGGGTGTCTATTAGAAACTATGTCAGAAGATACAATAATGAATAACACACACACAAACATCTATCCTCACAGAGTCACTCTCCAGTAGAAAAGTATAATAAACGACAGGAAAAGAAAGCCTGAGCATCAACACAAATCAGGATTAAAGGTAGCCCTTTGGGAGTAATACCAATAGATATGAAAACTACAATGTAAGTGAATATATACCTGTTCATACACTTGTACCATAGATCCTGCTAAGAGATAAATTTTTGATGAAGAACCCCAAATAGTATGATTCTTCAGATTTTTATGTAGAACTGGTTTCAGATATGCTCCATAAATTGTCTGTAATTGCTCTCTTTCTGGGTAACTAAAAAAAAGCATATAAGAAGTTGAAATAAATCAACATTCTAAACTACTATTTCTTTTAAGATTTTTTTGATGTGGACCATATTTGAAGTCTTTATTGAACTTGTTACAATATTGCTTCTGTTTTATGTTTTGGTTTTTTGGCCACGAGGCATGTGGGATCTTAGCTCCCTGACCAGGGATCGAACCTGCACCCCCTGCATTGGAAGGCGAACTCTTAACCACTGGACCACCAGGGAAGTCCCCTAAATTATTATTTTAATGTTAAGTTATAGCAATGGTTTTCAAACTGTGTGGTTTTCAAATTGTAAGGCCTAAATACCTCCAAGGTTTACTCAACGGCTAAGGCCAGGCTCACAGACCCTATTGTTACTTCAACTAAATCAGATCCCTAATTATCTGTTTTCAAATACTAAGGATTCTAACAGAGGATTCCAATGAAATTACTTAAAAACATAATTGTTTAAAAGACCACGGCTCTTTAGAAAGGGCCAAAGGAAAATTCTGCTTAAGAAAAAGTATTTTGAATTAAGTATAATCTGTACAAAGAACAGTAATCCACCTTAGAACTACAGAAGTAGAAAACAACAAATAAAATCAACCTGTTTCTCCCTAAGCAAAATCTATTTCAGTACAGCTTAATTGGTTGCTGTAACATTTCTAAAAGAAGAATATTAATAGACGGGGGCAGTTTAGCATGAAAACACAAAAACAAGATTTTGTAAGGCAAAATAGAGGACCTAGCGTCATAAAATTCGAGTCCATGTAACAATTATGGACCATGGAGATGGATGGGTATGTTATGATTAATATTATAAGCCACTAAATGACCTAACTCTACTTTGTTAAAATTTAAATTCTCTTTTTAGTTATCTACATAAAATTTGATTGTATTTTTGCTTTAAATAACCCATAAAACATTTAAATCTAAAACCCACCGTTCAGGTTCCTGAGATTGACATTTAGAGACAATACAAAGCAGTTGTTTTGTTTCTAATATATAACAAGCATTGATTAAAGCCTTCATCACCCTAAATTACTGCCTACAGTTTAGGAAGGATAGGAAAAAACTAACATCAGAGCTTAAGTTTGACTATTTTTATATTCTACATTTTGAAGTAATATCATTAATATATACCTTTCATAAAATGCAATGTATGTCTCCCTAAGTCAAAAAAATCTTTTAAAACAATGATACGTACTCTACAGCACAAAGACGAACAATAGAAGTAAATCTGGTAGTAAGCTTATGTCTTCCCAGTCTTCCTCCAGCTGACACAGAAGCCACAATTTGAATATTTTCTAAACCAACCCATTCCAAATTTTCATCATAAAATCCTTGATATGTCAATACCTATTTGAAAATAAATATATTTAAGCGTTTTATGCTTAAGATTTTCTAATCATGATATATTTTGCATAAAATTCAATTGTTTCCAAATGCAATCATCAACAGAGGTTTATGGTTACTAGGAAATGGGGGGAAGACAAACTGGGAGATTGGGATCAACATATACACACTACTATGTATAAAATAGATAACTAATAAGGACCTACTGTATAGCACAGGGAACTCTACTCAATACTCTATAATGACCTATATGGGAAAAGAATCTAAAAAAGAGTAGATATATGTATAGGTATATCTGATTCACTTTGCTGTACAGCAGAAACTAACACAACATTGTAAATCAACTAAACTCCAATAAAAATTTTGTTTTTAATTTTAAAGACTCTGTGTTCAATTAATGTTAGCTGAATTATCCTCATTTTTAAAATGCTTTTCAAGTAAATGTTAAAATACAGGTGATAGTATAAATCTACCAACAATTATCAAAAAAAAAAAAAGTGAAATAGGGCTTCCCTGGTGGCGCAGCGGTTGAGAGTCCGCCTGCCGATGCAGGGGACACGGGTTCGTGCCCCTTTCCGGGAAGATCCCACATGCTGCGGAGCAGCTGGGCCCGTGAGCCATGGCCGCTGGGCCTGCGCCCCCTGTCCGAAGCCTGTGCTCCGCAACGGGAGAGGCCACAGCGGTGAGAGGCCCACGTATGGCCAGAAAAAAAAAGTGAAAGAAATCAGGAGAAATATAAGGATAATATTTTTTCTATAAATATTTTATTATATTCTTCAGTTATATAGAAAAGCAAAATGTGAACCAAAATGAGTATATTAAGCTCTAATTTAGAATTTAGAGTTTCTAATGTGATGTAAATCACATAAAGAAAAAAAATCTTCCACAGTGACTGAAGCATGACTGAGGAAGTCTAACTGCTCTCAGAAGAATGCATACCTAAAAGAATAAAGCAAAAACTTCCCCAGCTCCAGCACCATCCCCAGCTTCTGCTTTTCTCCATTTTTTAGGAATAAAGGGTAGGTAAATGGTGTAGGGCAAAGGTTGTTTTTACTGTTTTTGTCATATATCATCTTGATGTAATACTAATCTTTAGATGGAGGAAGATCAAAGAAAGTAGCCCTGGAGCAAGTGTGAGATGCTTCAAGAGTTTAATTTCCATGACACATGCTAGATAAAACTAGCCCTAAAAAGGAAAGCAGATTTTCTATCTACAAGAAAAGTTAATGAAATTAAATTGTTTCCAATTATATCAAAACACTTCAAGTGATAAGACCCACCTGCTGCAGGAAAGCTACCAAAGTACTGGTCCCCCATTTATCAAGCTTGGGTAGGTTGATATCTTTTAAGTACAGAACAAGTCTCTCACAGTCTTTTGGTCTATACACTCGACCAGTATTAGTACTGATTACCATGCAAGTCTGGCTCAGTTTCTGCAGGAGATGCCGAGTAGTAGTTTGTGCACTACAGTGAACTGTAGCAATTTGAGTGGACCGGAGTTGGGAAAAGGCATACCTGAGCAGCATCCTGAGAAAGATATAAAACACTTGACTTCACAAATGCAACCAATAAAATACTTTCTATATTCAATACAAAATTTCTATTTTTAAATATTTTAGTTTCTAAATTACGTATGCTGTTTAAGGGAAAAGTGGTAAAAATAGATACGGTTTCTATAACTATCCATAGCTATGAAGGTAAGCTTTCTAATTTTTAGACTGGGAAAAGAATTAATTCATATTTTAAGGCATTCTTGGGACTCTTTCAGCAAAAAAAAAAAAATAAATCCCAGTTCACAGAAATAATTCAGTTTGAAAAAGTACACATAAAAAGTATTGTTTCCCCACAGTTGAAGGAAAGATTTTAAAATATTAAGTTCTCCAAGTTAAAAAAAATTACTATGACTTTACAGAATTGTTTAATTATTACCAGAAATGTGAAAATAATAATCCATATTTCCTTTATTTCCAAAAAACTACACTCAGGAGGCACTAAAAATAGGTTGAATTCCACTGAATTAAAAGCTATTTTTAAATAGCTAACTTCAAGATTCATTTTTTATAACTACAGCATATAGTAGTTTGCGAGTACATCAGGTATTCATTTTTTATGATTGTACGCACAGATTCTTTTTAAGAGTATCTTCTTCTAATTCCACTGGAAAACACATAACTCGGCAGAAAAAAGGACATATTTTTCTCTATAGTCATATTATCTTTACAAGTAGTGACAATGAAGAGTCCTTCATGAAAATGTAAATGCTACTTTAACCAAAAAAAAGGTAACAAAAGCTGTTAAATCATTTTAAAACAGGAGAGAAGCATAAATCCACAATATGCACCTCGATTAACATTTTTCTCCTCTTACCCTTTGCCACATCCTTCTGGTCCGACAAGAACAAATGGCTGTTTAGTATCAGAACTTAACCAAGGTTTGAAATAATCTAGACCTCGTTGCATGTCAGGAGTCTGAATGACTGGAAGAGTTTGGCTATTACTGAAATCATCAGCAGACAAGTTTTCTGGCTTCTTCAGCACATAAGATGCTAATCGTCCTCTACTCGAGTCATAGTAGGTGTCCATTGGTTTGTGAGGGTCCGGAGGAGATTCTCGTGCCCAATTAAAAACCTTAAGAGGAAAAAGTTGTGATAGGTTTTCATATACAGTGCTCCAAACAGAGTATGTGAAATTTTAATTCTTTAAAGTAAATGCTCCAAAGAGAATCATCTTACTTTAAAAATAAAAAAGTTCACATGCACTAAACTCACCTAATATCCTTAATAATTATAGTAACATTTTATCTGAAATATTACTCTCTGAATGATCATTTAAGCAAATAAAAGTCATGTGGTTCACACATACGTTGTATAAATATATTCAACTTTTAATTGAATTCTTATGAACACTAAATTACAAATTGTACAATGTAGGACTCCTAGAACTTTCATTTCCAGTACATTTTGGTACTGAACATTCCACTGTCACCACCACTGCTCTCAACTTGTTCTTTCTTACACAAAAAACTGTTATCTGCACAGATACACAGCAGAGAGTTAGCCCCTAATGCCACTCTTCAACAGCTTTATTCTAAACTTTGGCCATAAAATGTCTGCTTAAAAGCAGCATATAATATGACATTGAGTGGTAGCAATGAGAAGCATCTGGTAACAGAGGCAACAGAACAGCCGTGGAAAGAAAAACAGAACAGAGAAAGCAATAAATGGTGATATCAATGAAACAAAGTGATAAAAATGCAGAACATAATGTTGGAGCCAACCCAAAGGAATATGTGTTCAAGTATTTCAACAGAGGCCAATAGGAAGAAATTCCTTAATATGTAGAATTTAGTTTTATAAACGTGGCTGAAATATCCCTTTGCATTTAATAAAGAAAATATTTATAATGATTACTCCATCCAAGCATTCCTAACTGCTAAAACTCTTCTGGTTAAAAAAAAATGATTAAAAATGTTATTTTAAGATTAAAAATGAATAATTATATTTATTTACATAGCTAAGTATCAAAAATATCTAACAAAAAAGGTATAGTCAGAACTTTAGCCTATTAAATATTATTTTATAAAATTTTAATATCATAAAATAACACAAACTAGTTCAATCAAAGGAGAAAATAAGTATACATGTACCTATGTACTTATACAGACAGTCCTCAACTTACAATGGCTCGACTTAAAGATTTTTCAAGTTTACAATAGGGCGAAAGTGATATGCATTCAGTAAACACCGTACTTTGAATTTTGATCTCTTCCCAGGCTAGCAATAATGTGGTAAGATACCTTCCTGTGATGCTGGGCAGTGGCAGTGAGTGGCAGCAAACTGCAGCTTGGGCAGTCAGCCACAAAATCACCAGGGTAAACAACTGATATGCTTACAACCATACTATTTTTCACTTTCTGTATAACAGTCAAGAAATTACATTCTATTTGACACTTTATTATAAAATAGGCTTTGTGTTAGAGGATTTTGCCCAAATGTAGTCTAATGTACGTGTTCTGAAGACTTTAAGACAGGCTAGACTAAGTTATGATATTTGATAGGTTAGGTGTAGTAAATGCATTTTCGGCTTAGGATATTTTCAACTTATGATGGGTTTATCTGGATGTAGCTCCATCATAATTCGAGGAAGATCTGTATATAAATGCATTATTATTGTATTAAATGCATAATTTTAAAATTTTAAAGTTCTATACCAAGGATCAATGAAAATTGACAAAAAATGTTGACTAAACATAGGCTTTAAACGTGTATTACCTCTTTGGTGAATTCCAGACGTGACTTCATGTTCAGATTTCCACCCAGCCCCCTTATGAGATTAATAATAAATTGATCATGATCTCTGCATCCATGGAGATGTGATAAACCATTCATCACAGTCCCAACCAAACTTGTTTCTACCACATAGTCATTCTGTTGATTGAAATCCATGTTACAGACAAAAGGTAAATATTAACCAGTAAATTAGAACCATACACAGATTAATGTTTACTTATCTTTTCAAGGATCATCTTTAAATTAATCCCCCTACTCAAGTTATAGAACGTTTAGATTTCAATTTATATATATAAACTTTGAAAATAAAAAGTAATCATAAAAACACAATTGTGTATTTCTAGCTGAAAGTGCTTGATTCCTCAAATAGATACACTGTTTGTTTACTTCCTAAACCTGAAGAATATTTAAAAAAATAAGGTAAATCAATGAGCATTGGTCTAAAAGTAATAGTCCCTCATTTCCTCTTGCCGATAGAAAAGAAGCTAGAGGCAAGGGCTAGATTAATGGCTCTGGACAAGAAAGAAAAGTAAAAGCAGGCTTAAAAACAATTTGGAACTTTTTCTCTACACAGAATTTTAAAATGAAACTTTTGGACTCTGGTGGTGTAGATGATTTTGATCTGTGGGCCTCTGGGGCCCTGTGTAACTGCCAGGGAGTTAGAAGGGGAAAGCGTTCTCATTCTTTCTCTAAGTATTTGCTGAGAACAAATTATGCATTAGGATCTGTATGTGGTGCTAGGTATTTTTTTAAAAAGGTGAATTAAACAGAGCAATTGTCTTAATGGAAGTCAAGTCTAGTAGAGGAGATGGTTAATACATTGTGGCAGAAGCTATAAAGCAGAGGAAGAGTGTATTCTGAGAACGGATAACTCAGATTGCAGACTCAAGGTCTCTTTGAAAAAGGTGACATTTAAGCTAACATTAAAAGAATGAGATCTATCTGACATGCAGAGAACACAGCATATGCAATGGTAAGCCACCGGCGTAGTTAAGGAATTAAAAGACGCTTATGCCTGAGTAAGCAAAGGAAGAGCGGTTGAAGTCAGAAAGGTAGGCAAGGGCCAGGATATGTGCAATTGTACAGGCCGTGGTAAGGAGTGCAAATTTTATTTTCAGTGCCTTTAAACGTTAAGAGAATAAAACGACCCAATTTACATTTTTTTAAAAAAGCACTCTGCCTGCATAATAAATATTTTTCAAGAATTGAGAAATAGGTGGAAAAATGGGAAAAAGGGAGGAGATGAGTAGAAATCCAATGGCTTAGGCCATACTAAGAGTTCTAGGCTTTAAAGGCAAGATAAAGGAAACCTACATATTTTCTTCTAGATTGCCTGATTTGCTAAATACAAGAAAGTAAAGCTCTAGTTATAAATAAAATCAGCACTTGACTAGAGCATTCATTATAGTATATCTCTCAGAATCTGAACATGGTGAACAAAGCACAGAATAAAGAAAGAAGGAACACTCAACACATTAAAAAATTTTCAAAAAATAACAGGGAACTGACCTCAGAACAGAATTAGTTTATTTTCTAACTGAATCTTTGGTATCCACTCTATGGTTTAACAGTCTTATCCTGTTATCATTTCTATAGTCATAAACCCCTTTTTTTCAATACATTATATCTAGTATTATATTTCTCATTCTAACACTAACAGCATGCAAGTAGATGACCTCAAGGTATTTGCATTGGAGAGCCCTGTTAGGCTCTGTATGTTTTATATTAATGAAATAACAACACACCTACTGAACAGGTGCTACAAACATAGGCAACAGGTGTTTAATTAAGCTCATATACTCTGATTCACTACTCTGTTATTAACAAACTTTGGTTCTGGGGATACAACAAGGACTATAACAGGCTTAGTCCTTGCCCTCAAGGTGCTTATAGTTGAATGAAAGCAATTATAATATAGTTGAAGGACACAGTACATTGCTGCAGAAGCACAAAGAGGTAGACAGCTCAGTCATACTGAGGGCTGGTGAGAGTGGTTCTTCCCTGAAGTCTCCAGGAAAACCTATCTCATTTGCATCATTTCCTCCCAAATCCCTACTCCTCCATCATTCATCCTTACAAAAAAAGTTTAGAAAACTAACGTGAGATTGCCATTTCTCTACGTGATTTGTTCAACCCCAAGTACTGACCTCTAAATCAAGTTCAGATTAATAATCGGATACTTAAAAAAAAAATCCTCATTGCTATTTATTTCCTCTATTTTTATATGTTCATGTTTTTTATAAAAGCAATGACATAAAAGAAAAACCAAGAAAATTTGAAAAAATCATGCAGATACATGAAAATTGTCTTCTTTGCATGCTAAACTTCTATTCATGCTTCAAATTCAAAATTAAATGTGATCTCCTTTTTTAAAATTCTCCTAGAAGGCAGTAATACTCTCTTCATCCTGTTATATTGTGATTATCTTTTTACATGTCATTTTCCTCCATGAGACAAACCCTTCGCAGGGATAGTGATTGTCCTGTTAATGTTCACCTCACAAAGTCTTGTCTAGGGCGTCTATCAGATATTCAATAAATTTTTGTTGAATAAACAAATGTTTTAATAATGTTATAAATAACTCACCATTCTTTCTCTACTTTAGTATTAACTTGTCATTATTTTTAGCATGACATATATGCAGATATTTACTGACACAGTAAAATGTGACAGCAAGATGGGTTTGCTAGTAAAGCTTAGAAAGGCATTCCAATGTTCAAGATTTTTAGGCAAGCAGTGCAAGCTATCGTGGATGGAAGAATTAAAGTGTTTTAAGACTAACACAATAAAAAGTTATACCATGAAATACAGTGGGACAGCAATGAAGACATCTACCCCTCACTCCATCCTCATATTCTGTCAGAGCTCTTATACTAAAAAGCAGTTAAATGTAAGCAACACTCAATCATTATACTTCTTGCCTAAATAATTATGAAATATTATAATTATCTTACCTGCTTTAGAACCCATTGTAAAGCCTTTTCAAAATAATCCCCAATCCAGTTTTCAAGATTATTTCTATATTTAGGAGGCTGGTTCCTCAACCAAGATTTTATCAGAGAATTAAGATCCGTCTCTTCATCACTGAAACACATTAACAAACATGTAAGAAACTATTTAGAAAGAAATTGTGAATTTACTTTCAAAATAAATTTCTGCTCCAATAAACATTCTACACATGTACTCTATCTGCTAGTATGTAAGAATTCACTTTACTTCTGTATATGTATGTGTGTATATATTACTTCTACATATATATACATATTGTGTGTATACATTACTTCTACATATATACATACATACAGGTATATATATATTATATGTATGTCATTTTCTATAAAATAAAGCAAATAAATGTCATCTATATCATTATAAGTATAGATTAAAGAAGAATTACACAACTACAAGTTAGCCAAAAAGTGGTCTAAACCCTTCCTATCCAAAGTGTGGTCTACAGAATCCCAAGTCCCATCCCAGACTTAATGAAGCAAAATCTTCACTTTAACAATATCTCTGGGTGATTCAAATGCACATTAAACTTCAAGTTGCACTGCATCTTAATGCAGATCTTTAAAAGTACTTTTTCTTTTTCTCTGTCCCCAAAAAAGCCAAACACCTAAATTCCCATGCCACTACTGAAACTAGAAGATCATCCTAAAGTAAAATATAATTTTTTTAGCAAATCATTTAATTATATGAGTAACAACCAATGATTGAAATTAAAAATAATATAGACATCTTATTCAAAATTATATGTTGCATATTTATAAAAATTATAGTAAAAACAACTCATAATTAATAATTTTAGAAGTTACAAGGGCTCACAATTTTATCATTTTTCCCATCTTCTACCAGTGTTTCATAGCAACACGAGTAAATACTGAGTCCCTGAATTTCTCCTCCCATATTTCTATCCAGTTTAATAAGCAAAAGAAAAAATGAAAAGATCAAAGGTAAATATTTAAATTACATTTGATAAGCTCAAAACAGACAAAGCAAAGATGCTAAACTCCTTCAGAATAAAGACTTTGTTGTCACAGTATCTCCTCAGTGCCCACGGCAACTACGTCTTGGTTTGTCTAAGACAATCTTGATTTATATCAGTTATCACAGCATAATTAATAGCATTCTCTTTCATTATTAAAAGGTCTTCATTTGGCCTATTGCATATCAAGTGCAAATATCTGCTGAAGAAATGAATAAAACCTAAAACTAAGGTACAATCTAATCAAAAGGCAACTAAAAATAATTAATATGTTTTTGTATTTTACATGAAATCATATATATTCATTATGCCTCTCACAAACAATATCTGGTTCACCAACAATGTTCAAATCCTCTACAGCAACATGCAGCTATACAGGCATATTGCTCTACAATATGGCATTCTACTTACCCCTTATTTCATTTATATTCTAGCTTATAATTGCTGTTATATTTATATTATCTCCTTTGTGAACGTATGTTCCATAAAGACAAGCTCTTCATAAATATAAGCCCTTCATAACTGTTAGCTTTACTCCTTTCTTGCTGTCTCTCCTAAAATGCCTAACTTAACATCATATAGGTAATGGGCATTCAATAAATATTTTAAAAGTTAGTGATAAACTTCCCTTTTATCCTATTTTTCTCACAAGATTATAAGAATACATTGAATAAATAAGATAAATTGTGTGAGATACTGCTATAAAAGCTATAAACCCAATGCTGTATTATTTTTTAAATAATTAATACCTCAAAATATTAATTGGGAGTTTATGGCTAGTTTAATATAAATGTTTCCTATAATACTATCAAAGAAGTAAGCAATTAAATAATTTTGGAAACAATCTGAATGAACTTGATAACCCTACCATGTGTCATATAACATCGAAAATGGTTTCAAATGATTATAAAAGAGTAGAGAACTTTATATAGACAAATATCAAATTCTAAAACATAAATTCAAAAGGTAAAAGAAAACTTTCTAATTACTCATTTTGGGCAGAAACTGGCTCAAATATCCATGTTTTAGTATGTGACTACTGTATATGAAATCTAAAATCAGTTTGTTATTTATTTTTGCTCTTCAAGCCTCTTCCAAATACACTGAAGAAAGAAAATATTAAGTAAAGAGGTTTCCAATTTGTAAAACTTCTCTGAACTCAATCATAATATTTAAATAAAAGTTATAGAAAAAAGAAGAAAACAAATTAAATACTTGCTGTTTCATTTAAGTAAACAAAAAATAATTATTTAGTAATTGTGATACAACTACACTGCTGAAATAATTCAACTGCAATAAACAGGAACTCTCTGAATGAATTAAAACCTAACAAACAAACAAAAAGAAGTTAATAAGAATGAGGAAAACAAATATTCACACATTACCCATACATTACTTATTTCACTTAGCTGTAAAACCAAAATAATAATTGAAGAATATTCTAATACAGTGTATGCAAATGCTCTCACCTAAGAAAGATCATTCCCATTCTAGATATTGTGGCTGGTGAGGCACAACTTAAATCATGAGTTTCAAATACAAAGTTAACATTTGGGCCAAACTGAATCCTTTCTCCACTGGGCATAGTGAGTAGTCGATTATCATCCAGAACAGAATTCAGAGATTCTATCCATTCAGGGTCAATATCACCATCACAGATTATCCATGAGCTGACATCTATTTTCAAACAAAAAAAGTAGAGATAAAAATAAATGCAATGATAATAATTAAAAATAAAGAATAAAAGAATTATCACTTATTCTTTAGAAGTAATTTCCATATTATTTTATACTTCTGAAGCCAAATATAAAGAACAAAAAGTTGAACAAGTTGAAATTTTTCATGTGAATTAACACAATACAAATGTGTGGAGAACCCATGGGCAATCCTGGCTCAGCTGGTCAGAGACCCAGTTATATACTCTGTAATAAGGCTCTATTGATCTATGAACATACAGAACTGGATTCTCAGTAAAAGAAAACATGGTTTGCAAGACCTAGGTATTTCTATTTCCACAAGCTTGTGAGATATTCCTTAGACTTTTGTCTTCTACCATGTCATTAGAATGTACGAATGCTTGCTATGTAATAGCACTTTTAGAAAATATGAGAAACCTACTCCTTAGTGTCCTACATGAGAACTAAAAAATACACCACCATCAAATTTCTTTGATATATAAAAAGGTGACTTCAGAGGGGAGAAGCAGTGAACAAGTTGTGTACACAAGTCTTTCCAAAACAAACTGTTTTTAATATATATTTCCTAAGACAAAAGTGGTTTCAAGTTGTTCTTGGACCTTTGAAACAATTCAAAGAAGAAAATATCCCCCATAAAAGTGTGAGAAACAAATACAGGTATATCTGGTTTTTATTTAGTGTGATAATATCAACTACATTGAAAATGAAGACACTATACACTGAAAATTCCTTCCAATGTCTTAAGACATTCTAAACCTTTCATTCACTGGCTTAGAAAAACAACTATTAATTAAATTATGATCTAACAAAAAGTAGGGAGTCTGACCAAGAATTCTGTTAAACACCAAGCCAAAAAATTTAGACCAGAAAGTCTACTACTTTATGACTCAAATTTTCAAAATTATTGAAAGCACTATATTCAAACTGATAAGTTCAGACACACATACCAATTTTAATCCTAAATAAAAACTTGTTATCTCGCTTATTTATGAGGTATTATAATATCAGTTCAGCAATCAAAGATATTATGTTTATTCAGTAGATTAATCTAGCTGTAAACTATGTTTCACCCAGATTACTCTGAGTTTCTATTATAATAAAAGTTGCTATGGAATAACAGGTAAAAATGATAGCATGTCTTCAGCCCTCCAAAGTAAAATATCAAAGTAGATCACTATACAGCAGTTTATGGTCATGTATAAGAATTGAAAAGGATAGCATTATAGACAACCTCTATCATCCTCTAAAAATTATTAAATAAATCAATAAATCACACAATAGAGACCAACCTTGAGGTTCTCGAACTACTTGGCGAGCACTATTTGTCAAAACACCATCAGACCATTCCCTTGTATCCATGTCAATATGGCCTAATAGTTGATGTCTAGGCATAGCTTTGGGATTCATGGTATATTGTTTTACCACTTTGCCAATTTTACAAAGTGCTGCCCTTAACATTCTCCAAAGAGTTGATTTTCCAGCACCACTTGGACCAACAATAACAACTCCCATCCTCTGGCGTAATTGTTCATACAATTCTAAAGCCTTCTTGATCTAGTAGAAAAGAAACATGTTCATATATGATTTATAGTGTACAATCAAACACAGTTCTACTCTCATTCGACAACAGTTGTTCTATTTCAAACATAAATTAAGACTTTTATTTCTTCAGTGGAAGATAAAGCCTTAAATAAAAGAATTACTAAACAAATCTGAATATATTTACAACATGATCTTTAAATTCATATTTCTTTAAAAAAAAGAAGTATGCTTTACAAGTTGACAATACAATATGTTCACTATTGTCTTCACTCACTCATTCATTCAAATAAAATATACTAAATATTTTATTCACTTTGCTAATTCATTCATTCATTTATACCGTCTCTCTCCAAAAAAAAAACGTGAGAAAAAAGTATTCATTTTGAACATGTATTTGTGCTACATAAAAAGACCTACGAAAGTGAAGTTCTCCTAAGAAATTGTCAAAGTTAAACTAAATCATACATAATCAACTATCAAAGACACATATGATGGATCTATTACATGCCAGGCTCCGTAACAGGCACTAGGAATAAAATGGTAAAACAGACATGGATCCCACCTTTCATGGAGACTACTATCTGGTGGGAGAGAATCAAATATTAATATTAATATTAATCAAGTGTGCAACTAAACATTAAATATGTATATACAACAAAGGTAAGGAAAGCACATAGCAAGGGGACCTAATTTGGACTTGAAAATTAGGGAAGGCTTTCATGAGTGAGTAAGATTTAAGTTGAAAGATGAAAGATAAGTTGAAAGATAAAAGATAAAGATAGTTAATAAAGAATTAACTAGGAGAAAGGATCAATATATTATGAAGTATTCTTGACAGTTACCTGATTGGATATGATTTCATAGTTGGCCTCCTCAAAGACTTGCTTTAATGCAGCATTCAGTTCATCATATTCTACTTCTTTAAAGTCAATTCCAGGAAACACATCTTTAATCAGTGCATCAAACCGAGTGCAATCAGCAAATGTAAACTTTGACATTGTATTAAGCCTCAGTGCTTGTACCACAATGTGACTTTCATTAACTAGAGAAAAAGTTTCATTTTAAAATTATTAGTTATGAATCTAATGACTACAAAAAGTCTTTACGTGCCTTGATATGCATTATTATTAATTAAATGATGCACTAGAATTTAGTAACATTTAAAGACATATGCTATCATGTGAATTGGCAAGCTTACTTAACTATCTTTTAACTGCTGAAAAACAAGTATTACTGAGTTTTGGACTATTTTTCATAGAATTTGAATCCCAGGGTACCCAGACTTGAATTAATAATAAAAATCATTAACACATTTCTTTGCATAGTACTTTACCATTCTGATGTAATCCTTATAACAACTGTATAGAGTAAGGAAGTATTTCTATTATTATTCCAATTTTACACATGAGACCATTAAGTCTCTAAGGGTTTAAATGACTTATCTGAGAGAGCTCAGCATTAAGTATTATAGGTGGGATTTAATTCCAGATTTAGGTATCTTTCCAAATATACCAGCATATTTACCTCACAGAGATTTTTATCCTAAAACTAAAAACTAACAAACTGAGCAAAACTCTTTGATCAGTGTTGCTCAAAACTGGTTCATAAATCTATTCTTAAACCAAATGTAAATACTAATATCGCCAGATTCTTATTTTTTCAAGAATATTAGCTATTAATTGACCAGACACCTATATAAAGGCAAGAAACTATTTTTAGTATGCTATTTCTCTATAATTGTTTAATATTTCTATCTTTAAATATATATAAAGAGGCTTGGCTGCACTAGAGTTTATTTAAAGCACTGAACTCATAAGTAAGCCATCTTTATTTACTACAGGTATGGTTTATATATTTCATGAAAATCACCAGAGACAGACAACTGAAAAATGGTAATCTAAGTACTTCAACAAATACCTTCTCTGCCCTGGTATATGCCAACCTAATAAAAAAGCTGTAGTTTCCTTTTTTAAGATGTATATTTTGATCATTTAAAGTCCAAATAGGTAATTTCACGTAGTCTTCTTTCTTATATTATCTTATTTTCATGGTGATTTAACTTAAATTTGGATAGCAACCTAGAGGCTGAATATTCAGCCTTTCATGAAGGCAAACATCAATTGGTGGGGGTAATAACTTACTTTATATAAATGGGGAAAAAAAGTGGCAAAGTATAAAAAAATATGCATAAGTCCATACTGATCTGAATAAATACATCATGGAAAAGAAGAGACAAATCTTCTTTACGGAAGAGTTTCAAATTATATAAGCAGATACTACCCCCCCCCAAGAGATGGAGCTTAATCCTTGCCTCCCCACTTTCAAGGTGAGCTAGATTTAGTAACTGGCTTCCAAAGAAGAGAGTCGGGAAAGGGGAAAATAACTACAGTAAAGAAACCTGGAAAACATTAACATAAGTAATGAAGGTGAACATCACCAGTGATGTCAAATAGTTATTATGTACCCACTAAAATGAATTAAAAAGGGCATTCCACCTCTGCAGTATTTTTTTCCAAATGTTCACAACTCAATTAAATCATGAGTTAAATATCAGAAAAAAAACCCAGACTGAGAAAGAGTCTATGTGATATCTGACTAGGACCCTGTCAGGGTCATGAATACAAAAACAGACTGAGAAACTGTCACAGAGCAGAGGAGACTTAAGGAGACATGACAACTTAATACAACATGGCACCCTAGATTCAATCTTGGAACAGAAAGAGGACATTAATGATAAAGCAGGTGAAATCCAAATAAAGTCTGGAACTTAGTTAATAGTAATGTACCAGCCTCAGTTTCCCAGTTTTGACAAATGTACCACAGCAAATAAGAGGGAAACGATGGAAATGCTAACTTCGCAACTTTACTGTAATAAATCTAAAACTATCCTTTGCTCCAAGGTACTTTTGGGACTTCCCTGATGGTCCAGTGGATAAGACTCCACACTCCCCAACACAGGAGGCCTGAGATCATTCTCTGGTCGGGGAACTAGATTCCACATGGATGCCACAACTAAGAGTTCACATGCCACAACTAAGAAGCCCACATGCCAAAATGAAGAAGCCAACATGCCGCAACTAAAGAGCCCACAGGCCACAACGAAAAGATCCCGCGTGCCATAATGAAGATCCTGCGTGCTGCAACTAAGACCCAGAGCAGCTTCAATAAATTAATTAATCTAAAAAAAGGTATTTTTATAATCTTAAAATATTTCTTTAAAAGGGTAATTTTGGAGCCTGAACCAAGATGGGGGAGTAGAAGGACACGCTCTCACTCCCTCTAGCGAGAACATGAGAATCACAACTAACTGTTGAACAGTCATCAACAGGAAGACACTGCAACTCACCAAAAAAGATACCCCATATGCAAAGACAAAGGAGAAGCCACAATGAGACAGTACGAGGGGCACAATCACAGTAAAATCAAATCCCATAACTGCTGGGTGGGTGACTCACAGACCGGAGAACACTTATACCACAGAAGTCCACCCACTGGAGCCAAGGTTCTGAGCCCAACGTCAGGCTTCCAAACCAGGGGGTCTGCCAATGGGAGGAGGAATTCCTAGAGAATCAGACATTGAAGGCTAGCGAGATTTGACGGCATGACTCTGACAGGACTGGGGGAAACAGAGACTCCACTCTTGGAGGGCACACACAAAGTAGTGTGCACATCGGGACCAAGGGGAAGGAGCAGTGACCACAGGAGAGACTAAACCAGACCTACCTGCTAGTGTTGGAGGGTATCCTGCAGAGGCGGTGGGTGGCTGTGGCTCACCGTGAGGACAACAACACTGGCAGCAGAAGTTCTGGGAAATACTCCTTGGTGTGAGCCCTCCCAGAGGCCGCCATTAGCCTCACCAAAGAGCCTGCAGGTTCCAGTGTTGGCTGGCCTCAGGCCAAACAACCAACAGGGTGGAAACCCAGCCCCACCCATCAGCAGACAAGTGGATTAAAGTTTTACTGAGCTCTGCCCACCAGAGCAACAGCCAGCTCTACCCACCACCACTCCCTCCCATCAGGAAACTTGCACAAGACTCTTAGATAGCCTCAACCAGCAGAGGGTAGACAGCCAAAGCAAGAACTACAATCCTGCAGCCTGTGGAACAAAAACCACATTCACAAAAAGATAGACAAGATGAAAAGGCAGAGGGCTATGTACCAGATGAAGGAACAAGATAAAATCCAAGAAGAACAACTAAATGAAGTGGAAATAGGCAACCTTCCAAAAAAAGAATTCAGAATAATGATAGTGAAGATGATCCAGGACCTCAGAAAAAGAATGGAGGCAAAGATTGAGAAGATGCAAGAAATGTTTAACAAAGACCTAAAAGAATTAAAGAACAAACAAAGAGATTGAAAAATACAATAACTGAAATGAAAAATACACTAGAAGGAATCAATAGCAGAATAACTGAGGCAGAAGAACGGATAAGTGAACTGGAAGACAGAATGGTGGAATTCACTGCCACAGAACAGAATAAAGAAAAAAGAATGAAAAGAAATGAAGACAGCCTAAGAGACCTCTGGCACAAGATTAAACACAACTTTCACACTATAGGGGTCCCAGAAGGAGAAGAGAGAGAGAAAGGAGCCGAGAAAATATATGAAGAGATTATAGTCAAAAACTTCCCTAACATGGGAAAGGAAATAGCCACCCAAGTCCAGGAAGCACAGAGTCCCATACAGGATAAACCCAAGGAGAAACACGCCAAGACACATAAAAATCAAATTGGCAAAAATTAAAGACAAAGAAAAATTACTGAAAGCAGCAAGGGAAAAATGACAAATAACATACAAGGGAACTCCCATAAGGTTAACAGCTGATTTCTCAGCAGAAACTCTACAAGCTAGAAGGGACTGACAGGACATATTTAAAGTGATGAAGGGGAAGAACCTACAACCAAGATTACTCTACCAGCAAGAATCTCAGTCAGATTTGATAGAAAAATGAAAAGCTTTACAGACAAGCAAAAGCTAAGAGAATTCAGCACCACCAGACCAACTCTACAATGAATGCTAAAGGAACTTCTCTAAGTGGGAAACACAAGAGGAGAAAAGGACCTACAAAAACAAACCCAAAACAATTAAGAAAATAGTCATAGGAACATACATATCAATAATTACCTTAAACGTGAATGGATTAAATGCTCCAACCAAAAGACACAGGCTTGCTGAATGGATACAAAAACAAGACCCATATATATGCTGTCTACAAGAGACACACTTCAGACCTAGGGACACATACAGACTGAAAGTGGGGGATGGAAAAAGATACTCCATGCAAATGGAAATCAAAAGAAAGCTGGAGTAGCAATATTCATATCAGATAAAATAGACTATAAAATAAAGAATGTTACAAGAGACAAGGAAGGACACTACATAATGATCAAGGGATGAATCCAAGAAGAAGCTATAACAATTATAAATATATATGCACACAACATAGGAGCACCTCAATACATAAGGCAACTGCTAACAGCTATAAAAGAGGAAATCGAGAGTAACACAATAAGAGTGGGGGACATTAACCGCTCACTTACACCAATGGACAGATCATCCAAAGTGAAAATAAATAAGGAAACAGAAGCTTTAAATGACACAATAGACCAGAGAGATTTAATTGATATTTATAGGACATTCCGTCCTAAAACAGCAGATTACACTTTCTTCTCAAGTGCACATGGAACATTCTGCAGGATACATCACATCTTGGGTCACAAATCAAGCCTCAGTAAATTTAAGAAAACTGAAATCATATCAAGCATATTTTCTGACCACAACGCTATAAGATCAGAAATGAATTACAGGGAAAAAAACATAAAAAACACAAACACATGGAGGGTAAACAATATATTACTAAATAACCAAGAGATCACTGAAGAAATCAAAGAGGAAATCAAAAAATACTTAGAGACAAATGACAATGAAAACACAACGATCTAAAACCTATGGGATGCAGCAAAAGCAGTTTAAGAGGGAAGTTTATAGCTATACCAGCCTACATCAAGAAACAACAAACATCTCAAATAAACAACCTAACCTTACACCTAAAGGAACTAGAGAAAGAAGAACAAACAAAACCTAAAGTTAGCAGAAGGAAAGAAAGCATAAAGATCAGAGCAGAAATAAATGAAATAGAAAGAAAGACAACAATGACAACAATAGCAAAGATCAACAAAACTAAAAGCTGGTTCTTTGAGAAGATAAAGAAAATTGATAAACCATTAGCCAGACTCATCAAGAAAAAGAGGGAGAGGACTCATATCAACAAAATTAAAAATGAAAAAGGAGAAGTTACAACAGACACAGCAGAAATACAAAGCAACCTAAGAGACTACTACAAGCAACTCTATGCCAATAAAATGGACAACCTGGAAGAAATGAACAAATTCTTAGAAAGGTATAATCTTCCAAGACTGAACCAGGAAGAAATAGAAACTATGAACAGACCAATCACAAGTAATGAAATTGAAACTGTGATTAAAAATCTTCCAAAAAACAAAAGTCCAGGAACAGATGGCTTCACAGGTGAATTCTATCGAACATTTAGAGAAGAGCTAACACCTATCCTTCTCAAACTCTTCCAAAAAACTGCAGAGGAAGGAACACTCCAAAACTCATTCTTTAGGGCCACCATCACCGTGATACCAAAACCAGACAAAGATACTACAAAAAAAGAAAATTACCAATATCACTGATGAATATAGATGCAAAAGCCTCAACAGGGCTTCCCTGGTGGCACGGTGGTTGAGAGTCCACCTGCCAATGCAGGGGACACGGGTTCATGCCCTGGTCCAGGAAGATCCCACATGCCACGAAATGGCTGGGTCTGTGAGCCACGCCCGCTAAGTCGCCGCGTCCGGATCCTGTGCTCCACAACGGGAGAGGCCACAGCAGTCAGAGGCCCGCATACCGCAAAAAAAAAAAAAAAAAGGCTCAACAAAATACTAGCAAACAGAATCCAACAACACATTAAAAGGATCATACACCATGATCAAGTGGGATTTATCCCAGGGATGCAAGGAGTCTCCATTATAAGCAAATCAATCAATGTGATACACCATATTAACAAACTGAAGAAGAAAAACCATATGTTCATCTCAATAGATACAGAAAAAGCTTTTGACAAAATTCAACGCTCACTTATGATAAAAACTCTCCAGAGAGTGCACATAGAGGGAACCTACCTCATCATAATAAAGGCCATATACGACAAACCCACAGCAAACATCATTCTCAATGGTGAAAAACTGAAAGCATTTCCTCTAAGATCAGGAACAAGACAAGGATGTCCACTCTCACCACTATTATTCAACATAGTATTGGAAGTCCTGTCCACGGCAATCAGAGAAGAAAAAGAAATAAAAGGAATACAAATTGGAAAAGAAGAAGTAAAACTGTCACTGCTTGCAGATGACATGATACTATACATAGAGAATCCTATAGATGCCACCAGAAAACTACTAGAGCTAATCAATGAATTTGGTAAAGTTGCAGGATACAAAATTAATGCACAGAAATTTCTTGCATTCCTTTATAGTAATGATGAAAAATCTGAAAGAGAAATTAAGGAAACACTACCATTTATCATTGCAACAAAAAGAATAAAATACCTAGGAATAAACCTACTTAGGGAGACGAAAGACCTGTATACAGGACACTAAAAGACACTGATGAAAGAAATCAAAGATGATACAAACAGATGGAGAGATATACCATGTTCTTGGATTGGAAAAATCAATATTGTGAAAATGACTATCCTACCCAAAGCAATCTACAGACTCAATGCAATCCCTATCAAATTACCAATGGAATTTTTTACAGAACTAGAACAAATTATCTTAAAATTTGTATGGAGACACAAAAGACCCCAAAGAACCAAAGCAGTCTTGAGGGAAAAAAGCGGAGCTGGAGGAATCAGACTCCGTGACTTCAGACTATACTACGAAGCTATAGTAATCAAGACAATATGGTACTAGCACAAAAACAGAAACATAGATCAATGGAACAAGATAGAAAGCCCAGAGATAAACCCATGCACCTATGGTCAGTTAATCTATGACAAAGGAGGCAAGGATATTCAATGGAGAAAAGACAGTTTCTTCAATAAGTGGTGCTGGGAAAACTGGACAGCTACATGCAAAAGAAAGAAATTAGAACACTCCCTAACACCATACACAAAAATAAACTCAAAATGTATTAGAGAGCTAAATATAAGACTGGATACTATAAACCTCTTAGAGGAAAACATAGGAAGAACACTCTGACATAAATCACGGCAAGATCTTTTCTGATCCACCTCCTAGAGTAATGGAAACAAAAATAAACAAATGGGACCTAATGAAACTTCAAAGCTTCTGCACAGCACAGGAAACCATAAACAAGACGAAAAGACAACCCTCAGAATGGGAGAAAATATTTGCAGATGAATCAATGGACAAAGGGTCAATCTCCAAAATATATAAACAGCTCATGCAGCTCAATATTAAAAAACAAACAACCCAATCCAAAAATGGGCAGAAGACCTAAATAGACATTTCTCTGAAGAAGACATACAGATGGCCAAGAAGCACATGAAAAGCTGCTCAACATCATTAATTATTTGAGAAATGCAAATCAAAACTACAATGAAGTATCACCTCACACCAGTTAGAATGGGCATCATCAGAAAATCTACAAACAACAAATGCTGGAGACGGTGTGGAGAAAAGGGAACCCTCTTGCACTGTTGGTGGGAATGTAAATTGATACAGCCACTATGGAGAACAGCATGGAGGTTACTTGAAAAACTAAAAATAGAATTACCATATGATCCAGCAATCCCACTACTGGGCATATACCCAGAGAAAACCATAATGCAAAAAGACACAAGCACCCCAATGTTCACTGCAGCACTATTTACAATAGCCAGGTCATGAAAGCAACCTAAATGCCCATCGACAGACGAATGGATAAAGAAGTTGTGGTACATATATACAATGGAATATTACTCAGCCATAAAAAGGAACTAAATTGGGTCATTTGTTGAGCTGTGGATGGATATGGAGACTGTCATACAGAGTGAAGTAAGGCAGAAAGAGAGAAGCAAATATCGTATATTAACGCATATATGTGGAACCTAGAAAAATGGTACAGATGAAGCAGTTTGCAGGGCAGAAGTTGAGACAGAGATGTAGAGAACAAACGTATGGACACCAAGGGGAGAAAGCGGCTGGGGGTGGTGGTGGAGGTGGTGGTGTGATGAATTGGGAGACTGGGATTGACACGTATACACTGATGTGTATAAAATTGATGACTAATAAGAACCTGCTGTATAAATATATATATATAATTAAATTTAAAAATTCAAAAATAAAAGTAAAAGGGTAATTTTGTTTGGTATACTATCTTTGAAAGAGAAAATCTCCATGTGTTTCTAAGGTTTCTGTTCTTGTTTCAAGACTAGACAAATTTTCAGATTCTATTCCAGAACTATCAATTCAGGAACTTTGGGTGTGGGGTCCAACAATCTGTGTTTCAACAAGCCTCTAGATGACTCTAATGCCTGTTAAAGATTGAGCACAAGTGGACTAGACTATTCCTCTATATACCACAACTATTAAATATTTAATGCATGTTTAAAAGTTATGATGAGACATAGGTAAAAATTAGGAAAAATCTCAATAAATTATGGACTTTATTAAAAAATTATGAATCAATGTTGGTTCATTAGTTTCAATAAATGTACAATACTAATGTAAGATGTTAACAACAGGAGAAACTGGGAGAACGTAATAATCAGAAACCCTCTATACTATATGTATAACTTTTATATAAATCTAAAACTATAATAAATTAAAACTTATTTAAAAAAATAAGATTATAATTGGCATAATGAATCATACCTTTTTGTTTAACACTAGTTTTCTTCAGCTGTCTAAGAAGATTTCCACTTCCTCTCAGAACTGTCTTCAAAGCTCTCAAACCCCAGTCATAATGTTGCTGAGGTGTCAAAAGTTCTCTTAGGTAAAGACATGGAAATCATAAATCATCAAATAGCTATAAGAAATTATTTTTGTAATCATATTAAAAGAAATATAGAATCTAACTACTAACACATAGAAATAATTTCTAATATTACATTAGTTTATAAAAATGAATCAAGCAACACAAAATAATCACTCAAGTAAAATGTTAAAGATGGATGGTTCTCAAGGATCAGGATAAACCTTTCACAAACTGGCTATCATCTTAATGAAGACACTAAATGATAACCACCTGTTACTTTTATTCCTAAAGTCTTTAATCAATCCATCTTGCTCTCAATCTCTGACACTCTAGTTCTCACTGTCTCTTAAGTAATATGGACCAGAATTCTAGGTTGTCCAAAGAAGCTAAAAGTCAATCTCTATTACTAAAAATCAGACATAAAAAAAAAAAAAAATGTGAAAGATTCCCTCCAAACAACAGTAGGCTTTGAGTGGTCAGCTGGTAAATTAGTTTAGTAAGTATCATTTAGCTGGAGTACTCCAATAAAAATATTTTGCAGAAAAAACGTGAAATTGAATTAATAGTATTTACGAAAAACAAGCAGTTTTGAGCCAGACGTTTCTGTTATTCAAACTAAAATCTTTCTTACCAACACCTTGAGTACAATACAAAATTGTACTTATGAAAATCACCAATATGAAAATCACTGAATAGGTAAATTGGACAAATGTGAAAAATGGTCATTAATAACTCTGATCAATCATGGAACTATAAAATATTAAAATATTTAAAACAGGAAAACTCACCTGGATAGATTGAAGATAGCTACCAATTTTCTGCCCAACACCTTAGCATCTTTAAAGCCTTCTGAATAGAGAATAACTTCTGCAATAAGCTCATTGTCTGGACGAGACATGGCTACTGGCCTGAAAAGCTGTTTAAGATTATCAGGCAGTTTTTGTCTTCCTCCATAACCTTTTCCAGCAGGATTCATAGTGATAAAAATTCCAGAATTAGAATTTATTTCTACCTGGAATATTAATTTAAAACATAGGCATCAAATACTTGAAACTATAACTATAAAACATATTGCAAATAGAAGTTTTATTGTAACATATTTTTACACATATGTCTTATACCTTAGCCAAAAGCAACCACTAGTGTGCTAAACATCTCCTTACTCAACATATAATAAACTCCTTAGGAACTACACTACTTTATAGATGCTCTTTACAATCAGTTTTTTGAGGCTGAAAGTTTAAGTGATGGTAACTAGTTTGAATGTCTATTCATTCATTCAACATATGTTTACTAAAAGTCTTCCTTGTGTTAGGCACTTTGCTAAGTACACAGAGACAACATAACTCTGAACTAAAGTCAGTAATAGTTTATGCCTTTCTGGAGTTTATAGTCTATTGAATATTTGAAAGAAGCAATCATAGTTAATAAATGCTATAAGAGCAAAATATCATGAGAGTATCTAATAGCATTTTCAACAAAGCACTAAGAATAGAAAGGCAGAATTATAATGTATAAACAATGAATGGGCAATTAGGAAGTAGAAATACCTAGAGTAAAAAACCTGGCTATAAAGGAAAGAAAACAAAAAGTGTGGTTGGAAGGAAAGATGAATTAAGGGAAGGTTTGCTTATGTTTTAATTATACTAAACATTATATTACAGTACCATTATATCTAATATAATATAATATAATATATTAAGAAGGAAAATATGTGATTATGTTTAAAAGCCAACGAGAAACAAGTAGAAGGACAGAGATAACTCTGAAGAGAAGGTCCCTTGGAAGCAGTTTCCAAAGTATAGATGGAAAAATTAGTTTGAGTTGGGAAAAAGGACAATTTTTTCTTTCTAAGAGGAGGAACTGACAAAAAATGAACAGGGTAGAAAATAAATTTTGATGACAGAGAGGTAAAAACTGAAGAATTTCTCTTTTCTTTGTTAAGAAAGAGTTGAAACATCATGTAAGTAACAGGCAAGTTAGAAGGGGTCCTACTTTCTTGGTCTACCCTGAAAAACTTGTATTGGGAAAATGTTATTATGGGGAAGAGGATAATTTCACAGTTCTTTCAACTTTCAGTGTATTCACCATTACACATTATATAGAGAAATCTATGTTTTACATACAAATAAGTTTAAGTTCTAATGACATGAATGTATACCTCCTATGGGGAGAAGTGAGCAACAGAAGAATAGTTAAGTATTTATTGTTTTAAGATTCATATAGAATAGTGATTAAAAACATGAATTTCAGAATTAGACAGACGTGGGTTCTATTTCCAGCTCCACTTCTTATGTTTAACATATCAAGCTCTAGTTTCCTCATCCATAAAAGTTAAAAAAATATAATAGTACCTAAGTCAAAGGATTGTTATGAGTACTAAATGAAACAATGCATAAAAGCACTAAGCACAGTGGCATAGAGTGTTTGATAAATGTTAGCAAATATTATTATAACTGGATTATTCAATATCAAAAGTTTGAAGATGGGGTTTCCCTGGTGGCGCAGTGGTTGAGAGTCCGCCTGCCGATGCAGGGGACACGAGTTCATGCCCCAGTCCAGGAAGATCCCACATGCCGCGGAGCGGCTGCGTCCGTGAGCCATGGCCGCTGAGCCTGCGCGTCCGGAGCCTGTGCTCCGCAACGGGAGAAGCCACAACAGTGAGAGGCCCGCGTACCGCAGAAAAAAAAAAAAAAGTTTGAAGATGAATGGTGGAAATGGGACCCAAAAAGGGTGAGAAACTCAGAGACAATTCACAGGTAAAAAGGTTTAACACACTGGTCACAAATTAGAAACCGAGGTGCCAGGAGAAATAAAGATAGACTGTTTGCCTGAGTATGAGTAACACAAAGTCTTATAAAATAGTTTAATTCTTTAAATTCCCAATATATGCTATACCTCCTTGCCAAGCAGTTCACATACAGTTCTATGATTCTTCAAAGCATCTTGAATTGTCTGGATTTGCATAGAAACTGCTGACAGTACAGATTCTTCTAGTCTATTGAATTCATCAAAACAACCCCAGGCCCCACACTTCACCAAACCAACAAATATTCGTCCCATTGACTTCACATCGATGCCCTTAAAAATAACAATAAAAATTATATTCAATAAAAATAATTAAAATCTCTAATAATAATTTAATACTTTATGTCATTTAGTGAGAAGGTAATCATTTCACCCATCTATACCTCTTTAGTTCTTTTTTAAGCAGAGATTAAATAGCTACTCTTTCAAAACCTAGGATGGTTTCAAGGAGTAAACAAAATAATTCATGTGAAAGTGTTCTGAAAAGTACACAGAACTAAACAAGTATAAGATTTTGTTTCAGTTATTCTTTAAGTCAAAATACACACAATGTTTTGAAAATGGTAACTTAATAAGAATTTAAGATTTTTCCTCTAATATAAAGCTTCATTCTGTATTTAAAATTATTTCTATGTAATAGTTCTCTTTAGAAAAGTTTTTGGACTACACTATGTGCAACCTCTCTCCATTTTACTTCTCAAATAAAATCCACTTTCAAGTGATTTAAAAGAAGAGTGATTTTAAAAGAGAGCATTTCATATGTAAGTATGTGAAAACTATTCCAAACATCTAAGACACTATTATAGCGTTTGATAATTATTTATTCTACCTCATCACAATTAAAAACTAAAACTTGTCTTCCAAGTAGTCCACCTAAAGCCTTTACTGATTCAGTTTTTCCAGTTCCAGCTGGTCCGTACGGATTTCCTCCAAGTCCCATCTTCATGGCTTGAGTGAGAGTTAAGTAGCACTTGTCTGTCAGTGGAGTGTAAACCAGCTTGGGAGCATTACCCTACACAAGAGAAATATAAACTTCAAATATTCATATTCTATTCAATATGTACAAATATTATATAGTGTAGTTAAATAGCAATTCTAGTTAAAAATTTAAAAAGGCAAAAAATAGTTTAAAGTTGTTAACATAGAAAAAATATACAAAAATTTTTTTAGTAATTCAAGAAACTTTCTAAAGCACAAACTGGAATTAAACTTAGTTATTTCTCAAGCATGTACTTTATTCTATCCTCAATTGACATACTGTCAGGTTTTCCAAATAGTCTCTCAAGTTCTTGATAATGTCACAAAGATATACCTCTAAGGCAGGCAAATCCAGAAACTGTATACAATTATACACTTTCCAATACAATTCAATATAATTATGTACAATAATCATCCTATTTTGTATTTTAAAATTCATGTAAATTACTTCCTGGAATCTTACAATCTTCAAAAATCAGAACTACTTTGGAAACCTCAAAGTATAATTAATTTGAAAAACTCCTTATGAAATTAATAATCTTAACCTATCAAATAATTCTCAAAATTTCTACTAAATTTTAGCGGAAATAGAGTCCAATTCAAGCTGCATTTTATAGAGTTTTTATTTAATTTAGGTGGACAGATTTTGGTCTCAAAATACATTTCCTTTTTGAACGAGCTAGCTGGCAACTCTCTTGACATATGCTTATTAACATAAATGTCAAATATATCCTTATGATTGACTCACTATGATGGAAAAAGGCAGAGAGGATACAACTGGATTTTTTGAGAACAGGTTACATGAGCTAGGTTATTTGCTTGAAAATTATTTTACCTTACAAACTGAGAATATTTAACAAACGTACTTAGAAATATTAACAATTGCACTAATTTTGGCCTTGTAAAAGGAGGCACAAACCAAATTGTTTCCATTGAGGTTGCCTAATATTCAATTCTCTTTAGATTAAAGCTATATTTCAATCTGTATAAATGCTGCTCTAAGAAAAGGTACATTTAGAGAATTCAGCACAACACTGCCATTATGTTAACTTTTTTTGTATATAGAATTTTTTCCAATATAACACCTTTTTAATTATGATGAAATAGAAGACAATAACACAAAAAATTCTTAAAAGTTACAGCTAAAATAAAAATAACTCTTTCATCCAATAGCAAATTTCCTTTAAAGTAAATAATTTCTAACTGGAAAGATTAAACATTTCTGCCACAAGTCATACCTGGTACTCATAAGTATACTGAAGTTCAGAATCCACCATTTGAATGTAACATGTGTGATTGCTTTTCATATAGAATCTAACTTGTTTTTTCCAAGCCCAGTCTTCAGTTGTATGAACTTGAACTTGATTTAACTGCTTCACTACATCAATATTATGAATAATATCAAGAATAAGTGCTTTAAGTTTAAGCTCCAGAATGCCAGATTCTGTATACAATTGAAATAATTGGGGAAAATGTTAGCCTGTGATTTATGTACTTTATGATTTTATATACACACACACACACATGATTTCTCAATAAATGAATTTAAATGGTAATTTCATGATACATTTGAATAGTATAGTAATATATATCATGCAAGTCAAAAGAATGTCAAATCCACCAATAAGAATTGTGTGTGTGAAAACTAAGATATTAAAATTCAATGAAACCAGGGTTCTGGTTCCTTATGCAAGGGAGTAAACACACTCAGCCTGTCTCTCCCTCTGAATGCAGGTATAAAACACGGACAACATACACTGAACTGCTGTTTAGGACTCTGAAAAAGTAAAGAGTATCAGGCAAATTGGGGAAGGGAAGAATTAGAAGTGCCACCAAACCAGTGGTAAATTTACCGTTTTTCTTTTTCTTTTTACTTTCTTATATCCATGGGCCTGGATTCAATGCTGCCAGAAACCCATATTGGTGTAGACAGAGAGAGGTCCAGGAGAAGGCTTTTAACTCAGACTTGAAAAGCAGAAAAGGAGTCTCAGCGCTGGCAGCTGAGACCCAGAAATGCCTAAAACTCTGAAGGAAGGGAACTGTCCTTTGAAATCAGAGGAGCTATGATCCCAAGACAGTGGGACTAACTCAAATTGCTCTTTTTCTCTCTTTTCTCCCATCAACTGGTCCAAGACATGGGCACAGTCACAGAAAGTGTGAAGGAGAGTACAGTACATGAAACTCCAGCTTTCTGGACAGAGGACCAAAAGAGGAGCCCAAGGGAACCACAAAATCACTGCTAAGACCATGGAAGGGGAGAAGATTGGGAAAATGACCCTATAAACTTTATGAACTCTTGAGCTCAGCCTGAGCTGTGCAGACCTCATCCTAAACATTAAACCAAAGACTTTGATAACTGGCCACTAGGTGGCACACATGTGGGGAAGATCTCAAGAGTATAGCAAAGACAGAACAGACATTGGAACCACAACCCACAGAAAGCTGGCTGAAACTTGTGGCCTGAACCCAACAAGATCACTTGCTAACAGAAAAATATCAACATTATCCAGCAAATTTAAATAAGACTCAGACTCTTATAACACAATATTCAAAATGTCCAGGATACAATCCAAAATCATTCAACATGAAAAGAACCAAAAAAATCAACTCACATCAGAAAAGACAATAAAGGTGAAATGAAGACATTCTCAAGAGAAGGAAATCTGTAAGATTCATAGTCAGCAAACGGGCTCTAAAAGAAACACTAAAGAAAATTCTTCAAAGAAAGAAAATGACAGCAGAAGGAAACTTGGAGCATCAGGATGAAGGATGGGCAACAGAAATGGTAAGCATCTAGATAAATATAATAGACTATTCTCAGGTCCTTTAAAATACATTTGACAGTTAAAGAAAAAAATTATAATCTCATGGAGTTTTCAATGCATATAGATATCTATATACATTGAAAACAACATAAAAAGGGGAGGATAAAGAAACCCATATGGTGGTAAGGTTTCTACATTCCACTTAAAATAGTAAATTATTGATTCTAAGTACAATATAAAAGTATGTATATTGTAATTCCTAAAGTAACCTCCAAAATAGACACACAGATGATTGATTGACAGACAAAAGCACAATAGATAAATTAAGATAGAATACTAAAAAAATGTTCAAATAACCCAAAAGTAGGCAGAAAATGGAATATTTTCCCATACCAGTATTCCCTGGATCCTCAGAACTTGTATCAATGTTAGTATAGTGCTCTAACTTATTCACCAGTTGTGTTTCAATCTGATGAAGACTATGATCTTTGATGGCATTTTCTACATCTTCAGTGAATTTAATCTGCTCTGCCAAGCATAATATCTAATGAATAAAGAGAAAAATTATTTTTTAAAGCTGAATTTACTTAGAAATATTTTATAAATTTAAGGAAAGATACCTTTTTCCAAATTTCCAATTACATATTGGACCTCTCTACCTGAATGTCTTACTGGCACCTCATATATTAATAGAGCAATACATCTGTAGAAAAAGCATGTGTGATGCAGCCCAAGCTTACTTCTCAGAGCTCATCTTTTACTATTCTCCTATACGCCTATTTTTGGGTCTTAGAGCCCACCAAGCTTATTATAACCTAAGTGCTTTGTACTTTCTTCCCATGACTCTCCTCATAAATGGCTTCTTTTTAACCAGTAAGATGCAAAGATAACAGAGTATGATGCATTCTACTTAATAAAAAGAGTAATCTTCTAGCATTCCAAAATAATCTCTCAGTATACTACTGAAGTCTACAATTTCAAAACACCAATTTTATCCTAAATTAAAGTCTGTCTTAATCTTTCAGTCTAATACCCATAAACAGAAACTAAATACAGATCAACTTCATGTTTACATAAAATATGAAATATTAATGCTATTTGAGAGGATTTCTATAATATTATCAATATAGCAAGGTTACTGATAAAGCAAATGATACATTTAAACACCAGATTTTGTAAACTTGTATTAAAATACTTTGATACAGTTCTTAGATGAACAAGGAAAACCAATAACCTCCTTTAAACTAAAGACATGATCTATCATCGTATAAAAACACTAAACCTACTGACCAATTAACTACTGAACAGATTATTTTTTTCTTATATATACCTTTTAGCATCCAGAAAATATCATCAAATGCCTCTATTTATCAGATTAATCCATTATCTATATATAATTTTAATACTTAATATAGCAGGCTAAGCTGCTGTTTGCTCTTAGAACATTGTACAAATACCACATTAAGTTCTTTAACAAAAGCATCCAGAAAATATCATCAAATGCCTCTATTTATCAGATTAATCCATTATCTATATATAATTTTAATACTTAATATAGCAGGCTAAGCTGCTGTTTGCTCTTAGAACATTGTACAAATACCACATTAAGTTCTTTAACAAAAGAGAAAGCCAATTAGCAACTTTGCAGGGCAAAGTCACCTCTCATACTTTATAGTACAAGACTCACCAGCTTCTTTAATCAAGTATATGGTGAAGTGTTTAAACAGATCCAAATCTGCTTTGTGAGAAAAGACTTTGCTTTTTAATTTTCATATGAAAATCTTCACTTGCCACCTTGAAACTAATAGTCATATATATGGATTTCCACTCAGGCAATACTACTGAATTTCTGTATTATAAATAAATTTTAATAATAATGCACATCGATATCTCAATTTTTAACAGTCTGCTATACGATTTCTATGAGAGGCTAACAGAAATGATGCTCAAGATACAGTCTTAACTAATTCTCGTGTCACATTACCATTAAGATACCTGGACAAACACTAACATTGTCTAAAATGTAATGGTCGCTAAGGGTGCTCTGCAAACATTATATAATTTAACCTTCAAAATGAGTTGCCGTGGAGGTATTATTATACCCTCTTAACTAAGTGTCAAAAGGAATCACTCAAAGTATAACTGGAAAAGGTAGGATTTGAACCAAGGTCTGTCAGATTTTTTCTACTTTATCATGCTGCCTCCTTCCCAGACCAGAAAGTGCTTTCTCTACATTATTTCAGGTCCTTACAAAGATGTCTTTAGAGAACTGAATTAATAGTACACAGTAACCTGTACCAGACATTCATGTAACCAGTTATACTATTCAATCCCCTTACATAAATGCTCTTGAGATAATTTTTTCTTAACATTAACTGCTAATAAACTAGAATTCTTTGTTTTGATAGATTATGAACTGTATACATGTTTAGTAGTTCATATTTTTACTTGACTGCTCAGAGACCAGAACTAAGTTTCAGGCTCAAATCCAGCAACATTCTTTAGCCTGTAGCTCCCAGTATATCTCCTGATATAACTGTCATTTACTCAATCTAATTATTATGCAATTCTTACTTTTGTATATTTTTTAATATTGTGTCTTTTACTCTAAGTCAATTTAAATCCTACCTGGAAGTTGACAGAGTACTAGGAAACATTTCCAGAGATAATAAAGCATTTTAACTCTGACTTTCAATGGCATTATTATTCATCAATGACTACTTTTATTTTTCTCTAAGAACTTAACAAGAGTTTTTAAACATATTTTAGTTTGACTTAAACAGCTAAAAGATACAAAATGAGATGAGTGATAAAATGGCTAAGAATCCAGAATGTTCCAAGTTTCCTATTTAATTTCTCATGCTTTAAAAGAACCAACATAAAACCCTGTTCCAATAGCTACTAAATGTTTTAATCTGAAAAGCAAAAAATAGTTAGGTAGATTTTCCTGTGAGAAATCATAGAACATCTCAATGCCTGCCTTTCATAGTCCCTAAGAACTAAAGTTCCTGATATCTTACCTCTGTAGTGTTAGTCTCAACCAGCAATAAAACTAATCCTGAACAAGGCAGGATATCTAACCCAAGTCTTAGTGCTACACTTTAATAAGGCCCAGAACAAGTTTTGTAAGACACATATCTAGCATCCAGTGTTTCAGGAATGAGCTCCTATGAACACTGACCTGTAGCAATCTCTATAACAACCATGAAACCTAGCGCTCTTCTTCCCTGCCAAAGTTCTAGTTAAGTACTGTGATTATGTTTCAGACCAACTCTAACACTACTAAATTCCCACCAGCTCCAACCTCCTAGATGAGTCCATGGAAAGGGTGGGAGACAATGTCATAGATCCTGTGCCTCTCCATCAATGATGGACTAATCATCTGGAACCAGGAAACTAATACATGACTAATTCTGCCTCCCAGTTCCACTCCCCAATGGCCTGGGTAGCTTAGATCTCAGCAGGCCTTCTGCTTGTAAGCATCTGAATTATGGCAAACTAATGGAGCTAGAAGAGAATTTCACTATTGTGCTGCTCCTCCCTCACATTTAACAGCTGAGGGACTGAGACTCAGATATTAAGCAATTAGTCAATGTTAATTGTTAGATAAAGAGAAAACAAAGATCCCAGTTGTCTAAGCCTCCTGACCTCTAGGTCAGGGATCTTCCAATGACACCATGCCTACCTGTACTCTAGACATAAGCCCCCTTACCTGTGAAGGGAAAAAGGATGGGTCAATTGCACCTTGAGAACTTCGTCCAGCAGTAACACATTCCGTCAACAACTCTTTCAAAGTTTCCTTCATTTCCAAGGCTAAATCATTTAACCAAGTCTGAAAATAAAATTAGAAAATATATTATTTCTTATTACACAAGTCATAAAACAAAAACACAAGCTAATGACTCTATTCTTTTATTTCAGGAGGAAGGTTATAATTTCTTATTGACTCTCACACTCCCAAAATGTGTTGTATGGTATATAATTTTTTATTAATAAATGATTTAAATGAAGAAAACTATTTTTTCACCTCTTGGGATAATGTTAAGTGTGAAAACTCAAAAATTTGTAGTTAGTTATCACTATCACCATCTATACAAACCAAAAAAACATGAACATTTAAAAACTAACCCATTCATTTCATCATTATGATAAATCAAACTAGATAGCTGGGCCAATAAATTAGAGTCACAATGACTAGGTAAGTCCCCTGGCTCACACTATCCTGATGATCTTATATTCAGAAAGCTGTAACCATAGGAAGGGATTGCTTCATTAAGGTGAACCATATTATTTAAGGAGTTAAGATCCTTCTTCAAACAAAACTAATTCTGTTTCAAGGTCAAAACAATACATTTTTCACTCATTTGATTATAGATAAAATAACAAATGTTTAAACTAAAGTTAAAATAATAATGATGATTAATAAAAATAGCATGAATATTTAAGAATCACTACTTAACTTTTAAAAACTGTATCATTTGCAATAAAATATAAGAGCAAAAACTACAATCTTAAATAGCTTTTCATCATTACCTTTTTTAAGTTCTAGCTTTTTACTGTTTATCTTTAGAGCACTTTCCAGTATTAAAAATAGCACAAACTTTTTCCCAGTTCAAAAGCCACTGCAGCTAAAGAGTAAGAAGCTCTCAGTGCATGGCAGCAGACACCTACTCTGCTAATCATCACAAGAGCTCCCCGAGTGCTGCACTACCCCCAGCTGCTGAAAGCTCTTTCTCTCTCTGTTCATCCAGTCCTAATAAAATCACAAGAAAGGAAAACAACAGCAAAAACAACAAATCTCTTCACCAAATATGGTAGCTACTTAACAAACCTTCTATCCTTTCAACCACTTGATTTATATACTCAACATCCAATAAAATGTTGAGGCCTAACCAGGAGTGGACTTTTTACTAAACTGTACAGATACATGCATGATAAGGCATGGCCCTGACTTGCAGTTGAAAGATACCTTTAGAACTTAAAAATTACAATTCAATGTGTTACATCCTATTGCTGTTGGCTTTAGCTATATAACTGTAATAGGCTTTTGACAGTTCACTTCTAGTCCTGCAGAACCAATTAATCAATAGTTGTACTATAAATGCACTAGTTTCAAGTTTACTTGTTCATTTAAATCATCTCATACAGCTCAGATTTTAAAGAAAAAAAAAGAACAAAGACTTATTGAGCAGTTATGTTTCAAACACTATAGTGTACCTAAAGCCAATTATCTCATTTAATTTTCAACAGAAAGTCTTTGCTAGTAGGCCTCCCATTTTACAGTTAAGAAAACTGAGACTCTAAGTTATATAGCTAATAAGTTGTGGAGCTACAATTAATATCCAAGTCTTCTTGACTCCAAAGCAAAAGTTGTTTTCAAAATTACATGCTGCCTTCCAAAGACTAAAAATACATATTCTCTTTAATATCAAATCATTCTGAACCTAACAAAACAAATTATTTTTTAAGATATAAGTTTCCAAAAGGCCTAAATTAACCAACTTACTCTACAAACTGAATTAATTTTGATACAAAGTTCATATCGTTAATTCTTTATACTTTCACACTTGAAAAAGAATTACTTACCTCTACGTTATTTGACAGAAGAACTTTGTTTTTAAAAGGTACAACTTCTCCCTCTAAAGATTTCATTGCAGTTATATGTTTTGATTCCTCATCAAAGCACACACTGTTAATGCCTACATTACAAAAGCAACAATTTATATGCAAAAGTTTTATTAAAGACATAATTATTAGACAGTATATATGATTACCACATAATACATAAAGTATACTTCATAATATAGAATATATTTGAATTATATTAATTCAGTTATATAATGAAATAGAACAGCTTTTCATAACCCAAAACTGGAAACAACCGAATGCCCCCAGATGAATAGAGAAACTGTGGTATATTTGAACAATTGACTATTTTAAGCAATAAAAAGGAATAAAATATAGTTTTAGGTACTTGAAACCATTATGATGAGTGAAAAAAAACAGGCACAAATGAGTGCATAAGAATACGTACCAATGATTCCACTTACATTATATGAGACAAAAAGATAATAGGAAAGGGGGAGAGCAAACAAGACTTCCCTTCCCCAAAATTTGCACTCACTTTATAGTATATAAAAAAACACATTACCTAATTTTGATCTTTAGAAAAACCCTATAAGATATTATTTACAATTTAAAGAAAGAAACTAGATTTCAGAGAGGTAAATTAATAACTAATAAATAGTAGAGGTAGAGCTCGAAAGCAAGCTTTCTGATTCCAAGAGCTCTTTCTACTATCTTCCACAGGCAAAATCACAGTTACAGATATAAGCACTCTAAAGCTTCAGATATACAGTGGTTAATAAATACTTCTGTAAAGCACCAGAGAGTAAATATCTTAGGTTTTTACAGGTCATAAGGTCTCAGTGTCAATTACTCAACTTTGCTTGTAGCACAAAAGCAGCTATAGACAATAATGGACATGGCTGTATTCCTTCCAACAAAACCTTATTTAAAAAAAAAAACAGAGAGCTAGTCAGATTTGGCCTGTGGGCCTACAGTTTGCTAATCCCTGACTGCAAGTGAAGATGATGAAAATTTTTTACTTCTTAAAGTTAATTTGAAAAATACAGCTCTTTTCCAACAAATAATATTTCAAGAAAATAATAATCATCGTGTTTGTAGCAAACCAATTCCGAATGCAATTACCCAACTAAAATGATTCAACAACATCGAAGCATATGGCATTATTACTCTACACTTTTTACCAGGTAATCTCACCTCTTCCTATAGCCTAATTATCATCTATACACAGATGACTCCCGATTTTACATCTCCATCCCACGTATCTCTGCTAACAATAACAGTATCTCCACTGGGACATCACTCAAGAGACCTTAAACTCAATAATGAATGGACATGTTCTCCTTCACTTCAGACCTCTGCACATCCTATTCCCTCTGTTTCCCCATTTTTCCTCTAGCTAAGACCTATATTTTCTTCAGATCTCACCTGAGATGTCATCTTTACATACCCAAAACTGAGCTAAATGTCTTCACAGATGCAGCTATAACACCACATACTTATGTCGACCACAGAAATTGTCGTATATTATATTTGTCAACTTACTAACTTGCCTCATCCACTAAACTAGAGTTCTTTGAGTGTATGACCTGTATTTTATTCAACAGTCTGCCTAAGAGCCTAACATAATGCCTGGCAGATAACTGAAACTCAATAAATATCTGTTGAATAAATGTTCAATCTTACCAGCAAACAGTTTCTTAAGGTGAGACTGAATCACTGATGAGTTAGTAGACTGGCCCAGTATTTCTAATAAGTCATCATCACCAATAAAGTAAAATCTTGGGAATGCTGAGCGTTTTTCCTAAAAAAAAAAATAAATAAATAAATAAAAATAATCTCTTTTCAAATAATTAAGATATTAAAGTACTTTATAATTTATTATACAAGATTGTTTTTAAAAACATGCCTCCAAGAATTCATTTAATGATTTCTGACATCTTTGAAGCTGATCAAGTATCGTTAGTAGAGAATTTCTGATTCCTGCATGTGTAGTTAACGTTGTGACTCTATTATCTTTCTTGATGTCAGTCATTATTGATCTGCAGAAGAAAAAAGTTATTTTCACATCTATTTTAACAGTTTTTGGCTGAAACAGGGATGTGGAGACTTTTTTTTTGCTTGCTTAAAACAAACTAGTAACATCAGTATAACAGCAATACATTATTATACTTCTAATAAATAATCCTCAAAGTTAATAATACTCCATTACCATTTTTAACCTCCATTATTGCACATTCTCTTATTTCATTCACTCACTAAACAAATATTAAGCCTTACCTCATAGAGATAATGGCCCAGTGACAGAGAAAGATATTAAATAATTTCTCCAAATATTCAAATAAAATTATGATAAGTGCTAAGAAAGAAAAGCACAAAGGACTGTTTTGTACTAAGAAAGAATTAGTAAAAGGCTAATGCGGAAATCCCTAACCTATGACTTATTTGAGGAAGTAATTTAAGCTGAGATTTGAATGATAATGAAAAAGAAAAAGGCAATGAATAGGAGGCAAATAGTTTCTGGCAAAGACCATGAGAAAGAGTGTGGTATGTTAGAGAAACTAAAGGCTAGAGTCACTAAAGTAAAAAAAAAAAAAGAGAGAGAGAGCAGCACAAGAAAAGGCTAGAGAAATGGACAAGGAGCAGATCCTTAGATCTGCTTTATCCTCAGAACAACAGAAAGTCATGTTAAAGTTTTACTTAATGGAATAAAGGAAAGAAGTAATGTGGACTTCATTTTTAAAAGATTACTCTGGCTGTTGTGTGAAAAACTTACTGGAGAAGACAAAAATACGAATAAGTCAAAAGATTAGCCAGTAGTACAAGTGAGTGACAACAAAAATACTTCAGAATAAAATCAAAGAAGTAGAGATATAAAAGATATAATAAAATCGATTAGTAGGTTAGAATCAACAAAATTTGGTAACAAATGGATTTGGAAATGGAGGAAGAGGTCAAAGATATCCATTATGCTTCTGCCTTGAGCAGTTAGGTGGTACCATTTATCGGGAAGAAACCAGAGAGAAAAGAAAAGGGACTGTAGGAAAGGGACTGGGGGTAAATTCATGAATTTAGTTTTGACATGTTGAGGATATTTAATACATTTGGAGCTCAGAAAAGAAATATGAGCTCAATAAATAAGTTGAGGAGACCTCAGCAAATAGATGAGAATTGATTCTGAGTGTTTAAGATCATTAAGGAGAGAATATAGAGTGAGAAAACCTAAAGCTGAAAGGTGGAGAATGTCTACATCTAAATGTTTAGAAAGGGCTGAGGACTAGGAATCAGGAGTGGAACCAGAGAAATGGGCAGAAAACCAAAAAGGACAGGATCACAGAAGCCAAAAGAACAGACTTTCTAAGAAAGAAGAAATTTTCAACTCTATTAGATACTAGTCAGAGATAAAGTAAAATGAAAAATAAAAAATGCCCATCAGATTTACAATGGGAAAGTAATTGGTAACTTTAAGAAATACTAGGTATATATTAGTAATATTATTATTACTATTATACTATAGATATATTATTAATATAGGTAGAGTGGTAAAGATAGAAACCAGATCAAAATGATTCAAGTATATAACTGAATGAGAGAAACTCATTTCTCAGAAGGGTCCAGTAGGAAAAAAGTTGAGGACACAGATGACGCTAATAATGTAAAAGTAATTAGCTTGTATTAAGTACCTCACTATATGAATAAAAACCATCATATGTGTCTTTGTCTTATGTAGTTGTACTGACCTAAAATCTTCATCAACTCTGTTGAAGCGCATCTGTTCTTTTGGCAATGCTCCACGGCCAAAAATGGGTTCCAAATATACCCACTTTCTCTGAATGTGGTTTAAATTCTGTAGGTACTCATCTAACTCTGCAAGTTTTCTTTCCCAAATTGACACTTTATCTTCAAATCCTTTATAATAAGGAGAATCCTTTAAGGACTGAAGAAGGCACCTATTATCTCCAACTTGATTTACTATATCCTTCCAGTCTTTAATCAGCTTGATAGTTCGACATTGGCTGTCTTCATAATCAACCAATGTAAATACTGCTCCAACTCCCCAAAGATCAAGTTCTCGTAAAGCTTCTCTGATTGTAACTTCACCTTGTGCACGACTATTTAAATCCTATTTAACACAAAATATTCATATTTATTACTTCAACATTATCATATAAATAAGTTATATCTATTTTATAAGAAGATATATTTTTATTTGACTTTGCACCATAAAGAAAAAAAAAATTTAAGTGGATTATTTTCATCAATCCAAGAGAATTACTGGCAAATGTATTAAGGGATATCAGATATCTAGTTCACATGGTCAAATATATACAGAGTTCTGTCTTATGCTTTTTACTTCTAAAAAAACCCCAAAATTTAAGCATCCACTGCAAACCACAAAAATATTTTAAATTTTGCAGAACTCAGCCATTTTATTGTAATTTAACTGTAAGTTCCAATACATCTTAAATGATTAGCAACCATCTAGAATTACCTCCTACAGCAGTCATGCTTTATAACCTTATGATTATCTACATATGCTCCAGGATTATCAGCAAAGATGAAAGTATACATATTAGATAATATATTAGAAAATAAAACAATTTGACATCAGAAGTCCTTTTATTTTTTTACATTAAATGGGCAGAACACAAAATAGAAAGTCTGCTACTTATGATATAATTGTACAAGTTTTACTTTCACCTGAGACCTATGCTAAAACTGATTAGCAAATTGGTTCCTTGTTTAGTTCTCTGTATTTTTGTACCCCTTAGCTTCTATTTATAATATACCCTATAATTTTAAATGTATTTTATAAAATGCTTTGTACTTGTTTGCTTTTTGATTAAAGCTGACTTCCTTCTTAAAGTAAGACATATTTTATTTCAGATTTTTTCTCTCAAAGAAGGGGTTTATATTGTTTCTATAACCCCATCAATAGATTCAGATGTATTACTAATGAAAGAATAATGGAAAAATGGAACACTGTCACTATTTTAAGGGAAGAAAGAAATTTAACTTGCTGCTTTATTTAAATAAAAAATAAAGCAAAAATGTATGTCAACAAAGGTCAGATCTATGAGATATTTATAAAAGTGATTCTTACTTTAAGGTCTGAAGCTCTGGCAACAATTGTAGCAGCTACTCTAAGCAGATCACCAAACAGTAATTTATCTAGACTAGTTCCCCGAGGAAGGCCAAGTAGACGAAAAAGGTCAAGCCAGTGATCTGGAGAAAGATGCTCCCCTCTCACATATTTCAAGATAGGGACTACGATCTGTTAAAAAAGAAGAAAAGACGACTTATGTATGTATATATACAAGCAAAATGTAAATTATTATTTAATTTTATTATAATTATCTATAAGATTTTTAATTACTGTATTATCTTATTTAACAATCTTAAAATCAAATTCTTAAAAAGAATTGTATAAAACTTTTTATTAAACATTGCTGTGGATACATGCAAATTTCCCTTGGTAGCTTGATATATTTTAAAACATGACCTAAAATATTTCTATTATTATAAATTTAGGAAATGACCTACATCCTAAATATGCTAAATGACCCATATCCTAATTGCTAAGTTATAAATACTCCACTATATAACTTTAACCATAAATTTCTTAGTTATAACTTCTTTCAAACTGAAGCAGAAATATCAGTAACTTCTATGGTTTACTCTATACTTTCTATTTTTTTCATGTAATGGAATCATTAAAAATATATAAACTAAAATTACAGTTCAGTCACTACATAATAAAACGATACATGAAAGCTCCAAACACCATTTTTAAATAGTAAGATAAGTAAAACTATCTTACTTTATATTTGTCAACCTCTGATTGTAATTTCACCGTCATTACTGAATGTTCTTCAACCTTTCTTAATCTGTCATGCCAATTCATCAAAAATTCCTCAAACAGATATGTCTTAGTCCTGTAAAATACCAGAAACATATCTTAAATTTTACATCCCAAAAAATACCACAAAACTATCAGAATCTAAATACTATTTATGAATCAAACCTAAAAGTAATCCAATCTTCATTGGCCATTTCTTGAAATCCTTGCTGAAACTCTTCATAAAGAGCCCAAATTTGTACACAGCTCTCAATGTCCTTAGAGATGCTATATGCCAAGGAGAAGTTGGGCTCTTCTAGGCCAAAATGATGGCAATCATCACTATAGAAACAAGTAGCAAATATCATTAATTTTTTAAAAAGAAAAACTGTTAAATATCAATAAGTTTAACTAATTAATATTTAACTGCATTCTCTGTGTGTGTTTGTGTGCAAGTATCTGACAGCAGAGGTAGACAGTGGGAGGCTATGTCTACTTTACATAAGAATTTTACTTAACTACTTAGGAACGAGCTCTTCCAAATTCATTAATATGCATTTTTTCCAAAGGAGTCAAAGTAAAATTGGTAATATATATAAATATATTTTATGTATATATGTCATATATATAAATATTCAGAATTGCACAAATTTATGGATTAATCTGAGAACAGATTAAAGAATATCCATTAATATTCTTCTAGGTTGAAAGAATTAGCTTCTAGAACATAAGATATTCTTCATCTAATTAATGTAATGTCACTTAATAAACGTGGTACTAAAACCTCCACTCACCTATGAAGCCAATTAATTTATGGATGCATTTACCTAAATGGACCAAACCTAACACAATTATTAAACTTAATATTTGTATTATTATAACATAAAACAACAAATATTTTTCTTTGAAGTCTCATCATTTTGCTAGGTTCATTTTTTTTCCCAGAAGCTCTAAAAGTAATTGTCCATTAATTTTATATATTCCATTTTTAAGTACAATGAGATCACATAAAGCAATATTCCAACTCCCTAATTTAACTTTTAAGTAAATTTAATTTTCTATTATTATTATTTAATTTGCTATTATAACTTCTATTATTTCTATTCCTAGGCCTAACCAGAAATCTGCTTTTCTCTTAAAATCCTAATATGATTCAACAACTCCTAAGAAAGCAGTAGCATGAGCACTTAATACTGGTATTTTTAAAACTGCTGAAGTTTATAAGGAAAGACATTAAGATAATAAATATAAGAACATTACTAGCTTAATATATAAATACAAAACTCTTTTTTCCAAAATGTGTACTATCAGTTTTAAAGAATAAACATACACCAGCTTTTTTCTTATGACTTCAAGATCATCAAACTCAATTTTTTTCTCTTTTATTGACTTGGCACTTTTATCAAGAGTATTTTGCTGGCCAGTTTCAATAACATCATCACCAGGCTTTAGTTGGTCCCAACGAGCTTTAAATTTTTCCAGTTCTTGATAATAGATCTGAAGACATGATTTCACATTTCCTTTCATCACTTCAATCTATAAGGTAATAGAGTTTACACAATTTAATTCAAAGTAAAATCTTACTTTATATTCACATTTTTATTTCCAACATTTCAATTTAAAGGTCAAAAAATATCAGTATCAGCTTTTCAAAGATTATTCTTTATTACTGATTTCAAGTACAATAAAATAACTCAAAAATAAATTAGATCATAAATTTACAAAAACGAGATATACTGCAAACATCATCATTACAAAATCATTCATGTGATTAACAGCATCCATCATAACTATCAACAAAATCAAAGTGATAAAAAAAATTTGATCAATGACCTCCAGTTGTTCTACCTGATTATACAGCTGTTTAATAAAGGAGGGCATTTCCCAGTCTCCCATGCAGCTAACAGCCATAAGACTAAGTGCTGATCAATAGGATATGAGTGCAATAGATGTGTACAACTTCCAGATTATACCCTTAAAAGATACCATACACAGTAGGTAAATAAATTTATTCATAAGAAAGACTGAAAATAATGTCACATACATTCCTGGTACGGTAGGAAACAAAGATAAACTATATGACATGAACACCATTTATACAAAGTGTTTTACTGTATGGAAGTACTGAGGGAGGTCAATTTCATCAGCAATATATTGGGTTGGCCAAAAAGTTCCTTCAGGTTTTTCCATAAGATGTCACAGAAAACCTGAGCTTATAAATTCTTACAAACCTGAGCTATAATGGAATAAAGATAAACAAGAAATCTTAAATGAGAAAAAAAACTGTTTCCATTTTAACAAAATGACCAAAAGGTTCTTACCTGATCTTTAATCATAAGTTGGTGACTTTCCATCATCAACTCAAATTTATCCCACTTAGCTTTCAGATTACTAATTGTTTCTAAACCTCCACCTGCCACAGTCCGTAAAAGTCTGTTTTTATCTTCAGCTTCTTGAAATAAGGGCAAAATCTAAAGGTTAAAAAATGACATGTGAAAACCAACATATTTTATCAAATTTATTAAGATTCCATTTATTTAAAATTGTTTCATGATTTGCTTTTTAAATCAAGATTTTTGCTTTTACATAATTTGTTTTGTTTTTTTCTGTTTTTTTTTTTAAAAAGATGTTGGGGGTAGGAGTTTATTAACTTATTTATTTATTTTTGCTGTATTGGGTCTTCGTTTCTGTGCCAGGGCTTTCTCTAGTTGTGGCAAGTGGGGGCCACTCTTCATCACGGTGCACAGGCCTCTCACTATCACAGCCTCTCTTGTTGTGGAGCACAGGCTCCAGACACGCAGGCTCAGTACTTGTGGCTCACGGGCCTAGTTGCTCTGTGGCATGTGGGATCCTCACAGACCAGGGCTCGAACCCGTGTCCCCTGCATTAGCAGGCAGATTCTCAACCACTGCGCGACCAGGGAAGCCCAATTTGTTTTGTTTTGTTTTTCTTTTTCTTTTGGTTATTTAGTAACATATTGTTTAGTCTCCATGTGTTTTTTACATTTCTTTCCCTGTAATTCATTTCTAATCTCATAGTGTTGTGGTCAGAAAAGAAGCTTGATATGATTTCAATTTTCTTAAATTAATTGAGGCTTGATTTGTGACCCAAGATGTGATCTATCCTGGAGAATGTCCATGCACACGTGAGAAGAAATTGTAATCCGCTGTTTTAGGATGGAATGTCCTATAAATATCGATTAAATCTCTCTGGTCTACTGTGTCATTTAAAGCTTCTGTTTCCTTATTTATTTTCACTTTGGATGATCTGTCCATTGGTGTAAGCGAGGTGTTAAAGTCCCCCACTATTACTGTGTTACTGTCGATTTCCTCTTTTATAGCTGTTAGCAGTTGCCTTATGTATTGAGGTGCTCCTATGTTGGGTGCATATACATTTATAATTGTTATATCTTCTTCTTGGATTGATCCCTTGATCATTAAGTAGTGTCCTTCCTTGTCTCTTGTAACATTCTTTATTTTAAAGTCTGTTTTATCTGATATGAGTATTGCTACTCCAGCTTTCTTTTGATTACCATTTGCATGGAGTATCTTTTTCCATCCCCTCACTTTTAGTCTGTATGTGTCCATAAGTCTGAAGTGGATCTCTTGTAGACAGCATATATATGGGTCTTGTTTTTGTATCCATTCAGCAAGCCTGTGTCTTTTGGTTGGAGCATCTAATCCATTCACGTTTAAGGTAATTATTAACATGTATGTTCCTATGACTATTTTCTTAATTGTTTTGGGTTTGTTCTTATAGGTCCTTTTCTTCTCTTGTGTTTCCCACTTAGAGAATTTCCTTTAGCACTTGTTGTAGAGCTGGTCTGGTGGTGCTGAATTCTCTTAGCTTTTGCTTGTCTGTAAAGCTTTTGATTTCTCCATCGAATCTGAATGAGATCCTTGCCGGGTAGAGGAATCTTGGTTGTAGGTTCTTCCCTTTCATCACTTTAAGTATATCATGCCACTCCCTTCTGGCTTGTAGAGTTTCTGCTGAGAAATCAGCTGTTAACCTTATGGGAGTTCCCTTGTATGTTATTTGTCGTTTTTCCCTTGCTGCTTTCAATAATTTTTCTTTGTCTTTAACTTTTGCCAATTTGATTACTGTGTGCCTTGGCGTGTTTCTCCTTGGGTTTATCCTGTATGGGACTCTCTGTGCTTCCTGGACTTGGGTGGCTATTTCCTTTCCCATGTTAGGGAATTTTTCGACTATAATCTCTTCAAATATTTTCTCGGCTCCTTTATCTCTCTCTTCTCCTTCTGGGACCCGTATAATGCGAATGTTGTTGCATTTAATGTTGTCCCAGAGGTCTCTTGGGCTGTCTTCATTTCTTTTCATTCTTTTTTCTTTATTCTGTTCTGCGGCAACGAATTCCACCATTCTGCCTTCCAGGTCACTTATCCATCCTTCTGCCTCAGTTATTCTGCTATTGATTCCTTCTAGGGTAGTTTTCATTTTGGTTATTGTATTGTTCATCTCTGTTTGTTTGTTCTCTAATTCTTCTAGGTCTTTGTTAAACACTTCTTGCATCTTCTCGATCTTTGCCTCCATTTTTTTTCCAAGGTCCTGGATCATCTTCACTATCATTATTCTGAATTCTTTTTCTGGAAGGTTTCCTATCTCTACTTCATTTAGTTGTTTTTCTGGGGTTTTATCTTGTCCCTTCATCTGGTACATAGCCCTCTGACTTTTCATCTTGTCTATCTTTCTGTGAATGTGTTTTTTGTTCCACAGGCTGCAGGACTGTAGTTCTTCTTGCTTCTGCTTTCTGCTCTCTGGTGTATGAGGCTATCTAAGAGGCTGTGTAAGTGTCCTGATGGGAGGGACTGTACATAATTTGTTATATCCTGGATATAAAGTTTCTAACATTTATTATTATATGCAAACTCAACTAAGACACTTAAATATCAAAAGTTAAAAAGGATAATAAAAGTGGTAATATGAAACTTAATTAAATCATGAATATAGGAAGACAATACTATAGCTGTTCAAAGTGAAGTTCTTATTATAAAAGTTCCATTCATAAGAAAATGCTAAAGAGGCTTCTAAAATTAGTGACTATCTAAAAGCACAGATTAACTAAATTATCCTACTGAACAGAGAAGGGTAAGTCATGAAAAAAAAGGTACTTAAGAAAGGGAAAACTGAAGAATCGGAACCAAGCTCCTGTATTCAGCTTCTACCTGAAATGCCCTGAGCTGTGTATAATGAGCAGTCTGTTAAACAGTCTAGGTGTATGTCAGTAAGTGCTAAACTACTCAAATTGCTTCTAGGCCTTTTAGAGCACCATAAAAGAACAGTGTCCTATAATTTATACCTGTGCTTTTACTACTCAACAAAGCAATAAAATCCACTGAAAGATATTTTAAAATCACTGTGCATATATAATAGGCAAAAAAAAAAAAAAATTAAAACATATCTCAATGACCAGCTTGCAATTTCTGGGCAGGATCAGTTTCACCTGAGAAACAGAAAAACAATGGACCAAGAATCCATGTTGTACTAGGAAAATCAGTGAGAGAAAAAATAGAGCAGGATTCTAATTTCCTGTATGTGAATAGAACTTAGCCTGTGAAGACATTAAAACAGTTTTCAAGTCCACCTGCATGCATTCCTACTTCTTCAAATCCACACGCCAACAGAGAGACATACCAAAACACAATTCTGTAACATCTTGCTGCTTAAAACCCAGCAACGACTCCTCAGTGCCCACAAAATCAAACCTAAGATCCTTAATGTGACTCACATGACCTAGATTCTGCCTAGCTCTTTATACTGTCTCGTGCCACTTCCTGCCTCACATGTTGTTCCCAACATACATCTATTTCTCATAGTTTTTGTGATGACACACTTTCATCCCACTTCATTATCAATCTCCTTAGCTGCCTCCATCTATGCTTGAACTCTAAATTTCAGAAAGCTCAAAGCTGATCCTATAACCTCTACAGTTTGTTATCAACCAGATGATCTAGTTCAATCCTATGGCTTTAAACATCATGAATATTAAGAGGATTTCCAAATTTATATCTCTAGTCTTCAACTTTACTCTAACTTCCTTATTCCTTATTCTACCTGACATCTCAATCCCCACCACTTCCAATCTCCAAACAACTCCCCTCTCTAGTCATCCTCATCTCAGTAAATGGTACCATTAGCTTTCCAGCTGCTCAAGCCAAAAACCTAGGAGACATGTTTATTGCTTTTTCTCTAAGCTCCGTCTACTTCTAATACATCAGAAGACCTTGGTGCTAACTCTAAAGTGCATCATTAATTTCTCCGGTTCTCTCCATCTCCTCTGCTACTCCATGGAACAAGCTTCCATCACCTCTTGTATACAAGTTGCAATATCCTACTAACTGGACTCTCTGCTACTATTGTCTCCCTCCAATCCATTCTTTACAGAGCAGCCAGAGTAATCACTTCAAAATGTAAACCAGACTGTATCCCTTCCCTGCTTAAATCCCTGTAAGGACTTTCTATTACTTTTAGAAAAAAAACCCAAATCCTTATGATTGTTTAAAAGTACCTTCATAATCTGGCCCTTGCCAACCTCTCCAATTTCACCTCAAACCATTTTTTCCTTGAATAATATGGCTTTCTTGATAACTAAGTTTCTTGACAATATTTTCACCTATCTTCCTTAAGCATACCAAACTCCTTCTCTACCTTAAGATCTTTGTATTTGTTGTTCTGTCTGCCCCCTAAATCGCGGAATGGTTGCCTCCTTAAGTTTTTCAGGTCTCAGTGCAGATAGATGTCATCTATCTGATAAGGTATCCACAATCGTCCACTCTAAGAAACATCCCCCAGATTATCATGCACTGCTCTAGCTCCTCTTGCTCCTCTCTTTTCTCTGTCCTGTCTCTGTCTCTGTCTCTGTCTCTCCCTCTCTCTCTCTCTGACACACACACACACAAACACATACACACACGAATGCAAATTTCATGAGAATAGAGCATGTTCATAGCTGTAACCACAACTCCTAGCACAATGCCTAGAATATATCAGGTGATCTGTAAGTATCTGTCAAATAAATAAATGAATGAACACCTCTGCTAAATCAAGCTAACTGCCACAGCTCATAATACTATTCCTTCTTTAGTTATTTCCTTCTACTAGACAGTACATTATTTTATTTGCCTTTAAATCCTCTTTATACCTTTAAGCTTTCCATATAAAAGTTTATAATTCCTTCCACCATGAAGGTATATTATTTCATTTACCTCTAATCTATCTAATAATTTTAAGCCTATCATATAATAGGAGCATAAAAAACTTTGTATTCTATTTTGAATTATTTCTCCTCCTTCTTCTAAACATAACTAAGATCATCTATAATATGTTCTATAAAATTCTGACTTGCTTATTCTAGGCTCTAGCCTTCTAGATACTGTTTTTATGAATCCTTCACTTTTTTTTATCTTTGTCTCTAATTATGAGCTCCTCCATTATATGTGAGTGTGTGTGTGTGTGTGTGTGTGTGTGTGTGTGTGCGCTCCTAATTCTGCTCTAACTTCATACTTCAGCATCTTAAAAGTACAAACCTGGAAGTAACAGTATGAATTATTTATGTTTAGTTTTATTCTAATAAGCCACATCATAAAAGAGACCACAAATACTTCTGAAAATAATAATAAGCATTATTGTTACTATTTCATTACAACAACATAACATCAAGAGTCCAGTCATGAACTGATCAATTGGACTAGATTTTATAGACTTCCTTATAATGCAATTATATGATATTTCTAAATAGTCACATAAAATTACCTAATTTAATCATCCCCAGTACAGTAAAAGAATAAATAAATTGCTTTGTGATTCTCACCTCTGGCTTCCGTTCTTGTAGATTACTATATTGTAAATTTGCATTACCTATCTCTTCCACAGATTGCGGCATAATTGTTAAGACTGCCATAGCTTCAGTGACGAATGTATCAATTTCATGTAAATGAGCTGAAATAGGTAACATTGAAATATAAGAAAAATTATTATTATCACGAAAAATATTTAATTACATAATTTCTAAATCAAGGAATGTTAGAAGTAGTCACTATATGAAATACATTAAATCCTAAGTAGTCATTTGCTTTCATAAAGCAAAATTCAAAATGTAGAATAAGCAAAGAAATTTCTTCTCATGAAACTGTAATTGTTTTACATGACACTTAAAATTTTTGAGAAGAAATTTACAATGTACTCACTCAGTAAATTTTACTCAAAATTGGTAACTTTTTCAGTCTTTTAAATAATATGCTAAAACACCACAGCTTAAAGGAAAAAAGAAACACTGATATTTTGGAAAATAGTATAGGCATACCTCATTTTATTGTGCTTCACTTTATTGTGCTTTGCAGATATTGCATTTTTTACATATTGAAGGTTTGTGGCAACTCTGCATGGAGCAAGTTTATCAGTGGCATTTTTCCAACAGCATTTACTTGCTTCATGTCTCTGTGTCACGTCTTGGTAATTCCCCCAATATTTCAAACTTTTCCATTATTAATTACATTTGTTATGGTGATCTGTGATCAGTGATCTTTGATGTTACTGTTGTAATTGTTTTGGGGCACCATGAACCACACCCACGTAAAACAGTGAACTTAACTGACAAATGTTGTATATATTCTGGCTGTTTCACCTCTCTATTCCCTGAGACACAAAAATATTGAAATTGGGCCAATTAATAAGGCTACAATGGCCCCTGAGTATTCAAGTGAAAGAAAGAGTGACACATCTCTCACTTTAAACCAAAAGCTAGAAATGATTAAGCTTAGTGAGGAAGGCATGTCTAATGATGAGACAGCCCAAAAACTAGGCCTCTTGCACCAAACAGTTAGCCAACGAAAAGTTCTTAAGGGAAATTAATATGCTGTACTCCAGTGAACACAAATGATAAGAAAGCGAAACAGGATCACTGTTTATATGGAGAAAGTTTTAGTGATCTGGACAGAAGATCAAACCAGCTACAACAGCCCCTTAAGCCACAGCATAATCCAGATCAAGGCCCCAACTCTCCTCAATTCTGTAAAGACTGAGAGAGGTGAGGAAGCTGCAGAAGAAAAGTTTGAAGCTAACAGAGGTTGGTTCATGAGATTTAAAGAAAGAAGCCATCTCCACAACATAAAAAGTATAAGATGAAGCAGCATGTGCTGATACACAAACTGCAGCAAGTTATCCAGATGATCTAGCTAAGATAGTTAATGAAAGCTGCTCCACTAAACAACAGATTTTCAATGGAGATGAAGAAGCCTTCTATTAGAAGACGATACCATCGAGGACTTTCACAGCTAGAGAGAAGTCAATGCCTGGATTCAAAGATTCAAAAGATAGGCTGACTCTCTTGTTAGAGGCTAATGCAGCTGGTAACTTAAGTTGATGCCAATGCTCATCTGCCATTCAAAAAAATCACAGCACCTTTAAGAATTATGTTGAATCTATTCTGCCTGTGCTCCAGAAATGGAACAACAAAGCTTGATGACAGCACATCTGTTTACAATATGGTTTACTGAATATTTTAAGCTCACTGCTGAGAGCTACTGCTCAGAAAAAAAGATTCAAAATACAACTGCTCATTGACAATGCACCTGCTCACCCAAGTGCTCTGATGGAGATGTACAAGATACATGTTGTTTTCATGCCTGCTAACACAACATCCATTCTGCCGCCCATAGATCAATAAGTAATTTCAACATTCAAGTCTTATTATTTAAGAAATACATTTTCTAAGGCTATAGCTGCAACTAAGAGTGATTTCTCTGATGCATCTAGGCAAAATAAATTGAAAATCTTCTGGAAGGGATTCACCATTCCAGATGCAATTAAGAGCATTCGTGATTCATGGAAAGAGGTCAAAATATAAATGTTAACAGGAGTTTGGAAGAAGTTGCTTCCAACCCTCATGGATGACTTTGAGGGATTCAAGACTTCAGTGGAGGAAGTAACTAAAGATAAGATAAAAACAGCAAGAGAACTAGAATTAGAGGTGGAGCTTAAAGATGTGAATGAATTCCTGCAATCTCATGATAAAACTTTCACAAATGAGGCATTGCTTCTTATGGATAAGCAAAGAAAGTGGTTACTTGTAATTTTGAGAATCTAGTCCTGGTGAAGATGCTGTGAAGATTGTTGAAATGACAACGATTTAGAATATTGAATGAACTTAGTTAATGAAGCAGCAGCAGGGTTTGAGGAGGCTGACTCCAATTTTGAAAGAAGTATTACTGTGGGTAAAATGCTATCAAACAGCATTGCACGCTACAGAGAAAGGAAGAGTCAATCGATGCAGCACACTTCAGAGTTGTCTTATTTTAAGAAACTGCCACGGCCACCCCCACCCTTCAGCAACCACCTCCCTGATCAGTCAGCAGCCATCAACGTCAAGGCAAGACCCTCCACCAGCAAAAAGATTATGACTCACTGAAGGCTCAGGTGATGGTTAGCATTTTTTAGCAATAAAGCATTTTTTAACTAAGGTATGTAAATTGTTTATTCAGACATAATGCTTACTGCAACCTTAACAGACTACAGTATATGTAAACATAACTTATATATGCACTGGGAGACCAAAAGATTCCCACGGCTCTCTTTATCACAATATTCTTTATTGCGGTGGTCTGGAACTAAACCCACAATATCTCCAAGTTATGCCTGTAGTCATTTGAAGAGATAAGGATAAATACATTTTACCAAAATTATCTCCTTTCTCAGTAGCATATGCAACAAACTGATACTAGCTCACACTGCAAATAATAAAAAATGCCTTCAAATTTTAGACCTCTCAGGAGTTGAATATGGAGTTTCCTACTTTATTAAAACTACTTTAAGCATATTTTATTTCATATTACTTTCTAGATTATCTTTTATTTTAATCATCGAGATTCATATTTCATAACTATAAAAATGTAAAAGTGTCTTTACCCTGAATGGACTTCTTCAAAGAAAGAACAAGCACGTCAAATAACTTCTGGATGAGATCATCAATCACAGTCTTCACAGGGTTACAATTAATATTTAAACAATCTACCTTGACAGTACTGAAAAATGCCAAAGGACATATTCTGACATGAAAAAGACTAATTACAAGAAAAGAGTCTCATTATAATATGAGTTTGTGTAATACATTTTACAATATCACCCAAACATATTATTGTGATCTTTAAGCACATTTAAATTTCATTTAGCAAAAATGAACACATACTAATACTAACACATACTAATACTAACACATACTAACACATACTAATATGAAATTTTTCATTAAACAATGATTTTGTTATAATTCTACAGCTTTTAATAATCCAATGTATCAGTTTAAAAAAAAGCAGCACATTATGAATTTACTAAAGTATCAACATGAATATATTTAAATTTTTACATGCTTTACTTGTCACAGTATGTAACATACTTATTTAAAGATTTATAAAATAAATTATTATCCTGTAGTCAAAGTACAAGCAATAATGATAGGGAAAATAAAACAAACATAGAAAGTGAATATAGATTATGAAAACACTAAAGCAATAAAACATACCATTTTCTACCTATCTAATTCACAAGAATGCAATGAATTGTTAATTCATATCTTCAATCATGTGGGCAAATAGAAAACTCTCAGAACTGTTGGTCAGAGTATAAAACAATACAACTTTTGCAAGGGCAATTTACCTATATCAAGTAATTTAAAAATAGGTATATTCTTTTATCTTAGTAACTTCACTTTTAGAATTTATCCTAAGGAGATTTTCAGGGCAGACTCCAAGATTTACATACAGGTATCTTCTTCAAAGTACTAATTATAATAGTGAAAAAACAGAAGTAAACTAAATACCAGAGTGGCTAAATAAATTATTATATATCTATACAATTTAAAGTCGTATTTTTGAGGACCAGATAATGACATGGTGAAATACTAATGATTAGTGTTAAATAAATAGCTGGATACAGTATGGTCCAAATTTTGTAAGCAGATGTACTAATATGTCCAAAACATCAAATATTAACAGCAATTGTCATTATGCCTTTTTATATTTTAAAAAATTTATAAAACAAATGTCTCTTCTCTATTCCTCATCCCTCATCTTCCTTCAAAAGTAAGACCCCTTAATACCTCATAATATTTCCTCCTCCACATTTTGAATACCAACAACTTGATTCAATTAATTATTACTGGGTTTCTGGATGAAGACAGACGAACCTCTCTTCCTCCAGGATTTCGTGATTCCACCATACAACTCATTATTTCCAGATTAACATTCCTAATGTATAGCTTTGGTACTAACACGCTTCTGTTTAGAAACCTTCAACAACTAATCATTCTAACATGAATAACATCCAAATTCCCTGTTTTAGAATGTAAGACTCTCCCAAATCTGTACTTTATCTACCCCTTTCCAGAAATATCTCCTCTAGTCCCTAATAAAACATTAACCCTAATCAAATTCTCAATTAACCAACTTCTGTTTTCAGTATATAAATCCCTCTCCTGAGAGACTCTGCTTTAACCTCCAATTCTCATTTCTACCCATCAAAATCCTAGTTCAACTATTTCTATCTTAATGAAGCTTTCCCTGATTTTGCCACAAATGGATGGGATGTCATCATCCTGTAAATCTCCATAGCCTTTAGTCCAGTCTCTAATATGGAATATAGATTATTCTATCTAGTATTAATAACAATTAATAACAACTAGCATTTATTGAGAACTTAACCTCTACCATTAATTTACATGCAAATTACTCATTTAATCGGCAAAACACTGAGATAAATAATATAGTTGTAATTGCTTTAAAGCTGAGGAAATGGAGGTTCACAGGGTTGAAATGATTGTCAAACTCACGCAGCTAGTAAGAGCCATCTACCTCCAGAGCCCACTCTCTCAACGCCTGCATGTACTTGACTTAATCATCAAACATACTTGTCTTATTGCACTACGAGAGAGCAAGCAAATTCATCTCAGGAACTCTGTCTTTATCTTTCTACTCCCACAGGACAAGGTTTTGCATATTGTAAATGAGCACCAAATAGTTATTGAAAGAAAGAACAAATGGATTAATAAAAGTGATATTATACTTTATAGGTAATATATACACAATTAAACAAGGCCCTTCCTTCCTTCCCAGGGCTTATTGCATAGAATGGTTTCAGTGATCGGAATTTCAGAGAGTGAGGGGGATATTCTGGGTTATGAAATGCCCCTCAGAAGGTCTCTTCCACATTTAGGGCAATACCCAGATGCAGCACTATCTTGTGTGCCTCCCAGGGCATTTTGAAAGGGGGCAGAGCCTTACAAAATTGGAGTCAAATGTCCTCCAGTATGCTCTCAGTAGTAGATTCTTACCATTCTTAGACTGTGCCCGTGCACATCAATATTAGATCCTCACACCAGATCTGGAGAGAAGCCTCTTCCCCCAATCTGTCCTATCCAACTAGGTCTCAGCCAGCTGAACCTCTAGAAGAGGTTTTCTTAGTCTCAGCAATTCTCTACTCAGATGATTCTCAAGTGTCATAGCTGAGCTCTAGAGGAGGTAAGACCGATGACTGGACTTCAGTACCACTAAGTGAAGAGTACCCATACTATCCCATGGCAAGAACTGCTATGATACATAAGTACTACTTTAACTTCTGTATCATACCTTGGAAGTCGTTCTACTTCTTTCCCTTTTATTTTCAGTGCTTTAAAATTTTTCTCCCAATCATGTACTGTAGAAAGATGCTTTTCCACTAGAGCTTCCATATCAACTTGCCCAATTATAATCCATTCCTGTATAAATGGAAAACATATTATTAAAAAAATAGAATAAGTTACCATTTAAAAGATTAGAGTCCAACTATTAAAAACAATAAAAAGGGGCAAATGTGAGGTTTCAAATAAATTTCAGTTTAAGTATATAAATGTAATCATTATCACATAGCCTAAAGAATGAACAGGAAAAAGAAACAATACATAAAAATATACTGATCATAAAACTTTTTTGAAGAGACTGCAAAAAACTTTTCTTTAGATTCTCAAGTTTGATGTGTCAAAGACAGAATCACTTTTGCAAAGCCAAGAGCTACTACAGGCAACAAATCCGAAAGTATCCAGATTCAATTAATTCCAGAAAAATAAAATGCAGAGGAAGCACTGCAGTGGCAGTTAAGAAACTTGATGAATTCTCAGTCATATGCCTCAGGATCAATCAAACGAGCAATAAATGCAACAGGGGTTTATCTCTGGAGAGTTAGTATGATGCACCTTAACAAAAGTAAGAAATTAAATCAACTCAATTTCATTAACGTTGAGGGCTTCCCTCCATGGATTGCTCTCAATCCAAAGAATAAAGAAAAGGATATATTTTCCTGAAAGGAATTAAAAATGACACAACAGAGTCACGTCAAATTCCAAGTTGATACAACATTCAAAAAAAGAAAAGAAAGAGAAACTAGCTTCTCAATCTTCAAAAATAGAGGAAAAAAATTTAGGGTAACATTTTTCTCATCTATAGCATAAACCTAGATTGTATATAAATTCTAAACTTTGGCTCTCTGGCTTGCATATTTTTACTTTATGCCACACAAGATAATTTGTTGATTTGTACATTTAATACTAATTCAATCAATCAGATGAATATTACAATAGGACAGAAAATTACATGTTCCATACCTTATGTTGATGTAAAACAGCTGACAATCTCCTAAATAGATCTTCTGCTTTGCTGAAAATAGTCAGAAATCCACTTGCATTTCTATCAATCATAATAGAAAAAATAGATTCATCTCCTGCCTCACCCACTCCCTTAAACTGATTAGGAATGCCGATGAATCTCTTCATTTCTCTATAATATTTAGCCCGAATTTCTTCAAAAGGAGGCTTGAATTGTAATCGTCCTTGTCTGAAAGCAAATAAATAACTTTAACATATAAATTATTGGAAAAGTATAGATTGAAAATTAGTTTAAAAAATCTTACTTGTATGTTAAGTCTATATTTATTTCTGGCAGATTCTCATTAAGTGCTTCTAAGCCCATCTGATACTGATGTTCCAGAGCTTTGTACAGTTGATGATTCCAGTGCTGTTTCCACGCATGCATGTCACTTGCTTGGAATCCCTAATATGTTATATTCACATTTTTTATTTAATAATTAGGTGGTAGAATGGGTTTTCATTTAATGCTTTCATAACACATTTGGTAAAATTATAAGCAAAAAAACCCTCACCTTAAATATCTTAAAACATGTAATTCCTTAATTGCTACTTGTATATATAAAGTCAAATATGAAAATCTCTAATCTTCGTGCTTATAAATAGTACACAAAAAGATCAGAAAAATTTTTAAAATAAAGTTAATAGTAAATGCATTTTACATATGGACTTTATTTTATGATCCTATTAAAACAACAACAATAACAGGAACAATAGTTTATTTTGTAAATTTCTTAGTCCTTTTTCAAAAATTCCCATCAAGTATAACTCTTCTATTCCCTTCACTCCCTAAATAATCCATTGCACATTTAAAAACATGATACATTTAAAACAAAAGAATGCACAGTATAGTTTACATACTTTTTTGCTTCCATATAACCATAAACATATCAATTCTAATACTTTCATTTTTATTTTTTTCTTGAAGTTCTAAGAGCTGAAAAATATATGTAAATGTTTAAGATATTTACCTCATATTCCACTAAGATCCCTTTATCACCTACTAGGTAGACTCTGTGCAAACTACTTTTGTACAGATCATCTCATATCAAAATGCATGTGGAACTGACATTTTACCCAAAAAAAAGAAAAAATTCTGAAACAGAGTTATTTCAGTCATTAGCCTTCTGCCTAAACTTAACTTTGTCACAACAGACGTAACCATCACCTAAAAGAAAACTAACAAATGATAGATATTTTAGCACCATGTCAGAGAAACTATTTACAAAGTCTAAATTGAGGGATCTGGAATTCCGTTAAGACAAACAGAAACATATTTTTAAACGTAAATGCATTGCTAATTTATGGTCTTTATATATAATTCAGTCAAATTCTAAATTTATGAGGAATTCATGAGTAAAAATTTACAGATAACCTTTATGAACTTTTCATCAATTCATATATTCACATTCTGAAAAGGTCATATTACAAAGTGTAGACACAAAGTAAAACACACTTTACCTGTGCTTCTACACTTGCTAAGCCAGTTCTTAATTCTTGTAATCCATCTTTCCACCGCTGTTGCTGCCGAAGCAAATCAATGTTCATAAGAACTACCACCTATTAAAAATTAGAACATAATAATTTCAGTAGAAAATCTTGACAGGTACCACCTTACCCAAGTGATAAAGGTTAACTCAACCTATAATAAGACATATCAATACCTAATCAATGTACTGAGAAAGGCAAAATATCACTTCTGTGGCATTCCTACCAAAATTGTATAATCTCAATCTAAAATGAGAAAGCATCATATAAAACCAAATCAAGAGACATTGCAGGGGCTTCCCTGGTGGCGCAGTGGTTGAGAGTCCACCTGCCGATGCAGGGGACGCGGGTTCGTGCCCCGGTCCAGGAAGATCCCACATGCCGCGGAGCGGCTGGGCCAGTGAGCCATGGCCGCTGAGCCTGCGCTTCCAGAGCCTGTGCTCCGCAACGGGAGAGGCCACAACAGTGAGAGGCCCGCATACCGCAAAGAAAAAAAAAAAAAAAGAAACATTACAAAATAACTGACCAGTACTCATCAAAAGTATCAAGGTCATGAAAAACAAGGTAAGACTGAGGAGTAGGAGACGACAGAGCCTCAACATTTAAATGCAAGGTGGGATCCTGGACTGGACACTCAAAAGGAAAAAGGACATCAGTGGAAAAAGTTATAAAATTCAAAACAGTTTATTTCCTAGTTTTGATAAATGTACTATGGTTACATAAGTTGATGACAATAGGGAAAGCTGGGTGAAGGGCAAGTGTGAACCCTTTAAACTATTTTTGCAACTTTAAGTCTCAAATTATTTCCAAATAGGAAGTTATTTAAAATTATAACCTAATTACTTTTTAAATAATACTATTCATAGCTTATTAAATTTTATAAATAAAATATACCTTTTCACAAAATGTAATGTGCCATTTTCTCAGTCTTCTATTTTCAGTGGCAAGTCGTTCAGCAGCATTTTGGAGTTTTTGGATGTAGCCTTCTAATTCTTTAGGATTATTCCAAGTAATCTGTGACTTTCCCCCACTTCCTGCTTTTGAATTCTAAGGTACAACAAATGACATTTAGTATTTAACACATTTCTTTTTTTGAAAAGATTCAATATTCTACATCATTAGTCCAATTATCCCTAACATTGACGTGCAATAAAAGAGCACACAATAGTTTTTTCCATTTTATAAATGATAAGGCATTCTGCCCAGAACTGAGTAGCCCCATTCCTTCCAAGTTCTCCCTCTTACAACTAAAATACCCTGGACATAACACAACAAACAAGCATAGGAATACTAAAAGATAGAAATAAGAAGGTGGACAGCCTAGAAACCTTGGGAATTGAGGAACAACACACCTGTGTTTCCTTAATGTCTCTCTTATATCCCAGACAGTATGCTGGAGAAGCCTCCAACCTGGAACCACCCCCAGAGACAGACAAAAAACCTCCAGAAGAAGCCTGTTCCCTCTGTCCACAGGACCAGAAAAACAGTGGCCTAATGACAGAAAACCTTTTTAGCAATATGCACCCTACTCCAACTTAACACCAATAGAAACCCACCCCCTTCTTCAGTTTCATTGGGGCCAGGAAGTGAGCTGATCTTCCATCCCCTGCTTATGTCAGTGGGGCTTAACAGAGAGCTGAGCCTCTACCCCCATTACGCTGCAACAGAGCAGTGTGAATCAGCCCTCCACATCCTCCCAATCATGTCAACAGAGCTTAGAAGGGAGCTAGGCTTACACTCTACTTGGAGGCAACAAGACACTGCCAATTGGAGTCCCACTTTCATGGGAAGGTGTCAGTAGAGGAAAAGGGGTCACTAAACTTCAACTCCACTCATCTGAAAAGGAAGCAGTGCAAGTCAGTGTTCCATTTTTGTCAGGATGGTATCTGCAAAGCCCAGCAGAAATTTTAACATATACACTCACCCTGTCCTCAAGCTGTACCTCACTGTTTCAGAAAGAAACAACGCATCACTTAGAAGGGAATGCAAATTTGAATGGCAGTGGATTTCTCAGCTGAAACCATGAGGGCCAGGAGGAAGTGGAACAACATTTTAAAGTGCTAAAAGAAAACAACTGTTGGGCTTCCCTGGAGGCACAGTGGTTAAGAATCCACCTGCCAATGCAGGGGACCCGTGTTCGAGCCCTGGTCCGGGAAGATCCCACGTGCCATGGAGCAACTAAGTCCATGCACCACAACTACTGACCCTGCACTCTAGAGCCCATGAGCCACAACTACTGAAGCCCATGAGCCTAGAGCCCATGCTCCACAACAAGAGAAGCCACCGCAATGAGAAGCTCACGCACTGCAACAAAGAGCAGCCCCCACTCGCCGCAACTAGAAGAAAGCCCATGTGCAGCAAGGAAAACCCAATGCAGCCAAAAATAAATAAATAAAATAAAATAAATGAAACATTAAAAAAATAAAGTAACTTAGAAACAATTTCTCTAAAAAAAAAAGAATATAGACAACAACTGTCAACCATGAATTTTATATCTGGTGAAAATATCCTTCAGGAATGAGGGAAAATAAAAACATTTTAAACAAAAACTAAGAGAATCTGTCACTAGCAAACCTACTCTTAAAAGTATGGCTAAAGGAAGTTTTCTCAATAAGAAGGAAATGACTTTTTTTAAAAAAGCGTGGAACTTTAGAAAGGAAAAAAGAACATTGGGATGTGGAAAACGTAAATAAAAAAGAAACTATCCTTCTCATGAGTTTCTTAAATCATATTTGATGATTGAAGCAAACCCCATTTGATGCAGTGTTTCATGTATGTAAAGGTTACTAAATATTTAAGACAAATATATAAAAATGAAGAGGATAAAGAGACCTAACTACAAGTGAGGTTTCTATACTTCACTTGAACTGGTATATATTAAGGCATAGCAAGTCTCTGGCATATTGTGACCCTCTATAAACAGCTGATGAATGAATGAAACTAAACAATTATAATAAATTCAATAAAATACTCTGTGAATCAGTTCAAAAAATATTTACTGAATATTTACTACACACTACTTACTGTTGTATTACTAGTGTATAAAAATAAATAAAGAGTTCCTGCTCTCCAATATAGAGAGTGGCCAGGGGAGTATTAAGAACTTTAGTGTTCCTTCTCCTCCTATCTTAGTTTTTGTCCCCTACTATGTCTCATTTAACATATGCTAAATATAATTATTTACTGCTCGCAACCCAATTTCTCAAAATAAGCTTCCTTTTTAGAAATATCAACAGATGTAATTTTGAATACATTTATTAGAGAAGAAAGGGCTCTGAACACTCTGATTTAAAACATTATCTATTAGGTGAAAAAGTTTAAAAATAATAAAGTATTAACCCATTTTCAAAAAGTACACTTGTAAATATGCACAGAAAAAAAAGTTTAAAATGACATATACACTATTAAGAATGGCCAACTCTTAGTAGTACAATCATAAAACATTTGTTCTTTCTGTTTACCTATATTTTTGAAACTTTCCATCATAACTCATATTGAGCTTTGGCAATAAGAAAAAAAATTTAATAACATCTATAATATGAATTATATAACTTCTAGTAAATTTTAAGCCTGAGAACTAGTGTGCATTAAAAAGTTAACTTAGCAGGTCTGACTGCTATCCCTTAAACGGTCTGCTTAAAAGATTGGCCCTTAGTTGGCATCTGAGAACTTGGATTTTGGAAGAGTTCCCACCACTCTAATTTTTAAGAGTGGCTCACTGTACCTAAACAATATGGTTTATGCTGAACACTTGATTGCCTTCTGGGAATCTGGAATTTTGGTACATATTAAGGCAGAAGATACCTACATGACCAGTTCCCAATAAAAGCCTGGGCAATGATCTTTCCTAGTAAAGCAATATTTCACATGTGCTACTTCTTGCTGGAGAAATTAAGCATGCCCTGGGTGATTACATTGGGAAAGGACTCTTGAAAGCTTGCACCTGGTTTCCCCAGGACTTCACCCCATGTACCTTTTCCTTTGCTGACTTTGCTTGCCTCCTCTCACTGTAATAAATCATAAGTAAATCATCTGTGAGTACAACTATACCCTGAGGCCTATGAGTCCTCCTAGTAAATCACAGAACCTGGGGGTGGTCTTGAGAACCATGACACAACTAGCTATCCACTTTAAATAAAAGAAGAATTAATGGGTATATCCCTCTTCTATTAATCTTTTAAAATATTTCATGTCTCTGAAGATTAAAAATGTTTACTTCAAAAAGTGAGCAGTCACATACTAACAGTTTAAAAACTAGTGTGGGTTTTCCTAATTTCTTATGTGTGGATATTTAAATAAGCATAGATAAAGAGCAAATAAAACTTAAATTATAAAATCAGGAGATGATGGAAAAGCACTAAAGAGTCTTGTATATAAGGACCTCGCACTTCAGTGAATAAGTAAATATAATAGCATACAAGTTTGTATACAGTAAGTCCCCTACATACGAACGAGTTCCATTCCGAGAGCACATTCATAAGTCCAATTTGTTTGCAAATCCAAAAAAGTTAGCCTAGGTACGCAACTAACACAATCAGCTATATTGTACTGTACTGTAATAGGCTTATAATACCTTTCACATAAATAATACATAAAAAGCAGACACAAAAATTTAAAAAAACGTTTTTAATCTTAGCAGTACAGTACCTTGAAAAGCACACTAGTACAGTACAACAGCTGGCATAAAGGGGCTGGCATCGAGTGATCAGGCAAGAAGAGTTACTGACTGGAGGAGGCAGAAGGGGTGAGAGATGGTAGAGCTGAAGGATCGTCAGCAACAGGAGCCGGAAGGCAAGCTGTAGTTTCACTCATGCCTGATGTTGATGGAACGCACGTTCACATCTCTCGAAGTTCGCAACTTGAAGGTTCATATGTAGGGGACTTACTGTACTACATATATATATATATATATATATATATATATATATATATATATATATATATAATTCAATTGATAAAAATCAGCACCAAAATATGTGAAACATTATAACTGTTTAAATCTACAGTTGTAAAAAATGTTACTTGTTAAGACTGAAGGAAGTCACTGTGGAGCAAAATAAAGCCTTAGATCAATGGCTGTGTTAAGCTGAAGGGTATATGAAAAAACTAAGAAATAAGAAACACTTCACATGTAAAATCTAATTATAATAGCATAAAAAGTCCATTTACCTTAATTATCTGTTCAAACGCTAAGGCAGATTGTAACATCATTGGTCTCTGACTTTGAATCATTTGCTGATCGATAGAATTGTAAAAATGTGCCACCTACAAAGTAAAATTCCAATTAGGAATAATTAATAATAAATAGCAACTTAATTTAAAATTTTTCATTTTTAATTATTTGAATGGAAATATTAACTCTTCTCAATTATAAAATTTAGCAAAAAATTAGTTTTTCATCTCCAATACAGCACTTACACATATATTAACATACAAAAGCAGCAAGTGTAAGTATGTGCTGAGTTCCTATAATCTGCCAAGTCATGTTCTGGTGGGTGATTAAACAAAAACTATAAAACCTAGTCCCTGGAATCAAGAAGTTCACAGCCTCATAGGAAACACAGAGGAAACCAGTAAAGCATGTTAAAGTGCTAAAAAAGTGAACTTATTCTTGCAACTCTAAGAACCTGTTCCTTCGTCAGTATATAACACAATGATTTACCCATTTCTCAGACCAAAAAAAACTTTTGAGTTGTCCTTAACGCTTCTCTCACATCCCACACGAGTAGAAGTCTATTGACTGTGCCTTCAAAACATATATTGAATTCAACCACTTCACTCACCTCCATCAATCCCACCGCAATTCAAGCACCCTCAACTCCTGGCAAGACCAGTGCAACAGTATCAGAACTGGTCTGTTTCCAACTGTGGCCCTATGGTCTATTCAAAGCATTCAGAGTAGCCAGAATAGTCCTTTCTTAAACATAAATAGTATCATACCTTTAGCCTATTCAAAACTTTCAAATGACTCCCCAAAATATTTGAGAATAAAATGTAAAATCCTAAAATTCTTACCTGAAACCTTCCAATGGTTTCCCAACACACTTAAGAATGAAATCCAAATCTAAAATCCTTACCTTGGCACATTATACATAAACTGGCCTTTAGCCCCGCACAAACCCCTCCCTAATTGCACTGCAGTAAAATTGGCCTCCTTGCTGTTTACCTAACTCTAGAGTCTTCCCTAAGAAACTCTGAAAGTCATTCATTCCCTCTGCCTGCAACAGTCTTCCTCCAGATATCTGCATGGTTCTTTCGCTCATTTTATGCCATGTCTCTTCTCAAATATTACATTTTCATTAAGGCCTCCCCTGGCCATTCTGTATAAAATAGCAGTATTTGTCACAGTCCTATTACTGTTTTCTTTTTCTTCAAATATGTGCTTATCACTACCTAACACTGTATTATTCATGCATTTGCTATCTATGTCCCATAATAGTGTCACTCAGTAAATGTCATTCATTGAATTAATCAATGAATCAAAAAATAGAGATACCTACAAGGTACCATGGTGGACAAAACAGGACACTGCCAACTCTGTCAGGGAAAAAGGACAGGTTCAGGGAAGAAGATCAAGTGGACACCGTGGAGTGAGTTTAATTAAGGACTTTAAGAAGACTGTCTTAATTTTTATATCCCTAGCATGTCAAAAATTCCTGGCACAGAGCAGGTGCTTAAAAATGTTTCTTAACTAATTTTATAGCAAGTCACTACTTTCCACTAGTATGCATAAAAATATACTTTATTTCGTGGGGAATAACCACTCTATTTGTTCTGTACCACAACAGCAGTCCCAGAAAAAGCCCAATCAGGAAAACTAGAAACAAAATAATATATAAAATTATAGCAATGTGGCCATACTGTTTTCTATCCAACATCCTACTTCATAGCCTCCACTCTAACTAAATGTGTGCTCATAAGTAAAGGTATACACAATACATTCTCCCAGTTGCTCTTCCAGGGGTAAATACAAATACTATATGATCATTCAAGCATCTTTTGAGCTTTTATTTTGTTAGACTAAATGCTTAGGATAAAGAAGTCAGCAAGCCTCTCTGCTTTGGAATATATAGTCCCTCTATCTGAAATGATCACTCACACTACCTTGTGATCTTGAGAAAACATACGTATGCTCTTTCAAACTCACATTAAACATCATTCCTCTGTAAAGATTTATCTGATACTATCTCTACCCTACCCAGGAAAATAATTGAAAATGCCCACCTCTATGCTTTCACAGGACTTTCTGAACATCTATCTATAATATAGTATTCATTAAACACTGTATCTACTTGTTGACTATCTGTCACCACTATATGAATTGTAATGGAATAAATATGGGCTTTGGAGTCAGGGAGACTTGGTATTAAATCCTAACTTCATAACTTACTAGCTGTGTAGTACTGGGAAAACTATGCTACAAATCTGATCCCCAATTAGATCAATGAAAAATGGGGGTGAGGGTAATTGAAATAACATGAATACAGTATCTACCAGAAGCCCGGATATTTAATGAGAACTCAATGTTTAGTTTGCTTTCTCCCACTAGACCAGTGGTTCTCAACCATGGCTGATTTGTACCCAAGGGGACATTTGGCACTGTCTGGAGATATTTTTGTCAGGACTAGGTATATGCTACTGGCCAGGGATGCTGCTAAACATCCTACAATGCACAGGACATCCCCCACAAAAAAGAAGTGGTCCAAAAGTACCAAGGCTGAGAAACCCTGTACCAGAGTGTGTCAGTAATATATTCATTTTTATATCCTCACTACACTGTGCCTGGCAGTACAAGTGCTCAAAGAATCTTTATTGGATGAAAGAATGAGAAACCAAATACTCACAAGATACTGTTCCTGCCCTCTGAGATCTATTAATCAAATAAGAGAAAAAATATAAAACTCCAACACTACATAAAAGTGTTCTAAGAGTGATTTTCACACTGCACACAAAATAAGGAACAATCAATTAAAAGAAGACGCCACAATTAAAGTGAGTTGCGAATTAAAGGATAACTTGGAGTTCTTCAATCAGAGGGAAGAGGTATCAGTGCATAATGACAAGTTCAGAGAGGAGCCAAGTTTCATATTACTAAAGCACAGGGTGCAGCATGAGAGGGAAGGTATAGGGAGTGAAGACCACAATCAGTAAGGTCAGCTAGGGTATGATTAAGAAGGGTCTTGTATACATGCTAAGGAGAGAGACAATGAGGTAATAATAGTTGGTTCTGACTCACTCCAATACTGTTCAAGCCACCAGACTGCCTTGTGCCTGCCCTGGACTCTCCAGAAAGATCCAGCATATACACCAGAAATACATCTACACGTGGAACAACTCCTACAGAACACCTACTGAACGCTGGCAGAAGACCTCAGACCTCCCAAAAGGCAAGAAAGTCCCCATGTACCTGAGTAGGGCAAAAGAAAAAAGAAAAAACAGAGACAAAAGGATAGGGACGGGACCTGCACCAGTGGGATGGAGCTGTGAAGGAGGAAAGGTTTCCACACACTAGGAAGCCCCTTCGCGGGCAGAGACTGCGGGAGGCGGATGGGGGAGCTTCGAGGCCGCGGAGGAGAGCACAGCAACAGGGGTGCGGAAGACAAAGCGGGGAGATTCCCGCACAAAGGATCGCTGCCGACCGGCACTCACCAGCCCGAGATGCTTGTGTGCTCACCCGCCGGGGCGGGCGGGGCTGGGAGCTGAGGCTTGGGCTTCGGTCGGAGGCAGGGAGAGGACTGGCGTTGGTGGTGTGAACACAGCATGCAGGGGGTTAGTGCACCACGGCTAGCTGGAAGGGAGTCCGGGGAAAAGTCTGGACCTGCCAAAGAGGCAAGGGACTTTTTCTTCCCTCTTTGTTTCCCGGTGCGCGAGGAGAGGGAATTAAGAGCGCTACTTAAAGGAGCTCCAGAGACCGGCGCGAGCCGCGGCTAAAAGCGCGGACCCCAGAGAACAGGTCACTATCCACACCCCCCTTCCGGGGAGACTGTGCAGCCCGCCACTGCCAGGGTCCCGGAATCCAGGAACAACTTCCCTGGGAGAACACACAGCGCGCCTCAGGCTGGTGCAACATTAAGCCAGCCTCTGCCGCCACAGGCTGGCCCCGGACTCCGTACCCCTCCCTCCCACCGGCCTGAGTGAGCCAGAGTCCCCGAAGCAGCTGCTCCTTTAACCCTGTCCTGTCTGAGCTAACAACAGATGCCCTCCGGCGACCTACACACAGAGGCAGGGCCAAATCCAAAGCTGAGCTCCGGGTGCTGTGAGAATAAAGAAGAGAAAGGGAAATCTCTCCCAGCAGCCTCAGAAGCAGCGGATTAAAGCTCCACAATCAACTTGATGTACCCTGCATCTGTGTAATACATGAATAGAAACGAATCATCCCAAATTGAGGAGGTGGACTTTGAGAGCAAGATTTATTTTTTCCCCTTTTCCTCTTTTTGTGTGTACGTGTATGCTCCTGTGTGAGATTTTGTCTGTATAGCTTTGCTTCCACCATTTGTCCTAGGGTCCTATCCATCCGTTTTTTTTTTTTTTTCTTTAAAATTTTTTTTTCTTAATAATTATTTTTTATTTTAATAACTTTATTTTATCTTACTTTATTTTATTTTATCTTCTTTATTTATTTTGTTCCTTCCTTCCCTCCCACCTTCCTTCCTCCCTCCCTCCCTTTCTTTCTTTCTTTCCTTCTTCTTTCTTTCTTTCCTTTCTTTCGTTCTTTCTTTCTTTCTACTTTTTCTCCCTTTTATTCTGAGCCGTGTGGATGAAAGGCTCTTGGTGCTGCAGCCAGGAGTCAGTGCTATTCCTCTGAGGTGGCAGAGCCAACTTCAGGACACTGGTCCACAAGAGACCTCCCAGCTCCACATAATATCAAATGGCGAAAATCTCCCAGAGATCTCCATCTCAACACCAGCACCCAGCTTCACTCAACAACCAGCAAGCTACAGTGGTGGACACCCTATGCCAAACAACTAGCAAGACAGGAACACAACCACACCCATTAGCAGAGAGGCTGCCTAAAATCATAATAAGTCCACAGACACCCCAAAACACACCAACAGACGTGGACTTTCCCACCAGAAAGACAAGATCCAGCCTCATCCACCAGAACACAGGCACTAGTCCCCTCCACCAGGAAGACTACACAACCCACTGTGAACCAACTTTAGCCAATGGGGACAGACACCAAAAACAACGGGAACTACAAACCTGCAGGCTGCAAAAAGGAGACCCCAAACACAGTAAGATAAGCAAAATGAGAAGACAGAAAAACACACAGCAGATGAAGGAGCAAGATAAAAACCCACCAGACCTAACAAATGAGGAGGAAATAGGCAGTCTACCTGAAAAAATAATTCAGAATAATGATAGTAAAGATGATCCAAAATCTTGGAAATAGAATAGACAAAATGCAAGAAACATTTAACAAGGACTTAAAAGAACTAAAGATGAAACAAGCAACGATGAACAACACAATAAATGAAATTAAAAATACTCTAGATGGGATCAATAGCAGAATAACTGATGCAGAAAAAAGGATAAGTGACCTGGAAGATAAAATGGAAATAACTACTGCAGAGCAGAATAAAGAAAAAAGAATGAAAAGAACTGAGGACAGTCTCAGAGACTTCTGGGACAACATTAAACGCACCAACATTCGAATTACAGGGGTTCCAGAAGAAGAAGAGAAAAAGAAAGGGACTGAGAAAATATTTGAAGAGATTATAGTTGAAAACTTCCCTAATATGGGAAAGAAAATAGTTAATCAACTCCAGGAAGCACAGAGAGTCCCAAACAGGGTAAATCCAAAGAGAAACACACCAAGACACATATTAATCAAACTGTCAAAAATTAAATACAAAGAAAACATATTAAAAGCAGCAAGGGAAAAACAACAAATAACACACAAGGGAATCCCCATAAGGTTAACAGCTGATTTTTCAGCAGAAACTCTGCAAGCCAGAAGGGACTGGCAGGACATATTTAAAGTGATGAAGGAGAAAAACCTGCAACCAAGATTACTCTACCCAGCAAGGATCTCATTCAGATTTGATGGAGACATTAAAACCTTACAGACAAGCAAAAGCTGAGTGAGTTCAGCACCACCAAACCAGCTTTACAACAAATGCTAAAGGAACTTCTCTAGGCAAGAAACACAAGAGAAGGAAAAGACCTACAATTACGAACCCAAAACAATTTAGAAAATGGGAATAGGAACATACATATAATTACCTTAAATGTAAATGGACTAAATGCTCCCACCAAAAGATTGGCTGAATAGATACAAAAACAAGACCCATATATATGCTGTCTACAAGAGACCCACTTCAGACCTAGAGACACATACAGACTGAAAGTAAGGGGATGGAAAAAGATATTCCATGCAAATGGAAACCAAAAGAAAGCTGGAGTAGTAATTCTCACATCACACAAAATAGACTTGAAAATAAAAACTATTAGAAGAGACAAAGAAGGACACTACATAATGATCAAGGGATCGATCCAAGAAGAAGATATAACAATTGTAAATATTTATGCACCCAACATAGGAGCACCTCAATACATAAGGCAAATAGTAACAGCCATAAAAGGGGAAATTGACAGTAACACATTCATAGTAGGGGACTTTAACACCCCACTTTCACCAATGGACAGATCATCCAAAATGAAAATAAATAAGGAAACACAAGCTTTAAAGGATACATTAAACAAGATGGACTTAACTGATATTTATAGGACATTCCACCCAAAAACAACAGAATACACATTTTTCTCAAGTGCTCATGGGACATTCTCCAGGATAGACCATATCTTGGGACACAACTCAAGCCTTGGTAAATTTAAGAAAATTGAAATTGTATCAAGTATCGTTTCCGACCACAACGCTATGAGACCAGATATTAATTACAGGAAAAGATCTGTAAAAAATACAAACACATGGAGGCTAAACAATACACTACTTAATAATGAAGTGATCACTGAAGAAACCAAAGAGGAAATAAAAAGATACCTAGAAACAAATGACAATGGAGACACAACAACCCAAAACCTATGTGATACAGCAAAAGCAGTTCTAAAAGGGAAGTTTATAGCAATACAATCCTACCTTAAGAAACAGGAAACATCTCGAATAAATAACCTAACCTTGCACCTAAAGCAATTAGAGAAAGAAGAACAAAAAAACCCCCAAAGTTAGCAGAAGGAAAGAAATCATAAAGATCACATCAGAAATAAATGAAAAAGAAATGAAGGAAACAATAGCAAAGATCAATAAAACTAAAAGCTGGTTCTTTGAGAGGATAAATTAGCAAGAAGGAAAGAAATCATAAAGATCAGATCAGAAATATATGAAAAAGAAATGAAGGAAACAATAGCAAAGATCAATAAAACTAAAAGCTGGTTCTTTGAGAAGATAAACAAAACAGATAAACCATCACCCAGACTCATCAAGAAAAAAAGGGAGAAGACCCAAATCAATAGAATTAGAAATGAAAAAGGAGAAGTAACAACTGACACTGCAGAAATACAAAAGATCATGAGAGATTACTACAAGCAACTCTATGCCAATAAAATGGACAACCTGGAAGAAATGGACAAATTCTTAGGAATGCACAACATGCCAAGACTGAATCAGGAAGAAATAGAAAATATGAACAGACCAATCACAAGCACTGAAATTGAAACTGTGATTAAAAATCTTCCAACAAACAAACACCTAGGACCAGATGGCTTCACAGGCGAATTCTATCAAACATTTAGAGAAGACCTAACACCTATCCTTCTCAAACTCTTCCAAAATATAGCAGAGAGGGGAACACTCCCAAACTCATTCTACGAGGCCACCATCACCCTGATACAAAAACCAGACAAGGATGTCACAAAGAGAGAAAATTACAGGTCAATATCACTGATGAACATAGATGCAAAAATCCTCAACAAAATACTAACAAACAGGATCCAACAGCACATTAAAAGGATCATACACCATGACCAAGTGGGGTTTATTCCAGGAATGTAAGGATTCTTCAATATTTGCAAATCAATCAACGTGATACACCATATTAACAAATTGAAGGAGAAAAACCATACGTTCATCTCAATAGATGCAGAGAAAGCTTTCGACAAAATTCAACACCCATTTATCATAAAAACCCTGCAGAAAGTAGGCATAGAGGGAACTTTCCTCAACATAATAAAGGCCATATATGACAAGCCCACAGCAAACATCATCCTCAATGCTGAAAAACTGAAAGCATTTCCACTAAGATCAGGAACAAGACAAGGTTGCCCACTCTGACCACTCTTATTGAACATAGTTTTGGAAGTTTTAGCCACAGCAATCAGAGAAGAAAAGGAAATAAAAGGAATCCAAATCAGAAAATAAGAAGTAAAGTTGTCACTGTTTGCAGATGACATGATACTATACATAGAGAATCCTAAATATGCTACCAGAAGAGTACTAGAGCTAATCAATGAATTTGGTAAAGTAGCAGGATACAAAATTAATGCACAGAAATCTCTGGCATTCCTATACACTAATGATGAAAAATCTGAAAGTGAAATCAAGAAAACACTCTCATTTACCATTGCAACAAAAAGAACAAAATATCTAGGAATAAACCTACCTACGGAGACAAAAGACCTGTATGCAGAAAATTATAAAACACTGATGAAAGATATTAAAGATGATACAAATAGATGGAGAGACATACCATGTTCTTGGATTGGAAGAATCAACATTGTGAAAATGACTCTACTACCCAAAGCAATCTACAGATTCAATGTAATCCCTATCAAATTACCAATGGTATTTTTCACAGAACTAGCACAAAAAATTTCACAATTTGTATGGAAACACAAAAGACCCCGAATAGCCAAAGCAAGCTTGAGAACAGAACACGGGGCTGGAGGAATCAGGCTCCCTGACTTCAGACTATACTACAAAGCTACAGTAATCAAGACAGTATGGTACTGGCACAGAAACAGAAAGATAGATCAATGGAACAGGATAGAAAGCACAGAGATAAACCCATGCACATACAGTCACCTTATCTTTGATAAAGAAGGCAGGCATGTACAGTGGAGAAAGGACAGCCTCTTGAATAAGTGGTGCTGGGAAAACTGGACCGGTACATGTAAAAGTATGAGATTAGATCACTCCCTAACACCATACACAAAAATAAGCTCAAAATGGATTAAAGACCTAAATGTAAGGCCAGACACTATCAAACTCTTAAGAGGAAAACATAGGCAGAACACTCTATGACATAAATCACAGCAAGATCCTGTTTGACCCATCTCCTAGAGAAATGGAAATAAAAACAAAAATAAACAAATGGGACCGAATGAAACTTCAAAGCTTTTCCACAGCTAAGGAAACCATAAACAAGACCAAAAGACAACCCTCAGAATGGAGAAAATATTTGCAAATGAAGCAACTGACAAAGGATTAATCTCCAAAATTTACAAGCAGCTCATACAGCTCAGTAACAAAAAAAACAAACAACCCAATTCAAAAATGGGCTGAAGACCTAAATAGACATTTTTCCAAAGAAGATATACAGATTGCCAACAGACACATGAAAGAATGCTCAACATTATTCATCATTAGAGAAATGCAAATCAAAACTACAATGAGATATCATCTCACACCAGTCAGAATGGCCATCATCATAAAATCTAGAAACAATAAATGCTGGAGAGGGTGTGGAGAAAAGGGAACACTCTTGCACTGCTGGTGGGAATGTGAATTGGTACAGCCACTATGGAGAACAGTATGGAGGTTCCTTAAAAAACTACAAATAGAAGTACCATATGACCCAGCAATCCCACTACTGGGCATATACCCTGAGAAAACCATAATTCAAAAAGAGTCATGTACCAAAATGTTCACTGTAGCTCTATTTACAATAGCCTGGAGGTGGAAACAACTTAAGTGTCCATCATCGGATGAATGGATAAAGAAGATGTGGCACATATATACAATGGAATATTACTCAGCCATAAAAAGAAATGAAATTGAGCTATTTGTAAAGAGGTGGATGGACCTAAAGTCTGTCATACAGAGTGAAGTAAGTCAGAAAGAGAGAGACAAATACCGTATGCTAATACATATATATGGAATTTAAGAAAAAATGTCATGAAGAATCTAGGGGTAAGACAGGAATAAAGACACAGACCTACTAGAGAATGGACTTGAGGATATGGGGAGGCGGAAGGGTAAGCTGTGACAAAATGAGAGCGTGGCATGGACATATATACACTACCAAACGTAAAACAGGTAGCTAGTGGGAAGCAGCCGCATAGCACAGGCTGATCAGCTTGGTGCTTTGTGACCACCTAGAGGGGTGGGATAGGGAGGGTGGGAGGGAGGGAGACGCAAGAGGGAAGAGATATAGGAACATACATATAACTGATTCATTTTGTTATAAAGCAGAAACTAACACACCATTGTAAAGCAATTTTACTCTAATAAAGATGTAAAAACAAAATGGTTTTAAACAGGTAAATGATTTGACGGCAGTGTGCTTTAGGTAGACCAAGGAAATGACCACAAACAAAGGCCAGTCCATCAGCTCAGTAATTTTCTAAGAATATGCCCCTAGAAGGCAGACAGAGGCCCTTAATTAGAAAGCCCTTTAAGATCTAGTAACATAAAAGAAGAATAAAAAAGAAAATAATATTCTATTTTTCTAAATGACTTTAGAATGAAAAGCAGTAACAGTAATCCCTCAAATTAATAAAAGTCCCATATAAGGGATTACAATGTAAATTTTGTAATGCAGTCATTTAGCAAACCGTAACTTCACAAGACTTAATTGTGCTATTCTATTAGCCTAACAAAATCAAAAGCAGAAAGCAAAGCCCTTAAAATACTCTAATGTAATGAACTCAGAATAGCCATGTTTTCAAAAATATCATTTCTTACTTGTTTCAGAATAATTGCTTGCTTGCAGAATTTCTGTGCAATGTTTGCAACTTGCTGTATTTTTGCAGGAATAACAAAGCCAAGTGCAGAAAGCTGACGAACTTCTCTCTGAAGAATCACCAACCGATCTGAATAATGCACTTTTAATGATCCATCATTAGGATCCAACTCCATGATGTGACTATTAGCCTCAATACTACAATACAAAATAAATAACTTTTTAAATTTCATGTTCTCACTCTTTTGACGAAAAACATAATTTTATACTTACAGAAAAGTTGTAAAAACTATTAACTCAAAGTAAAAGTAAGATTTTAATTATAGTTAAATGTTAGTTATATTTTTTTCACACAGTATTTCACAATTCAGATCTTGATAACAAACTACAATATCCAAAATATACCATCATATCGATATTTCAACCAAGCAGCTTTTGAAGTCAGAAAAATCAATCTCTTAACCTTCAGCTAAGACTCAAAATAGACATCAAATCCATCATAAAGAGAAAAGGCTTTTATTCATTTTCTAAAAGGTATCTTAGATTTTTAGTCAGCCTACTTGGTTCTTTAATACTCCCATTAAAGGATCAATAATAAATAACATCAAAATACTAGGAGTAGAGATATTCAAATGTTTCATTCTTCTACTCTTCCTTTCACTATGTAAAGACTGTCTTTTCTTTGTGTTTCTTCTAAAAGCCACAATAGCAAATTTTACATTGGGGCACTCAAGTCTCCATGGACTGTGAAAATGCTGTGGGAAATTAAAAGCATTATGTTTTCATGACCCTTCTTTCAGGATCATGTTTATATAATGCTTTCTTTCAAATCACTTTCACAATTAGGAGAACTTGCAGGTCTTAGAAAGTTACTGAAAAGCAAAGAACAAATCTATTCAGCCTACTTAATAATGCATAAAACAAAGCATAATAAAAAGCAGATACTTTAAAATGTCTTAAAATAATAATTTAGCCCAAACTGTCCTATAAGAACATAAAGTCTATCAGAAAATTGTAACAGTGACACTTTTTGCCTTTATTTGAAACCAATATTCACAATTAGTTTCTACATACCAGCATATCCTGAAATATGTTCCAAAACACTCTTGATTCTATGCAACAATGATGGGTTTTACCCAAAAAAAAGTGAGAGTCAGAAGTTTCATCACCAAATGAGGAAAAAAATAGGTTGAATAAAGTTAAACAGCTTTTTTGACTGCAGATCTCAGTCCTTTTGGTACTCTGTCTTACACAGTGGATCTCCACCAGAGCCATAGTGATAAACGTGCAAATTCTCCAAAATTAATTGACTATAGAACTCTTTACTTTTTTGCAGGGGGGGGGAAGGGGTGGCGGTGGATCGTCTCTAATATTTTAGGTTCGGGGTAGAAAGGGAAAGAGTTAAATGACATAAAGTTATAATCATTATGCCTTATCACCTTTGGTTCTTTCATTCTTCTTCCAAAACCAAAATGCAAGATAAAAGAAAAAAATTATTCATTCAGTTTAGGAAGCTACCACTTTTGGCCTAATTATTCATTGCAGCAGTATAGGGAAAACAAACAGAATTTCATATTATGGCCAACGTTACTTTTAAAAAGTAACAAGTTTCTAAAAACTAAAACATGGCAAGTTTCTAAAACTACAGACAATATTATAATGGGGAAAGTTGACCTGAACAAATAAACAATGGTTTTTCTAGGCCATCCATTTTAAATACCCATTGGAATAATTAGGTTAACCTATTAAATTACATTCAATATAGCTTAATAAATATTTACCAAATCCTTACTATGTTGGACAACATGAAGAAATATTCTTCATCTCAAGAAGCTTAAAAATAACAAAATTTTAGTTTACAATATGTACGGGGGGTATATAATATTAATGCAAAAAGGCAGGAAAACATATGTATACCAGTAACAAAAAAACATGGGAGCATGAAAGCCTAATTCCAAAATAAGAATCTGCAGTTCTGCGGAATAGATATGAGAAGCCAAAGGAAGGCAGTCAAAGTTTCCGACCTTAATGACTTAAAAGTTGATCATCAAAACCTAAACTGGCTTCCCTGGTGGCACAGTGGTTGAGAGTCCACCTGCCAATGCAGAAGCCACAACAGTGAGAGGCCCTCATACCGCAAAAAAAAAAACCTAAACAAGGGTTTCCCAGGTGGAGCAGTGGTTGCGAGTTCGCCTGCCAATGCAGGGGACGTGGGTTCGTGCCCCAGTCCAGGAGGATCCCACATGCCATGGGGCAGCTGGGCCCATGGGCCATGGCCGCTGAGCCTGCGCGTCCGGGGCCTGTGCTCCGCAGTGGGAGAGGCCACAACGGTGAAAGGTCTGCGTACCGCAAAAAAAAAAAAAAAAAAAAAACTAAACAAAAAAAAAATTCTAAAAGCATCAGCAAGTTTGGAGAAAGGAGAGAGGAGTAGAGATGATTAATTACATCTTGTCATTTGGATTAATAACACAAGAAAAAAGATTCTTGTGTAGATTTCACTGTCTAGTATACTTATACTTACCACAAACCGGATTGGGAATCAGACAAGCCAGATTGAATATCCCTGGACCAATCATCAAATTGTTCTTGTTCATATAGTTTAAACTGGTCTAAGAGATCTTCAGCACTTCGATGGAAAGATCGAAATCCTGACAAGTCAGATAAAAGAGCCTCTGCAATCTTGATAGTATCATCTGCCTTAAAGAGCCAAATTACAAGAATATTTATTATTTAAATTCTAACAAAATTAGCATAAAATCAGCTCTCTTCTCTGTTCTGTGATTCAGAAATTATTTTCCCATTCATCTGTAAACAGTAAAATAGAAGATTTGCCAGTGAATTTAAGAATATCAGCCCCTACTTTGCTTCTGAAATATACAACCTCAGAATAGCAAAACACAGAAGATAACACATACAAGGCATAATTTGAAGGGTACAATAAGGGAAATTCAGGTGAAATTCAGAAATTCAAGAATTCAGCAATACTCCTAAATATGTTATGCAATAATTTGAGCCCTTTATTAAATGCTGTGGTTAACAGCTCAAACAACAATTAGGCCAATTTGGATGCCAATTAAAGAAGAGAAATGCCTTTCCTCCACAAGTATACAAAGAAGATTGTCGCAACTTGGAAAGCTGACTAACAAAGTTAGGCAAAATATTACAGAAAAAACATCAAAATATAAACTTGAATAACTAGAACTCTCAAATATGCTAGCCTTTATAACACTCTATATTTGCTTGCTCTTAAGCATACATTAAAACCAATTAATATTTATTACATGAGTAGAATGCAAGATAGTGTACCACATACTAATTAGTAAGCACATAAGATTCTTAGATCAGCTTTGATAATATTAAAATAATAGTCCTTTAATTCTATAAATTGCTGCCACAACCTTAGGCAATACCATAATTACCTTTCACCATTCCGTTAACTTCCTTTCAACGTAGGATGATGTATTTACATAAACACACTTGCAGATAGACTTTGTACGTACCAAAATTCTACAGATACACTTCAAAGAGTTAAAAAATCCTTTGAAATTTATATATTTTTCACTTTTTCAGAGTTCTACATTTTCACATGAAAATTAGATGAAAATGCAAGGAAAACAGAGAATGTTTTCTTAATGTTTTCACTACAGTTCTAGAGTGCCTTCTACATTAATTTAGCACATTTTACAATTAGTATTCTTCAACATTTATTAAAACTAATACCTTCATTTCCAACTGACGAACCCAAACTATATTATTGACAACTTCTGAAAGGTTTTTGCCAGAAAGTGGTCCAGATGCATCACCAGGAATTCCACGGCATCGGTTTTCAAAATCTAATCGAAAGTCTATAAAATTTAAATCAAATAAATCATTACACACATTCAGTGAAGATTTCCTATATGCCTTCCATGTACCAAACACTATGTCAAATATTATGAATAGAAAAATAGTAACAGTTGGTCCTTTACCCTCAGGGACCTCACCACACATCAAGTGAGAGAAAGAAAATAACCAGTTAATTCAAGAAACCTGTCATTTATTACAGAAATAATAAATTAACCTTCAACATACAGATGTCATAAAATATAATATCTTAATCCTAAGCGGTATACAACAAAGGAAAAAGCAATCTACAAAAATATTTTTTCAAGCAAACACTATAATCTCTGATACACTTTTACCTTTAACTGAGTCCATAAGTCTTGCCAATAAAGTTTCTCTTTCTAGCATCAATTCTTTGCTTATGGTTGGACGCTTCACCAACTCCTTATATTTCAGAAATGCTTGAAGAAGCTAATATGAAACAAATAAGTATATGTTCATCCCAAGTGAATCGACTAGGTAAAAACATGAGTATCTCCTCAAATAGCTTAAGGGAAATATTAGAAGTTAAATATTTCAATATTTTACCTGCTGTGGACTATCCTGAATTTCTGAAATATAATTTTTTAATTTTCCTGCTATTTTTTGTTCCACAGGCGCAATAATTTTTTCATATTGAGACACTGCAGCTTTCCATAAAGGCTAAACAAATTAACAATATTGTTAGACTTTAATATTTTTAAAATCAGCCTTTAAAAAGAACACCACAAACAGGAAATTATGTAGACAAACACATATATATTCAACCTCAGTATATGGATTATATTGCACGGGATTCAGGCCAGTAAAAGGTTCAAATACTCGAGCCAAGCATATGATTTTCTCATCAGTGGCAGGTGAAAAATAGAGAAGTTTCTCACGAATTGTTCTAAGAGCCAAGACCTAAAACATAAAATATTAAAACAACAAATTTATTTAAATCAATACATCAGCACAAATAGTCTAAAATCTAAAGATATTGGGCAAGAATTTCTTTAACCTAGATTCTCTGAAATGAACAATAAATCTGAACTGTAATCTTGGTTATTACTACTCATCAATAATCAAAGTGATACTCAAAGACATACTGTATCATCACACTACTATCAATCAGTGTGCTCAAATCTAGTTAACATATATAAAATCTAAGTATTTTTAAACTATGTTTAAAGCTCATTTAGGTAAAGTTTTAGTCTCTCCTTACTATAGTAAAAATTTCTGATTTCCATTATTCTGCCTTAAATTGCACTTCTAATAATGAAACAATATGTTAACAACTCCATTATGTATAATCTATTAACAGCTGGAAAACAATTTATTTCATTTTGTATTTAAAATTTCTACCAACCATCAAAAGGTAATCAAAAAGGCTAAGTAAAAATGCTATAATCTTCCATTTGAGTTGAAAATATCAGAACAAACTCATGATTTATTTTTCTCTTGATAAAAACAAAAGTACCAATTTAGCAATGCTGTCTACTGAGACAGCCTAAAAGCATTGATAATTAAATAACATTTACCACTTCCTCAACCAGATTGTTGTTGCTAAATACCATTTTCCACTGATAAGAACAAGGACCTTTGGAGAAATGACTAATTCCAGGTATGAAACAGAAAATGTAGATGGGCCAGTACATTTTGAGGGGCCAGAATGTAAGGAAGTTATCAAAGAAATACTGGATGCATGTCAAAAATGACACAGAGCCAGTGTAAAGGGGTACTCACTGTCCAACGATGGGACAATTTGAATACAGTAATAATAACTATGATAAAAACTACAATGGGTTGAAACTCATAAAATATAAAAAATCATAGGTTCATAATGATACTATTAAAAAAGCATTTCATTGATTGCCTATGGAACTTACTGATACTAACTTATTGTTCATTGTACTAAAATGATAAATAAAAACTAATTGTCTATACTACCATTCCTATACAAACTATATTTCAGGGTCACTAAAAAACTGATGAAGACAAGTTCTTCCAACATCACTTAATAAATGCAGAAAGAAAAACAGAATTAGAAAATCATCATTTTCCAACTCCTCATGATAAATCATTCAGAAAAAGCTGATGAAGAACATTATAACAGATGGATCAGGCTAATCATACATGAACCCACAGATCAAACTTAACTCATGAAAGTGGGAAAACCAGACATTACCTGCCTCCTCTAATGTGTAAGAACTATATAGTACTGCCTGTGAAGCAACCTGGTTCAAGTAAACCAACATTTAGTAACTAAAAAAATTTCTGAGACAATCAGGAAACTTGAATATTGATTAGATACATAATGATATTAAGAAATTATTGTCATTTTGTTGGGGGTGATATTGGTCTTATGATTATGTTTTAAGGGTAAAAGTATAAGATTTCTTGGATTGGCTTTAAAAATACTCCAGCAAAAAAACGGAAAGCAGGGGAGACAAAGATGGAACAGGAACTGAACATTGTCAGTGGCTGCTGAAACTGAGTGATGGATACACTGACATCCACTATACTATGTTACTTTTGTGTATGTTTGAAATTTCTCATAATGAAAAGGTTTAAAAACACAACAACAGGAATTCTCTGTTGGTCCAGTGGTTTCACTGCCTGGGCCTAGGTTCAGTCCCTAGTCTGGGAACTAAGATACCCCAAACTGCACAGCATGGCCAAAAAAAAAATACAACAAAAAATCCCCAAAAACAATGGTTCCCTTAAGCCCAAAGGGAAAAAGTCACTTTGCAATCTTCACATATTCTCATTTTGCCTGCCCCTTCAAGCTAAACATCTAAGTTCTATACTGAAACTCATAACTTATATAAATTAAGCAGCTGTTTCAAATATTTCCACTGAGTACTCCCTGAAAAGCTGTCTCCGCTTGTAAAAATTTCAATAGCCAAGAGAAAGTCTGAGAGCTTCCATACCTAGACAAATGGGTTGACTGTCTTTTTACAACAAAGAAGAACAAAATAAAAGTTCACAACTTACAAACTGAATAGCCACAAACCAAAAAAAAGAAAGGAAGTGGAAACCAGCACTTAGTACCCACTGGGCACCTGGTACTGTACCACACAACTTCATAAGTCATCTCGTATGAACTTTACCTCTTATTCTCTCCCAAAAGTTTAAACAAGTTCTATCAGATGTGTAGGTCTTATTAATTATAAAACACATTCTCAAACAAGTGAGGACCTACTTCACACTTAAAACAAAGATCCAAATAATCAAATATACCTCTTCAAGGCGTTTGCCAAGTTTGTCAAGTGTTTCAGGAAAATATTTTTCATTTTTCCACAGATGAGGTACATAGCGCTGCCACACCTGACCTGTTAGATGACTACAGGCAATAACCCACTGTTCACAAATTGAAATCCCAGCTTTCATATTTTCCTTCACAAGATAATAAGGATCTTCCCATAGGTTCAAAGTTCCCAACTTTTTCTGAACAAATCTTCCAAAGGAGCCACCTAATAACACGTAAAACAAACTTTTTAATGAACATATCTTTTTATCAAATAATTATGAAACATATGCTTTTTACAAAATTAAAATAATACACAAATTAGGAAACCAAGGATCTATGAAATACCACATCCACATCTTTAGACGGGCACTGTTAATAACAAATATTTTTTAAAAACACACATACACACACATATTTGTATTTCTGCATCTTTCAACATATCACACATTTCTTTGAAGTATAGAAATATATACACATTTTTTTAAAGGCTGCAGAGCCCACAGTATGGACATAGCATTACATAACCAATTCTCAATTGCTATTTGTTTCTAGTCTCATTTTACAAACAATGCTGTAATAAATATCCTTTTACATACACATTTATGTACTTGTCTAACATTTTCTTAGGATAACAATGAGAAAGGTATATTCTGGGTCAAAAAGTATATGTATTTTTAATGTCAACAGATAACCCAATGTATATTAAACTTTCCAGTTCATTACAAAATAAAGTCTAAATTAATACATAGATAGGGACGAAAAATCTATGTTAATTTAGTTATATTATAGTCAAAGAATCTGACACTATGATTTAAATTAACCAACTATGTACAAATATCTACTTAAATAATCCTATATGATTTGCTCTAAGAGTTACTTTAAGCAACAATTACTGTATTCAGGAACATTTTAGGTAAAAACAGAAAACAAAATAAGTCAGGCTTCCAAAATTGCAAAAGTTTATATCTTTACTAGTACCTATAATATCTAAGAGATGTAACATTCGTGACTCAGGATAATGATCATGTTCTGTCTGTCTCCACACATCATCTACAACATCCCGAGTTGTCTCCACCAAGTCAACCACTTCCAGTAAGGACAGACCATCCAAGTTATAAAACTCCTAAAACCAAAATGCATTCATTTTTAAACATAATCATATTTGTACCTTGGGCAATATAGTCAAAATGTTCTCAGACTTTTTCAAACGCTACATCTCTAATATCTGCCATATTATTTTCTCCTCTTCTTCTATCATATGACATATTACTTCTTTAAACAAATACCCTATAAGTTCCTTCACAAACATAAATTTCATGAAAGCCAGAAGGAAAAATAAGAATTACATAAACTCTATAAATTTATTTTTACCCTTGGCCTAATTTCCTTTAAATTCGGGACATTTCTTTTATTTACCTAATAGAAATGGCCTTAACACCATATGTACACTACCCATTTCACCTCATATATCTTTATTGATTCATTTCCTGGGTTGCACAATGTTACCAATAATACAAACATAGTACATGGTATATCACTGCTAGGAAAAAAGTTTTAAACCATTTCAAACACTTCATTCAAATGATATTAATGAAATAATATTGGGAATGAATAAAAAATTACTAAATATTTATTTTGAAAAGAATAGATTTTGTAAAAAACACTCGAAATGGTCACTTATTTAACCTCTCCATAGATACACCAAGGAATAATCAATCTAATAAGTATCAAACTAAGACTTTTTATATTTCAGATTCCTCCAAAATGCTAATTTGAATAAAGTAAACAATTTTTCCAAAGAACATATTACCTGCACAGGATAAACCTCTGTTAGTAGGAGGTTTCTGTTTTTTTTCCTATCTACCTGCAGGAAAGTAATTATGTTTTTGAGAAAAATATTTTCTAGAGATTAGAGTTTAACTTTTTTAAAAGTTTGGACTTCTAAGTTGCACTCAGTTTAAATACATATCTTAAGTAAACCCTGCTACATCTGAAGAATATATTTTGTCCAGAACCATCAAGTAATGATTTTAAAACAGAGATAAATCTAGTAAAAATTGAATGCTAAGGTACTTCTATCAAAACCTAATATATAACTATGTATGAATCACGTACTCTTGCAACTGTTTCAAATAATTCTTTAAAATAACTGGCTCTTTCTTTACTAATCTGTTTACTTCCACGATGAGCTTGTTCTATCCAAAACTGGAACTCATCACTTGGTGTAAGAATACCTGAAAAGTGAGAAGGAAAAATTAGAAATATCAACTGTTATTATGCTGATCATTTTGAAATGTAAAGAAATATTGAAACACTATATTGTGCACCAGGAACTAACATAGTTTTGTAAGTCAATTACACTTCAAAATCTCACAAACAAATAAACTCATAGAAAAAGAGATCAGATTGCTGGTTAACAGAGGTGGGGGTGGGGAGAGGGGGAATTGGATGAAGGTGCTCAAAAGGAACAAACTACTAGTTATAAGATAAATGAGTACTAAAGATATAATGTACAACATGATATATATAATTAATACTGCTTTATGTTATGTATGAAAGTTCTTAAGAGAATAAATGCTGAGATTTCTCCTCATAAGGAAAAAATTTTTGTTTCTATTTCTTTAATTTTGTATCTATGACATAATAGATGTTCACTAAACTTACTGTGAATATCATTTCATGATGTATATAAGTCAAATCATTATACTGTACACTTTAAACTTACACAGGGCTGTATGTCAATTATCTCAATAAAACTAGAAGAAAGAAAGAAAGGAAGGAAGGAAGAAAAAAAAAGAATAGAATCATTTGAAAATGAAAAGCCAGCAAGTCACTGGTTTCATTTGCTGATTTTGCACATTTCTGTATTCTTAAGGATGCACAGAAAATAATTTTTACAATTTCTATGAACAAAAACAAACTACAAAAACAACCCCAAAACAATTAACAAAATGGCAATCAGTACACACTTATCAATAATTACTTTAAATTGGCTGAATGGATACAAAAACAAAACCCATATATATGTTGCCTGCTAGAGACCTGCTTCAGATCTAAAGCCACACTCAGACTGAAAGGGGATGGGAAAACGTATTCCATGCAAATGGCAATCAAAAAGCAACACTTACATCAGATAAAAAAAGACTTTAAAGACTATCACACATGATGTTGTGGTACAAACTTTCTGTATGGCTTTTCTTATAGTCCAATTAATTACTAAAAAGCATCCCTACAAGGATAAATAAAAACACTGCAAAAGGAATACTTGATGTCTTTTAACTTTTTTGGGTTTTTTTGCAGTATGCGGCCTCTCACTGTTGTGGCCTCTACCGTTGCAGAGCACAGGCTCTGGACATGCAGGCTCAGTGGCCATGGCTCACAGGCCCAGCTGCTCTGCAGCATGTGGGATCCTCCCAGACCGGGGCACAAACCCATGTACCCTGCATTGGCAGGCAGACTCTCAACTACTGCACCACCAGGGAAGCCCCCTTTTAACTTTTGATTTTAAAAAAATATTAAAACACTGATTTTAACTCTTATTTATGTGGAAAATTATCTCTATAAGAAAATCTGAGTTGGAATAAAGTAAATTTGTCTAATTACAGTCAAAAAAAAAGATTTTCACAAATGATAAAGAATGATATTACATACTGATCAAGGGATCAATCTAAGAAGATATAACACAATGTAAGTATATATCCATCAAACATAGGAGCACCTAATATATAAAGCAAATATTAATAGACATAAAGGGAGAAACTGACAGTAATAAATTCATAGTAGGGAACTTTAACATCCCACTTACATCAATGGACAGATCATCCTAAGGAAACAATGGCCTTAAACAACACATTAGATGAAATAAACTTAATATATATATAGAACATTCCATCCACAAGCAGCAGAATATACATTTATTTCAAATGCACATGGTACATTCTCCAGGACAGATCACATGCTAGGCCACAAAAATAAGATGCAGCAAATTTAAAGAAAAGTGAAATCATATCAAGCATCTTTTCTGACCACAATGCTCTAAGACTGGAAATCAACTAGAAGGAAAAAACTGCAAAAACCACACAAATATGTAGAGACTAAATAACATGCTACAATCAATGGATCACAGAGGAAAAATCAAAAAATACCTGAAGAAAAATGAAAATAAAAACACAACAATCTAAAATCTACATGATGCAGCAAAAGCAGTTCTAAGAGGCAAGTTTATAGCAATACAAGCCTACTTCATGAAATAAGAAAAATCTCAAATAAACAACTTAACCTTACACCTAAAGGAACTAGAAAAAAGAAGAACAGGCAAAACCAAAAGTTAGCAGAAAGCAAGAAATCATAAAGATCAGAGCAGAAATAAATGAAACAGAGACTAAAAAAAAAAGAAAAAATAGAAAAGATCAATGAAACTAAGAGCTGGTTCTTTGAAAAATTAAATGTCACTGACAAACTTTGCCATACTCATCAAGAAAAAAAGAAAGAGGGCCCAAATCAATAAAAAGAAGTTACAGCTGACACCACAGATATAGAAAGGATCTTAAGATATTATTAAGAAAAATTATACACTGATAAAATGAACAACCTATAAGAAAAGGACAAATCCCTAGAAATGTAGTTTCCCAAGACTGAACAAGGAAGAAATAGAAAATATGAGTAGACCAATTACCAGTAATGAAATTGAATCATTTCATTACTAGTAATTGTAAAAAATAACTCCAAAAAACAGAAGTCCAGAACTAGATGGCTTCGCATCACACGGTTTGGTGAATTCTACCAAATATGTAGAGAAGGGTTAACACCTATCATACTCAAATTATTCCCAAAAACTGCAGAGGAAGATATGCTTCCATACTCATTTTCCAAAGCCAGCATCTCCCTAAAATCAGAACCAACGATATCACACACACACAAAAAAAAAGAAAATTACAGGTCAATATGATGAACTGATGAATATAGATGCAAAATTCCTCAACAAAATATTAGCAAACCAAATTCAACAATACATTAAAAGGTTCATATACCACAATCAAGTGGGTTTTATCACAGGGATGCAAGGATGATTCAAATCCAAAGATCAATCAATGTGATATACCACATTAACAAATTGAAGAATAAAAATCATATGACCATCTCAATAGATACAGAAAAAATTTGACAAAAGTCAGCATCCATTTATGATTAAAAACTCTCAACAACAAAGTGGATATAGAGGGAACATACCTCAACATAATAACATATATGATAAGCCCACAGCTAACATCATACTCAACGGTGAAAAGCTGAAAGCAGCTCCTCTAACATCAGGAACAAGACAAGGATGGCCACTCTCACCACTTTTGTTCAACACAGTATTAGAGGTCCTAGCCACAGCAATCAGACAAGAAAAAAAATAAAAGGAATCCAAATTGGAAAGGAAGAAGCAAAATTGTCACTGTTTGCAGGTGACATGATACTATACATAGAAAATCCTCAAGATGCCACAAAAAAACTACTAGAGCTCATCAATGAATTTGGTAAAATTTCAGGATACAAAATTAATACATAGAAAGCTGTTGTATTTCTATACACTAACAACAAACTATCAGAAAGAGAAATTTTTTAAAAATTCTATTTATAATCACATTGAAAAGAATAAAATATCTAGGAATAAAACTACCTGACGAGGTAAAAAGCCTGTATGCAGAAAAGTATGACATTGATGAAAAAATTGAAGACAACAAAAACAAATGGAAGGATATACCACGTTCATGGATTGGAAGAATTAATAATGTTATAATGAGCATACTACTCGAGGCAATCCATAGATTCAATGCAATCCCTAACAAAATACCAATGGCATTTTTCACAGAATTAGGAAAAATGATCCTAAAGTTTGTCTGGAAACATGAAAAAAAAAAAAACCAAATAACCAAAACAATCTTGAGAAAGAATAACACAGCTGGAGTTATCATGCTCCCTGATTTCAAACTATACTGCAAAGCTACAGTCATCAAAACAGTATGGTACTAGCACAAATACAGATACATATATCAATGGAAAGAACAGTGACCCCAGAAATGAACTCACACCTATGGCAATTAATCTATGACAAAGGAAACAAGAATATACAAAGGGGAAAAGACAGCCTCTTCAGTAAATGGTGTTGGAAAAGCTGGACCTACATGCAAAAGAATTAAACTGGACTTTTCTCTCCCATCATACACAAAATTAAGTTCAAAATGGATTAAAGACTTAAATGTAAGACCTGAAACCATAACTTCTAGAAGAAAACATAGGGAGTATGCTCTATGTCACTGGTCTTAGTAATATTTTCTTGGATCTGGCTTCTCAGGCAAGGGAAACAAAAGTAAAAATAAACAGATGGGACTACATAAAATTAAAAAGCTTTTGCACAGCTAAGGAAACTATCAAAAAAATGAAAAGGCCACCTACTGAATGGGAGAAGATATTTGCAAACAATATATCAGATAAGGGGTTAATATCTATAATATATAAAGAATTCATACAACTCTGTATCAAAAAAAACCCAATTAAAAAATAGGCAGAGGATCTGAAAAACATTTCTCCAAAGGACACATACAGATGGTCAATAGGCACATGAAAAATGCTCAACATCACTAATCATCAGCAAAATACAAATCAAAACCACAATGAGATACCACCTCACACTGTCAATGACTGTTATCAAAAAGGCAACAAATAACAAGTGTTGGTGAGGATGTGCAACCGTCATGCACTGTTGGTGGGAAGGTAAAGTAAAGCAGCCACTATGGAAAACAGTAGGCAGATTACTCAAAAAATTAAAAAATAGAACTACCATATGATCTAGCAATTACACTTCTGGGCATTTATCTTAAAAAAATAAAAACACTAATTAAAAAAGATATATGCTTTTCTATGTTCATAGCAGCGTTATTTACAGTAGCCAAGATATGGAAGAAACCTAAGTGCCCATCAACAGATGAAGAGATAAAGAAGATGTGGGGTATATATAGATATATATATATATATATATGTATATATGAGTGTGTGTGTGTGTGTGTGTGGTGTGTGTGTGTGTATATATATATATATATATATATATATATATATATATATATATATATAAATATGGAATATTACTCAGCCATAAAAAAGAATGAAATCTTGCCATTTGTGACAACATGGATGGACCTAGATGACATTATGCTAAGTTAAATAAGTCAGGCCGAGAAAGACAAATGCTGTATAATCTCACTTATATGTGGAATCTAAGAAACAAAACAAATGAACAAATGAAACAAAAGCAGAGTTATAGAGATTTGGCACCACCAGGAGCCAAACCCAGCTTGTGGTTGGAGTGAGGTACAAGCTGTAGGGCCACCATGTGCTCACCAGTGCCCACCCACCATGCCCAGCTTCCACTACAAGTTCCTGAAGAAGTCCAAGCAACAGCTGCTGTACCCACTGTGCAGGAGAAATATTTGAAAAAAAAAAAAAAGCAGAATTACAGATATAGAGAACAAACAGGTGGTTACCAGAGGGAACTGGTTACTGCCAGTTACAGAATAAAGGAGTCACTGGTATCAAATGTATACTGTGGGGAATATAGTCAAGAACTATGCAATATCTTTCTATGGTGACACACTGTAACTAGACTCATCATGGTGATCATTTTGAAATGTACAGAAATACCAAATCACTATGTTGTGTAACAGGAACTAACATACTGTTGTTGGTCAATTATACGTCAAAAACAAACAAACAAACAAAAATAAATCAGACTTGTAGTTACCAGAGGTGGGGGATGGGAGGAAGGGGAATTGTATGAGGTGGTCAAAAGGTACAACTTCCAAAAGATAAATAAGTAGTAGTGATGTAATATACAACATGATAAATATAATTAGCACTGCTGTATGTTATATATGAAAGTTAAGAGAGTAAATCCTAAGAGTTCTCATCACAAGAAAAGAAGACTTTTTTCCTATTCCTTTAATTTTGTATCCATATGAGGTGATGGATGTTCACTAAACTTATTGTGATAATCATTGCTTGATGTATTTAACTCAAATCTCTATGCTACACACCTTAAACTTATACAGTGCTGTATGTCAATTATATCTCAGTAAAACTGGAAGAAAAAATAAGCAAATTAAAATAGTTTTATTTTTCCCAATGAAATAGGCAACCTCTAGTTGCTTAATCCCATGCTGGAAGTAAATTCACTATTCTTTCTGGTTGTATGAGATTCAAAAAGCATCTATTTTACTATTCAAAGTATAAAACTACAACTAATATTTTAAACTAATGATTTGTGTATGTCATGCATTTCATCTTAATTGTTCTTATGAAATAATTTATCTATAGCCACAAAATTACAATTAGCTTCAGGAAAAAAATACATTTTAAAATAAAAGTCACTGGCTTATTATCTTCACAAATATACAATTAGCATCAATCCTCATTATTCACAGATTCTGGATTTATGAAGTCACCTACTTGTTAACATTTATATGTATCCAAAGTCAATACAATACTCTCAATGTTTTTGTGGTCATTTGCAGACATGCACAGAGCTGTGAAAAATGTGAGTTGCCCAACGCATATGTTCCCAGCTAAGGATGAACAAAGCAACACTGCTTTCTTATTTTCTATCACCTACTGTAAACAAATGTCTTTTCTGTAGTCTATGTAGTGTCATGTTTTTCACATTTTTGTGCTTTTTGTTGGTGATTTTGCTGTTTAAAATGGCCCCCAAGCATGGTTGTGAAGTGCTGTCTAGTGTTCCTAGCACAAGAACACTGTGAAGTCCCTTACAGAGAAAATACTTGTGTTAGATAAGCTTCATTCAGGCAAGAGTTGCAGTGCTGTTGCCCTTAAGCTCAATGACAATTCATCAACAATATATATTAAATAACGTGTCCAAACCAAATGCACCTAAAACAAGGTTATGTGTTGAGCAGTTGGTGAAAATCTCATGACCAGAGGCTCACAGGACCCTAGGAGCAATGCTTCAGTATTCACTAATTGAGTGTTCACAGTGACCTTATAGAACAGAACTACTGCAAATAATGAGAATCAACTATACTTTCTATTTCCATGAACTGCACATTATTAAAGATCACATATTCCTCTTCTCCAAATCCATATGTAAATCTATTTATTTAAAAGCAGCTCAAGCTCAGAGAAGATCCAAAGTGTGGAAAGAAATCTTTGAAGAAGTATATTAATTTACTAATGTATTAATAAGGCAATTGTTTTGATTTTCTTTGACAAAACTATGGGTAAATACCTCGTGTGTCATCTTCCTTAAATTTCAGTTTTGATAAGTTAGTATCTGATCTTCGTAGAACTATACCCAAGCCTGCTTCTAGTTCACTCAAAAGATTCTGAAGTTTGGGATCAAGGTTTCTGCTCCATTCCTGATCCTAAATAAAAACAGACAAGAGCATACAATGTTCAAAATCTTGCCAATCAAACTGGTTTCCTAAAACACTTTCAAAAGAACTGAGTCCAAATATATCTGTTTCACTCAAAGCCTGACACTACCTCCATCTCATAAGGGAGGGAAAAAAGTCCTTTCAACAGTTAAAACTTTATAAAGATCATCTACTACAGCAATTTAAGAGCTGAAGTAGATTGCATTCTATATCTTTCTCCAATTTCTCTATTTTCCAATAAAGGCTACATTAAAATTTTTTTTAATTACAAAGAAAAAATATTTTAACTTAAAAACTAAAATACTAATGATATTACCAGTAAATAAAATAATAAATATTTACATTTGTGTGTATGAAAGCATTTACCCAAATACTTAGGCTAAAAACAACGACAACCATACAAGCTGCTTTAATTTACTCACCTTTAACAACATTGGCGCAAATACTTGCCGTACTGCTTGGTAAAGGGAATTTATAGGTGATTCTAACATAGATGAAACAAGAATGTTTTTATGTAGATTCTGATCAGTAATTACTTCAGGTCGCAGTTTGAAAAACACCAGCACTTTATCTTTTGTGTCGGCAAAATCAATCTAAAGTGATAAACAAATGATTTTTAATGTTATTTTCATAAAGTTAATACTTGAAAATTTATATATTTCCCTAAAATGTTATATTACTGTAATTTTACCCCTTGGAAAAACTATACTTTAGAAATAATTATAGTATATTACAACCAATCCTTAAAAAAATGTATCCCCGCTTATATGTGATTGTATCATAAAGCTACTTTGATAAATGGTTTATAAACAAAAAGCACTATATGAATATTGTAACATCCATTCCAGACAGATTCAGTAATACTACAGATCAAAGCTGTGTGCTCCAGGTACACACTGGTGAGTAGTATACTTCTTCACTCCAGAAACTCTATAACAAGGATGCTAATTACCCTCTTACATGAAACTAAGTTCAGTATAAACTCAGAACTACCAAAACAAACTTAGGTTGTCCATCTCCTAAAATCATCTTTATGTGAACAAACATTTTTTCCTTAAAGTATTTGAGATCAAACTTTTTACTAAATTGTCATATAACTAGATTATCACCTCACACTGGTCAGAATGGTTATCATCAAAAAATCTACAAGCAGGGCTTCCCTGGTGGCACAGTGGTTGAGAGTCCACCTGCTGATGCAGGGGACACGGGCTTGTGCCCCGGTCCGGGAAGATCCCACGTGCCGCGGAGTGGCTAGACTGGTGAGCCATGGCCGCTGAGCCTGCGTGTCCGGAGCCTGTGCTCCGCAACGGGAGAGGCCACAACAGTGAGAGGCCCGCGTACCGCAAAAAAAAAAAAAAAAAAAAAAAAATCTACAAACAATAAATTCTAGAGAGGGTGTGGAGAAAAGAAAACCCTCTGGCACTGTTGGTGGGAATGTAAATTGATACAGCCACTAAGGAGAACAGTATGGAGGTTCCTTAAAAAACTAAAAATAGAACTACCATGTGACCCAGCAATCTCACTACTGGGCATATACCCCGAGAAAACCATAATTCAAAAGGACACATGTACCCCAATGTTCACTGCAGCACTATTTACAATAGCCAGGACAAGGAAACAACCTAAATGTCCAACAACAGATAAATGGATAAAGAAGATATGGTACATATATACAATGGAATATTACTCAGCCATAAAAAGGAACGAAATTGGATCATTTGTAGAGATGTGGATGGACCTAGAATCTGTCATACAGAGTGAAGTAAGCCAGAAAGAGAAAAACAAATATCATATGTTAACACATATATGTAGAATCTAAAAAAATGGTACAGACGAACCTATTTGCAGGGCAGAAAAAGAGACGTAGACTTAGAGAACAGACATGTGGACACAGGGTGGAGGGGGAGGGTGGGACAAATTGGGAGATTAGGGTTGACATATACACTACCATGTGTAAAATAGCTAGTGGGAACATGCTATAAAGCACAGGAAGCTCAGATCGGTGCTCTTCAACAATTAGATGGGTGGGATGGAGGGGGTGCGGTGGTGGAAGGGAGGTCCAAGAGGGAGGGGATATAGGTATACATATAGCTGATTCACTTCCTTGCACACCAGAAACTAACACAACATTGTAAAGTAACTATACTCCAATTAAAAAAAAAGGGTGAGTGAGCTTTTGTGCTACTTTTCTTTTATCCTAATCATTGTATTTTTTTAGCCACTAGGAAGGAATTGGCATTTACTCAGTATTGCTGCTTTTCTCAAACTCTCATTTTCACGCATTAGAATTCTATTGCTAGCATGATCATTTTATTCCAATTACAAGCGAGAATAACAAGCTGCAGATAAGTAGATTTGAAAAATTCATTCCTTAGTAATTAAATAGACCATACCCTTAAACTTCCCTCCTCCCACCTATCTGAAGAAAGAATATTCAGAAAATACATTTTTTTTTTTTTTTTTTTTGCGGTACACGGGCCTCTCACTGTTGTGGCCTCTCCCATTGCGGGGCACAGGCTCTGGACACGCAGGCTCAGCAGCCATGGCTCACGGGCCCAGCCGCTCCGCAGCATATGGGATCTTCCCGGACCGGGGCATGAACCCGTGTCCCCTGCATCAGCAGGCGGACCCTCAACCACTGTGCCACCAGGGAAGCCCCAGAAAATACATCTTTTAACATCATACTTTGAAAACAGTATCTATAATCACTGTCCAAGCCATCCTGGGGCATCCATCAGGACAATGAGCTTTGCCCTAGCCAAAGTCAGAGTTAATGCAAAGGATAAGTTGGCTACAGCTGCTCATCATTCCCTGAGTAAAGAAAAACTGAGAATGAGCACTCCTAGCCACATCTCCTCCAAGTTTCCCTATCATTGGCAACTGCTATTTCCTCTTAACTGACTATAGTTTGATAATTATTAAGGTGTAAAGTTGGTTCTTTTCTGAGGTTGCAAAATACCTCTATCACCTACTGGGATCAATCAGGGATCAGCATACCACAACTTTCTGCCTGTTTTGTACAGGCCACAAGCTAAAAATTATTTCTACACTTTCTGAAAAACCGAAAGAATAATAATATTTCATGATATGAAATTCAAGTATCAGTGTCCATAAATAAAGTGGAATGCAGCTCATTCATTCACATATTGTCATGGCTGCTTTCTCATGGCAATGGCAGAGCTGGAGTTGTGACAGAGACCTTATGACCTGCAAAGCCCAAAATATTTATTATCTGGCCCATTATAGAGAAAATTTGCCAACCTCTATTCTACAGCATAAACCAGATCATATCTCTCTCTTGCTTAAGATTACCAACGACTTCCTATTTCAACCTAAATGGTGTACAAGGTCCTAAATGATCAGCCCATACTGTAACTTTCACATTCTTTGGTTATTCATTAAACTTCAGCAATGACTCTGGATTTTTTTTCCAGCTCCTTAAAACCAAGATAAGACCCAGCTCAAGGCCTTGGTACTTATCATTTCTTTTCCTTAGAAAACTCTTCCTCTAAATCTGCCTACAAGTCATCATTTAAATCTCACTTCTAAGGTCACTAATTCAGACAGGTATTCTCTCCCTCTCTATTTTAATGCACTTCCTCTCCCCATGCCCATCACTACTTTAACATTACTCTATTTTTATTAACAGCACTTATCAATACCCAAAATTATGTTACATTATATACCTGTGTGCATGTGTTTAGCTCACTTTTGTCCATTTGAATGTTACTCCTTGGAGATAAACCCTGACATGTTCATAACTTTATCCCCAGCACCCAGGACAATGCCAGACCCATAGTAAATACTCAGTAATTGTTAATTTCTTTAATCATGCTGATTCTTAGATATCTAAAGTACAACTTAAGATATAACAAAACATTTTCAAATATGACTAAAAATCTGTAGTGTGATGTATGACTAAAGATAAAATATACTGTTGGACTCTACTAGCTTAACTAAAAGTTATAGTTTCCATTTTCTTTTTTTGTTTGTTTTGGTTTGGTTTGGTTTGGTTTTTGGCCACACAGCTTGTGGGATCTTAATTTCCCATTACACTCTATCTAAACTTTCGGTGGCATTTACAACTGTGTGCCCTGATTTTATAACTTGTTGAGTATATGTCAATCTAGGCCACTGGAGTGAGGCTCTAGAAGACAGACACAGGGGGTCCTGTTCTGAATTATATTAACCTATTAGAGAAGTGGAGTAGTTAATGCTTAGGGTATAACCTTTGTGCCTTACTCTCCTCAGCCACAAAATGGAAATAAAAAGTTTCTATCTTATAGTGTTGTTGTGACTATTAAATAAGCCAAAACACACAAAGTACTTAGAACAGTACCTGACAGAGAGTAAAGGGAAAATAAACGTTAGCTATGATTATCTATGCTTTTTACATCTTTGTAAACTCACCAAACCTAGCAAAGTGCCTTGCATATATGGAGTTCAAAATACATCAACTGAATAGAATTGAGTGAAATCCAAGAACAAAAATTCATAATAGGGTGAATGATACAATCATCCTACAAAAAATGCATTCAGTGCTTGCTGTGCGTCAAATACTCTGTTAGACCTAGGGACACCCGTGAACACAAGAGGAAAAGGTTTAATATATGACTATCACTTGTTAATTTTCCTCCATTTACTGAGCAGGGGCTCAGTGTGAGGCAGGGGTAATGTGTGAGGCAATTTTTTTTCTATGTATTACTCTGAATGTGTGTGTATCTCCTGGTTGCAAATGCAACCATTTCTTAAACAATCTTGCCAGTGGAGGAACCAGTAAATAATAATGAATAAATCAATACATCATATGTGGCACAACAAAAAGAATTTAAACTTTCTGTCTTATTATTTCTTAAAAGATTTGAATTCCTAACTATTCTTTCCCTAGAGTAAATTTAAACTCATATATAATCCAAAAAAGATACACTAGGATTTGCCTCAAAGAACCTCAAAAGGGCGGAGAAAGAAAAAATGTTTAAATAAATAAGGTAAATATTTTATTTTTAGTTATAACCTATCTGTAGTATAAAAAAAAACAAAACAAAAAAAACTAGAAAGACTAGAATTGTTCTCTTCAGGTGCGTGGACTGGGAACCTCCTTTGGTCAGGTGGGATCCAAGCTTGGAAACTACAGGCTGAAGCACGAGGCCAGCGCAGCTCATCAAGCGGGGACAGCACTGGGCCCTCTAGGATGATCCAAACAGGAAGGCAGAAACGGACCTGACATCCTTCTAGCTGAGCCTGCGGACGTAAAGGGAGGTCAGGGCAGGGGTGCAGGGAAGCATACCACATTGGAAAAGGAAATTCCGACGTCGGATCGCTGCACTCTAAGGAGCATCTGGTTCCCGTCGTCCAAGAAGTTGTTGATTTCAGTACTGTTGTACAGCAGCGGCTGGTCCCAGGATTCCGACACCAGTCCAAAGTAATTCTGAGTAGTAGTAAAGATGAAAAGCTTCCGAACGTCCCCGGTTCCGCCCGCCATGATTCTAGAGAAGGGGAAAGGGGAGGGAGGGCGGCAAAGAGGGAAGGAGGAAAAAAACAGTCGGGACAGAAGTAAAGAGAAGATGAGAACTCGGCCCAAGTCCGGAGCTCGCCTGCAGGCCTTCGGAGCTCCGCGGTTGCCACGGGCAGTCGCTATGGCGACGGAGCACTACGGCAGCGTGCGGTGGGCGTTACCATCTCGGACACGCGCACGCAAAGCTCTCGGAGAGGATCGATCATCTAGGAGCTCCTTAGCTGCTCGCCGCGGTCCTCGATTGCAAAGGATTCAGGCAAGTTTGTGTCAGGTCGCAAAATCTGCCTTTAATGCTTTCTACTGACTTCTTATAACGCATAATTAGAAGAGATACCTCTAGTCTTCAAGTGCAGCAGTATGACAAGGATTTAGGATGGCTGGGGTTCTAATGCTCCCTCTTCCCCTTCACTCGTTAGCAAACCACTCTGTCAACGTCAAGTTCCACGTCTGTAAAATAGGGAAATACTATCTGGGTTATAATGAGGACTTTAAGAGATTACTACTTAAGCACCAATTTTTAAAAAGGCTGATAAAGAATAGGAGTTCAATACAACGTTAATTTACTTTCTCCATCTTACTCTGCTCGTTTCTGTGTTAATTTCCCACCATTATTTTAATTTTGTTATCCTATTATTTCAGAAAAATGTTATTATTTCACCAATTTTTCATCACAATCGTTATCAGAACACACAGCCATATTGTAAAATAACCAAAACAGGCAGTGATACTTGTTAATTTGTTTTATAACAAGCATAACCAAATGCTGAAGAAATACAGACGTGAAATCAGCCTTCATCATTTTCTGCCCCATGGCATCACTACAAACTACTAAATTGCTGGTCATTTATCCCAATATTCATCAAAGACTCTCTGAATTCAATAATTATCTTATAAAAATATTTACCGCATGCTGCTATATGCCAAGTAGTGAACTAGGCCCTGGAGACCATAGTCTCTGCCCTCATAATCAGTCATCATCTCAGCCCTGATTTGAGCCATTATCCTAGGGAAAATAAACACATACCAATTTTTTTATTTGCACTCAGTAATCACTACTATATTCTTTTAGAATTAGAAAGAAGGTCTTTTTATCTGCTGAGCATCTTGATTAAGTTTGAGGAATGGAAACTAAAGAAAGCTGAAGTGCTTTAAATTATAAAGGGAAATGAATTCAAATTCTTACAAAATAATCCAAAAGATGGGAAGGGAGTCAGTGAGGTAGAATGCTGGCAGCTGGATGGGAAAAAATCCAAATAGCAACCCAGGGTGACTGGATAGCGAAAAAGGATTTTGAAAGCAAAAATGGCTAATATGGATACAGAGATTCTTGCTCTGCAATGGGCATTATGATCCTTACCAGGGTCTTAAGGAAAGTCTCCATTACTCACAAATGCTTAGTCTGGGTGAGTTATTTTGGTGGAGATGTGTGAAATGGCTGAATTAAGCATCCATGACAATGTGAATAAAAAGGCAACACATGTAGGGAGATGAGTCTAGAAAGCAGCTGAAATCATGAGAATCTCATCCTCCCAGGAATTTTTAGAAATCTTGGATGGGCTTTGGACTCCCACAAGATATGAAATTTGAGTGTTTTAATCAATTTTAACCCAGATGTCAAAAAACATTTTAACCTAGATGTCCAGTTGACATGTAAACCCCATGTGGGTAGGGATTTTGTGTATCTTATTCACTGCTGTATACCCAGACTTAGGCCTAGAGTGGAAAACAAGACAGATAAAGGCCCTGTACTCATGAAGCTTCAATAAAGAAGAAAGAATCTCAGAGATGGTAAGTTATAGAATGAAGATTCATACCCAAATCCAATTCTCAATCAATCTCTAGACACTATTTCACAGTGGTAGGCAGCAGGCTAGTCACTAACATCATATCTCCCCTTTCACAGCTAAGAAGTGTTTACCATCCAGGTGTGGACGTTAACTAATTCTCACCAATGAAATGTGAGCAGAAGTAGTGTGTGCCACTTCCAAGGCAAGATTTTAAAGAAGTAAGTATACTTTTACCCTTTGCCAGCTGGATGCAGCTAACAAAGCATCAAGAGATGGCAGAACCACGAAAGAGTCTGAACCAGGGCTTCTGAATCACAGTGTGGCATAAAGCCAGCAATTGTTAAGCAAGAAATAACTTATCTAGGGCTTCCCTGGTGGCGCAGTGGTTGAGAGTCCACCTGCCGATGCAGGGGACATGGGTTCGTGCCCCAGTCCGGGAAGATCCCACATGCCACGGAGCGGCTAGGCCCGTGAGCCGTGGCCGCTGAGCCTCTGCGTCCGGAGCCTGTGCTCCGCAACAGGAGAAGCCACAACAGTGAGAGGCCCACGTAACCTTTATTGTGTTTGAACCATTTTATATTATACATGTGTGGGTCTATTTTTTAATAGCAATTTAGGCCACACTAACCAATGAGTAACTGATATCAGCAGTAGGGTGCTGTTTAAAAAAAATTAATGAGGAGCATTTGTTTAAAAGTTGGTTAGCAGGTGGCATACAAACATAATGTGAGCCAGGGCACAAAACCTTTCTGAACCAAGGATTCCTAACTTTTTTTTCGATATTTACATGTATCAAACCTCTTGGTGTCAGGACTTATTTATACTTTAAAAAAGTTTTGAAGCTTCCAGAAAATTTTTGTTTCTGTGCATTATTTCTATCAACATTTACTATAATAGTCATTCAATGTGAGACAAATTTTAAAATATTCATTTATTCATCAATTTAAAAATAATAAGCCCATGACTTGTTAACATAAATAACATATTTTATGAAAATAATTATAATTCCCAAAACAAAATTAATTTGGTCAGAAGAGTGGTATTGTTTTACATTTCTGCAAATCTCTTTAATATATTCCTTAGTGGGAGATCCTCTATCTACTTCTGCAGTCCATCTCTTGCAATATGTTGTTTTGGTTGAAGTATATGGAGAAAACACAGATAATGTAGTTGGAAAGCAGAAAGAACTTTATAATCTTTTCAGATAACTGTGAGTATTCTTCTTTGTTACTAAACCAAAACTCCACAAATGGTAGTTTCTTAAAGGACAGTTACAATTTGGAATCTGGAACCATATCAATCAACATTTCATACTCAACTACATTAAAATCCATTGGTCACTTGCACTCTGAATGGATATTTTACCCATGCATAATTTTGTAACATCATGCATTGATCATTTGGAAAATATTTGAGCTATGCAAATCTTCTAAATGTTGATACCTTTTACTGTGCAATATTTAAAAATCACATTCATTAATAAACCACTGATAGCATAAGAAAAAGTCTTTATGTATGGAGAGGTTGTCAAACTTACAGTAGAGAGTTTAAGTTTTCCAAAATTCTAATTTTTGCATGAAAGCCTGAATTTCATCATTGTCAGCAAATCCTGTCAGTTTTTTCCTTGAAATGATAGGCTTATTTCATTCATTTTTGAGGAAAAAAAAGTCTGCCAAATATCCAAATCTTAATAATCATAGTTTGTCATTCTTTCAAGTAAAAATTGCCTTCAGTGATAAAAGCTGCTAGTTTTGATCACAATTCGAACAGTCACACAAGTTCTTTTTTTTAAGGCAAACTGTACTTCAGTATGCAGCAGAAGTGCTTTATGGTGTTTCATTAGTCGGAATATTAAAATGACTTGTACTCAAGTTTTGAGATCTGATAAAATTATTTACTCTATCATTGAGGACATTCGTAAGTGAAACTGGAATCTTGTCCTGTGAGTACATGGAAGTGAAGAATGGATGACTACTAAAACATTTTGGTGCCTTGATTTGTGCCAAGGTGTCAGCAGTTTAGCCACTATATTAGTTTTCCATTGCTGCATCACAAATTGCTACAAACTTAGTGGTCTAAAACACTACCCATTTATTAGCTTGAAGTCCTGTCCATTAGTAGTCTGGGAACTGCATCTCTGGTCCTCTGCTAAGGGTATTACAAGGCTTAGTTCAACATGTTGGCCAGGCTGAGTTCTCATCTGGAGCTTAGGGTCCTCTTCCAAGTTCATATAGCTGAGACAGAACTAGATTCCTTGAAGTTGCAAGACCTAGGTCCCCATTTCTTTGCTGGCTGTAAGCTGGAGGCACCTTCAGCAACTAGAGGCCACTGCATTCTTTACCTGCATCTTCAAAGCCAACAATGGAGAACTTTCTTACACATCAAATCTCTCCTGTGCTTCAAATCTCTTATAACCCAAAGGGCCCCATTCCTTTTAAGGTTTTACCCAATTAGATCAAGCCCAATGAATAATCTCCTTTATTAACTCAAAGTTAACTGAGTCGTAAACTAAAGCATGGAAGTGGTAGCCCACTATATTCACAGGATTTGCCCACATTCAAGATGAGAAGGTTATACAAGGTGTGCCCACCAGAGAGTGAAACCTCGGGGCTGTTTTAGAATTCTGCCCACCATTACTTTTACACCATCAAATGTCAAGCACAGTGAAAGAGGCACAAAATGTCTTACTATTGTAGAAATAGTTTGACCTCACAGACCCCTAAAAATAACTCGTTTTCCCAGGGTACCACTGTTCTAGATGATCTCTTAAGTTATCTGTATCTATTTTATGAAAGTGAATAGAGGAAAAAAAACGTTTTCTGTTTTATCCATTATGTTTGACAAATATTGGGCAAATTATATTAAAAACATAATGATGGTTAAAAAATATTGCCCCACTTATTAAATATACTCTTTATACTCTTATTCAATTGAAAGAAAAAATACCGTAGGATTGTTATAATATCATTTTTCATATTAAAGAATAGTCATCTTGGGCTTCCCTGGTGGCACAGTGGTTGAGAATCTGCCTGCTAATGCAGGGGACACGGGTTCGAGCCCTGGTCTGGGAAGATCCCACATGCCGCGGAGCAACTAGGCCCGTGAGCCACAACTACTGAGCCTGCGCGTCTGGAGCCTGTGCTCCGCAACAAGAGAGACCACAATAGTGAAGAGGCTCGCGCACCACTATGAAGAGAGGCCCCCACTTGCCGCAACTAGAGAAAGCCCTCGCACAGAAACGAAGACCCAACACAGCCAAAAATAAATAAAAATAAATAAATAAAAGATTACAAAATTAAAAAAAAAAAAGAATAGTCATCTAATTACTATCCTTAGACACTGTTGGGGGAGCTATACATGAAAGAATGTAATTTCAGAACCTCGTCTTCACACTTAGAGAAGCTGAAACTTACTCTAGGGCATAGTATTTACAGATTTCAATCACCAGTACAATGAAATATATATTCTAATATGACATTTAATGTTCAACTCAAATACTTAAATATGTTTACCTCTATACATTTTTATGTGTACCTGTGGAATAATAGTCTATTTCTCCAAATTCTGCTAAGTCAGAAAATAGCCATTAACCATTACACCTGACTCTAATAGGGACCCAATACTTCCTGTAGTCAATTGTACTGAAAATATAGGGGGAGAGGAAGGAGCCATGTAAATAAAGGAGTTAGTGTTTATCAGTTCATACATATAAATGAAGATGATTCTTGCATCTGCACTTCTGTCTACTCCCATTCCCCAGACTAATCCTGGACATGGTTGAGGAGGTAGGGGAATGGGCCAGAAATGTGGTAATGTGGGGATGATTTTCCCCAATCTCCACTAACAAAGAGAATCAGAAACAGACATTGGTGGAGAACAAAATCAAAGTGTGGAGCTCCTTGCAGACAATACTCTTGGGTTTCACTATAAGAAAATACAGACACTATGATTAAATAAATATTTTGAGTCTTCTATCAGATGTTAAATACTATTTATTTGAATGCTAGTGCTTCATTATATATTAAAAATTAAATATCAAAGTTAATTGTAAACTTTTTGGTAAAAACTATTTCTACTTCTTGAGCTTTGTTTTAAATTACCTTATATAAGAGTTCTCTTGAATAGTCACAATTGTTTTAGTTGAAAATATATCTTATTGGTATTGAGTGAAAAGAAACCTTGTGGCTCTTAAAGTTTATGCACATCAATTCCATTTACATTTTGTTGGCCAACCAAGCCACATAGTAACATCTAATTGCAAGTAGGCAGGAAAGTGCTATTGTACCTTGTGCACAGAAAGAAAGAAAGCTATAAAATATCTGAGAACAGTTCTAATGACTACCTTCTAACATATTTCAAATTAAGGAAAAAAATGTTCCTTGGACTAAGCAAGATAAACTGTGTGCTTTCTTTTTCCTCTGCCATAGTAACCAATAATGTTCTAGATAGTGACATTTGATAGATATGTCAAATCTAGATAGATTTGTTCTAATGACAAAGAACAGGGTCCCCAGCTGACCCTTGACCAACATGTAGTGTGAGCAACAAACAAATTTTGTTGTCTTAAACAATTGAACAATTGACTTCTTTGTTTCTCTGCCCTAATCTAGCCCATCCAGACTGCTACAGATAAGATGTGTACTCACCCACCCCACTGTCTCACACCCTGACCATTTCACTAATTTACATAGCCTACTTGCCCCTGTAGGCATGTGAGTTTGTAAAGCTGTTTTACAGTATGTTGTCTTAATAAAGTCTGTTGTACCTATAACTAGTTACATGATAATCATTTGTCTAATAAATATAGTGCTTTTAATTTTGCCTTTCAGTGTAATGAAGTATGCTAGTGAACCTACTGTTTTAAGGTTCTCAGTATAAAAAAAATTTCAAAACGTATTACTATAATAGGTAATCTTTTCCTCTATAATTGTTGTAGGAAGGAGGACCCCTTCCAGGGCCCAAGAGTGTCTAACACTCGGAAATGAATTGTCCAAGGAGACACATGTACTGACAAAGCAAAAGACTTTATTGGGAAGGGGCACCCAGGTGGAGAGCAGTAGGGTAAGGGAACCCAGGAGAGCTGCTCTGCCACGTGGCTTGCAGTCTCAGGTTTTATGGTAACGGGTTTTGCTTTCCAGGTTGTCTTTGGCCAGTCATCTTGCTTGTTGCCCATACTTGGACTGAATCAGGGTCTATCCTGGTGGTGTGCAGATCTCTCAGGCAAGATAGATTCCAGTGTGAAGGTTTCTAGGAATTTGACAGGATGTTTGGGTTGGCATCTCCTCCCTCCTCCTTTTGTGCCTCCTGAATTCTCCTGGTTAGTTTTTGGTGGCAGCACTGCATTCTTTATTGGAACCTCCTGTTATGAGACAATTCAGGCAAGTTATTCTTTTAGATGCTTTGATGATGCTTTCTTTACCGTGTGCATGATCTAGCTTAAAAGAAAACAGTCTTCCTTAGATTTGCAACTAAATACCCTTTAATATTGTTTTAAAAAATGCATAACACTAATGTAAAGTGCTGAAGAGAAAGCTTTATACCATGGTAACTATTTTTTATTAGAAATTTTTAATTGGAGTGTAATTGCTTTCCAATGTTGTGTTAGTTTCTGCTGTACAATGAAGTGAATCAGCTATATGTATACATATATGCCCTCCATCTTGGACCTCCCTCCCACCCCCCCATCCCGCCCATCTAAGTCATCACAGAGCACCGAGCTGAGATCCTAATGGGAACAGTAGGTTCCCATTAGCTATCTATTTAGTACTATATTTATGTCAACCCTAATCTCCCAGTTTATCCCGCCGTCCACTTCCCCCTCTGTGTCCACCCATCCATTCTCTATGTCTGCATCTCTATCCCTGCCCTGCAAATATGTTCATCTGTACCATTTTTCTAGATTCCATATATGTGCATTAGCGTACGGTATTTGTTTTTCTCTTTCTGACTTACTTCACTCTGTATGACAGACTCTAGGTGTATCCACCTCACTACAAATAACTCAATTTCATTTCTTTTTATGGCTGAGTAATATTCCATTGCATATATGTATGACGTCTTCTTTATCCATTCTTCTGTCAGTGGACATTTAGGTTGCTTCCCTATCCTGGCTATTGTAAATAGTGTTGCAATAAACATTGGGGTACATGTGTCTTTTTGAATTATGGTTTTCTCAGGGTATATGCCCAGTAGTGGGATTGCTGGGTCATATGGTAGTTCTATTTTTAGTTTTTTAATGAATCTCCATACTGTTCTCCATAGGGGCTGTATCAATTTACATTCCCACAAACAGTGCAAGAAGGTTCCATATGCTCCTCACCCTCTCTGCCATTTATTGTTTGTAGATTTTTTATGTTGGCCATTCTGACTGGGGTGAGGTGATACTCCATTGTAGTTTTGATTTGCATTTCTCTAACAGTTAGTAATGTTGAGCATCTTCTGTGCCTCTTGGCCATCTGTATGTCTTATTTGGAAAACTGTCTATTTAGGCCTTTGGCCAATTTTTCAATTGAGCTTTTTGTTTGTTTGTTTTTTGTTGTTGTTTTTCATATTGAGCTGCCTGGGCTGTTTCTGTATTTTGGAAATTAATCCTTTGTCAGTTGCTTCGTTTGCAAATATTTTCTCCCATTCTGAGGGTTGTCTTTTTGTCTTTTTTACAGTTTCCTATGCTGTGCAAAAGCTTTTAAGTTTAATTAAGTCCATTTGTTTATTTTTTGTTTTTATTTCCATTTCTCTAGGAGGTGGGTCAAAAAGATCTTGCTGCAATTTATGTCAAAGAGTGTTTTTCCCACGTTTTCCTCTAAGAATTTTGTAGTTTACAGTCTTACACTTAGGTCTTTAATCCATTTTGAGTTTATTTTTGTGTATAGTGTTAGGGAGTGTTCTAATTTCATTCTTTTACATGTAGCTGTCCAGTTTTCCCAGCACCACTTACTGAAGCAACTATCTTTTCCCCATTATATATTCTTGACTCCTTTGTCATAGACTTGTCCTCTAATCTCTGTCATAGATTAAGTGACCATAGGTGCGTGGGTTTATCTCAGGGCTTTCTATCCTGTACCACTGATCTATATTTCTGTTTTTGTGCCAGTACCATACTGTCTTGAATAGTTTAGCTTTGTCGTATAGTCCAAAGTCAAGGAGCTTGATTCCTCCAGCTCTGTTTTTCTTTCTCAGGATTGTGTTTCCATCCAAATTGTAAAATATTTTGTTCTAATTCTGTGAAAAATGCCATTGGTAATTTGATAGGGATTGCTTTGAGTTGTGTAGTCTTTTTCACAATATTGATTCTTCCAATCCAAGAAAATGGTATATCTCTCCATGTGATTGTGTCATCTTTGATTTCTTTCATCAGTGTCTTATAGTTTACTGACTATAGGTCTTTTACCTCCGTAGGTAGGTTTATTCCTAGGTATTTTATTCTTTTTGTTTTCAAAGGTAAATGGGATTTTTGCTTAATTTCTCTTTCTGATTTTTTGTTGTTAGTGTATAGGAATGCAAGAGATTTCTGTGCATTAATTTTGTATCTTGCAACTTTACGAAACTCGTTGATTAGCTCTAGTAGTTTTCTGGTGGCATTTTTAGGATTTTCTATGTATAGTATCATATCATCTGCAAACAGTGAGAGTTTCACTTCTTCTTTTCCAATTTGGATTCCTTTTATTTCTTTTCCTTCTCTGATTGCAATGGCTAGGACTTCTAAAACTATGTTGAATAATAGCGGTAAGGGTGGACATCCTTGTCTTATTCCTGATATTAGAGGAAATGCTTTCAGTTTTTCACCATTGAGAATCATGTTTGCAGTGGGTTTGTCATATACGGCCTTTATTATGTTGAGGTAGGTTCCCTCTACGCCCACTTTCTGGGGAGTTTTTATCATAAATGTGCATTGAATTTTGTCAAAAGCTTTTTCTGCATCTATTGAGATGATCATATGGCTTTTATTCTTTAATTTGTTAATATGGTTTATCACATAGATTGATTTGCATATATTGAGGAATCCTTGCATCCATGGTATAAATCCCACCTGATCAGGGTGTATGATCATTTTAATGTGTTGTTGGATTCAGTTTGCTAGTGTTTTGTTCAGGATTTTTGAGTCTATGTTCATCAGTGATATTGGCCTGTAATTTTCATTCTTGTGATATCTTTGTCTGGTTTGGTATCAGGGTGATGGTAGCCTCACAGAATGAGCTTAGGCATGTTCATTCCTTTGCAATTTCTTGGAAGAGTTTCAGAAAGGTAGGTATTAGCTGTTCTCTAAATGTTTGATAGAATTCACCTGTGAAGCCATCTGGTCCTGGACTTCTGTTCGTTGGGAGTTTTTAAATCACAGTTTCAATTTCATTACTTGTGATTGGTCTGTTCATATTTCTTCCTGGTTCAGTCTTGGAAGGTTGTACCTTTCTAAGAATTTGTCCATTACTTCCAGGTTGTCTATTTTATTGGCATATAGCTGCTTATAGTAGTCTCTTATGATCCTTTATATTTCTGTGGTGTCAGTTGTAATTTCTCCTTTTTCATTTCTAATTTTATTGATTTTAATCCTCTCCCTTTTCTTCCTGATGAGTCTGACCAAAGGTTTATCCATTTTGTTTATCTTCTCAAAGAACCAATTTTTAGTTTTATTGATCTTTGATATTGTTTTCTTTTTCTATTTCATTTTTTTCTGCTCTGATCTTTATGATTTCTTTCCTTCTACTAACTTTGGAGGGTTTTTTTTTTGTTCTTCTTTCTCTAGTTGCTTTAGGTATAAAGTTTTATTGTTTATTTGAGATTTTTCTTGTTTCTTGAGGTGAGACTGAATTGCTATAAACTTCCCTCTTAGAACTGTTTTGCTGCCTCCATAGGTTTGGGTTGTTGTGTTTTCATCGTCATTTGTTTCTATGTATTTTTTTATTTCCTCTTTGATTTCTGCAGTGATCTCTGTTATTTAATAGTGAATTATTTAGCCTATATGTGTCTGTGTTTTTTACAGGTTTTTTCCTGTAATTGATTTCTAATCTCATAGCACTGTGGTCAGAAAAGATGCTTGACACGATTCCAATTTTCTTAAGTTTACCAAGGTTTGATTTGTGACCCGAGATGTGCTCTATCCTGGAGAATGACCCATGAGCACTTGAGAAGAAAGCGTATTCTGCCGCTTTGGGGTGGAATGTCCTATAAATATCAATTAAGTCTATCTGGTCTATTTTGTCATTTAAAGCTTGTGTTTCCTTATTTATTTTCTGTCTGGATGTCTACCCATTGGTGTAAGTGGGGTGTTAAAGTCACCAACTATTATTTTGTTACCGTCAATTTCCCCTTTTATGGCTGTTAGCATTTGCCTTATGTATTGAGGTGCTCGTATGTTGGATGCATAAATATTTATAATTGATGTATCTCCTTCTTTGATTGATCCCTTGATCATTATGTAGTGTCTGTCCTTCCTTGTCTCTTGTAGTAGTCTTTATTTTAAAGTCTAGTATATCTGATATGAGTATTGCTACTCCAGCTTTTTTTTGATTTACATTTGCATGTAATATCTTTTTCCATCCATTCACTTTCAGTCTGTATATGTCCCTAGGTCTGAAGTGGGCCTCTTGTAGAAAGCATATACACAGGTCCTATTTTTGTGTGCGTTCTAATGGACACAAAATCCATTTACATTCAAGGTAATTATGGATATGTATATTCCTATTACCATTTTCTTAATTGTTTTAGGATTGTTTTTATGGGTCTTTTTCTTTCCTTGTATTTCCTGCTTAGATAAGTTCCTTTAGTATTTGTTGTAAAGCTGGTTTGGTGGTGCTGAATTCTCTTAGCTTTTGCTAGTCTGTAAAGCTTTTGATTTCTTTGTCAAATCTGTATGAGATCCTTGCTGGGTAGAGTAATCTTGGTTGTAGGTTTTCTGCTTTCATCACTTTAAAGATATCCTGCCACCCTTTTCTGGCCTGCAGAGTTTCTACTGAAACATCAGCTGATAAACTTATGCAGATTCCCTTGTATGTTATTCTTTGCTTTTCCCTTTCTGCTCTTAATATTTTTTCTTTGAATTTAATTTTTGTTAGTTTGATTAATATGTGTCTTGACATGTTTCTTTTTGGGTTTATCCTATATGGTACTCTCTGCACTTCCTGGGCTTGGGTGGCTGAGATATTTTCTCAGATTCTTTCTCTTTTTCTTCTTCTTCTGGGACCCCTATAATTCGAATATTGGTGCATTTACTGTTTTTCCAGAGGTCTCTGAGACTGTCTTCATTTCTTTTTTTTTTTTTTTTCTTTTGCGGTACGCGAGCCTCTCACTGTTGTGGCCTCTCCCGTTGTGGAGCACAGGCTCCAGACACACAGGCTCAGCGGCCATGGCTCATGGACCTAGCCACTCTGCGGCATGTGGGATCTTCCCAGACTAGGGCACAAACCCGTGTCCCCTGTATTGGCAGGTGGACTCTCAACCACTGTGCCACCAGGGAAGCCCTGTCCTCATTTCTTTTCATTCTTGTTTCTTTATTCTGCTCCTCAGCAGTTATTTCCACCATTCTATTTTCCACCTCACTTATTCATTCTTCTGCCTCAGTTATTCTGCTATTGATTCTTTCTAGTGTATTTTTCATTTCAGTTACTGTGTTGTTCATCACTGTTTGTTCTTTAGTTCTTCTCAGCCCTTGTTACACATTTCTTGTATATTCTCAATCCATACCTCCATTCTATTTCCAAGATTTTGGGTCATCTTTACTATCATTACCCTGAATTCTTTTTCAGGTAGTTGCCTATTTCCTCTTCATTTATTTGATCTTATAGGTTTTTACCTTGCTCCTTTGTGTGTAAAATATTTTTTTGTCATCTCTTTTTTTTTTTTGATGGGTGGGGCTCTGTTCCTATCTTGCTGATTGTTTGGCCCAAGGCATCTAGCACTGGAGTTTGCAGGCAGTTGGGTGGAGCCGGGTCTTGGTGCTGAGATGAGGACCTCCAGGAGAGCTCACACCATTTAATATTCCCTGGGGTCTGAAGTTCTCTGTTAGTCCAGTGATTTGGACTTGGTGCTCCCACCACAGTAGGTCAGGCCTGACCCCCAACCTGGGAACCAAGACCCCACAAGCCTCGCGGTATGGCAAAAAAAAGGTGACAAACAAAAAGGGGCAGAAAAATAATAAAGAATAAAAAATAAAATAAAATTAGAAAACTTAAGAAGTGTTAGAAAAAAGAAAAATGAAACAACAAGGCAGAACCACAACAGCTAAAAAAAAAAGAAAAGCCCGGAAAAGTCCTTGGTGGCGGGGTGGGGAGTGGGGCAGGGCTCATGTCGGGACTCTCATAGCCGGAAGAAGCCTTGGTGGAGTGGGGTCCCCCAGGGCCCAGGACCCTTGTGTCTGGAAAAGGCCTTTGCAGGGGGCAGGGGGTGGCAGGGCTTGGGCTCAGGACCTGTGAGGCTGGAAAAGTCCCTGCCATGGGGTGCAGGATTTAAGCTCAGGATCTGCACAGCAGGAGGGAGCCCTGGAGGGCAGAGGTTCAGGCATGGGACCCTAGCAGGCTCTCAGGGGCCCGAGTGGGCAGGGGAGACCATGGCCGGGTTCCCCTCTGATCCCCCAATGTCCTGAAGGTCTTTCTCTGTCCCCGCTGATCCCCTCACTGTGAGTGGGCCCCTCCAAGCATGGGAGCCCCTCCCCTCCCCCAGCCACCCCTCAGGGGTGCCGGTCTCATCCTGCCTCTACTTTTCTTCCTCCCTCCCTCCATCCCATGACCCCAGGACCTGCACAGCCGGAGGGGGCCACAGAGGGCGAAGGTTCAGACCCAGGACCCCAGCAGGCTCACTGGGGCCCAAGCTGGTGGGGGAGACGCTGGCCATATTGCCCTCCAATTCCCCTACCCCCTGAAGGTCTCTCCCTGTCCCCGCTTATCCCCTCCCTGTGAGTGGTCCCCTCCAAGGGTGGGAACCCCTCCCCTCCCCCTGCTGCCCCTCAGGGGCACTGGTCCCATCACACCTCCACTTTTCCTCCCCGCCTCCTTCCCCCCAACACACATCCTACCAGGTCGCGTGGGGATTCTTCCTGTCCCCTTAGGGGTCCAAGGCCCCCCACCAGTGCCTAGTAGGTGCCCTAGTTGTGATGGGACACAAACTCCTAGTTCTCCTACTCTGCCGTCTGGACTCCGCCCTGTACCATGGTAACTATTAAGAAAAATTGTTCACATAAACTGCTATTTTGAGTCTTTTAGCTTCTATTTCTATTTCCATTTTTATTTACATAGAAAGATTGTTAAATTACATGCAATTAAATCAGAGCTTTCTGCTTCACAGCCTAGCATCTGTTTTTGAATAAATTCTATGATAGAATAACACTGTGACATCACAGCCTGTTGCTCTGAGAATAGAACATCAAATAATTGGCAGCAATAGTTTACTCAGCAGGGTAGCTTAGGATAAATTTAAAGAAAAGAGGCCAAGTAATGTAAGCAGAGAGGGTAGGGGGTCCTCAGAGAAAGAGAACCAGGAATGGCTTTCTTGACATAAGAACCCATTTTGGCCTAAGCCATTTTGTGATCTAAGCCTGGTGGCAATGCTTGCCCTTGAACAAGTCTCAGTAATTAATGATCTTAAGGGACGGAATGCAGAAACTAGGGAGAAACAGTCAAGAAACAATAGTGCAGGACTTCCCTCGTGGCACACTGGTTAAGAATCCGCCTGCCAATGCAGGGGACACGGGTTCAAGCCCTGGTCCAGGAAGATCCCACATGCCACAGAGCAACTAAGCCCGTGTGCCACAACTACTGAGCCTGCACTCTAGAGCCCAGGAGCCACAACTACTGAAGTCCATGTGCCTAGAGCCTGTGCTTCACAACGAGAGAACCCACCACAATGGGAAGCCTGCGCACTGCAACGAAGAGTATCCCCCGCTTGCCACATCTAGAGAAAGCCCACAAGCAGCAATGAAGACCCAATGCAGCCAAAAATAAATAAATAAATTTATTTTTTTAAAAAAAGACAAAATAGTGCAGCCTTGGGCAAGGTCCTTGTTCCTCAAGTGATACACATAATAACATATCTTTGAGTTCTGCAGAAACTTAGGCCCCCATCCAGGTGGAGGGTGGAATGATGATGTTGACCCTCCTGACTTCAATCAACTAAAACTTGGACTCTGTCAAGCTTTGCCCCAGTTCTATGCTGAATTCTCCTCTGCTCAAGGCCCCTCATGAATATGCATGTACCCTTAGATTAAAATTTCCCTGAATTTGCTGTTAGGGGAGACACTGCTTTGGGAAAGATCCCCAGTGTTCTCCTTACTTGCTGCAAGTAATAAATACTTCCTTCTTTCAATCTTTGGCTTGTTTGTATCTATTGGCTCGACACCCACCAGGAGGTGAACCCAGATTTTGGGTAACAGTAGCAATTCCCATTTTTCAAGCATTGCCTTGGCACCTTTGAGTTATCTAACAAATATAAAATTTGAAATTTTACACCACTAAGAAATATATTCACTGAAACTGAAACAGGAGGGAAGGGGGCAGGGCACAACCTTTAAAAGAATGACATAGCCATTGAGGACAGGAGAAAAACTGGTAGAACCAACTAGGTACGATATGGTGGAAGATTTGACTGCCAGGAGACCTTGAGCCTCATTGTACGCCCATTGTAATACATTAGCATGCTAAATGACACACCCATAAGTGCAATGACAGAGTTCCGAGGCCAACCATAAAAGGCCAAAAAGTGGGAGGAGGCCCAAATCCTGGAAATCCCTGCCCTTTCTCCAAAATAGTTGGAATAATCCTCCCACTTTTTAGCCTATGAAATTACCCAGCCCATAAAAACTAACCACCCCATATTTTGGGGCCTCTCTCAAGCTTTTTGATATGGACCACATTCTGTCTATGGAATATGTATCTCTCTAAATACATCCACTTCTTACTTATCACTTTGCCTCTCACTGAATTCCTTCTGTGCTGAGACATAAAGAACCTGAGCTTCATTAAGCCCTGAGACCAGGTGTGTGATTTCAACTGAAAGACAATGGGTTCAAGCCCCAATCTGGGTTTTGGCTAGGTTTGAGTCCCAGCCCATGTGTTCAAGTCCCAATCCGAGGTGCATGGTTTCAGCACCAGCGAAGTTATTCCTATCATATATCTAGTGTCCTTGTCAGGAATTGAGCTGTGAAGTCAATGAATATATATTTTGGGGACTCCTTTATTAGAGAAAGGAAAGGGATCTAAGGTTTCCATGTGATGCACAGTCCTTTCCAACAGGTTCAAATGTGGCTCCGCATGGCCCAGCAACCTATAAACCAAAAAAAATAAGACATCCAGTCTTCCTGCTGGGGAAATTCTAGGAGCTTGATGGTTGTATTAAGACTCAAAGTCTTTTTTAGTCCAGGTACCTAGTTTCTTGAACAACACAATTCCCTTAAACTTAGCAGACTTTCTAACATGTTTGCTTTTACTTCCATATTCTAAATTCCACTTTCTAGTTCTTTCTTATATAATTCTCGAGAATGATTTATTTCTTTGCTTCCTCATACATATGCCCCCCACTCTCAACTTAATTAAGGATGGCTGTCTTGAGGCTATCTGCAGCAACAAGTTTGGATGGCAAGGTTAAAAACCTTAATTTGATCTTTGCAAAAAGATTGAGTCACATTTTATTTTAACTGAGAGATATTTTAGTGCCTTTGTCACTTAAATTTTTTCCAGTCTTATCTTTTGTTACTTAGGATCTAGGAGCAGTCAGCTTTTCTAATCCTGAAAGGACCTTGATCTCTAGAATTCCTTAGTACTCTTCTATCTCTCCTAAAAAAAAGCCAAACAGTTCTCATCTGAGCTCCCCTCTTTCACATAATATCTTGCTAAAGGCAGATAACTGTAACCGACACATTATCACTCTGCCTCCATTTACTTCCCATAGAAATAGAGTCTCACTAGGTTCATGGTTAACTTCTACTTCTCATTGGGGACAGTTTTACTAAATATTTTGCCAAGGCTGCCCAGCTAACCAGCCTGCTACTCTGCTTCTTTCTTGCCTGCTGCCTACTTATTCTATACAAATTTTATGTTTCTGCACCCTCCTTCCAAACACCAATGTCTGTATTCATGTGGTAGTCATTACTGTCATTTACCAAATATGTCTGGATTTCCATTTTCTTGACACATAGTAGGATTCCATTTCTTTGTTCTTTTTAAAGATAAGCATGACCATTTGACTTGTTTTGATAGAAGTGATATATCACATATGCACAGAAACATTAAAAGCCAATGTATGATTTACCATAGTTCTTTTCCACTGCTGTGGTGATCATGGAAGCATAAGTCAAGATGAAGTTTTTATCAGCCTAGCTATGATGACTAGAGTCTTCTTGATGGCATACTGTAAACAAGAAATTAATTTTCATTTGATAAGATGCTGAGATTTTGGTGTTATTGTAACATAGCCTAGTCCTGACAAATACAGTCAAGGTATGGCAAATGTTACAATAAACAACCCTGAAATTTCAGTGACTTAACATAGCAGAATCATATTTCTCCTTCATTTGACAGTTCAGTGTGGTATTTGGCAGGCGATCTTCCATGTGATGATTGAGGGATCTAGACTACTCCCATTTTGGGGCTCCACTATTCCCTGAGATGATAGAATCCTCTCCTGAGTGATTTGAATCTGGCTGACTGGCAGGTAAAGAGCAGCCTAAGGCAGGAGATTTTCATGGCAGGGCAGGAAATATAATCTTACTATGTCTCCAGTATAAGAAAGAATGACTTTCAGTGAACACATAGCACTCCCTGACACAGAAACCTGGAGCTCCACTGAATGAATCCGCAGGTCGCTCAGGCCTTGACTTTCTCTTAAGTTGTGTACAGGGCTGGCTCCATGAGCATATCTGAGAATTCTCTGGTTGTTTAGCCCATAGAGAGAAAATACCTTGAAAAAATTTTTGTGTGCTTTTCTTTTCTGAACATTCTTGTTCATGAACATTTTAATCAGTGTCATTCTTATTGCCTCGAGGAGAATTATGATGGTAAAGTCAGAAATGAAAATCAGTTAATGTTTAATTATTTTTACTTTAAAAATATGCTCTTGAAACCTCATGATAGTAACAAAATAAATAAATAAAATGCATTTGAAAGACAAAATTTTTGTTTCTTATGAGCCATATTTTCCTTAGAGACAAGAAGGCCCTTGCAAATTAAAAGTCCAGGCCCTGAAAGAAGCAGAGCATAGAGTTTATGCCATAACAATTGGCTAGAGTCGGTTCAAGAGTTGGATAGAGGTTGATCTCGGATGAGGTCTCTGTGAGGCTAGAGATGAAGGAGTAGATCTGTAAGGAACACTTGGAGAGGATCAGACTCAATGATAAGAAATGCCAACATCGTCATTTTCAGGGCCCAGAGCAGTGTGGGTGCGAAGTAAATGTCTGAGACTATTTGCAGATCATTTATTGCCTTTCTAGGAATCACTGCCTTCGCTGACTAGGCTGCAGAGTCATGTGAACTAATCTGCTCAGTGCTGAGTAGGGAGGGCCTTCAGTAACTGCCCACATGTCACCTATGGACTTTCCAAAGAAGTGATGCCTAACCAAAGCCGAAGAACTTGCTAAGTCCTAGTCAAACTGCCCTGTGTAGATCACGCTAATTTTTTCTTTTTTTCGGTATGCAGGCCTCTCAGTGTTGTGGCCTCTCCCCTTGCAGAGCACAGGCTCCGGACGCGCAGGCTCAGTGGCCGTGGCTCACGAGCCCAGCTGCTCCGCGGCATGTGGGATCTTCCCGGACCAGGGGATGCCTCCTTCTTTGCAATCCTTCTTTGATTATGTGGACTACCTTAAGTAAATATCCTTTCTAGACTAGTAGAACTTGACTTTTGGTTGGCTGTACACTAAGGACTCCAGCTGATACATAATTATGTTCCCCTTAGAAGTTTTGATAGCACCTTCATATTTTCTTACTGTTTTCTTTGTTTTTTGTTTGGGCTGCTTCCCGACCAGGGATCAAACCCACACCCCCTGCAGTGGAAGTACAGATTCTTAACCACTGGACCACCAGGGAAGTCCCTTACTTTCTCAACAATACAATGCTGTGATGTCTAGATAAAGCATATATTATTATTATATTATACAGATGCCAAAACTGAATCACAACACAATTAAATGTTTTATCCAAGGTTACAAAGTTAAAAACGGCAAATACATCACTTTAATGGTGGTTCTTATTTTAAGAAACAATTTCCATGATGCCAACTTTCTAATATCAAGTTTGGGAAGTATACAGTGAGACAAAAACACGACATCCATGTATGCTTAAGGCTGTGAAAATGTTTATAAGAAAATACCTAAACACAAGCTCCCTGCACTTACTTGTGGTTTTCTCTGCCACCCATCCAAAAACACGTGTTCACCATGTTTTCCTTTCCCTCTGTCATCATGACAAACAATGTTCCAGATAGTGGCTACTCTCTCAATCTGAGTCCTGGAGTGGATGATAGCCAGTGTCAGGCTGTAACTGATGTGCTCTAGCACACTGCTTTAGGATGTAAGGGGAACATGGCATATGCTACATAGTTCTGCACTGCTGGGCCTCTTAAAAACACTAGGAGTTCTTGTAGGCTTTACTAAAGCTCCAAGATAGGAATTTCTGTTTTAACATCCCATTTATACTGTTTTCTTTTTCATTTTTTTTTCTTACTGGTATATAGTTGCTTTACAATGTTCTCTTAGTTTCAGGTGTATGGCAAAGTGAGTTATACATATATAAATACATATCCACTCTTTTTTGGATCCTTTTCCCATATAGGCTCATTACAAAGTACTGAGTAGAGTTCCCTGTGCTATACAGTAGGTCCTTATTAGTTATCTATTTTATATATAGTAGTGTGTATATGTCAATCCAATCTCCCAGTTAATCACTCCCTCCCCTTACCCCCTAGTAACCATAGTGTGTTTTCTATATCTGTAACTCTATTTCTGTTTTGTAGATAAGTTCATTTGTACCCTCTTTTTATATTCCTCATAAAACTGATATCATATGATATTTGTCTTTCTCTGCCTGACTTACTTCACTCAGTTTGACAATCTCTGGGTCCATCGATGTTACTGCAAAGAGCATTATTTCATTCTTTTTAATGGCTGAGTAATAGTCCATGGTATATATGTACCACATCTTCTTTATCCATTCCTCTGTTGATGGACATTTAGGTTGCTTCCATGTCCTGGCTATTGTAAATAGTGCTGCAATGAACATTGGGGTGCATGTATCTTTTCGAATTATGGTTTTCTCCAGATGTATACCCAGGAGTGGGATTGCTGGATCATATGGTAGCTCTATTTCTAGTTATTTAAGGAACCTCCATACTGTTCTCCATAGCAGCTGCACCAGTTTAAATTCCCGCCAACAGTGTAGGAGGGCTCCCTTTTCTCTACACCCTCCCCAGCATGTATTGTTGGTAGATGTTTTGATGATGGCCATTCCGACTGGGGTGAGGTGATACCTCGTTGTAGTTTTGATTTGCATTTCTCTAATAATTAGTGATTTGAAGCATCTTTTCATGTGTTTTTTAGCCATCTGTATGTCTTCTTTGGAGAAATGTCTATTTAGATCTTCTGCCCAGTTTTTGATTGGGTTGTTTTTTTTGATACTGAGCTGCATGAACTGTTTGTATACCTGTCGGTTGCTACATTTGCAAATATTTTCTCCCATTCTGAGGGTTGTCTTTTCATCTTGTTTATGGTTTTCTTTGCTGTGCAAAAGCTTTTAAATTTAATTAGGTCCCATTTGTTTATTTTTCTTTTTATTTTCATTACTCTAGGAGGTGGATCAAAAAAGATCTTGCTGCAATTTATGTCAGGGTGTTCTGCCTATGTTTTTCTCTAAGAGTTTTATAGTATCCAGCCTTACATTTAGATCTTTAATCCATTTTGAGTTTATTTTTGTGTGCGATGTTAGTGAGTGTTCTAATTTCATTCATTTGCATGTAGCTTTCCAGTTTTCCAAGCACCACTTACTGAAGAGACTATCTTTTCTCCATTGTATACTCTTGACTCCTTTGTCATAGATTAGGTGACCATATGTGCATGGGTTTATCTCTGGGCTTTCTATCCTGTACCATTGATCTATATTTCTGTTTTTGTGCCAGTACCATACTGCCTTGATTTCTGTAGTTTTTGGTATAGTTTCAAGTTGGGGAGCCTCTGATTCCTCCAGCTCCATTTCTCTTTCTCAAGATTGCTTTGGTGGCTTGGGGTCTTTTGTGTTTCCATCCAAATTGTAAATATTTTTGTTCTAATTCTGTGAAAAATGCCATTGGTAATTTGATAGGGATTGCATTGAATCTGTACATTGTTTTGGGTAGTATGGTCATTTTCACAGTATCAGTTCTTCCAAGAACATGATATATCTCTCCATCTGTTTGTGTCATCTTTGATTTCTTTCACCAATATCTTATAGTTTTCTGAGTACAGGTCTTTTGCCTTTTTAGGTAGATTTATTCCTAAGGATTTTATTCTTTTTGATTCAATGATAAATGGGATTGTTTCCTTAATTTCTCTTTCGGACCTTTTGTTGTTAGTGTATAGGCATGCAAGAGATTTCTGTTTATTAATTTTATATGCTGCAGCTTTACCAAATTCATTGTTTATAGTTTTCTGGTAGCATCTTTAGGATTTTCTATGTATAGATTCATGTCATCTGCAAACAGTGACAATTTTACTTCTTCTTTTCCAGTTTGGATTAATTTTATTTCTTTTTCTTCTCTGACTGCCATAGCTAGGACTTCCAAAACCATGTTGAGTACTCGTTGTGGGGGTGGACATCCTTATCTTATTCATGATCTTAGAGAAAATGCTTTCAGTTTTCACCACTGAGAATGATGTTTGCTGTAGTTTTCTCATATATGGCCATCATATGTTACCTTTATGCACACTTTCTGGAAATTTTTTGTCATAAATGGGTGTTGAATTTTATCAGAAGCTTTTTCTGCTTCTATTGAGATGATTATATGGTTTTTATTCCTTAATTTGTTAATATGGTGTATCACACTGATTAATTTGTGTATATTGAAGAATCCTTGCACCCCTGGGATAAATTACACTTGCTCATGGTGTATGACTCTTTTAATGTGTTGTTGGATTCAGTTTCCTAGTATTTTGTTGAGGATTTTTGAGTCTATGCTCATCAGTGATATTGGCCTGTAATTTTCTTTTTCTGTGATATCTTTGTCTGGTTTTGGTATCAGGGTGATGGTGTCCTCGTAGAATGAGTTTGGGAGTGTTATTTCTTCTAAAGTTTTTTGGAAGAGTTTCGGAAGGGTAGGTATTAGCTCTTTTCTAAATGTTTGATAGAATTCACCTGTGAAGCCATCTGTTTCTGGACTTCTGTTTGTTGGGAGTTTCTAAATCACAGTTTCAATTTCATTACTTGGGATTGGTCTGTTCATATCTTCTATTTCTTCCTGGTTCAGTCTTGGAAGATTGCACCTTTCTAAGAATTTGTCCATTTCTTCTAGGTTGTCCATTTTATTGTCATATAGTTGTTTGTAGTAGTCTCTTATGATCCTTTGTATTTCTGTGGTGTTCATTGTAACTTCTCCTTTTTCATTTCTAACTTTATTAATTTGAGACCTCTCTCTTTTTTTCTTGATGTGTCTGGCTAAAGGTTTATCAATTTTGTTTACCTTCTCAAAGAACCAGCTTTTACTTTCATTGATATTTACTATTGTTTTCTTTGTTTCTATTTCATTTATTTCTGCTCTGATTTTTATGATTTCTTTCCTTCTACTAATTTGTGGTTTTGTTTGCTCTTCTTTCTCTAGTTGCTTTAGGTGTAAGGATAGGTTGTTTGAGATTTTTCTTGTTTCTTGAGGTAAGATGGTGCTGCTGTAAAGTTCCCTCTTAAAACTGCTTTTGCTGTGTCATGTAGGTTTTGGATTGTTGTGTTTTCATTGTTATTTGTCTCTCTACTGTTATTTGTCTCTCCATATTTGTCTCTTATAGTCTTTTTTTTTTTTTTTTTTTTGGCCACCCCACGTGGCTTGAGGGATCTTAGTTCCCCAAGGCAGGGATGGAAGCCAGGCCCGTGGCAGTGAAAGCACAGAGTCCTCACCACTGGACTGCCAGGATATTTCCATAGTCTTCTATCTCTGGGTTTATATATATGGAAGTATTTTACAAAATTTTGGCCTATAAGGTTATTTTGAAAAATATCAATGTTAATGTATGGAAAGGAGAGTATTTGTATAGATCCAGGACCCCAATAATAAGTGGCATCCCACAGATCACTTAATTTTTGTATTGTTTGTTTTTCTGGCAAGTTGAAATGCCCTATTTTAAAGAAGTGTTAAGAAAAAAATAGACTATGTACAGGATATATGAATTAATATATTTCAGGGCACTATTTTTGGCTGCTTTGATATAGATACAACAATTTTAAATGATCTTTTTCATAGCTTCATGCTATAACCCCCCCCAAGCTAAGGGATGAATATACAACCAAAATGTCAAATAGATCAAAGCTATGGCTCAGTTTCAGTCCTTTTGCCCACTGCCCCATTTGGCATAAATATATGTCCTCTGTCTTTATGGATGGATATTATTTAGTTATTTTTTCTATAGCCTTCATGTAACAGTAAAATAAGGTGAAAGAGAAAGGAAGCTTTGTGTCTTACCTAAAGTCACTGAGTGTCTTTGGATCTGAAACCAGAACACATGTGTTTCTATTTAAGGTAAATGCTTCATCCCTCCCTTTCCTTCTAATTTACTTTTATTAAAAAAAAAATTATAGCATACAACAAAGAACCACAGTACTCTGTCATAGTTTCTCCATTCTAGGTGCTTTCTTTCTTTCTTTTTTTTTGTGGTATGCGGGCCTCTCACTGTTGTGGCCTCTGCCGTTGCGGAGCACAGGCTCCGGACGCGCAGGCTCAGCGGCCATGGCTCACGGGCTCAGCCTTTCCGCGGCATGTGGGATCCTCCCGGACCAGGGCACGAACCCGTGTCCCCTGCATCTGCAGGCGGACTCTCAACCAGTGTGCCACCAGGGAAGCCCCCTAGGTGCTTTCTTGATGAAAAATAATGTATATCTGTGTGTTGGTGAACAGCAGAAAAGATTAAAACCACATAACTAGGCAATTCTATACTGCTCACAGTGATGCCCCTTCTATTAGAGCAATTGGAGTAATGGAATGCTTTATTTTGAGAATGGAGGTATAGTGGTGCATTATGTACTGATCAGGGAAAGCAATGAAGAAAATGATCTAAGTGATTTCCAGGGAAATCACCTTCCCTTTAATATCACTAACAAGCATAGATTATTGACCCTATTCTTTGTTCATAATGTTCTTTTAAACGTAAATAGGCTACATATATTTCCTCCTCCAAACTGTAAGCATCATGAATGCAAGAGTCATACCTGCCTTTTATATCCCTAATTCCAGCAGTTCCTAGTTTAAGTGATCACTAAATATTGTTTGAGTAACAGACTGAATGAGTGAATATCATACATAGACTCACAATTGTATTTTTTTTCAGAGAATTCTATAGATGCAGGCAGGCTCCTATTCAGTCAGTGCATTCAGCTGAATCTCCAGAATCTCCAGGTGTGATGGGGTCTTCTTCCTTACATCTGGAAGTGGCTCTTTATGGTCCAGTCACCTGTGAACTCAGAGACAATTATCTGCTCCCCACTCTCATGCAATAAACAACAGTGGAGAAGGGACACGATAACCACAATAAATATTCCTATTTAGAAAAGAAGATGTGCAATAATCCCGGGTCCGTAACAATGCTGGTATCCTGCTAGACAGGCATTATGAGGGTTTCTTATCCTTCAAATAGGCCTTCATTCTGCTCCCTGTAAGGATATCCCTTGAACATTGTCCTCTGAGGTCTTCGTGCCTCTCCTTTAGATCTTTATCCCATTTCCTTTGTCCCATTTGGGAAAAGGGATGTTTAGCTTTTGTAGCTCACTTCTTGAAGAAATAAGCTTGGTTATGTCTAATAGGGTTTTGTTATTGTCCTTTGTTTTGTTTTGTGGGATTTTTTAGGCACCTTTTAAATCAACCTTACTGAGGAATGACATTCATACAATAAAAGGCATACATTTTTAGTTGTACAGTTCAATGAGTTTTGACAAGTATATACACCACCACCTTAATCAAGATATAGAATATTACTATTATCTAAAAAGTTCCCTTGTGCCTCTTGCAGTCAAGTCTTCCCCCTCCATCACCACCCCAACCCAAACCCCAAGCATCACTGATAGCTGTCATACACATAATTTTGACTGTTCTAGAATTTTATCAAATATCAGCTTATGTTCAATTTTCCGATTGTCCCATAAATGCCAAAACATTATTTATGCCATTTGAATAAAGATTCAAAGAACCACATACAAAAAGTGATTGATCCATTTTTTAAGTATCTTCTAAAAATTTCCTTCTCTCTCCCTCTTTCTAATAATTTGTTGTGGAATCTCAGTCATTTTTCTTGTAGATCTTCTGACAGTCTAGATTTTGCTGACTGCACTGAGTTTTAACCGTTCTCTGTCCTCTACTTACAGATGCTATTTCTTTTTAGAGAATTGATCTTATTAAAAAAAATTTTTTTTTTGCCTCATGCACTTTTAATTGGGTTGGAGGATTACAGAATTCTAGAACAACATTCTTTTGATGCTAAGTAACAGGGAACTGCATAATCCCTTAGAATTGTCCTTCAAATTCCTCTTTACTAGGTCAGCGATCACCTACTGTCTCTGAAAGATGAGCTCTGTGAAACAAAAATGGTGGAGCTAAGTTTTAATAAGAGAAAAAAGTAATAAGCAGAGGTCAGGGACGACGGAGAAGTGGGGGTGGGTAGGTGGGAGGCTGATCGATGGCCCATAAAGAAACATGCATTTAAGGGGTGGGAAACAACGTTAGGTTACCGCACGGAAGAGATCAGAAGTGAAACCTGGCTTACTTTACCAGGTTATTTTTAACGCCAACTGCAGAGTATTAGTGGTTTCATAAGACCTTTTTGGGGGGTGACTTTCAGTATTAGGACAGGGTGGAAGCTTCGTGAGAAAGGTTTGGATAGACTGGACAACCTAAGGCAGTCAAACGATCAATACGTTCCAATTTCCCCAACCGCGGTGTCCACACAGTGTAACCCAGCTGGGCGGAAGGTAGCTGGAACCCTCCAAAGCCACGCCCCTCCCAGCGTCCGTCTCTGCGCTTGCGTCACTTCCGGCCCTGGGCGATTCGCGTCCGGGTCGGAGTGAGCCTCTTGCTTTCCGAGTGTGTTACTGGTGGAGGTGCTACGCTGTCCGCGTTCTCTTCCCAGTGTGATCGAGCCGCAGTGCCTGCCGGCGAGGAGTACCCGCTGCCTCGAGCAGAGAAGGACGAGGAGGGGACCTGGGAGCGAGCAGCGGCCGGGCTGGGCCGCTCTGGGGCGGGCTGGCGACTCTGCTCCTTCGCTTGCTGCTGTCTCTGGGAACCGGGTGCCAGCACTGAGGAGTCTTCAGCTGACAGCAAGCCCCTTCCCCGGCTCCCCTGCCCGCCCTGCCGGGGAGGGCGGAAGATGCCGGTGAAGAAGAAGAGAAAATCTCCTGGGGTGGCAGCGGCAGTAGCGGAAGACGGAGGCCTCAAAAAGTGTAAAATCTCCAGGTACCACCTTCCCCTACCCTTCAGTCTTACCTCCTCTGCTGCAGGGCTAGAGAAGAAGGAGGCGGGCCGGGTCTCCGGGGCTCGGGCTGGGGAGAGGTGAACTCCCTCTGATAAACCTAGGTGGGAGGCGCGGAACCGCGCGAGTCTGCGCTCGGCTCTACCTCATGTTCGGTTTGTGTGCTCTGGCGCCAGCGAAGGGACTCGGAGAGTCGCCTCACGTTGAGCCTACGTGCCAGGGAGGGTGGAGAAACAGGAATGCGTACGCAAATTGCCCTCTTTCCCGTTACCCCCTACTCCCTTAATCCCTTCCCCCTCCTTCCTTCCAGACCTAGAAGTGAGTACAGATCCGTGCAAGGGTCACTTCTAGAATTTCTTTGTAGAGTGTGAAGAAAGGAATAGAGCACGAGGAATTTTGATCTGACAACTGCCATGGGAATGGTAGGAAAAAAGCTCCTTATGCTGTAATTGCCCTCCAGATTTAGTGTTTGGAGTGATCTAACCCGGACCATCCCAGTAGGAGCCCCATTTTCTGGAAGTATATAGCGCCTCCACCTGAGCCAAGTCCTTATGTGCGGAGTTGGAAAGGCCCTCCGTGCGTTTTGTTTTTCAGCCATCAGGATACTGTTAGCTCTCAATATAAATATTAATAATTTGAGAGCTATTGTACTCTGTATCCTCTTGGAGAAAAAGAAAAGGCAGAGCTGTAGTTGTATAGCTCTTTGATCCCCTAGTAGCGTGTCATTAAGGCATTACAGCAACGTTGTATGCTGCAAAAAATCATTGCAATTTAGGTGTGAGAAGTGAGTTTTTAAAATTCCCATTTCGGGTGTCTTGACTGTATTAGTGGTTGGCACTTAATGTAACAACTTCAGATGCCACCATTTAAAGTAGCCACCAGCATTATAAAGAAGAGATAATGATAGAACTATCCTTAAAGAGAGGTCTGCTTAAAATGTGAGGTAGGTGACTTCTTTAGTCTGCATTATCCTTTTTGTAATTGGTTGAATTTTTTTCCTCATTACTGTGTTTGGCAAAAGAGCCCAAGGGTATTTCTTGGACTATTACTGTGAAAGATACTGCTGTTTTCTTATACCTCTTGATAACTCATACTAGAATTTGACATAGTTACTCCATTAGCTCATATTTTTTTGAAACATGCAAATTAGTTTTTTGTCACATTAACTTGTAGTAATCTTAATTGTATAATGTATCAAAATTATTTAAATTAAGCACATTAAAACTGCTGAGCAGTCAGTATTATTAGAACTCAGGTGATACTTTGCTCTATCAACTTAAAATTTTAAATATGGCACCCTTATTTTATATTACATTATTCAGTTGCATAAGTTATAGCATTCCTAAGTCATTGTGGTAGTGTGGAACCTTGAGAAAAGGTTCTCTGTTCATTAAATCCTCAAGGCTTTGGCCCAATTATTTGAACTGGTATTATCTGTTAGGGTTTTTTTTTTCTTTTTAATCTGTGGAATCTAATTATATATAGTCTTAACTCCTATATTATCTTTTGTCTTTAAAATATTGATTTAAGCTTGGTAGATGATAAATAAACAACTCTTAATATATAATATTATTCTGAAATATTGATTCACTGAGTATCAAAATATACTTTGTAAGATTTGTTTTCAAATTATACACATATGTAATTTCCATACAAATCAGCAGAAGAATCACTGTAAAGATTTATACCCAACTACCAGTCCTGGATTGAGACCATCAGGTTGAACTTCTGTGTGGTCTTTTGAAATCTGGGGGAAATAATTTTAGTGATATTTTTGGAATTTGATAGTGAGCAAAGTAGCATTTGGGTTTTGTTAGACAGAAATTTTTATATATAGATTACTGTTTCAAATTGCAAGTATTTAACAATTCCAATTTTTCCCTATAACACCAACTGTAAAAAAAAATACTTTGGTTTGAATTGAAGTAGTTCATATTGAACTTAGCTTTTCACTAAAAGTTGAGACTTGTTAAAATTCTTAGGCATTTGTGTGTTTTCTAAGCTATTGCAGATCCCAACCCCCTGCTAGACTAATAAGTGGAGAGGAACATTTTTCAAGCAAGAAGTGCCTGGCTTGGTTTTATGAGTATGCAGGTAATGAAATTAATATAAGAAGATAACAGTCACATGCTTTAAAACGTTCTTTTGGTTTATTCATTTAACAAATTATTTATTGCAGGCCTGCTATGTGTTAGTCCTTTGTGCTGAGATCAGGGTCAAAACAGAGGATTATGGTTAGGCTAAGAATTTGTTGCCCTTTAAGGCTGATATTTCTTTAAATATATAATTCAGTATATGTTTAATGGGAGGAGTGAAACTCATTTACTGTTAGTAAAATTTGTAAACAGATTCACTTATTGGTTTACATCCATTGGCTACAGTAGAGTTGGTATTCTGGAAAACACAAAGTATGTAATAAAACATTTTATATTTGTTTTTCTTTTCAGTTTTCTTTTGAAATTTTTCTGAACCATAAACTGACATTTTCTGAAACTCTTGGGAGACATAGTAAAAGATTTAAAACTCAGGTATATCATTACATGACAGATTTACCCTTTAATATAATTGCTATTTATTTAGCCATTCATTTCTACTGGAGATGCAATAATAAACAGACTGATATTAGTACAGTGTACTATATGCTATATTAGGAAGATGCACTGTGAGAGTTCATAGGAGAAATGTATAATCCAGCCTTGGAAGTTTCAGGGAAAGCTTCTTCAAGAAGCTAATTTAAACTACAGTAAATCCTGTAAGTGGTGAATGAAAAACTCTAGGACTAGGGTGAAACTGTAGTTCAGAGGTAAAAGTCAAAGCTTGGGATGAGGCCAACGAGTTAAGCAAATATATGAAAAAGAACACTTGTTTTCCATTTATTATTAACTTCTTCATAAGCATGTATGAAAAGAAATTTTTTTCCCCTTAGAATGATTTAGTTCTTTTGGAATTATTGATTTTAAAGTTTGTTTTTTTTTTTCTTTCCTCCTCTTTGTTTCATTTCTTTTACCTGCCTCCCTGGTTGGGTTTTTTGTTTTGTTTTGTTTTTCCCCTTTTATCACTATCATTCTCAGAGTGTTTGTTTAGAATAAAAGTGTATGTGCAGTCATTGTCTTGTATTTATTGCTAATCAAGTTAAGGTCTCAAGAGTACTTCGAACTTAAGGTTAAGGTTTAGGCTAACTATGGAAAATAAGACCATTTTGGAGGACAGTAACTTCACTGTTGGGATCCACTGAGTGATCCCAAAAGTATAATTTAAAAATTGTTTAGTAACAGAACAGATTCTTTCTAGACCAGAAAAACTGCTATTACTGGCATCCCAAGACAACCACTAACCCAAATTAAATAGAGGGAATTCATTTTCTTTTGACCTCCATTTAAAATGTTGACCCAGTATTCAAAATGCCAGTTTTACTGGTATGTATGATAATGATACAGAATCAAAAGGTCAGTCATCTTATTTTGCCTATAAAGGGTACTAGATACCATAAAATTAGTCAATTTTTTTTTTCTTTCATGCTTGCTTGTTTTACTTCTCGTAGGGACTTTCCTGGGTAGCATAAGATTTGATTTAAACATTTATTTCCTATACAAGCATTTTTTAATGGCCAGCAAAATAATTGCTATCTTTATTACAGAAATTATGCTAATTATATAATTCTCCTATGACCATTCTGTTAAGTAGGTGGTGTTATCCTTATTTTCTAGACGAGAAAACTGAGGCTTAGATTAAGTGATTTGCCCAAGATCATACAGTGACAAGAACCTGGATTCAAACTCAGGTCATTCTGACCATAGAGCCTATTCTTTAACTACTACTGTCTTGTTTTAAAATATGTACATGGCAGCTAGTTTTTCTTTTACAAAGAAAATATTAGTAAGTGTACTTTAGGTTAACTTATCTTCTGTCCTTCACTGAATGATGCATATTTATTGAGCACTTGTAGGTCAGGCATTGTGCTAAGTGCTGGGAATATAGTGGTAAACAAATTAGACAAGATCCCTGCTCTTGGGGGACTTGCCTTCCAGCAGGGAAGACAGACAGTAAATAAGTTAAGTAGGTAAGATAATGACAGATTGTGGGGGATTATAAAAGTAATAAATATGGTATGATTCAGGGATAGAAAGTAGAAAGTTGGGATGGACTTTCAAATAAGGTGAATAAGGAAGGTCTCTCTAGAGATTACTTTGGTCAGAGATCTAATTGATAAGGAGGTGCCAGTTGTTTGCCAAATAAACAGTAACTGGGATGTCCCTTTTTAAAATGGAGACAATAATTGTGCCTACTGAGATGATACATGTTAAGAAAGCACTTATCACTGTACCTGGTTAAACATAGTCAGAACCCAATAAATGTCAGCTATTATTAAAAGAGTAATAGTATTGCAGCATCAGATTTACTGGTTGTATATTTTCACAATACTGTTCCAAAATTAACAGTATAGTTCCTAGGTAGTTTATGTTGAAGGTACTGTGTCATTTCATTGAACAGATTTTTTTTTTTTTTCTCCTGAGCATCTTCTATGGCCGGCATTGTTTTAGACCCTGGAGGTATACCTGGGAACATTTCCTTATGGTTATTAAAACATCAGAAAATTGATTTTTTTTTAAGTTTTAAAAATGTTTTACCACAAATCTTATTTATATATTATAGGTCATGTGTGATAAGCCTGATGGTTTTGCCCTTTCATAACACCTCTCATCTTGAGTGCTATTTACATCAGCAAGGATTCAGTAATACATTGGGCCTGTTACTGAACAAAAGCATAGAAGGTGAAAAGGCACTTTTAAGGTCTTATAAAGAATCAGAAAAAAGGTGGGATAGAATGCATAATCCTAATAAGTAACCAGCTGGTAGAGTGAACTAAATCATTTTCATAGATTCTTAAGTTGAGTGGAAGCCTATTTTGTGCCTGAAAAAGTCAGTTAAATTCCACTCCAGAGGTTTTACCCTGGGAGTAGTTTTATTGAAGTGTTTGTTTCAAGAAGTATAATTGATGTTATGCAATCTGGGGAAAAGAACATTAGTATAGACCTTGTTTTAGATTTAGATTGTTGCTATCATTATTTGCATTGCTTTGTGAAAGTCACTTGTCATTTACAAAAGGGTCTTATATCTATCTTATATATCTCCATATAACATAATTTAACTTGATTCTTATCAAATTTTAATCACTAATCTCCCATTTTCTAGGGAGGCTATATTTTATGACAGTAACTGATATTTCTTGACATGACTTTCTCTTCTAACTACTAATGATGGCAGCTTTGAGGGCAAGTCTGCTTTCTTGTTGCATTAGAAAAGTGTAGAATATATTTCCATCATGCCTTAAGAAAAAAACTTTTCTTCCATTAAATTTTTTATCTGATTTTTACTTTCATCCAAACCACATATAAAGATTCATATTCAGTATTTTTTAACACCTTAATTGTATATGTGTCCTTTTAAAATTACATAATTAACACATTCTCATAAAAAACCCCTCCAAATATATAGGAAGTGAAAGTTTCCTGCAATTACCACCCCTTCACCTTTTAACACCTCACTGCATAAATAAGTGCAATGCTTATTTAAACCAGAAAATTTTTGAAAAGGTTTTGGTTTCAGACCATGTTGTGAACATCATCTTAGCAGCCTGGACCTTATCTGAGATAGTAAGAGTTTAACTGGTCACATATTGGATGGTCACATTCTTCTATGAAGAAAAACCATAGGACATTGGCTACATGTTGTGCTTGTGAACTAATGGTGGTGATATAAAATGCCACCTGAGCAGCCTTGGTCTAGTCTATGACTTACAAATCTGGAGTATTTTCAGTCCTTAAGAAAGGAAAACAAGTTTCTCTTAGCTACTTTAACAATAATATTTGAAGATTGTATTTTCTTTCAAAAACCAGGTGTGGTAAATATTTCTATCATATTTTATATTTTAAAATTTGTTTTACCTTCCTCATTATACTTCAGGTGTACAACATAATGATATATGTATATATCGCAAAATGATCACCACCTGTCACTGCACATAGTCACAAATTTTGTTTTCTTGTGATGAGAGTTTTATGATTCACTCTCTTAGCTACTTTCAAATACGCAAAACCGTATTATTAACTATAGTCATTCTGCTCTATGTTACATCCCCAGGACTTACTAAGTTTGGAAGTTTGTACCTTTTGACCACCTTCACCCATTTTGCCCACTCCTGCCTCTGGCAACCACCAGTCTGTTCTCTGTATTTGAGTTTGGGGTATAGGAAGGGGGTTGGTAGATTGCTTATACAAGTGAGCTCATATGGTGTTTGCCTTTCTCTGTCTGACTTGTTTCACTTAGCAAAATGCCCTCAAGGTCCATTCATGTTGTCACAAATTTGTTTTATCAAGTCAAGAAAGAGACCTAGCAATGATGTAATTACTATATGGGAATCTGATAACGTAAAAAATATGAGAATTGGTGTACTGACTTATATTTACTGTTACTAAGGAGAAAAATATAAGAAAAATGTCCTTAATTTTTGGACTAATGATAGACATAGCTAATTGAGGGATTAAGCATTTATTTCTACATTAAGATGACATAATGCTTATGCTTTACTGTCTGTTTTAGGACCAAGGAAAATATCTCATTCTGGAATCTGAATGTTGTAATTTCCTTACATCATTATTTTCATAATATATCTTAAAACTAGTAAATTTTATTTGGGTATATTTCAGAAGGTTAATGAATGACCTTCTGTTTTAGTAAGAAACAGATACTCTCCTCTGTTTACTGTCTTGAATTGTGGGTTGGTACTGGCACAGTCTAGTAGAATAAGAAGCTCAGACCTTCTTGTGCTTCTTTGTTAATGCATTGTGAAAAATTTTCTTCAGAGGAGGTTCTCAGTAAACGTATTTTTAATGGATAGGTTCAAGTTATTGTACAAGCTAGCGATTGATATTAACATTGCTTTGTTTTCTGTTTCCTTAATTATATTTTATAATGTGGTTTTCAAAGAGTATTTCAAAATTAAAAAATTTTTAATCTGGTGACAAGTATTTATACTTCATCAAAGGTATGTCAAAATTCAAATTCAGTTATTCACAAAAAATGTTATGGTGTATTCATAGATGCCTTTAACACAGTGACTTATGTTTTATGTTGATATTAAATTATAACAATAAAATATATAAATTATTTTTGTCTTTGAAGGTCCTGATGAAGTTGTAGGGCCAGAAGGAATGGAAAAATTTTGTGAAGACATTGGTGTTGAACCTGAAAATGTATGTTTTATTTCTAAGTAAAATGGAATACAAGTGGGGTATAGCATGTTCATAAATTTCTAAAAATTGGAACACTTTAATCTTATCAGAAGATTTTGTTTCTTCATGAATATTGTAGATTTTTATTTAGGTTTTTTTAAATGTATTTAAATTGGGCACGTGTTCTCTTTCTTGATACAAATGTCATTTGTAATAGAGTAAGAGAGATTCTACCTTCAGAAATTGTTAGAACTTTTTGCTTTTAAGAAATTGGCCCATCTAAATTTCTTTACAGTTAATAATTCCAGAGATTGTACTCTTTAATAGTTAAAGGATGGAAATAGTTGTATAAAAATGCTCTCCATGATAAATATAGACATGATTATCTCTATGCTGACTTTTCCCCTATCCTTTATGTTCTGTTCTTTCCAGATTATTATGTTAGTTTTAGCGTGGAAATTGGAGGCTGAAAGCATGGGATTTTTTACCAAGGAAGAATGGTTAAAGGGGATGACTTCATTACAGTAAGAAATTTTTTTAAAAAACAAATTTGATGGCCTATTTGAAGATCTTAATTGATACTTTGTGCTTCGTAGTTTTTTGGGAGTAAGGTTTCACCTTAAATTAATCAAATTGGTTTGATCTAGAACAATCAGTTTAGGATTGACAAAATTTATATTATGGTCTTTGGCAAAATGAACTGTTACTCCAGTTTTCATATTCCCTAAGAAAGAACCTAAGAACAGTTCTATTAAAACTCATTGACTCTCTTGATGGGTGAATTAGAGATTCATGATCAAAGTTATTTACTCACGGGATGTTTGAGAGATAAGGGATTTCCTTCTCAGAATGTAGAATTCTACTACATGAGGAGTTTGTTCTTGGGCAGTCCTAAGCTCTGGGGCCTCCTCTCTCTTCAGTTTTATACTTGACTTAAAAAAGAAATTTGATATATAAAAAAAAGAATGTCTGTATGTGTACAACTGAGTCACTTTGCTGTACAGCAGAGATTGGCACAACATTGTAAATCAACTCTACTTCAATGCAAAAAAATTAAAAAAAAAGAAATTTGAAGAGAGTTACATGATACTTTTATTATTTCTTTTTTGCCAAATGAATCTCATGAATACAAAAGTAGAAATATTGTTTGGCTCCTGTGCAACCGTTAGCCATTTTATAGTTGTATACTTTCAGTTTAGGATGCTGCCTTGGGACACTTTTATAAGTTATAAAATTGCTTCTTTATAAAAATAATTTGATTTTGGCTTTTCAGAGTAAAGTGTGCTTAGTTTCACAGTCAGTTAGTAATTGTGTATTAATTTTATATTATGTCATGTTCCTGATGTTCATGCAGGAAGTTATTAATAGTCAACATTCTAAAATAGTTAGAGCAAGCATAAATTTATAATATTTTTGAGCCCCAAACTGAAGGTTAATTAGCCATGTGATTTCCTGTTGTGATTATGCTTTTATTAACACACTTAACTGTTCTTTACTCCTTGTTTGCCTATCCTTAAATTTCAAAATACTTGGTTATTTTTTTTAAGTGTATTTGTTCATATGAAACTTAAATATTTATATTTGGATTTTCAGTGTCTAATGTTTTGTAATTCTCCTTTTTAACCAGCATTAACATTTAGATATTTTGTGTGTGTGTGTATGTGTGTGTCTGTGTATATATATAAATATATATGTGTGTGTATGTATACACATACACATATGTATATATATTTGTTTAATGTAAAAATCTTTGCTCATATGAACCAAATCATAGTTCCTAGAATAGAACATAAAATCAACCCTCTCACTTTTATTACTTATAAGTGAGATGAGGAGTCTGAGACTCAGAGAGGTGAAGAAAATTTTGCCAGAGTTTACATAGTTCTTAGTGGCAGAGCTAGGACGTAGAATTTAAATTTCCTGAATACCAGTCTACCATACTGTACTTCCTATTGCATCATCCCTTTATGTATATTCCTTTGTTACATTCTTTATAAAATAGACGGCCATTATTAACTTTTAAAATCATAGTATTTATAACCAAGACTGCCATTCATCTAGGTGTCATAACATGCCAAATTAAAATGTTGATTCTGAAATTCTTTGGGCTGTTTCTCACCATTTAATTAGCTTTATAGAGAAAGACAAAATATATAAGATTATGCAAAGAATATAAACTAATTTCATGTAGCTCAGTCTGTTTTATTAAAATTTATATCAGTTGTTGGCATGGCTTGTCAATTGTAAGACATTTTATTTGGCATTACAACTGCTTTATGTACTATTCCTACTGCTTTTTTTTGTCTATTGCTTTTTAAAATATCTCAGCTAACAATTGTTTGTGTATTTTTAAACCAAAAGTTTCCAATTATTTATGTTTCTGAATTATTTGATATAATATAAAGAGCCTCTGTATAATAGAAATATGTAAACACAAAGTGTTTCTAGTATTTACTTGTGAATAATTAGCATATAGCCTTGCGTATATGCTAGGGAAATTGATGAACCCATGAACATGTTGTTTATTAGCGTATCTTTCCAATAGGAAGTTCACAGGCTTTACAAAATAAAAGCAATATTTAGGACTTAAAATTGACCCAGAGGTTTCTGTTTCATTCATTTATTATCCCCTGCCCATCTGCTTAGAACTCTATAGTGTAGATCTTTAAAGCTACTAAAATTAGGCAAGCACTCTTGACTGGGAAAATGTTATTTATTTTTTACCCCCAATGATCTAGATTGCTTTGTTGAAGTACAGAGTATCTTTCTTAATTGGCTTAATCTTATTACTCCCTGAATCTTCTTGTAAAGAACTTGCTAGGAATAAAATAGTTTAAAATGTAAACCAATAGAGACAAAAGAATCTATAAAACTTGTTTTTTAAAAAATGTATAGTTGTCTAGTATACCTGGTTTTATATAATCATTATAAAATGTAAAATTTCACAGACTTGATTCCTTTTATAGGTTTTTCATATTTTTAGGATTTAATTTAATCTGGATATAGTTATTTGATGGTTCCTAAATCATCTTAATGTAGTTATCAATTATTTCAAATTAATGAATTTTAACACGTAGAAAACTTTAAGTAGAGCTCTGCTAAAGAATAGAAACAGTCTGGTAGTTAAAATGTATATTATGGTCAAGAATAGGGGACTGTCATAATCATGGTTAATTATAATCTGTAACTGTATAATGCTTAACAGTTTTCAGAAGACTTTTTTTTTTTACATTTATTTATTTTAAAGCTGTTATTCATACAGACTTTCCACAACTGAATTGTCCTTCTCTTTTGTGTGAAAGAATTTATGGGTATGAATTTGTATATAATTGGACTAGAATGGCCATTTTTTTAAGTTTCGGGGATGTAATTGCCGTATCCTTTCCAGATACTTTGCTCTATTTCGTTTTCATCATTGTTTAATAATAGTCAAATTTCCCTTCAAGTCAGATTTAATTTAGGAGATATTTAAACACCTATTTTATCTAAAGTACTGTGCCACTTACTGATGATCACAATGAGGCATGGGACACAGCTCTGTCCCTTAGTTACATTTCATTAGGGCGGGAAAGGCATTACTGCAGCCATAGTGTAACCATAGGCATACTGTAACCACAAATCCAGGTGGGATGGGACAAGTACTAGAGTAAAAGTACCAAATACTATGAAAGCACAGCTGCTAAAGAGGTTAATTCCAGCTGAGTAGACGGGAAAGTCTTTACTGTAGGTGTGGCATTTGAACTGGACCTTGAAGAATGATTAGTATTTTGATGGTTGAGGGTATAGGAAAATGTTGTTTCAAGAAGAAATTGTGAGCAGAACCTTGAGAAAAGAAAACATATGTCTAGTTTGCTAGAATCAAAAGGTACATAAAGAAAATTGACAGAGTAGTTTTAAACTCCAGATAGTTGGGATAATGGCTACATTATGCAGGGCTTTGACTAATATGTTGAGAGAGTTCAAACCATATGTTTTAGCTTGAGAAGCCATCAGAGATTTTTGAGCATAGGAATCATCAAAGATTTGGGGGATAGTTTTCAATAGAGGAGGTTTTTTTTTTTTAGGTCATAGACTCTTTTGAGAACCTTAGGAAAACTGTGGACCTTATCCCCATTAAGATGCACATCTGTAGAGGCAAGATTCCAAGGATACTTGAAAATTTTATTCTGGCATACCTTACTGGAGCAGATAACTTTTCTCATATCTACTAGCTTAAAGTTTGTTGTTGGAGCATCTACCATGCTGTTAGAGAAAATTGTGGGCATATATCTTTGACAAGAGTATACTTGATTATGATAATGAAAAAAAGAGCCAAAAGGATAGCATCTGACAAGAATGGTAGTAACTAAGCTGTCTGCCAGTAGACTACAAGTTGTACACCTTCTGGTCTCCATATTGAGCATTGTACTTTGAAGATTATAGGCTTAACTGGCTTCACTTTCTTTAGGAGAGAGGAATGGGGAACATTTATACAATTTTTTTGGTGGGAGTGGAAGAGTTGAATAGATTGGATGCTCTGGTGTCTGTGGTGTATGACTATCAGTCACTTAGCATTTTGGGCCCAAGTACTAATTGCCATTGGCATTCTTCCCCTTTGCTCTCCCCCAGAGTCACCAAAACAATTTCAAAATGCCCCCGCTCCACATTTCCAAATACCCCCCAGAGATGATGGATTAATTGTATTGTTCGGATTGATACACCTGATTCAGAGAAAGTTCTAGTCTATGGCCATACCACTCTCAATGCGCCCAATCTCGTCAGAGAAAGTTCTAAATCCATAACTTGGTGAATAAAATTCTTCCTGTTATACATCAGTGTGTCATGGCATTCTTATTGACTTAATGATTAAGGAAGATAACCTCACTTAGATCTAATATATAAATGAAAATTTTTTCTCATTTTAAAGGTCTTAAGTGAAGCAGAAATTCAGAAGCCTCTCTTGTTAATCAGATGTTTAACAATACTCAAGAAATTAATTCCTAAGCCTTTATGTTGAAATTTAAACCCATTTCACTGATTCTAACAGCAGTGACCTTGGAGATTGCTGTCATATTGTGCCAGTGTTCCCTAAAATCTGTGTGGTTTTATTTGATTGTTATTTTAAAAAGTGCTATTCTTACTTTCCATGCTACACTAGTTAAGTATGCATTTCTTTTTAGTTCAGGGGAAATAGTCTTTCTAAACTTGCCAAGTTAGGAGGTGTCAACATTATTAACTCTTGTGAGTCTATTTTGGGGCTAGATTAACTATAAGAATCGTGTTTAACTGCTTGGGCATGATTACTGGTTTTGCTGGGTCTGGTCACGTTCTTTATGATGTTGGTAATAGATATGGAAGTTCGTGCTCTTATTTTTTTCACTCTTCTCCAAGAAGAAAACATTAATTGTCAGTTCTATTAAATTATTTCTCAACTGAAAGATGTAGATAAGCGATTATAATGATAAGAAATAGTTTGGAGAGAGCCACCAATGTGAAGGTGATTTTTCAGCCATTTGCCTCAGAAGGAGCCTATCAAGCTAAGAACTGTGCTACGCATTTACTACCTGATTCTCATTTAATCTTATGGTTGTCTCTTACTGTTTTTGTGGTTTTAAAATGGGAAACAGATTGGTAAAGGTTAAGTAACTTGCCTAAAGCCACATGACTGGAAAGTGGAGAAATTGGAATTTTAACTGGTCTCTATTTGACTTGAAACTTCACTCTTTATCTCTGTCTTAAGCTTGTTGAGATCATATCCTAAGTAATATTGTCGCTCTATGTACCTATGGAATGTAAAATATTTGGGAAAGATTGTAATCTCTTGGATTCTTATCTCCTTGAGAGACTTGTCAGTCACTACTTATACACTTTACAATTTTGTTTGAACTACAGTTTTCCACTAACCTTTCCCCAGGTAGGAATTTTGAAACTTCTTGTAATTAAATTAATATATCATTTACTTTGTGGTTTATTATTTAACATAATCTTGTTAAATAATACTTTTATTTAACAAATAATTTTGGAATGCTTCTATATGCCAGGCCCCATGTTAATATGCCACGAGGATGATTTTCAAACTCTGGTGGTAGTGAGAGAGAACTTTTGAAAGTAGGGAGGTATCCTTTAACTTGTTTGCCTTCCTGAATCGCAAGTCTGTTAAGATTCTGCATGAGATTTTGTGTGAAAATGTGAGTCACATCACTAAAAAAAATGTGAAAAGCACTGCTTCAGGAAGCTACAAAGATTTACAGAAAATGAGGCCCCTACCTAAAATAGATCATGATGGGGAAGGGAGTACATGTAACTAGCTACTTTAGTACTAGTACCTTCTGAATATTTTCAGTTGATAACTGGAGATATTGAAGACTTCATTTCCTAATTTTCAAACAGCTTAATAGTAGCATATAATCTGAGAATTTGTTTCTTTTGTGTATTCTTCTAGTAGAAGTTAACTGCATTTACAACTTTCATTAAAACTTTTTCATATAATGAAGAATTTTTGTACTAATAGAAGCCATTTATTGAAATAGTAAGTAATAAATTTCTAATAAATGATAAGAATAAATTTTTCTTGTTTCTGCATGAAACATTTTGTGCACTCATTCATATGCAAGGAACTAGGCCCCAGACAAATTAGATGATTAACTTATCCAAATTTTGATTTTTGTTTCTGGCAGTTATGGCATCCTAAATGTGCAAACAAACCATTTCCCATGTTAAACAGTTAAATGTCAGATAAATTATTAAAGCATCTTTTAAAAAAACACACCTGGACTTGAATGTAAATTAAGGAAAATAATCAGAGGCCAGAATTTATAAGAGATGGTGATTCCATAGGGATCTACGGAGCTGGCATTTACCCTGAGGATACCTACCTATTCTTAGTCACCTAGGATCTGGCCGTTTATCTGTGCATGTTGGGAACTGGAGACAAATTGCAACGAGAATCAGATCAAAACCTCCTATATTTAGTCATTGAGGCCAAACCTACCCAATAGATGGAGACTTGATTGCTTGGGCTTGGTTCTGCATATACAGTTGGAGGCACAGGGCTTCTGGTTGAGAGAATTCCTAATTAAAAGCTCTTTGTGGGGAGTTCCCCAGTGGCCTAGTGGTTAGGATTCCGGTCTTTCACTGCTGTGGCCCGGGTTCAGTCCCTGGTGGAGAACTGAGAACCCACAAGCCGCATGGCATGGCTCTTCGTCAGATTTAGGCACAATCCAGAAACGTATTTTGGAATTGTCCCAGGTAATCAGTACTCCCATGTGTTTCGTGGAAGCAGTTCTTCTGTACAGGAAAGCATTTTAAACAGTAGCCTCAATTTCTGCAGAAAAAATTTCAGTGATCATTAACAATCAGAAATCACTAAACAAGTTGTGAAACAGATCTTAAACTTTAAAATAAGACTTTAAGGCTAGTATTTTGAATAATTATAGTCTCAGTATAAAATAACTACATTTAATGTGTTTTAAAAGAAAAAAGAGGAATGGTCTCAGATGATCAGATTTCAGATAATTACATTTCTAAAAGTGAAATATATAAAAGATTTAAAACTCAATAGGTGAGCTGCAAAGGAGATAGATGTAAATAAAATAGGAATCAGTGACCTACAATATCTGAGGAAAATAGGAAAGAGGTTAAGAGCTATAGTGGATAAATTTTTTTTTTACTGTTAAGTTTTGAGAGTTTTCTCTATATTCTAGATTTAATTCCTTCATTGAATATGTGGTTTGCAAATATTTTCTCCCCCTCTGTAGCTTGTGTTTTCATTCTCTTCAAAGGACTTCTGCAGAGCAAAAGTTTTAAATTTTGATGATGTCCAGTTTATCAGTTTTTCCTTTTTATGTGTTTTTGGTGTCAAGTCTTAAGAATTCTTTGCCTAGCTCTAGATCCCGAGAATTTTTTCTTACATTTTTTCTAGAAGGTTTATATTTTTACATTTTACTTTTAAATCAGTAATCCATTTCGAGTTGATTTCTTTAAAAAGTATGAGACTTAGATTTTGGTTTATTTCTTTACCTGTGGATGTCCACTTGTACCAGTACCATTTGTTGAAAAATCTCTTTCTCCTATTGAATTGCTTTACACTTCTGTCAAAAATCATTTGGGCATATTTGTGTGGTCTTTTTCTAGGTTCTCTATTCTGTTCTGTTGATCTTCTTCCACTACCACACAGTGTGGATTACTTTAGCTACATACTAAGTCTTGAAGTCAGGTAGACTGATTCATCTTTTTTCAAATTTTTTTTAAGCTACTACAGTTTCTTTGCTTTTCCAAAAATTTTAGAATAATCTTCTATATTCACAAAAAAATCTTACTGAGGTTCTTGTTAAACTGAATGTGAATTTCAGAATAATTACATATTTACTTTTTTGACTCTTCCAATTGGTGGAAGATAGGTATGTCTCCATTTATTTAAGTGTTCGGTTTCTTTCATCAGTCTTGTGTCAAACATATGTCCTGTACATGTTTTGTAAGAATTAAACCTAAATATTTCATCTTTATTTTGACCACTCTAAGTAGTATTGTATGTTTAATTTTAGCATCCACATGCTCATTATTAATATATAGAAATATAATTGATTTTTGTATGTCCTGTGACCTTGCCGAACTCACTTATTCTAAGATTCTTTTGTGTGTATTCCTTGTGTTTTCCACAGACAGTCATGTCATATGATTATGACGTGAAATAGGGACAGTTTTATTTTTTTTTCTGGTCTGTATGCCCTTTATTTCCTTTCCTTGAAATATTGCATTGACTAGAACTTCTACTACTGTGTTGAATAAGTGTGGTGAGTGCAGACATCCTTTTTTGGCTCCCCATGTTGAGGTAAACACGTCAGTCTTTCACCATTAAGTACTTTTTCTGGTAGGTTGTTTGTAGGTGCTCTTTATCAAGTTGAGGGAGTTCTCTATTTCTGTTTTTCTGTGAGTTTTAACATGAATAGATATATATTTTAAATCTTTTTTCTGCGTTAAATCATATAATCATGTAATTTTTCTTTTTTTAGCCTATGAATGTGATTACATTGATTTTTGAGTACTGAATCAATCTTGCATACCTGGAATAAATCCCACTTGATCATGGTTTATAATTATTTTTATATACTTCTTAATTCTACTTGCTAATATTTTATTATGGCTTCATGAGGGATATTGGCCTGTAATTTTATTTTCTTATTTATTGAGGTACAATTGACATATATAACATATTAGTTTCAGGTGTACAACATAATGATTCAGTATTTGTATATATTGCAAAATGATCACCACAATAAGTCTAGTTAACATCCATCAGTATACATAGCTATAAATTTTTTTTTCTTGTGATGATTTTTTTTAAATACTGTCTTTTTCTGGTTTTGCTGTTAAGGTGATACTGGCTTTATAAAATGAATTGGGAAGTTTTCCCTTATACTTTATTTTTTGAAGGAGGCTGTAGAATTGGTCTTCAAAGATTGGTGGAATTCTCCAGTGAAACCACCTGAACCTGTAGATGTCTTTTATAGATGTTTTTAACTTTTGAATTCAATTTATTAATAATTTAATAGTTACATACTCAGATAGTTAAAATTTTGAGTGTTGTATTTGTTTTTCTTTTTAAGGAATTGGTCCATTTCATCTTAAGTTGTCAAATTTATATCCTTTTGATATCTGCAGGTCTGTAATGATACCCTTTGTTTCATCCCTGATGTTGGTAATATTTGTCTTCTCTTTTTTCTTTGTCATTCTTGCTAGAGACTTGTCAATTTTATTGATCTTTTCCAAAGAATCACATCTTTGTTTCATTGATTTTTTTCTCTAGAAAAGATTCCAAAGGTAGGAGCTTAGATTATTGATTGAGACTTTTTCTCTTTTCTGATGTTTGTATTTAGTGCTGTAAATTTCCCTGTCAGCACTGCTTTGTGTCTCACAAAATTTGACATGTTTTTTCATTTTCATTCAGTTCAGTATATTTTTTGGTTTCCGTTGAGACTTGCTCTCACCCGTGGATTATTTAGGAGTTGGCTGTTTAGTTTCTAAGTGTTATTTCTAGTTAGGTTTCATTGTGGTCAGAGGACATATTCTGTGTGATTTCAATTCTTTTTTATCTGTCAAGGTTTGTTTATGGCTCAGGATTGAAAAGAATAAGTATTTTGTTGCCATTGAATAGAATGTTCTATTAATGTCAATTAGATTCTGTTGATTGATGGTGCTGTTGAATTCTTCTGTACGTCTGCTGATGTTCTGTGTAGTTGTTCTCTCAATTGCTGAGAGAGAGGTGTGGAAATCTGTAACTGTAATTGTGAATTTGTTTATTTCCCCTTTCAGTTCTATAAGTTTTTGTCTCATATTTTGCAGCTCCATTGTCTGGTGCATACATTTAGGATTGTTATGTCTTGGTGGATTGACCTTTTGTCATTATGTAATGTTCCTCTCTATTCTGTTAATTTCTTTGTTCTGAAGTCTACATTAGCTGATATTAGTGTAGCCACCCCTCTTTTCTTTTGATTGTTTCTACAATATATCTTTTTCCATTCTTTTACTTTCAATCTGCCTGTATTATGTTTGAAGTCAGTTTCTTCTAAATAGCAGAGTTAGGTTTTTTTTTTTACCTACTCTGTCAATCTCTCTCTTATAATAGTTATATTTAGACTACTTATATTTAATTTAATTATTGATATATTAGGGTTTAAGTCTGCCCTGTATTTTATAATTCAAAAAGTTCCATTTGGTTCTTTTATATATTTCTTTCCTTAGACTTTGTATTTCTTTGCTGGTAGTGTCTATCTTTTCATTTGTTTTAATTTGTTCATGATTGTTTATTGAAGCATTTTTATAATAGCTGCTTTAAAATCTGTGTCAAATAATTCTAAACATCTCTATCATTTCAGTGTTTGCATCTATTGATTGTCTTTTTCCTTTCTATTTGAGATCTTGGTTTTGCTATGGCAAGCAATTATTTTTTCTTCTCTATTGAAACCTGGAAGATTTGAGTATTACATTATGAAACTCTGGATCTTATTTACGCCTTCTGTTTTAGCTAGCTTCCTCTCATACCACTTCAGCAGGAAAAGTGAGGGCCACTACCTTATTACTTCCAGCCTATAGAAATCAAAGTTCCTCACTCTGCATCTGTTGACATCCGAGGAGGGAAGTCCTCATTACTGTTAGCAGACATGAGAGTTTTAGGTCCCACTAGGCCTCCACTGATACTTTCTTGTTCCCCAAAAAGTCTCTACTGACACTACTAGGGTGGTGGCCTTGTTCCTGCAGTGATGGTGAAAGCCCTGACTCTTTATAAATCCTCCTCTGACACTACCTCAGGTCAGAGGAGGGTTGGCTGCTTTTTACTAACTGGTGGGAGTGGAAGTTCATGTTCCCCATGTGGTTTCCACTACTGACACTGCAGAATTTGAGAGGGCAAACTCCTTATACTCTGGTGAGGGTAGACCATTCAGGTCCCCATTCAGTCTTTGCTAGCATTGCTGGGATTTGAGCCAGTTTTTTCTTTGGTGTTTGACAGGAGAAGAGTGTTTCTTTCTAATGTTTTCTGTCTTGTTAGGCTGCTTACTTTTGACTAGTGGGAGAGCAGGCTTTTTGTTTGTTTGTTTTGTTTGTTTGTTTGTCTGCCCTCATTGGCATTTCCATTTTTCTGACTCCTTCATCTCCAAGTCTGGGATAGAAAAACCCAGGGAACATACTACTGTATTGTTTCTCAGATTCTTTCAGAGTCTTCTTATGTTTGTTTTATATATAATGTGTAGGGCTTTTAGTTGAATTAGCAGGAGAGATAGGGAAGAGAACATTTACTTCATCTTCCTAAAAGTAGAAGTTATTTCTTGTATCTATTTTTTTAAAAAGCAAACCTTCTGCCCTCCTTCACTATCCCACTTTAGAGCTCTTTTCTCTGCTCCATTTTAGAACCAGACTCTTTGAAAACAATTGTCTATGCTTATTTTCTCCAGTTTCTCTCTTCTCGTTCTTTCTTTTAAACCTATTCTAGCAAAACTTTTATCCCTGCGACTCCTCTGAAACCACTCTTGTTAAGGCATTATTTACAAGTGAATAATCAAATCAATAATACTTACAAAACTGTGGCTGAAGCTAAAATTGTACTTAGAGGGAGGTCTATAGTGTTAAATGTTATATTAAAAGAGAAGAAAAGCCTGAAACCAAATGAACTGGTATCTAATTTAAGAAGTTAGAAAACGGATTAACCCAAAGAAAGCAGAAGAGATAAAAAGATGTCCAGACCTTAGTAAAATAGAAAAAGATACAATTGAGAGAATTAAATTATGGCAAGGTGATTAAGAAAAGCAAAGAAAAGGCAAAAATATATAAATATAATAATCATATTAGAAAATATTATAAATATTTTAATTGGCATATTTAAATAAAATTATATATGAAATAAATGATCAGAAAAGTGTATAAATGACCAAAACTGATTCAAAAAGACATAGAAAATCTGAATGGTCTGATAGCCCTTTAAAATGCTGATTTAGTAATTAAAAGGTTTTCCTTCCCTCAATGAAAAGGCCCAGGTGGATTTTCAGTTGCTGAGTTTGGACAAATCCTAATTCCAGTGTTCAGTAAACTTTTTCAGAAAACAGAAGAAAGGGTACTATTTCTCATTTTTTTTTTGTTTTTGAAGCTTATGGTATAAGCTTGTTATAGAACTAGAAAAGAGAGTGTGAAAGAATAAAATTTACAAGCCAGTCTCACTTATGAACATAGCAAGATATCTAGCAGTGTATAAAATAGGTAACATGACCAAGTTTGGCTTATTCTAAGAATGCAAGAGTTAAGTAACACTAGAAATTCATTCAGATGTTTACACCTTAATAAAACAATAAGTTACTACACATCACAATGTTGATTTAGAATAGTGAAAGTCTTGGTTAAAGCTGAGAATGCTAGGTGTCTACGTCATGAGTACTAAAATTCAGTTTTGAGTGGAATACAGTGGGTCACAGTAGATGGCACAACTAATTTGATTGGAGGGAGTCAGATGATCTGAGAGAGCGCAAACTGTGAGTTAGGTTTTGATGAGTAATATTTTGTCAAAATGTTAGAAGGGACAGCATATCAAGTAGATAAAATAATGTGTGCTAAAGCATAGCTGTGACATTTGGGAATGGTAAGTGAAATTATAACTAGAGCACAGTTATATTTTAAGGATATTGGGCCCTGGCAGGAGATGAGACTGGAGATTTGTGCCAATTGTGAAAGGCTTTGTCTGCCTTGCTTCTTCCTAAGTAGGGGAATATATCAACCCAGGGAGAGTCAGAAAGCCAGTAAATATTTTTGGACATTCCATCTCTTTAGCTTCTTATACTTCATGTCTAATCTTTAGAAATAACATGTATTACTTGTTTGCATTCTTTTGTATATGTGCCTTATGTGAAGTTAGGTGCTATCACTGATTTACTTTGATTTTTTGTTTACTAAAAATGTAGGAATCTGAGTTTATGACTGAATCACTAATGTATTTCCTCTGAGTTATATACTAAACTTGTAAAAGCAATCATGGCTCATCTCTTTCACCAAGCTGGTGCCTAAGAACTTCCCAGTGAAATTTGTATCAGACGCCTGATTAATTTTATTTGTTCTGTCATCTTAACTTTATTTGTGGTAAAAGCACATTTTACTACATCTCTTTTTATCAAATATTTGTGATTTTATTCGAGTTTTTGATGGAGTTGTGGTTTTTTTTTTAAAGAGGAGTTACTGGAGTGAACTTTCATTGATTGCCAGATTTTCTTTTATCATCTTTCCTTTTTGTATTGCATTGGTAGATACAAGGCAATAGTTTGTTATTCTAAATTTGTGAATCAGAGAATTTTAAACCTAAATTAACTTCATAAATGTGCTCACTTTTTTCTTTAATGCATTCCTTCTAACCCCTAAAGATGCTTTTATTTAATTTTCTTAATTATGTAATATGTTTGATTTTTTTAATTTAAGGTGTGACTGCACAGAAAAGTTACAGAACAAATTTGACTTTTTGCGCTCACAGTTGAATGATATTTCTTCATTTAAGAATATCTACAGATATGCCTTTGATTTTGCAAGGGTAGGTGGAATTTCCATGTTTTCAATTTTAATATTGTTTTAATCTTGAAACCACACTTAGGGAAACTTTTTTACCTTTATTTTAGGATAAAGATCAGAGAAGCCTTGATATTGATACAGCTAAGTCTATGTTAGCTCTTCTCCTTGGGAGGACATGGCCACTGTTTTCAGTATTTTACCAGTACCTGGAGGTATGTATGTGTTTTTATTTTTAAAATAATATTTTAAAATTTAAGCTGATTGAAAATATACCTTTAATTGAAGAAAAACAAGTAGATTTTTTAATACTGTGCTTTTTAAAAATTCTGCTTAAGTGTTTGAAAATTTGTTAAAATGTGTATGTACCCGCTGTCATTTTTAGACATGAGTTCATGTTCATTAACATATTCTGTACATAAGTTCATTTTTATTCCCTGCCTTGCAACCCCTCCCCCCCAAAAAAAGATAAAAAAGAAACCTTCAGGAAATATATTTTAGCACAAACATCCTTCATGTAAAATTAGTTTCTTGGGATTTTTGCAGGAGAGAATTTATGCCAGTGCACAAATCTCAAGCTTTCTAAATCAGGTTTCTCTCTGTTATACAGGGTATTAGGCTGAAAAAATCAATATAAGAGAACCAATTTTAGTATTAAAACTTAGGCTCAATGTAAAGAATTAGAATAAACTTTATGTCCACAAATATGAGGATGTACTTAAATATAGTGATTACTGAGAAATGTATGCTGAATTTATGAAGAAAGTATTCTTTTAGAAGGTTTATCATAGCACCTTCTGTATGTGGTGGTTTGAAGAAGATACTGTCCTTTTTTTCATTGCTTTCTTTGGTTTCCTATCTGTTTTTGTGCTTCTTTCTATTTTATTTTGTTTATTTCATTTTATTTCATTTCATTTCATTTTTTTGTATACTTCTCACTGTTTCTTGAATACAGATGCTTTTGCTTCGAAAATAATTTCTCATAGAGCTAGTTGTTTATCATAACAAGTTCCCCAGATTAGTTTCGTTTAAAACTTGTGATAATAGACAGTGGTATAAGAAGGTCTTATGTGAATGGGTTTGTGCACACTTAAATCTTTAAGCCTAATAAAGTAGATTGGTTGATGGATGTTATCAATCTTCCTCATATTAGTAGTTTTGGGGCAACGATAAGTATAACTCTGTAAAAATATTCCCCTCTAAAGGGAGCTGAGAGAAGTAAATATTTTCAAATGCTTGTTATGTGGAGGGTGTTTGACATACATTATCTTTTTAAATCTTTATAACACCATTTTGAATTATGTTTTATCTCCACTTAGCCAATGAATAACTTTCCCAAGGTCACTCAAGTAGCAGAAGTGAGATTTGAACCCAAGTCTATACCCTTTCCATTGCCTCCAAAGATGCCAACTTCAAAATGTGCTAAACAGTAAATCTTACGTAAAGAAATGATTTAGTGAGAAGCAGCAGGAGGGAATTTACTGTGTTGGGAAACATTGTATAGCTTGATCTCATTGGTGATTACACAAGCATATACATTGGTAAAAGTTTATTGAGTTTTACCCTTACTATTAGTGCCCTTGACACTCATGTTATTCCTCAAGAATGAAAGAAGGGGACTTCCTTGGCAGTCTAGCGGGTAAGATCCATGCTTCCACTGCAGGGGTTGGATCCCTAGTGGGGGAACTAAGATCCCGCATGCCGTGCCCCACCCCCCCAAAAAATTAAAGAATGAAAGAAAAATAAAGGGAAAAATAAATTTGATGAAGTTGACATCTAAATGACCCTGAGGATTCTCTTAGAAACACAAATAATTAAGAGGAATAAATGTTTTAGGAAAGACTAAATCACAAAAAGGTTATAACTGTGTTTATTGAAGTCAAGTCCTAATAAATAATGCTTGTTCTGTAATCCAAAATTTATATCATTTCCACAGCAATCAAAGTATCGCGTTATGAACAAAGATCAGTGGTACAATGTGTTAGAATTCAGCAGAACAGTCCATGCCGATCTTAGTAACTATGATGAAGATGGTGCTTGTAAGTATAATGTTTTCCTATGAAAGTAAAATTCTTAAAACTATTAAATGAGAATGTGGATTTGTGTAGCATTACCATAAAGGGTTTAAACTTCCTAACAATTTCTTATTTAATTGTGTGAGAAGTGTGGAGCAGGCAGGTGTAGAAGGTACAGAACTTAGATTGAGCAACATTACAAAAATCTGTGCTGGTAAATGAAATATTTTCGGTTACTTGGTAGCTAAATTTAGAATATAATTTCTACAGCTGGAAGCTAAAATTCTGCTTTATTCCTGCCTTTCCCGGCATTTTCCTATGAAAGAAAAGTATGATTTTAAAAATAGGAAAGCAAAATCACAGCTACAATAGCAGAAGCTTTAAAATTAATATCATAATAGCCATTCACAATATGGCAAATCATGTCAAAGTAACTTCCCTCAGGAATTATTGAGTAAACAGGAAATGAAATATTTACAATTTTTTAATCCTTCAAATTAAAATATCTGTCCATTCCCTTCAGTGGAAAATCCAGAATGCCATAAAATAGAACTTTGAAGTAATGATAAATTATTTAGATAAGCCAAACGAATTCTCACGATAAATTAAGTTTTTATTTCCCACCATCAGTTTGGTTGCATATGTTGTTTTAATGTTGTGAAGGGTTACATAGAAGATACATTCCTATAAATGTAAACTGAAATTATGGACTTATTTTTGTGACACTGAAGAAACAAAATACTGAAGAAGGGATAACTTTATTTCTTTCTATATATATTGTGTCTTCCTCCTACAAAACGGTATAAAATTTAATATTTTTAGAAATAATACCTTACAGCAGTAAACTGGCAGCCCAAGACTATGTCTGGCCTGCAAATGTGTATTTTCATGTGCATTTGAGTCAACATTATAACTGAGACATTTTGTATAAAAATAAAAGCTTCTGGATTTGCTTGAAAAGTTAGAAAATCTGACAAAACTGTTCCTGTGTTCTTTTATAGGAATTAGGCTGGAACCAAGTAGTGGCTTATGTTGGACTTGCGTTCCAGTGTGCTGGTCCACAGTATGCCAACAACTAGGTTGCTTTTCAGTTGCCATTTATTATTATGCTGGTCTGCTGTTTTTCTTACAGTAGAGAAATATGTCTATCGAAAGCAAGAGGAAAAGTGAGACCACCAGAGGGTTGTGTGCTTTAAGAAGAATAGGGCAAGCATATTTCTTTGTGGCAATGAGTTTCCTACATTTACAAAAAATAAACAGTGAGCTTATTTAAACTACCTATCTGACTTTTGTAAGTAAGTGAATTTGAACCCCCTGCGTTATAAAAATATCTTTTACAATAGTTCTTAAGTCAGGTATTTGTTAGGTACTTGCTTTGTGTTCAGATTTATACTAGGTCCTATTACTGGAACAATATATAAGTCTCTAATATGGCCACACCTTCAATAAACTTACAAACTTCTTGGTGAGGTAACAGAAATACTATGTTAAACACTTTTCAGATTGTTTAATAATTAAATGGCAGAAAGCTGTGGGCAGTTAGAAAAAGAGAGGTTAATAATGACTTAGTATTGGAGAGTTCATGAAACAACTCTTGAGAAGGAAGTTTCTACAAATATCTATTGTGGAAAGTCCCTTATGTCAAAAAAAAAAAGAAAAAAAAAAAAGGCTAAGAAAGCACTCATTAAGTAGAATAGGGAGGCTGAAAGGAAACCACCTGGAGAAGGGAAGGGTCAGTTCCCTATCATCACTACAGAGTTTGTGGGGAGTTTGTTTTATAGTTGGGGAGATGTGTTCCCTGAACTCTAATAACATTGCTCCTTTTATTTCTAGGGCCTGTTCTTCTTGATGAATTTGTCGAGTGGCAGAAAGTTCGTCAAACGTCATAGCAAGAACTATTGTGAAGAAAATGCAAACCTTTAGATCCTTACGTGTGTACAAGCTAATGAGATGAGGAAAAACAAAGAAAAAACCAAAGGGGTGCATTTTCACTCATATGAAAGACTTCTCATAGTACTTTTTTTTCCTTTTTTTTAAAGGAAGTTTTCTTGTTACATGTTATGGGCATTGAGCCACACCTCTTCCGAGACTGAATATTGAAGTTTTTGTTTTGAGTTATGTTTATAACATTTATTTCAGAACAATAAAGATTCAGATTTGTGACAAAGGCCTTAAAGTGAAGATGTCCCTTGAGTGTCAGAGTGGTATTTATTTTTGTAAATTTTAGTTCTTGAATTTTAGAGGTCTGTCATACCAGGAATTTGTGGAATTTTAAAGATTTTAAACAATCTTAATATTTGGCAACGTAGTCTGCTGATGGTATAGCTCATTATATTTATTTCTGCACAATTAGAAAGAATATTTATTGGCCTTGACTTCTGGGGTAATGATTTTCTGATGCAGCTAATAAAATACATTTCTGGATATTGGAAGTGCTCCAGCTTTCAGCTGTGGTTTTCTGTGAAAGCTGCCAACATACTGTGCACATACTCTATCTGCACAGTTTAGAATTGGAAAGATTATGTCTAGTTATTTTTTTTCCTAACCATTAAATAGTATTGTCAATAAGCATAAATCAGCATTGCATGTATATTCTTAATGTGAATTTTAAGTTTTCTGTATTCTATCAGTTTAAAAATTTCATTTATATTTGAAAGAGCAAGGTTCATATATTAATGGTTTCAAAATCAGACAGCCTTATGAGAGAAATTAAGACTAGTATTGAAGCTGTACCATCATCATTATTGTTGTTGTTAGTGGCATATATATATGATCTTTTTTAACTGTCATTTTGTGATTTGGGGAGTTTTGTTGAGGGCACCCCTCCTCCATATCTTTTTTGGTCATAAGGGAACCTTAGCTCTGATGTTGTGGACTTAGTTAAAATATATATTGGAAAAAATATATAATAGAATAAGGACTTATGGGAGAACTCTGGGTGTAACTGTGCCCAACTCAAGGGTGCCATTTACATTGGTACAATTACATTGCTAATTATCATATTTCTGACTTGGCAATAAAGTATCTTGAGGACAGGACAGCCTTTTTTCTAATTCACACGAAAGGCATCTTTTGGACTAGCAGCAGGGCTGTTTGTACATTCCTTTTCAAACCATCCAATGTCCCAGTGATATGAAAACCTTGTTCACATTTACAGTCAAGTCACAACCTCCGTAACATTCCTAGTTTCATTGTATGAGTGGAGAAAAGTAAATAAGTTACTTTTCCATAATAAGGACATTTCTATTGGGATTTAAGGCAAAGGTTTTTGATGGTGAGTTTATTTAATGAGTGATTACAGAAGTGAATATTTATGGGAGAATAGCATTTTAAAGATTTTTATTTTATTTTGCTTTTTGGTTAATGGGCTGGGAGAAAATGATTGCTGTTTTACTTCTTAATGAAATCACTTTGTACAACTTTGTAAAACACTGGTATAATATGGAAAACAATTTTTCCCTTAAATGTCTGATAGATAAGGTTAATTTTCCTGGAATACTTGTGCTAAGTATTAGAATCACTGAATTACTGGAACTGAGCATACTGTGTTATGACATTATGAATGATGTTTTAATATTAAATTTGTCATAAGTACAGTCGATCCTTGAACAACATGGGTTTGAGCTGTGTGGGTCTGCTTATAGGCAGATTTTTAAAAATAAGTATGCAGTCAGCCCTCTGGCTCCATGGATGCAGAACCTGTGGATGTGGAGGGCCAACTATGGAACTTGAGCATCTGCAGATTTTGGTAAACTTGGGGGCTCCTGGAAGCAGTCCCCTTCAGATACTGAGGGACAACTGTAAAGCATTTAGATTTTTAGACATTTGAGTCTTGATAATTTGAGTCTTCAAGGAACAACTTCTGAACTTGAAGAATATTGCCAATTTTTATTTAATTCCAAAACATATAATTTAAAATGAAATTTTACAAGTTGTCAATTTATGGCCTGAACAAAATTTATTGTCTTTGTCATCTTCAATATTAAAGTGAAATAAGGAACACTCAAAACTTATAGATGACCTTTAAATAAATAAAATATATGAAACTATTTAGTTTGCTTACTTATCCAAAGATACCTTTTAGACTTTGAACCTGAAAATTTAAATGAAACTTACTTCTTCCTTAAGTCAACAGCCCACTTATACCCAGGCCATGCTTGCTTTACTCTCTTGCTCTTCCTAGTTCTCTTCACTTCTTAGAGTCATTCATTTATTTTGGAAGCAAACTTACTCTGCCTCATTCATCTCAGAATGTGGGCTTGTCCTTTCTTGTCTTTTCTTTTTTTAATTTATATTTGAACATAATTTATTGGGAAACTACTGATCAAGAGGTTAAGTGGTATAAGCAAAGAAGATAGTATTAAGGAGCCTGCAGTATGAAAAAGAAACCTTCTAACTGTTGGAGCTCTGTTAGCTAGTTAGCTTTAAGTGCCTTCCCAGAACTCCTGTTGTAAAATTTTCAGTATTACTTCCTTCATGTGGTATGAAATACTCAATGGTGCTTTATCATTGGAAACGACTTCTTACAGAATAGCATACAGATGTTACACTACTGGAAAAAAGTAGAGCCAGGTGTTGATTCTCAACTGTGAGAGGATGGAGAGTTTGTCCCCCAAACCCTCGGAGCCAATAATTTTTAACAAGGAATGGTATCTTTAGGAAATAGCCTAGGGATTCAGGTAACTTACTTGAATAGGAGATAAAAAAATGGTGTATTGTGTGCTGACCTGACTCTGTTGCAATGTTTGTCTTTTATTGTCTAATGGTTTCTTGTTTTTCGAATGCTTCCAGTAAAATTCTTGACATAATCCATTTTTGACAGTAATAGTATTTTTATGTATAATGTATAGGTTTTGTTGATTTGAGTAGTACTTTGTTTGAAGTACTCTAGATTAGTGTTTCTTAAATGGGAATATGAGGGCCTTCTATGGGAATGTTAGATTGACCCTCAAGAGTACTTCTCTTAAATACAAATGCCTTTTCATCTGTTGAGCCAAAAATTTATCTTTAACAATATTAATGCTGTCACTGTGTGAGGAGGTGAGGAAGAGAGTAGAATTTTAAGATAGAGTTTTTAAAGCATACAAGTTAATGTAGAGTATTAATAATGAAACATTTTACTTTTTAAAAACAATAAATTTATTTATTTGTTTATTTTTATTTTTGGCTGTGTTGGGTCTTTGTTGCTGCTCGCGGGCTTTCTCTAGTTGTGGTGAGTGGGGGCTATTCTTCGTTGCGGTACGTGGGCTTCTCATTGCGGTGGCTTCTTGTTGCAGAACACAGGCTCTAGGCACGCAGGCTTCAGTAGTTGTGGTGCGTGGGCTCAGTAGTTGTGGCTTGTGGGCTTTTGAGCACAGGCTCAGTAGTTGTGGTGCACGGGCTTAGTTGCTCCGCGGCATGTGGGATCTTCCTGAGCCAGGGCTCGAACCTGCATTGGCAGGCAGAATATTAACCACTGTGCAACCAGGGAAGCCCTGAAACATTTTACTTTGAACTATTTCTTCATCAAAACATGTCCCTTCTCCTTAAATGCTATGGGAAGTTATAAAAGCATTTATTGAAATACATTATGTACTCAGCTTGAGAAGCCAGTAAGAATACTAATTTTTTTTTAACTGCTTTCTTGAAGTGTACTTAAAACTGTTGTGATAATTCATAATCTCAAAGTTTTGTTCGGGCTTTCAAGGCTCCTATAGCCTAAAGTTTTGTAGCACATCTCTCATGTGCTTACCAAATGTCTAAAGTATCAAATAAATTGGGGACATTTTAATACATAATTTAAATGCATTTCTATGTTAAACAAAGAGAAAAGGCAAAATAATCTCTTAATCATACGTCTAAAGAATTCTTAAAGAGGAATTCTCTCTTCTTGAGGTAGTATTACTTCTTGACTGATACTGGCAATCATTACATGGAAACATTTCAAAGAAGGCTTTATTTACTCTTCAGGAGAAAAGAGAAATAACAGCAAAATATCTTTGATATCCTGAGGAAAGGCCAATCTGGATTATTAAATATTTTGGATCATAATTTTTTTAATATAAATTTATTATTTATTTATTTATTTTTGGCTGCATTGGGTTTTCGTTGCTGTGCTGGCTTTCTCTAGTTGCGGCGAGTGGGGGCTACCCTTGCTGTGCGTGGGCTTCTCATTGTGGTGGCTTCTCGTTGCGGAGCATAGGCTCTAGGTGCGTGGGCTCAGTAGTTGTGCCTCCCGGGCTCTAGAGTGCAGGCTCAATAGTTGTGGCACACGGGCTTAGTTGCTCCGCGGCATGTGGGATCTTTCCGGATCAGGGCTTGAACCCATGTCCCCTGCATTGGCAGGCGGATTCTTAACCACTGTGCTGCCAGGGAAGTCCCTAGATCATATAATTTTTTAATGAATATAGTTTTATTACTTTCATAAGTATCTGTTAACAAGCAGACAAACAAATTGCTTAAGACTTGATCTTTTTTGTTGACAGACATTGTTACCTATAAGTAGTACTGCTGAAGCCCAAAAAAGCAGTCTAAATTTTATGGTCAAATTTATATAGATTATGTAAAGATAAATTCCTGCCCCAAGCCTCAGGTGAATTATCTCTAATTCACTATTTAATTGTAGAGACTCTTCTTGTGAACTTTTACTTCACTGGACCAAATCTTTAGATCTTTTAAAGCACAATTTATTTACCTTTTCTCAAATATCAGTCTTAATAAAACATCATAAATTTGCTATATCCACTTTATAATCTTTTATATCCTATACAGATTGTGCTTCCTTTGCTCCTTTCCTAGACCAATTGTTATTGGTTTGATCATTTTCTTTTTATTTTGTGTGCTTTGTCTGTAATTTATTAAACCTTTTATAATATGGCTCAATTTTGCATGGGTTCTGGTTTATCATGTGTTAAATATTATTTAAAATACATCCAGTAAAAAGGTTAGACTTTAACATGAGTATGGATTCTTATCTTACTATGCCAGTTTCATTGGAGCTTTGTTTTATTTATTTTGTGGATCTATGGTCCATAAATGTAAGAGTTATATTAAGATTTTCTTAGTTTTTCCCCAAGTTATATCATTTTGAAGAAATTTTATCCTTTGCAATTTTGGTTTTCTCAGCTTTAAAGTAATAATGAAAATTGTGCCACACATGACGTATTGTTTTACATATAAACTAAAATTGTGGATATTATGAAATACTCAAATACAGTACTTAAAATTATTTTTAAAGCTAACAAAAATAAGCAAAATGGGTATGTATGAAACCAGCTTTACCCCAGACTCAATGGTGTGTGTGTGTGTAAATAAACTGAGTGTTACTGGGTATTACCCGTAATTTATTTTTCCATGTAGAAAATAGCTTCTGGATAAAAGTCCGTCACATATTTTGGTGAAAAGAAAATGTGCTTCCATATGATTGCTTCCAGTTGCATTTGAGCCATGAAAGATGAAAGGCTAAATTATTTAAACAACTTGTCATTAGAGACTTAGTGTTGTTAAGTTATCAAACTTAGCAAAATTATTTTTTGTGAGTATTGAATTAAGTGCAATTAGTTTACCTTTAGTAGTTTCCCCGTATTCTATTATGCAAATCAAATGGCTTATAGCAAGTTTATACACAGTTATTTTTAATCTACAAATGCAGTAACCTTACCTGTTTTTGGATTTATATCATTCCTTGGAACTACTTTAAATATTGAGAGAGTTTTTAGAAGTAATATCAAAGAAGCCTGAGTTGGTTTCCTCTTTGCTACATCCTTGTTATGTCACTTTTAGACAAGTCACTTGACTTCTGTCATCAGTTTTATTGTCTGTAAAATAGCAATAATAATACTTACCAGTATTGTGAAATTCAAATAGGGCCCTATCCACAGCACTAAGTAAATGTTGAATGAATACACCTTGGTATTTAAATGAAAAGCAATTAGTCAGAATAGTTTTTTTTCTAACAAAGTTTTCCATCCTGTATAAACTGGAATAGCAGAGATTTTGTGTTTTATTCTACCACTTATTATGTCTGACTTATTCATATTCCTCTTGGACTAAATGTTTCAATAAATCCCAAGCATCTAGTATGTTCTGAGACGTGTTCTAGGCATAGAATAGACAACTATTTCTGACCCTTATGGGATTTTCATTTTAATTGATAAAATATGTTAAAAATTGATAAAATATCATATGGTGGCATGCTATTAGGGAAAATAAGTCGAGGAAGAGGTCTGGGGAGTGTGTGAGTATAGGGTTGCCATTTTAAATGGAGTATACACTGATGAAGTGATATTGAGCAGAAATCTCAAGAAGCAAACGGTTAAGCCATATGGATAATCAGGAGAAGAGCATTCCAGGCAGAAGGACTTTCTGTTCTTCAGTAGTCAGCTCAGGACTACTGTTCTGAGCTGGTAGTCTGCTTGGTGTTTTTAAGAAATGGCAAGGAAATCATTGAGACGATAACGAGCAAGACGAGAGTATTAGCTAGGATTAGAAAATGAAGTTAGAGAGATTGGGAGTAATGATTGTGCCTGATTGTAGTTAATCATGTAGGGCACTGTAGGCCTTTCCAAAGACTTAGACTTTCATTGAGTGAAGGGGGAAGCAGTTAGGGTTCTGATCAAAGTGAGGATGGAAGTCTGTAGAATTAGATAGGAGGGTAATACAGTAATCCAGATGAGAAATGGTGTAGTTTGAATGAGACTGAGGGCAATGGAAATAATAAGTGGTCGGATTCTGAAAATATTTTGATAATAGAGCTCATAGAATATGCTGATGGATTGGATGTCGGGTATAAGAAAGAAGAATCAAGAATGACTCCAAGATTTTTAGCTTGAAGAACTGTGAATGAAGCAGCCATTTACCAAGATGAGTAAGACTCAGGAGCAGGTTTGAGGACGGGAAAATCGTGAATTTAGTTTTGGATATGTTATGTTAGTTAAGCCTATTAGATGTCCCGAGGGAAATGTAGAGCATGCAGTTGGATATTTTTTTTTTTTTTTTTTTTTTTTTTTTGGCGGTATGCGGGCCTCTCACTGTTGTGGCCTCTCCTGTTGCGGAGCACAGGCTCCGGACACACAGGCTCAGCGGCCATGGCTCACGGGCCCAGCCGCTCCACGGCATGTGGGATCTTCCCGGACCGGGGCATGAACCCGTGTCCCCTGCATCAGCAGGCGGACTCTCAACCACTGCGCCACCAGGGAAGCCCTGCAGTTGGATATTTGAGTTTGAAGTTATAGGGAGGTCTGAGCTGAATGTGTACTATATATATATCATATGACATCATTGGTGTATAGCCTTAGTTTAAGTCAGGGCATGGATGAGATCACTTAGTAAGTGTAACCAGAGAATAGGCCTGAATTGAAGATATGTGATTAGTGAAATTTGGGGCCAACTTTTGTGATTTTTCAATTACAAATGTGATGTTAACATTTTCTGCTACACACAAAATCATTACCTTCCACAATGTTTTGGAAGCTCTGAGATTTAAGAAACAAGATTGATAATATATAAGCATATGACAAATTTAAAAGGGGGAATGCCATTTTATTCTTGTAATGAGGATTTTTGTTTTGGGATAATACAGTTTTGCATTTTAATATATCTGAAATGCTAGTTCTTTTTTTCTGATAGTTGGAAATTGCTATTCTGATTCAATTTGTGAGTTTTAGCACTAGAGGGCAGGCTTGCCTCTAGACTGTGAAGAGCTGTGAATGGATTAATTTAGCCAAATGTATTACTGTACCTATATTCAATCCCAATTAATGAATGGATTTGTATCTCAATCGACAAGTATACTATATACTATATTTTTTCAGTTGCTGGGAAAGCATAAAATTAGGCTAGTGGTTGATTTTAGTATATCTAGGATCGACAGTTGATACTTGGATATGAAGTCCAAGGAAACACAAGTGTAGCTTACTACAGTTACATTAAGATCTTTTATAGAGGGTCCACACATATATGAGCATAAGAGAATTTGAAGCCAGTCAGAAGAAATATTGGTCATGAAAACATTTATTCAGGAAATGTATTGAGCTGTTAACTTTGTGCTATCACACTCTTATCTTTTGTGATAAAGAGTTGGGGCTCCAAAAATAAGTAAAATATAGTCCCTGCCTAAATAAGCTTTGGTGTAGCATCTTATAGCACTTACTATCTTGTGCTGTATCTATTTAAATGTCTTTTTCCTTCAATAATAGAAATCATGACTCATTTATTTTTGGTACTTCCTAGTGCCCATCACAGTGCTTGGTACTTAAGTTAGTTCATAGCGTATGGATAAATGAATGAAAAAAGACAGGGAAAAAAAAAAAAAGAGTCAAGGCCTTTGCAAAAATCTATTTTCTTTCCATACTTTTTCCCTTGCAGGAAAGCCCTTCTATTAACAAATACAAAAAGGTTATGGAGATTATTCCAACTCTCCATCTTTGCTCCCACTACTCTTGCTGATAGTCTTCATCTCCACCCACGATCAAGAGCAGTGAGTAGAAATACCTATGGCATTCATTGAGAATGGAGGTCTAGCCTTTTGATGGTCACCGAAGTGGAGAAGAAGGATAAATGTGGAAATGGACGGCTCCTGTCTGGCCCTTGTCAATTTGAGGTGAAACCAAGCTTTCTGGGATGAGGACACTTCTCCTTTTCCCACTGTTCACCCAGAAAGTTTGCCCACACATAATCCTTCTGCTTCCCAGTCTTTTTAGGGTCCTTACTTCTACATGCTAGTTCCTCAATTTTCTTACCTGTAACATGAGAATAATAGTCCTTACCTCATAAGATTGTTTTGAGGATGAAATGAAATAATGCTTGCAGTAAATATGAGCTACACTGGTGTCTGGAAAACAGATCAGTTGGACTTGGTAGGATGGATTTGTGTTCATTAAGTGTTGCTTATTATATAATAGAATGAAATAAATGGCAAAATAAAGTTGATCCACTAAATCAGTTACATTTAGAAATGCAAACCTTTTGACAAATTAGTCTCTAATATTAGTCAGTGATACAAACTGATTTATGTGGGGCATTAATGTGGGGCATTATAGCGAAATGGTCATTCCAAGGGATATTAACTGTGACTAAATGAGATGATCAATTTACAGTGCACTTGACACCAAGTAATAAACACTGAGCAACATTAGCTGCTGTAGCTGTCTTTAAAAGTGGACCAATTTGACCTCATAGTAAGGACTCTTTTTAAGACAAATAATTAAAAATTATAAAGCCAAGATACTATGTATTATTACATTATTTGATTCTCTTAAACCTTGTTTCATTAATTTAAGTAGCAGGATTCTTTTCCAAAAGAAGTTGTACTTAGAAGCACAGTATCTAAAACAGGGCAAACTGACATGCTCTGGTTGAAACAGGAAGCTCTGAGTCTTTCCCTCTCACCACCCCCACTGCCACTATCACTTCTGAGAAACCTCAGAGGAACCCCTAGCTCTGACTAGCGTGTTTGGAAACCCACTGCTTTCACCTTTGCACTTTGGCCTGTCAAACGTGAATAAAGTAATAGAATGAGAAAGCCCAGACTCTCTGCATAATTCTCTCTGCATAATTTTTTAATTCTCTGCATAAAAGCCAAAATGTGGCTGACATTGTTTTAGTATAGAATAAGATGAGATATATTTCAGCATCATTGGAAATGTTTATACTAGTACTATAAAGTTAATGATAATTCTTAGGTTCATTATCTAGAGTTGGTCTAAAAGGAAGTGTTACATGAGAACTGCCAAGAGAGATTTGGAATAGATATAAGAATGAATAAATGAATGTCTAGCTGAGGTCCCTTTTTACATGTAAATAAGAGTGTAGTTATCCTTGAGTATTGTAATCTTTTAAAGGAGAAACAGCTCTGTGAACAGGGATGATGTTCATAAGTGTTCCTTGCTCTGTGTCCACAACATAATAAGGGTTTAAATAGATGTTTATTGAATGAATGAAAACATTGATGTGTCTGTCTTCTTTCAAGTAACTACAAGTTACTTGAAAGACGGGCCATGTCTTATCTTTTTGTTCCCAGTGGTAGCACAGCCAGTAAATTAGAGTTTCCTTACTGAATTAATAAATGAATGAATAAATGTACACGTGTACATAAAAAATTTACATATCTACATTCCCATTAGACTAAGGTTCTTGAGGGAAGAAACAATGTCTTCAGCTCTTAGCATAGTGCCTCACTCATAGTAGGTTGTCAAAATGTTTGTAGAACTGAATAGAATTTAATTATGAATAGCACCAGAGTAGGTCCACATAGACTGACACAGTGCCTTCTAAATAGATACTAAAATTATTTCATAATTGAAGACAGAGATCCCACTAAGCATTTTCTGAGTTAGGACCAGTTGAATAATATGAGCAACAAGCTTTAGGATTTCAGAGGAGGAAGAATTCTTTGAACTGAAATGGTCAAGACAGCTTCTCAGAGTCAGTGAGACTTGACGAAGGTGGGTGGTACTTTGGTGTTTTAAGTACATGAATTAGACAGCTGGAGAGGAAAGAGACTGGGAACTGGGAGACTGGTAAGGAAGGCACAGTGTGGAAAGAGCCCTGGGCTTAGAGAGCAAAGATCTGTATTCTGAATTTCTTTTTTTCTGCTTACTGGCTATAGGGCTTTGAGATTACTGTAGTTTCCTATTCCTCTTCTGTGAAGTAGAGGTAAGGCTGTTGTTCATATTGATATTGTACTTCAAAGTGTTTGTAAAATGCCAAGTAAAACATAATGCTGCGCTTTGAATGCAGTGGGTTCCAAATAAACTTTTGTTGAATGACAAAGAAAAATACGATATTAATTAATGAACGGGAGCCCTGGAATGTCAGCTCCTGCAATCTGTCAGGAAACCTGTTGCCTCTTATGGGAAGAAAAGTAAATATGTGAAGCCACAAAATCTCATGATCAGAAGAAACATTTTTTGGATCAGTTGGAAACTCCAATGAGATGCTAAAGTTATGTCAGAGGTGAAAAAGTCATGAGCTCTTCATGCTGACATTATTTCTAAGATTGCTGCCTTATTGAAGGAAGCAAACCACAAGATAAACCATGAAGAACAGCTTTTTGAAAAAAAGCTTCCTGAAGGATGAATGCTTCATTTGCTTTAACTGCTTACATCTTTACTTAACTAATGAGTCATTTCCCCCCCTTAATTGGTAATTTGTTTTAAATTGGTCATAAGATGGTTACATTGAGTAGTCTGGTGTTACACAATAAATGAAAAAAGTTGACAGGCCACCAGCTGAATAAGGGAAAATATGATTCTTTTTGAGCTGAAAATGTATGAATTGGTAATGTCCTTATGATGTAAGATTGGATTTATTGGAACTTTTCTCTTATGTTCAAAAGTCACAGCACCTTTCTTTGCCTCTGAAATACTCGTATCTTTTCTGCCTCCTGTAGTCATTGAGGGTTCCACCCCTATTCAGGGTCTGATTATTTTTTAAGAAACATCCTTTCCTTCCTGCTTATCTTTGAACCACTATCATTTTGTATATACTTTTATTAGAGTGTTGATAACACTGTATTATAAAGTATAATTTGCGTATTTGTTTTCTTAACTAAACTGTGATCTGGAGAGCAGGGATTGTGTATTTTTGCCTTTTATTTTTCCACTGTTCACAATTAGCCACAGTATAAGGAAAGCACTTAGTAAATGGAACAAATGAATACATGAAGATGAACAGATAAATAAATGATTTTGCTTATGTAAGGTGTCTATCTTTTGTCTATTTTTTTTCACTGTATGGCAGAAATTCCAGTACAGCCCTATCTTTAATGTTGACCTACTATTAAAGTTACTAAACAAATGTAAATCAAAACAAGAAATGCATATTAAAACAATTATGATATTTTTGCCTCCAAAATTGGCACAGATTTTTAAATTGATAATACTCATTGTAGATAAGGGTACAGGGAAACAGGAATTTTTATATTTTGCTGAAGGAAATATAAATTGGCAGATCCTTTCTGGAAGACATTTAGGCAAATATGTTCAAAAGCCTTAATAATGTTCATATTCTCTCACTTAGCAATTCCATGCCTAGGAATTTATCCTACACAATAAATTAAAAATTTGTAAAACATTTTAATCATATCATATTTTACAGATAGAAAAAAGGGAAATAACCTAAATGCTTAACAATAGGAAATTGGTTATATAAATTATAATATATTCATACAGTGGAGTACACCATCTTGAAAAATGCATGCTGTATTATCAAAGGGGGGAAAACAGGTTTAAAGCAGTATGTACAATTGGTTACTCCAGTGTATGTGTAAATGTACAGAGAAAAGACTGAAAGGTTTTACACCAAAATCAGAAAAATGGTAGCTTCTTGATGATAGAATCACCAGAAGTTTTAATTTTTACTTCATTCTCTGTATTTTCTGTATTGAATATGTTCAATGAGTAGGTATTACTTTGGTAATTTAAAAAAGTAAATAAAGGTTATATAAAGAAGCATGCCTTCTCCTTTGCTGATTTTACCCATTCTTCCAATGAAGGAAGAGAGACTAACCTTGAAACAGGAATTTTCACCAGGACCCACTGTGGTAGATCATTTTCTCTACCTATTCTTCCCCTGTTGCCCATGGTAGTCATAGGTTAGGTTACGATTGGGGCCAGTGCAGAAGTAACACTGATTGATTGATTCATTCAGGAAATATTTGTTGATATTCCTACTGGACCTTGGGATATAAGGGCAAGAATCATATTCTTGAACACTAGTTGTATTTTGAAATTAATTTTTTAAACTAGGAATTTAATAAAGCGTATCTAGTCCATCCCTCTCTCTTTGGAGACAGAAATGGATCCCAAAGAAATTTCCCCAAGATTGAATGGATACTAAATGGCACATCTAAACTTGAATTTTAAAACTCTCCTTCTACTCCACTGCTCTTTCTGGTCACTTGGGCCTCTCATTTTGTAAAACTCTAATCTGTATAAATATAGATTCTCAAAATAAAAAGAAATCTTGTACTTGATGCTTATATATCTTCTACAATATCTTTAATTGGTAGCCTTAACTTGCTTTTTCTCATAGAATTTTTAGTTAACAAATGCTTCATATCTATGAATATTCTGTATTAGTCAATGTTAAGCTATTGCTCAAATTGTACTTTTATTTTTAACCTCATAAATAAAATTGAATAAAGCCAATTAAAACCTTTGCCCCATCTACATAAATTTGTTGCTCCTTACTCTTGGGGAGGGGCCATTCAGCTGGTCAGTAATCCATCTACCTGATATATTTATATTATGCACAAAGATTATTATATAGATTTTGTCAACTGGTGAAATACAGATACCATATACTTACAGAACAGCAATACGCTACTTGCAATTTACCAAATTTACTATTCCTTCACATGCTACTCTCACCATCTTGAAAGGTGTCCCCTGGCTAACTCTCACTCATCCTTTGAAACCCCTAATCCCAGCATAGATATTGCTTTTACTGGGAAGGCATTGCTCACCTGCACCTACTCCCCAACATCCTCTCTTACCTTCTATATATAGCATTGGTCATGTTACATTGTATTGTCTTGAGCTCCTTAAAACCAAATATGTGGTCTTTCATCTTCCTACTATATTTAGTTCAGTGTGAGACCCATAACAGGTACTCAAATATTTCCTTGTTGATAAGATGAAGAAATGAATGATGGAATAAATATATTTCCTTACCATGTTAAAGAGTAAAGAAAATTTAGTTTGAGATGAATTGTTTTCCATGCTGGTTCCTTGTGATCGTCTCTTCCTTATTATGATTATTTAACCTGGTGTATATTTCTCCTGTGTTGAAATAAAGTCCTCAGAGGGCTGTAGATGGGAGAAGCCACCTTCTTTATTTTTGAAAAATAAGGAAAAATGTATGCCCATCCCAAATTCTCTAGCAGCTGGGCCTCTTGTTCCCCACCTTTTCCTCAACATCACAGACTGTGCTTTGGTTATCACATCTGTGTATTCTCTGAGAATTCTGGGTCCAGATATTTGGATTCAATTCAGAACAGCAATGTGGTATGATGGGATAACCATCACACAGGGAACTGAGGAGGTGATTCTAGTCCAGATGGAACCACTGATTTGCTAGATGACCTTAAACTACCCATTTATTTTCCAAGGCTTCAGTTTCTCATCTGTAAAGTGAAAGCATTGGATTCTATAATCAAGCTCCCTGTGAGACAGGCTGGGCCCTGGGACCTGGGACCCTTTGCTGCAGTGCTTGCACCTGGACAAATGTCTCCTCGAGCAACAAAATACAAAGAAATTGTAAGAGACTAAAAATAACCACGCATGTGCAGTTGGGGCAAATTATGGACAATAAGATACAAAATACCAAAAAAAAAAGCCCAACTGGAGGCACTGGTGGGGGAACCTCGGACACCTAAGGGGACGGGAGGAATCCACGTGTGACCAGGTAGGACGTGGGAGGGAAGGAAAGGGGGAAGAAAAGTTGAGGTGGGATGAGACTGGCGCCCCTGAGGGGAGCTGGGGGAGGGGAGAGGTTCCCACGCTCGGAGGGGTCCACTCACAGTGAGGGGATCAGCAGGGATGGAGAAGGACCTTTGGGGGATTGGGGGATCAGAGGGGAACTTGGCCAGCATCTCCCCTGCCAGTTCAGGCCCCCGCAAGCCTGCTGGAGTCCTGGGCCTGAACACCAAACCCCGCCCCCTGCTGGGGTCCCTATGGCTGCATGGGACCCCAGGCCTGAGCCCTGCCCCTGTCCCCACACCCCCGCCAAGGCCTCTTCCTGTGGTGTAGGTGCTGGGCATAAGCCCCGCCCTCCCAGGGCCCCCTCCAGCCATGCAGGTCCTGGTGGACCTGAGTACTGCCCGCGACAAGACCTCCATGGACCTCACGGGTCCTGGCCCTGAGCCCCACCTCCTCCAAATCCTCCTCTGGCTGCAAGGGTCCTGGCAGCCCAAGTGCCACCCGTAACGGGGCCTCCTTTGGCTGTGCAGGTCCAGGTGGGCCGAGTGCTGCCTCCCTCCAAGGCCTTCTCTGGCTGCGCCAGCCCCTGTGGGTGCACCTGTGGATGCCTGCACCCCAGATGGCCTGCTTGGACATGTGTGCTCCAGGCCAATTTCAGGAACAGATGCTGGTGAGAAGAAAACATGCAGAGATGAGGCTGACACAGTGGATCCAGAGACCTATCTAGAGGTCTTGGAGGCCTACTGGGGAAGAAAGGGTAGGCTGTAGCTCACCGTGGGGGCAAGGACACTGATAGAGGAGGCACCAGGGAAACTTTCACCTTTTAATTTAAATTTTTTAATTTATTTTTTTATCTTTTATTTTTATTCTTATTTTTAAATTCTTATTTATTTTATTTTTTTTCTGTTGTGGTTCTCTTTTGCTTTGTTGTTGTTTCATTTTTATTGTTAATTTTTCTAATATATTTTTTTATCTTCCTAATTTTATTCTTTGTTATTGTTCTGCTTTTTTTTTTTTTAATGTTGCTTGCATGGTCTTGGTTCACAGACCAGGGGTTGGGCCTGAGCTCCTGTGGTAGGAGTGCCAAGCCCAAGCTGGACTAACAGAGAACCTCACACCCCAGTGAATATTAATTGGTGTGAGCTCTCCTGGAGGTCCTCATCTCAGCACCAAGACCCAGCTCCACCCAACTGCCTGCAAACTCCAATGCTGGACACCTCAGGCCAAACAACCAGGAAGAAAGGAACACAGGCCCACCCATCAAATAAGACAAATGAGATGACAAAAAAATATGTTACAGACAAAGGAGCAAGGTAAAAAACTATAAGACCAAATAAATGAAGAGGAAATAGGCAACCTACCTGAAGAAGAATTCAGAGTAATTATAAAAAGATGATCCAAAATCTCAGAAATAGAGTGGAAACATGGATCAAGAAAATACAAGAAATATCTAACAAGGACCTAGAAGAACTAAAGAACAAACAAACAGTGATGGAAAGCACAATAATTGAAATGAATAAATACCAAAGGAATTTCCCTAGGTGGGAAACACAAGAGAAAGAAAAGGCCTACAAAAACAAACCCTAAACAATAAAGAAAATGGTAATAGGAACATACATATCGATAATTACCTTAAATGTAAATGGATTAAGTGCTCCAACCAGAAGGCACAGACTGGCTGAATGGATAAAAAAACAAGACCCATATATTTGCTGTCAACAAGAGACCCACTTCAGACCTAGGGATAAATACAGACTTAAAGTGAGGGGATGGAAAAAGATATTCCGTGTAAATGCAAATCAAAAGAAAGCTGGAGTAGCAATACTCATATCAGATAAACTAGACCTTAAAATAAAGACTGTTACAAGAGACAAGGAAGGACCCTACATAATGACCAATGGATCAATCCAAGAAGAACTGTAAATATTTATGCACCCTACATAGGAGCACCTCAATACATAAGGCAAATGCTAACAACCATAAAATGGGAAATCGACAGTAACACAATAATACTGGGGAACTTTAAAACCCCACTTACACCAATGGACAGGTAATCCAGACAGAAAATAAACAAGGTTTAAATGACACATAGAGCAGATAGACTTAATTGATACTTATAGGAAATTCCACCCCAAAGTGGCAGAATACACTTTCTTATCAAGTGAACACACAACATTCTCCAGGATAGATCGCATCTTGGGTCAACAAATCAAACCTTGGGAAATTAAAGAAAATTGAAATCATATCAAGCATCTTTTCTGACCACAACACTATGAGATTAGAAATCAATTACAGGAAAAAAGACTGTGAAAAATACAAACACATGGAGGCTAAACAATATGGTACTAAATAACCAAGAGATCACTGAAGAAATCAAAGAGGAAATCAAAAGATACTTAGAAACAAATGATAACGAAAACACAACCACCCAAAACTTATGGGTTGCAGCAAAAGCAGTCCTAAGAGGGAAGTTTATAGCAATTCAATGTCACCTCAAGAAACAAGAAAAATCTCAAATAAACAACCTAACTTTACATCTAAAGCAACTAGAAATAGAAGAACAAGCAAAACCCAAAGTTAGTGGAAGGAAAGAAATCCCCAAAATCACAGAAGAAATAAATGAAATAGAAAAGAATAAAACAATAGCAAAAATCAATGAAACTAAAAGCTGGTTCTTTGAGAAGATAAAGAAAATTGATAAACCATTAGCCAGACTCATCAAGAAAAAAAGGAGAGGTCTCAAATCAATGAAATTAGAAATGAAAAAGGAAAAGTTACCATGGACACCACAGAAATACAAAGGATCATAAGAGACTACTACAAGAAACTACATGCCAATAAAATGATCAACCTGGCAGAAATGGACAAATTCTTAGAAAGGTACAACCTTCCAAGACTGAACCAGGAAGAAATAGAAAATATGAACAGACCAATGACAAGTAATGAAATTGAAACTTCAATTAAAAATCATCCAACAAACAAAAGTCCAGGACCAGATGGCTTCACAGGTGAATTCTATCAAACATTCAGAGAAAAGCTAACACCTATCCTTCTCAAACTCTTCCAAAAAATTGCAGAGGAAGGAACACTCCCAAGCTCATTCTATGAAGCCACCATCACACTTATACCAAAACCAGGCAAAGATATCACAAGAAAAGAAAATTACAGGCCAATATCACTGATGAGCATTGACTCAAAAATCCTCCACAAAATACTAGCAAACTGAATCCAACAACACATTAAAACGATCATACACCCTGATCAAGTGGGATTTATACCAGGGATGCAAGGATTCTTCAATGTACACAAATCAATCAATGTGATACACCATACTAACAAATTAAAGAATAAAAACCATATGATCATCTCAATAGATGCAGAAAAAGCTTTTGACAAAATTCAGCACTGATTTATGGTAAAAACTCTCCAGAAATTGGGCATAGAGGGAACCTACCTCAACATAATAAAGACCATATATGACAAACCCACAGTAAACATCATTCTCAATGGTGAAAAAGTGAAACCATTTCCTCTAAGATCAGGAACAAGACAAGGATATCCACTCTGCCCACTATTACTGAACATAGTTTTGGAAGTCCTAGCCATGACAATCAGAGAAGAAAAAGAAATAAAAGCAATCCAAATTGGAAAAGAAGAAATGAAACTGTCACTGTTTGCAGAAGACATGATACTGTACATAGAAAATACTAAGGATGCCACCAGAAAACTACTAGAGCTAATCAGTGAATTTGGTAAAGTTGCTGATTACAAAATTAATGCACAGAAATCTCTTGCATTCCTATACACTAACAACAGAAGATCAGAAAGAGAAATTAGGGGAACAATCTCATTTACCATTGCAACAAAAAGGCTAAAATACCTAAGAATAAACCTACCTAAGGAGTAAAAGACCTGGAGTCAGTAAACTATAAGACACTGATGAAAGAAATCAAAAATGACACAAACAGGGCTTCTCTGTTGGCGCAGTGGTTGAGAGTCCGCCTGCTGATTCAGGGGACACAGGTTCGTGCCCCGGTCCGGGAAGATCCCACATGCCACAGAGCGGCTGTGCCCGTGAGCCATGGCCGCTGAGCCTGAGCATCCGGAGCCTGTTGCTCCACAACGGGAGAGGCCACAACAGTGAGAGGCGCGCATACCGCAAAAAAAAAAAAAAAAAAAAAAAGACACAAACAGATTGAGAGATATATCATGTTCTTGGATTGGAAGAATCAATATTGTGAAAATAACTATACTACCCAAAGCAATCTACAGATTCAGTGCAATGCCTGTCAAATTACCAATGGCATTTTTCATAGAATTAGAACAAAAATTTTTACAATTTATATGGAAACACAAAGGACTCCGAATAACAAAAACAATCTTGAGAAAGAAAAACTGAGCTGGAGGAATCAGGCTTCCTGACTTCAGACTATACTACAAAGCTACTGCAATCAAGACAATATGGTACTGGCACAAAAACAGAAATATAGATCAATGGAAGAGGATAGGAAGCCCAGAGATAAACCCATGCACCTATGGTCACCTAATCTATGACAAAGATTAGGTGACAAGTCTATGACAAAGGAGTCAAGAATATACAATGGAGAAAAGACAGTCTCTTCAATAAACAGTGCTGGAAAAACTGGACAGCTATATGTAAACAAATGAAATTAGAACAAACCCTAACACCATACACAAAAATAAACTCAAAATGGATTAAAAACCTAAATGTAAGACCGTAAGACCAGACACTATAAAACTCTTAGATGAAAACATAGTCAGAACACACTTTGACAAAGATCACAGCAAGACCTTTTTTGATCCACCTCCAAGAGCAATTAAAATAAAAACAAAAATAAACCAATGAGACCTAATTAATTTAAAACTTTTGCACAGCAAAGAAAATCATAAACAAGATGAAAAGACAGCACTCAGAATGGGAGAAAATATTTGCAAATGAAGAAACTGGCAAGGGATTAATCTCCAAAATATACAGACAGCTCATGTAGCTCAATATCAAAAAAACAAACAACCCAATCAAAAAATGGGTGGAAGACCTAAATAGACATTTCTCCAAAGAAGACATACAGATGGCTAAAAAACACATGAAAAGATTCTCAACATCACTAATTATTAGAGAAATGCAGATGAAAACTACAATGAGGTATCTCCTCACACCAGTCAGAACGGCCATCATCAAAAAATCTACAAACAATAAATGCTGGAGAGGGTGTGGAGAAAAGGGAACCCTTTTGCACTTTTGGTGGGAATGTAAACTGTTACAGCCACTAAGGAGAACGGTATGGAGGTTCCTTAAAAAACTAAAAATAGAACTACCATATGACCCAGGAATCCCACTCCTGGGCATACATCTGGAGAAAACCATAATTCAAAAATACGCATGCCCCCCAGTATTCATTTACTATTTACAATATTCATTGCACTATTTACAATAGCCAGGACATGGAACCAACTTAAATGTCCATCGACAGAGGAAAGGATAAAGATGTGGTACATACACACAGTGGAATATTACTCAGCCATAAAAAAGAATGAAATTGGGTCATTTGTAAAGATATGAATAGACCTAGAGTCTGTCATATAGAGTGAAGTAAGTCATAAAGAGAAAAACAAATATCATATGTTAATGCATATATGTGGAATCTAAAAAAATGGTACAGATGAACTTATTTTCAGGGCAGGAATAGAGATGCAGACTTAGAGAATGGACTTTTGGATGTGGGGGGCGGTAAGGGGGTGTGGGTTGAATTGGGAGATTGGGATTGACATATATACACTACCATGTGTAAAACAGATAGCTAGTGGGAACCTGCTGTATAGTGCAGGGAGCTCAGCTGGGTGTTCTGTGGTGACCTAGATGGGTGGGATGTGGGGGGTTGGGAGGGAGGTCCAAGAGGGAGGGGATATATGTATACATATAGCTGATTCACTTCATTGTACAGCAGAAACTAACACAGCATGGTAAAGCAAGTGTACCCCCAAAAAAACCCCAAAAAACAAAACCTCCCAACTGCCACTTCTGAAGAGCTGGGAGAAAAACAGGGTGTCAGGAGCAAAAGCAATATACTGCACATGCCCCTTGCCCTCAATACCACCAAAGGGGTGGGCAAACCACCTAAGCCATACCTCCATACTGACCCCTGGACCACCCCTATCCTCACCCCATATAGGGAACCAGCTTTCTCCCCACTGGAGAATGAGCAAGAGAACCTGTTACTTTTTTATGGCCAAGTAATATTCCATTGTTTTATACTTACAACTGTATCTATATATCACATCTTTTTAAACCAATCATCTGTTGATGGGCACTTGGGTTGTTTCCATGTCTTGACTATTGTAAATAGTGCTGCTATGAACATTGGTATGCATATATCTTTTCGAATTACAGTTTTCATCTTTTCTGAAGATGCCCAGGAGTGGGATTACTGGATCATATGGTAGCTCTATTTTTAGTTTTTTTAAAGGAATCTCCATATTATTTTCCATAGTGGCTACACAAGTTTACATTCCCACCAACAGTGTAGGAGGGTTTCCTTTTCTCCACATCCTCTCCAGCATTTATTATTTGTAGAATTTTTGATGATAGCCATTCTGACTGGTGTGAAGTGATACCTCATTGTGGTTTTGATTTGTCTTTCTCTAATAATTAGCAATGTTGAGCACCTTTTCATGTGCCTGTTGGCCATCTGTATGTCTTCTTTGGAGAAATGTCTATTTAGGTCTTCTGCCAATTTTTTTGATTGGGTTTTTTTTGATATTGAGCTGTATGAGCTGTTTGTATATTTTGGAAATTAAGCCTTTGTTGGTTGTTTCCTTTGAAAATATTTTCTGCCATTCTGTAAGTTATCTTTTCATTTTGTTTATGCTTTCCTTTGCTGTGCAAAAGCTTATATTTTACTGGGTCCCATTTATTTATTTTTGCTTTTATTTCTTTTGCCTTCAGAGACTGATCTAAGAAAATACTGCTGTAATTTATGTCTGAGAATGTTTTGCCTATGTTCTTTTCTAGGAGTTTTATGGTGCTATGTCTTGTACTTAGGTCTTTAAACCATTTTGAGTTTATTTTTATATATGGAGTGATTAGGTGACAAAGATTAGGTGACAAAGATTAGGTGACAAAGATTAGGTGATTAGATCTTGTTTATGATTTTCTTTGCTGTGCAAAAGTTTTAAATTAATTAGGTCTCATTGGTTTATTTTTGTTTTAATTGCTCTTGGAGGTGGATCAAAAAAGGTCTTGCTGTGATCTTTGTCAAAGTGTGTTCTGCCTATGTTTTCATCTAAGAGTTTTATAGTGTCTGGTCTTACGGTCTTACATTTAGGTTTTTAATCCATTTGAGTTTATTTTTGTGTATGGTGTTAGGGTTTGTTCTAATTTCATTTGTTTACATATAGCTGTCCAGTTTTTCCAGCACTGTTTATTGAAGAGACTGTCTTTTCTCCATTAATCTAAATACAGCTGTCCAGCTTTCCCAACACCACTTGCTGCAGAGATTGTCTTTTCTCCATTGTATTTTCTTGCCTACTTTGTCATAGATTCACTGATATCACTTATATATGGAATCTAAAAATTAATACAAATAAAACTATATACAAGACAGAAACAGACTCATAGACTTAGAAAACAAATTTACGGTTACCAAAGGGGTAAGGAAGGGAGGAGTGATACATTAGGAGTATGGGATTAACAGATACTAACTGCTATACATAAAATTAGTTAATCAACAAAGACTTGCTGTATAGCATAGGGAACTATATTCAATATCTTGATAACCTATAATGGAAAATAATCTGAAAATATTTATGTATATATATAACTGAGTCACTTTGCTGTATACTTGAAACTAACATAATATTGTAAATCAACTATATCTCAATAAAAAAATTCTAGTTTCTCTAATGTTTCTCATGTAATAGTTTCTGTTATGAGGAATAAAATTAGCCTTTATTCCTGATGCAGCCTGTTTGTACAGTTGCACTTCAGTGACTTTGCACATGCCATCCTTCTGCCTGCATTACCCTTCATCCCTTCCTCCATATACTGAATTACTCATTCTTCAAGGCCCAATTTAAACCCTGTCTTCTTCTAGCCAAAATTTTAACTCTGTCCTCTGTGCTTCATAGATGCTTTACTATGTTTTACTCACCGCTTACTACAGTGATTTTTATACTGTTTTCTAAGTTTCTTACATATCTATGTGTTCTGTGATAGGTAGAACCTTAACTGACTTGTCCACAGTGCCTGGTACATGAGGGACATGCATGAATAAGTGAATGAGTGAATGAATGAATATATTTTCTAGCATATAATTTAGGTTCTGGTATATAGTAGCTGCTCAAGAAGTATTTGTTGAAGAATAAATGAATTTATGGATGAACAAATTAATATACTTTGCTTCAATGATCTTTGAGTTCTCTTAAAATATTGAACCTAGAAACAAACATAAAACTCCAGCTTGATACAACCAGCTCAGGGTGTACAGAATTGGTTACTCCCCTCATTCTTGAAACTATCTTCTTTTTATTTCAGATTTACATTCACATTAATGGAGAGGAGAGAAACTAAACTAGGACTCAAGCAATAGTATTTTCTCTCTGTACTCAATGTGACATTCTTCATCAGCCATCCCTGCCTTTCTCCTTTCTCTTACCCTGAACCTAACTGAAGAAGTCCCCAGCAGTTTCCACAGTCTGCAGTTTATACTGAGCTTTTGCCTTCTGGCATTACTCTTAGCTGAGATATTTTTAGATTTGTTTTTCACTTTTGTTCTTCCTTCTTTCATGCTTATCTATGTAAAACATACTTGCCTCTTTGTCTTTATTATAACTGATCTGCTTATAGTGTGGTAACTTCATTTTCAAGATTTTAACATTCATGAAACAACTTTCCTTAACATAAATAAGTTAATTATCTGTAAGATTTAAAGAAAAGTGATTATTTAGAAATCCTGTTATGTTTTAAAGTGATATAAGCTTCCTTAAAAACAAAAGCTATGATTTAGTGCAGTCCACAGTATAGATTTATATGCAGTTTGCCCAGAACTGCTTAGAATGTTATTTTCTTCCAATTATTAAAATACAAATTCCTTCAATACCTTCCTTATCTATCTAAGCAAATGCATATGGATACAGTTGGCAGTAACCGAATAGATCAAGATACAGGAGAAACAGAAATATAGACTATAGGTTTGTGTGTGGAAGTGATGGAAAAAGGCAAAGTGAAGTGACACCAGCTATTGTTATAAGTTCCATGAGTTGTCTATCCTGTCTTTAATTGGAAAAAGGCATGAAAAGAAGCTAGTAGGGCTAAGGGAAAACAGGAAATTGTTCAGATTTCTTATATATTTATATAGACAGAATGGAAAAAAACAAAACAGGAAGTACTTCAGAAGTAGGAACAAATAGTTATTGTATTACTTCATTGAGAAATTGTATACTCTCCACAGCCCAATAACCAGAGAGTAGTTAAAGGGAAAAAATGACAACTAGGAAGAGAAAACCATCATGAGCCAGATTCTAGCCATGACACAGCCTTCAAGTACTTAACGTGAATTTGGAAAATTACTCCACCACTAAAAAATAGAAATTGTCAAGAAAAATCCCAATGATATCTAAAAGTAAAAGAGAGATCAGCGGACATCAGGATTTCATTCAGAAACTATTTCTTTTAAATATAAAACTCTATGCACTTCTGGGAGAATTGTCTGTCCGTGTTTCTATGATCAATGAGATAAATACGTTAGGGGAATTTGTACATCCACTTTGTGTAGTTGGTCTCACCCTTCCAAAAGTCAAGCTGGAGAAGACCAGTTCTCTATAAATTAGAAAATCTGTCCATTAATAACTGAGAATTCACTGTTCTCTTTGCCTTCTCATAACCCTGATTTATTAGCAGTAGAAAAATTTCTGGACTAGAAGCCAGGTGATTTGCACAGACAATTTCCAGGACTTGTCATAAGGTTCTAGTAAGATAAGGTATGGCAAAGCACTTTACAGAATCTAAAATGCTATTCAGTAATTTCAAGTGGTATGAACATCAATACTGCAATGATTATGTGAAATGCATGTAACTAATAGTAAGTTTACAGATTTCCAAAATTATTGATCATTAGACATGATTGGAAACTAGTCCAATAAATGTCACCTTAAATTTTTCTGCAACTCTGATTAACATATCACAGTTACATACACAGATAACATAGACCATTTAACTAACTTTTAAAGCAACTTGGTGGTTTGAGCCTATTCAGTCAATGAAGACAACTTGCTTGGTATATGTGGGGAAATCAATTTTTCAGGAATGCATTCTTGCTAAGATTAGATGGAAACATGTAAGTACTAAACAAGGGTGGACTCTGCATTTAAGTCATTAATTTTTGCTCAGTAAGTTTGGAAGAAGTTCAGAGATGTTTAGAATTTTAATATTATCCAGAAGAGTCATCATAAAACCCAGTTGCAAAAAAAATCAGTTGAGTTTTCTGAACTGCTGGAAAGTTTAAGTAATAAAAGCTGTAATTCTTAAACCCACTTGACTTGTTACTGACAGAACTGGTCTATTACCATAAATGCAAGATTACAATAGGTACATTTTTCTATTAGGTGTCTAGTTTACTCTGTTTGGCCTTGTTTATTAAATTCTTAAGTGACTTTCTTCTGACATTGCCCTCTGGGCTTCCTCTGCTCCACATCGACTCATTCTCTTAGACTGAGGTATAAGCTTATATACTTTTTTTCTTATTAAGACTAATAATTTCAAAATTTATACATAAGACAAATATATGTAAAGTTTGTATTGAACATTCAATGGGAATTTCCTGATTTTAACTCTTAAAATTCACATTACAACTAATTAAATATAATGTTCACAGGAAATAAATGATATTTTCCTAAAGCAAACTTCTTTCCCGCATAAAAATTGGGAGTAATGAACATGACCAAATGAAATCAATCTTCTATTTAAAGCTCCTTGTTTAGGAGGGTGATGGGCTGTTAGGAACTCTGATGCTATAGTGGAAAGAGTTCCTATCTCAATCTTAATTCTTAGGAGGATTAAAGGAACTAATACATGAAAGTGTTTGGAATAGTGTCTGATACACAGTAAGTGCTCAATAAATGTTTGCTATTTTCTTTGGATTATTACTTTAAATAAACCCAGGGGTATTCAGTGAAGAAATATGTTGTCTGCCTAGCAGAAGTCATTCTTCTTTCTTCATTGGAATTTAATTTCCCCTTTATTTGTCTCTATCTTATTCTCCTTGCTCTCTCTGCCTATCTTTACTGGTTTTTATTGTTGAAAAACTAATGGTGTGCTTTGGTGACTTCAAAATAACTGCTTGATTCCCTTAGCCAGCATTTTGTCTCCCTGTTTAGCAGCCTAAACAAAACAGTGTGCTGTGCTTTTGCTAATACCGTTTTCCTCTTCCCTCTAACGATCCAAATTCTATCCATCCTTCAGACTCCAATTCTTGCTCTTTTCCTACATCAGTCCAGAGCACATTAAGATTCATTGAACTTATCCAATGTTCATAGTCTCTACTGTACATTTATTGTTTCCCATATGTGTGATTTATGTACTTTTGTATTATCTCTTAAGTGACATTTTAGGTTTCTCAGCAGCTTAGATTTCACTCAAGCAATATTCCCATTTCCTCTCCCCATACAGTGGTACACATGGTAGTCTCCTAAGGAAATACTTGATGAGTAGAATCACCTTATCTCATTCAAATGGTTGTTTTGATATCACGTGGTTGTAACCTTATGATACCAGAGGAAAAAACATTCTCTACTCTTATTTAATAATTCATTCTACCATAATCCAAATTATACTCTATTTGTCAGGAAGTTTCTCCTAGAAATGCTCCTAATTCACTCCTTTTGCAGTTGATGCTATCATCTGGATGAAATGAAAGGAGGAAATGAGATAATGAGCACAGTTAATTATTTTGATTTTAAAAACAATTATTTCTTTCCTTGAGTTCTTTTTTTTTAATTTTAATTGGAATATAGTTGATTTACAATGTTGTGTTAGTTTCAGGTGTACAGCAAAGTGAATCAGTTATACATATCCATATATCCATTCTTTTTTAGATTCTTTTTCTATATAGGTCTAGACAATGGAATATTACTCTGCCATAAAAAAGAATGAAATAATGCCATTTGCAGCAACATGGATGTACCCGGAGCTCTTTTTTACAGAAATTTATATATTTTGTTAAAGGAGTTTTAAGTCTTTGAAGTCTGTGATTGAAAAAGCTCTATCCTATTCTTTCTAATTTTTATTCTCTTGGTAAAATAATTCAAAATGAGTCCTGCATAACATCTGCATCAGAATCACCTGATTTGTTTAAACTGAAGAGTGCCCCATTCCAGAGCTGCTGAGCCAGAAGGTCTTGTTGTGAAGCTAGGAGTCTGCATTTAGCATGCTGCCAGGTACTTCTTAGGTATTTGGGAGCTGAGAATTATTATTATTTTTGTTTTGTTTTGTTTTGTTTTTTGCGGTACGCGGGCCTCTCACTGTTGTGGCTTCTCCTGTTGCGGAGCACAGGCTCCAGACGCGCAGGCTCAGAGGCCATGGCTCACGGGCCCAGCCGCTCCGCGGCATGTGGGATCTTCCTGGACCAGGGCACAAACCCGTGTCCCCTGCATCGGCAGGCAGACTCTCAACCACCGCGCCACCAGGGAAGCCCTTTTTTTGGTTTTTAATATGCAATAAAATGAATCTCTGTTTTGCTTTCCTTGTTAAACTTGGCATTATGTAATTTTCAAGCTATTTAGTTAGGGTATTGCTTGGCTCAATAAGACAACTTTTTTTGAGAGTTGGAACCCTCTCTCTCCACCCTCTCTGTGTACACAGACACACAATCTTACCTTGTCATAACCTCCTAATAGTACCATAGTCCTAAGCTCTAATGAAACCCATTTTACATTATACCGTTATTACAAGTTTGTCTATATCTGCCACCCTCCACTTCCACCAGGCTGTAAGTTTCTCAAGAATGAGTGTGCATAGCACATAATAGGTTTGTTATACAATAAATGTTTGCTGTTATGAATGTCAAATAAATTTTATATTGCTATTTAACTGTTTCATGTCTATTAAATATATATTCTCAACATGGGAAAATACCTAAGCATAGATTTACTCATACTTCTGTGGTAACCTTTACACTTCTGGGTACACAATAGGAGATGAATGTGAATAAAGCACTTCTGTATTCAATAAGAATTCAGTTTTTGTTAATGATTTAATGTAAAACTGAGCAAATATTTAATTTATATATTAAAGCAAAATGGGAAGAAAAATAAAACAAGTCTTCACTCAGTCTTATTTCTGAAAGAATGGCTCAGCAGGGGGCTGAGCAAGGTTTTGTTTACAAACTTGGCTTCCACAGCTGGGTGAGCTTATGTACTGACCAACAATCTTTCATAACCAGCTGAAACATTGTCTCCTGACGTGTTCTTATTTGTGGCCAGAACATGAAGTTGGCAAAATTATCCAAACTATTACATCCTAAGCCACTCTAGATACAGCCAAGAAGTTCAGTTTTATAAACAGAAATGTGTAACTAGTAAATCTAAGTGGAAATTTTCTTACTTTTAAGCAAATGATTTTTTTTCTCTGATTAAAAACATGTTTAGATAGATATTATTTTGGATATCTAAATCACTGTAAAATACTGTTCCTGTTTCTGTTTCATCTATAAGAGCATCCAACAGAAAAATATCTCCTATTCTCCAGTTCTCTCTGAGAATAACTAGTGCAATGTGTTCAAGAATGTATAAAAATCAATGAAAAGGAATAAATCTTAGATTGAGAACAAAGTTTTAGAGATGTTGTACTTAGGCTTGTGAATTAACAAACTATCCTATTCTTACAGAGTTAAGCCTGAGTGATCACCCTCCAACCAGCTAAATAATGGGAACACCAAAGGATGTTCTGTTTGTACCCCACTTTCTCTATATCTAGGTCCTGTCTTATTGTCATACTCACTTCAAAAAACTATTTCCTAGCAACTTCATGGCACCCCTCATACTGCAAGGGAAGAAGGGAACTAATATTGTGAGATACTGCTATGTGTTTAGTACTTTAAAAATATTATCTCATTTAATCCTTACAATTCTTGAGGCAGATTTTATACTCAGTTGACATATGGGAAAATTTAGACTCAAAAAGTCACACAGATTATAACTGAGTTAACTAGTACTTAATACCAAGATTTTTATTTTTAAGTCTGGTATGCTCATTACTGTCCCAGAATCGACTACCACATAGTAAGTGGTCAGTGAATTTTTGCCGAATGAATGATTGAATTCTGTGGATGACTAATGAATATCACCTTGAATCTCTCAAAACTTCTTTTTTCTTTCCTCCCTCCCTCCCTCCCACTCCCACTCCCTCTCCCTCTCTCTCGCTCTCTTTCTTTCTTCCTCTCTCTCTTTTTCCCATGGTAAACATTTATTTAAATGGATTTAGGGGTCACCTGACCCACCCTCCTCCATGAGTAGAAGTCACCTCCAAAATATGTTCTCAACACAAAGTCCTCCAGCTCTTGTTGGCCTTTTTCTGGAAAAGAAAGATCATTAATTTGTGAGGCAGTCTGTTTCTTTCTTGTGTGGTCCTTATTAGAAAGACTTTCTTTGTACTGAAATAAAATCTGCTTCTAAGTGGAAGGATAACATGGTATTATGGGAAAAGCATAGGTCTCGGGTCAGAAAATTGGAATTTGGCCCCTAACATTTTCACTTTAGGCAAACCCCAACTTCTCTGAACCTGTTTCCTCACCTATAAAATGGTGGTAACAGTGTCTGCACTGCCTAACTCTCAGGGTCATTATGAGAACCACATTCTGTGGTTCATAGGACATGGGACAATTCTTTGCAAAGAATGAATCCCAATAAAAAGTTAGTTTTTCCTATTTCACCCTCGGGGACTTCACAGAATAATTCTACTCACTGTTAAAGAAAACAATGCCATGTTTCATTACATCTTCCTTTCTTTAAACTAAAGAGCTCCATTTCCTTACACATTTTTAAAGATATAAAACGAATGGGTTTTATATAAAAAACCCTTCTGGTTACCTCTTGCTGAATCCTCACTAATATGTCAAATACTTCCTTGAAGTGTGCCCAAGAACTGGACCCCACACTGCAGAATCATTCTTAGCCCACACTGCAGAATCATTCTTACCAGCATAGAATGCAGTGTTGTAACAGTCCTTGGCTTGGATATGCTGCTTTGATAATGCAACCTCAAATTACACAAGTATTTTCACCCATTACGTTTCTCAGCTAACCTATGTTGAGTTTGTGTTTGACTAACAGTCAAGTCCTCTTTATATTAGCTGCTGTCAAGTTAGGTCTTCCAGGACCTATATTCCTGTGGTTGTGTTATTTAACCTAAATGTAGACTGCTACATTTATTTATTTTTATTTAATTCATCATGGTTTTAGCCCATCATTACAGCCATTATAACTTTTTTGACTTCTTATTTTTATCTACCAATGTATAGCCACATCTACAAGTTTTATGACATCTGAAAAAATGATAAGCAAGTCCTTTCTGGCATTAGCTACATTACTGGAGAAAATGTTGAATAAAGTAAGCTTGAAAAGAACCTTGTGAGTGTCTTTTCTTCTCATTAAAGATTTCCCTCTAATCTTAGTTACTGAACAGTTTATTGCAGTTATTTGTGATAGAACTGCTTCTCCCTTGTAGAGTGTGAGACCACACCTTGGTCTTCTTAGTACACCTAAGGCTTAACATAGTACTTGGCAAATAGAAGCCACTTTAAGAGTTTATAATTGTATAATTAATGAGTGAATGAATTAACATATTAAGCAATATGCTTTGGGTAAGTTTATTCAACTAGCTATCTACCCATCTAACATAGCCAACATTCAACTTACATTTTCCTTTTTTTATTCATAAAAGTACTAAGAGAGAGTTTGTCAGATATACCCTAAATCAGTAGAAGTCTTTCTTTGATCTACTGATTTAATAACCCTGTTTTAGAAGGAAATTCAATCTGCTGATAAGAAGATTTTGGTGAACTCATCCATACTTATTTATAGTTAACACCCATTTCTTATTAAGTATTCACATAGCTTCTGTTCAATTGCTTCCTTCAGAATTTTGCTTCATTATCTCCTTACCTAATTACCATGTGTACATCCCTGTGGAATGTACATCAGTGCAAGTACTTTCTCTTCCATCACCTTCCTCTCTCTTCCCTGCTCCCTATTTTTGCTCCTTTTTCTGCTCAATCTTTTCAAGTTATAGTTTTTCTTAAATGCATTATTGAGAATAGACTCCTCTTTATCTTCAGTTCTCCTGTTTTTATCCCTCTCCTTTCATATTGGATTCTTCCCTTCTTTAGACTGAAGTTGAATAAAAGTAAATTTATAAGTGTGTTAAATAAAATATTGTGTCTCAAGATTGCATTTCTTAAAACAAATCCAAAAGAAATTTTATCTCTACCTAACAAAACTAAAATCCCTGCAACCAATACAAGCACATTTTAAAAATATCTGTTGACAGATATTTTGGATCAGTGGTCCTCAGATGGAAAGCTTTTTCCTTCTAGAGGAATTACTGCAACTTGGGTGATCAACAAAGATCCAAATAGAAACCTTCTGATGTTGTGTGGTGTTTTATAAGGCTAGTTCTATTTCCCCAGAAGACTAAGAATATTCGATTAAGTCACTGTGAATTCTGTCTTACTTACCATCATCATTTAGCTCTTGAGTCACAATTTAGATTTTATCATAAGGGCAGCTTTGGCTTAGATTGGTTCTCTGAGAGTAGAGTTAAATGAAGCTGTTGATGAGCATTTATGTTTAGCTTGAGGAAATAGCCTCTTTTGTGCTGAAAGCATATACACAATCCTCTGCTATTTCTTGTGTTTTGATAACAAGTAATGTTTTTCTAGAATGGAAAATATGTGTCATTCTCTTAAAGATTTATTCTAATCTTAATCTGAAAGTAATTAGTAGCTGCATTTCCTTATATATAGTCATACATTTTACCAATAATTTTTATTGCCAGGTCCAGAGGTACCATTTTGATCCACATGCTAGCTTTTCCAAAAGGTTATCCATGATGATAATATCTTTTATGTTTGGGTTATTTTGAGTGCTGCTTTTTACTTTTTACTTAAGAAATGTATGGGGGGGACCTTGAAGATGGCGGAAGAGTAAGACGCGGAGATCGCCTTCCTCCCCACGGATACACCAGAAATACATCCACACGTGGAACAACTCCTACAGAACTCCTACTGAAGGCTGGCAGAAGACCTCAGACCTCCCAAAAGGCAAGAAACTCCCCACGTAACTGGGTAGGGCAAAAGAAAAAACAGAGACAAAAGAATAAGGACGGCACCTGCACCAGTGGGAGGGAGCTGTGAAGGAGGAAAAGTTTCCACACACTAGGAAGCCCCTCCGCGGGCGGAGACTGCGGGAGGCAGAGGGGGGAGTTTCGGGACCGCGGAGTAGTGCACAGCGACGGGTGCGGAGGGCAAAGCGGGGAGATTCCTGCACAGACGATCGGTGCCGACCAGCACTCACCAACCCGAGAGGCTTGCTGCTCACCCACCGGGGCGGGCGGGGCTGCGAGCTGAGGCTCGGGTTTTGGTTTTGGACGGAGCTCAGGGAGAGGACTGGGGTTGGCGGCTTGAACATAGCCTGAAGGGGTTAGTGCACCACGACTAGCCGGGAGGGAGTTCGGGGAAAAGCCTGCACCGGCCGAAGAGGCAAGAGACTTTTTCTTCCCTCTTTGTCTCCTGGTGCGCGAGGAGAGGGGTTTAAGAGCGCTGCTTAAAGGAACTCCAGAGACGGGCGCGAGCCGCGGCTAAAAGCGCGAACCCCAGAGACGGGCGCGAGCCGCGGCTGAGGGCGCGAGCCCCCGAAACGGGCGCGAGCCGCGGCTGAAAGCGCAAACCCCAGAGACGGGCGGGAGACGCTAAGGCTGCTGCTGCCGCCACCAAGGGGCCTGTGTGCGAGCACAGGTCACTCTCCACACCCCTCTTCCGCGGAGCCTGTGCAGCCCGCCACTGCCTGGTTCCCGGGATCCAGGGACAACTTCCCCGGGACAGCGCACGGCGGGCCTCAGGCTGGTGCAACGACACGCCGGCCTCTGCCGCAACGTCACGCTGCCTCTGCCGCCGCAGGCCGGCCCCGCACACAGTGCCCCTCCTTCCCCCATCCCCCAACCCCCGGCCTGAGTGAGCCGGAGGCCCCGAATCAGCGGCTCCTTTAACCCTGTCCTGTCTGAGCGAAAAAACAGACGCCCTCCAGCGACCTACACGCAGAGGCAGGGCCAAATCCAAAGCTGAGCTCCTGTGAGCTGTGACAACAAAGAAGAGAAAGAGAAATCTCTCCCAGCAGCCACAGAAGCAGCGGATTAAAGCTCCACAATCAACTTGATATACCCTGCATCTGTGGAATACCTGAACAGACAAGGAATGATCCCAAATTGAAGAGGTGGAATTTAGGAGCGAAATCTATGATTTTTTTCCCTTTTCCTCTTTTTGTGAAGGTGTACGTGTATGCTCCTGTGTGACATCTAGTCTGTATACTCTAGCTTCCACCATTTGTCCTAGGGCTGTATCCGTCCATGACTTTTTTTTAAAAATTCTTTTTCTTAATAATTAAGTTTAATTGTAATAACTTTATTATACTTTACCATCGTTCTTCCTTTCTTTCCTTCCTTCCCTCCCTCCTTTAGACAACGAATCACCCCAAATTGAGGAGGTGGTCTCAGGGAGCAGTATTTACGATTTTTCCCCCTTTACCTCTTTTTGTGAAGGTGTATGTGTATGCTTCTGTGTAAGATTTTCTCTGTATAGCTTTGCTTCCAACATTTGTCCTAAGGTTCTATCCGTCCCTTTTTTTTTTTCTAAATATTTTTTAATTCAATAACTATATTATACTTTATTTTATTTTTACTGTATCATCTTTCTTTCTGTCTTTTTTTCCTTCTTTCCCTCCTTCCTTCCTCCCTCCCTCCCTCCCTCCCTCCCTCCCTCCCTCCCTCCCTCCTTTCTTTCCTTCTTTGCTTCTTTCTTCCTTCCTTCCTTTCCTCCTTTCCTTCTTTCTTTCCTCATACTTCTACTAATTCTCTACTTTTTCTCCCTTTTATTCTGAGCCGTGTGGATGAAAGGCTCTTGGTGCTCCAGCCAGGAGTCAGGGCTCTGCCTCTGAGGTAGGAGAGCCAACTTCAGGTCACTGGTCAACAAGAGACCTCCCAGCTCCACATAATATTAAACAGCGGAAATCTCCCAGAGACCTCCATCTTAACACCAGCACCCAGCTTCACTCAACGACCAGCAAGCCACAGTGCTGGACAACCTATGCCAAACAACTAGCAAAACAGGAACACAACCCCACCCATTAGCAGAGAGGCTGCCTAAAATCATAATAAGGCCACAGACACCCCAAAACACACCACCAGACGTGAACCTGCCCACTAGAGAGACAAGATCCAGCTTCATCCAGCACAACACAGGCACTAGTCCCCTCCACCAGGAAGCCTACACAACCCACTGAAACAACCTTAGCCACTGGAGACAGACATCAAAAACAACGGGAACTACGAACCTGCAGCCTGCAAAAAGGAGACCCCAAACACAGTAAGATAAGCAAAATGAGAAGACAGAAAAACACACAGCAGATGAAGGAGCAAGATAAAAACCCACCAGACCTAACAAATGAAGAGGAAATAGGCAATCTACCTGAAAAAGAATTCAGAATAATGATAGTAAGGATGATCCGAAATCTTGGAAGTAGAATGGACAAAATGCAAGAAACAGTTAACAAGGACCTAGAAGAAATAAAGATGAAACAAGCAATGATGAAAAACGCAATAAATGAAATTAAGAGTACTCTAGATGGGATCAATAGCAGAATAACTGAGGCAGAAGAACGGATAAGTGACCTGGAAGATAAAGTAGTGGAAATAACTACTGCAGAGCAGAATAAAGAAAAAAGAATGAAAAGAACTGAGGACAGTCTCAGAGACCTCTGGGACAATATGAAATGCACCAACATTCGAATTATAGGGGTTCCAGAAGAAGAAGAAAGAAAGAAAGGGACTGAGAAAATATTTGAAGAGATTATAGTTGAAAACTTCCCTAATATGGGAAAGGAAATAGTTAATCAAGTCCAGGAAGCACAGAGGGTCCCATACAGGATAAATACAAGGAGAAACACGCCAAGACACATATTAATCAAACTGTCAAAAATTAAATACAAAGAAAGCATATTAAAAGCAGCAAGGGAAAAACAACAAATAACACACAAGGGAATCCCCATAAGGTTAACAGCTGATCTCTCAGCAGAAACCCTACAAGCCAGAAGGGAGTGGCAGGACATACTGAAAGTGAAGAAAGAGAAGAACCTGCAGCCAAGACTACTCTACACAGCAAGGATCTCATTCACATTTGATGGAGAAATTAAAACCTTTACAGACAAGCAAAAGCTGAGAGAGTTCAGCACCACCAAACCAGCTTTACAACAAATGCTAAAGGAACTTCTCTAGACACGAAACACAAGAGAAGGAAATGACCTATAGTAGCGAACCCAAAACAATATAGAAAATGGAAATAGGAACATACATATCAATAATTACCTTAAATGTAAATGGACTAAATGCTCCCACCAAAAGACACAGATTGGCTGAATGGATACAAAAACAAGACCCTTATATATGCTGTCTACAAGAGACCCACTTCAGAACTAGAGACACATACAGACTGAAAGTAAGGGGATGGAAAAAGATATTCCATGCAAATGGAAACCAAAAGAAAGCTGGAGTAGCAATTCTCATATCAGACAAAATAGACTTTAAAATAAGGACTATTAAAAGGGACAAAGAAGGACACTACATAATGATCAAGGGATCGATCCAAGAAGAAGATATAACAATTGTAAATATTTATGCACCCGACATAGGAGCACCTCAATACATAAGGCAAATACTAACAACCATAAAAGGGGAGATCAACAGTAACACATTCATAGTAGGGGACTTTAACACCCCACTTTCACCCATGGACAGATCATCCAAAATGAAAATAAATAAGGAAACACAAGCTTTAAATGATACATTAAACAAGATGGACTTAATTGATATTTATAGGACACTCCATCCAAAAACAACAGAATACACATTTTTCTCAAGTGCTCTTGGAACATTCTCCAGGATAGATCATATCTTGGGTCACAAATCAAGCCTTGGTAAATTTAAGAAAACTGAAATTGTATCAAGTATCTTTTCTGACCACAACGCCATGAGACTAGATATCAATTACAGGAAAAGATCTGTAAAAAATACAAACACATGGAGGCTAAACAATACACTACTTAATAATGAAGTGATCACTGAAGAAATCAAAGAGGAAATTAAAAAATACCTAGAAACAAATGACAATGGAGACACAACGACCCAAAACCTATGGGATGCAGCAAAAGCAGTTCTAAGGGGGAAGTTTATAGCAATACAAGCCCACCTTAAGAAGCAGGAAACATCTCGAATAAACAACCTAACCTTGCACCTCAAGCAATTAGAGAAAGAAGAACAAAAAAACCCCAAAGCTATCAGAAGGAAAGAAATCATAAACATCAGATCAGAAATAAATGAAAAAGAAATGAAGGAAACAATAGCAAAGATCAATAAAACTAAAAGCTGGTTCTTTGAGAAGATAAACAAAATAGATAAACCACTAGCCAGACTCATCAAGAAAAAAAGGGAGAAGACTCAAATCAATAGAATTAGAAACGAAAAAGGAGAAGTAACACCTGACACTGCAGAAATAAAAAAAATCATGAGAGATTACTACAAGCAACTCTATGCCAATAAAATGGACAATCTGGAAGAAATGGACAAATTCTTAGAAATGCACAACCTGCCAAGACTGAATCAGGAAGAAATAGAAAATATGAACAGACCAATCACAAGCACTGAAATTGAAACTGTGATTAAAAACCTTCCAACAAACAAAAGCCCAGGACCAGATGGCTTCACAGGTGAATTCTATCAAACGTTTAGAGAAGAGCTAACACCTATCCTTCTCAAACTCTTCCAAAATATAGCAGAGGGAGGAACACTCCCAAATTCCTTCTACGAAGCCACCATCACCTTGATACCAAAACCAGACAAGCATGTCACAAAGAAAGAAAACTACAGGCCAATATCACTGATGAACATAGATGCAAAAATCCTCAACAAAATACTAGCAAACAGAATCCAACAGCACATTAAAAGGATCATACACCATGATCAAGTGGGGTTTATTCCAGGAATGCAAGGATTCTTCAATATACGCAAATCTATCAATGTGATACACCATATTAACAAATTGAAGGAGAAAAACCATATGATCATCTCAATAGATGCAGAGAAAGCTTTCGACAAAATTCAACACCCATTTATGATAAAAACCCTCCAGAAAGTAGGCATAGAGGGAACTTTCCTAAACATAATAAAAGCCATATATGTCAAGCCCACAGCAAACATCATCCTCAATGGTGAAAAACTGAAAGCATTTCCACTAAGATCAGGAACAAGACAAGGTTGCCCACTCTCACCACTCTTATTCAACATAGTTTTGGAAGTTTTAGCCACAGCAATCAGAGAAGAAAAGGAAATAAAAGGAATCCAAATCGGAAAAGAAGAAGTAAAGCTGTCACTGTTTGCAGATGACATGATACTATACATAGAGAATGCTAAAGATGCTACCAGAAAACTACTAGAGCTAATCAATGAATTTGGTAAAGTAGCAGGATACAAAATTAATGCACAGAAATCTCTGGCATTCCTATATACTAATGATGAAAAATCTGAAAGTGAAATCAAGAAAACACTCCCATTTACCACTGCAACAAAAAGAATAAAATATCTAGGAATAAACCTACCTAAGGATACGAAAGACCTGTATGCAGAAAATTATAAGACACTGATGAAAGAAATTAAAGATGATACAAATAGATGGAGAGATATACCATGTTCTTGGATGGGAAGAATCAACATTGTGAAAATGACTCTACTACCCAAAGCAATCTACAGATTCAATGCAATCCCTATCAAACTACCACTGGCATTTTTCACAGAACTAGAACAAAAAATTTCGCAATTTGTATGGAAACACAAAAGACCCCGAATAGCCAAAGCAATCTTTAGAACGAAAAAAGGAGCTGGAGGAATAAGGCTCCCTGACTTCAGACTATATTACAAAGCAACAGTAATCAAGACAGTATGGTACTGGCACAAAAACAGAAAGATAGATCAGTGGAACAGGATAGAAAGCCCAGAGATAAACCCACGCACATATGGACACCTTATCTTTGATAAAGGAGGCAGGAATGTACAGTGGAGAAAGGACAGCCTCTTCAATAAATGGTGCTGGGAAAACTGGACAGGTACATGTAAAAGTATGAGATTAGATCACTCCCTAACACCATACACAAAAATAAGCTCAAAATGGATTAAAGACCTAAATGTAAGGCCAGAAACTATCAAACTCTTAGAAGAAAACATAGGAAGAACACTCTATGACATAAATCACAGCAAGATCCTTTCTGACCCACCTCCTAGAGTAATGGAAATAAAAACAAAAATAAACAAATGGGACCTAATGAAACTTCAAAGCTTTTGCACAGCAAAGGAAACCATAACCAAGACCAAAAGACAACCCTCAGAATGGGAGAAAATATTTGCAAATGAAGCAACTGACAAAGGATTAATCTCCAAAATTTACAAGCAGCTCATGCAGCTCAATAACAAAAAAACAAACAACCCCATCCAAAAATGGGCAGAAGACCTAAATAGACATTTCTCCAAAGAAGATATACAGAATGCCAACAAACACATGAAAGAATGTTCAACATCATTAATCATTAGAGAAATGCAAATCAAAACTACAATGAGATATCATCTCACACCAGTCAGAATGGCCATCATCAAAAAATCAAGAAACAATAAATGCTGGAGAGGGTGTGGAGAAAAGGGGACACTCTTGCACTGCTGGTGGGAATGTGAATTGGTTCAGCCACTGTGGAGAACAGTATGGAGGTTCCTTAAAAAACTACAAATAGAATTACCATATGACCCAGCAATCCCACTACTTGGCATATACCCTGAGAAAACCAAAATTCAAAGAGAGTCATGTACCAAAATGTTCATTGCAGCTCTATTTACAATAGCCAGGACATGGAAACAACCTAAGCGCCCATCATCGGATGAATGGATAAAGAAGATGTGGCACATATACACAATGGAATATTACTCAGCCTTAAAAAGAAATGAAATTGAGCTATTTGTAATGAGATGGATAGACCTAGAATCTGTCATACAGAGTGAAGTAAGTCAGAAAGAAAAAGACAAATACCGTATGCTAACACATATATATGGAATTTAAGGGAAAAAAATGTCATGAAGAACCTAGGGGTAAGATAGGAATAAAGACGCAGACCTACTGGAGAACGGACTTAAGGATATGGGGAGGGGGAAGGGTGAGTTTTGACAGGGCGAGAGAGAGTCATGGACATATACACACTAACAAACGTAGTAAGGTAGATAGCTGGGGGGAAGCAGCCGCAAGGCACAGGGATATTAGCTCGGTGCTTTGTGACAGCCTGGAAGGGTGGGATGGGGAGAGTGGGAGGGAGGGAGACGCAAGAGGGAAGACATATGGGAACATATGTATATGTATAGCTGATTCACTTTGTTGTAAAGCAGAAACTAACACACCATTGTAAAGCAATTATACCCCAATAAAGATGTTTTAAAAAAAAAAAAAAAGAAATGTATGAATTTACACTTAGAATATTGGTTTACCCCATTTGGTAGTTGTCATATGACAAGATATAATCTCAGAGCTTTCAATCAGTAGAAAAAATACACGAGTCAGAAAGTCCAGAAAGTAATGTAAAGGAAGTCTTAAAATGCAGTCCCATAAGTACTGTCTCAATCAGGAACTAAATTAACATGTGATGTAAGGACTGTGTCAACTTCTAGGGGCACACTGAGGATTTTAGTTAGTACGGACATGACTACACCTCATGTTAAATACTGTACTTCCTCTAGGCTACCACTGAAGTGTTATTCAATTCATTTATTTATCTATTTTTCCTATTAGACTGTGTGCTCCTTGAGTGCAGGGTCTGTGAAAAGTATTTAGAAGCAGAGCAACTAAAAGTCTAGTTTGAAAAATCCCTCTGACAAACTACATAATCTAGAAAAATTAATCTTTTGATATCAGTGTAATAAGTTATAGAAGAGGAATAGCACGGTCCTTTTTGTAGTTTTGTAGTTATCATAAAGATAAAATGAAATACTATAGATAAAAGTAAAGTAATTTGAAATGTAAAGAATTTATGCAAATGGAGGAACCATGAATGAAAAGACTTAATATTTGCCTATAAACAAGATTAAAAAGTAAATGGCGAATTGGGAAAAAATATTGGCAATACACAGGCCAGATGAAACATTGTTAATAAAATGAAATACATAAATTGCATTAAATATATAAATGCAAAACTACTATAAATATGGAAAATATTTAAAGTATCACTTACAATAGCACCAACAAATATGAAATGTCTACATAAAAGTACAATAAATGTATGCTGAAAACTACAAAACACTGATGAAATAGCTAATAGAAAGAAGACCTACATAAATGGAGAGACATACTATGTTCACAGACTAGAAGAATATTTATTACAATGAACTTTCTCCCCAGATTGAGTTATAGATTCAGTACAATTCCAAATAAAATCTCAGCATTCTATTTTTGTAGAAATATACAAGTTGATTCTAAAATTTATATGAAAAAATAAAAACACTGAAATACTCAAAACAATTTTGAAAAAGAAGGTTGAAGAATTCCTACTACTTGATTTTAAGACTTATTGTAAATTGAGAGTAATCAAAGCAATATGGTATAGGGAAAAGTATAAATCCAGAGATAAATGGAGGAATTGAGTCAAGATATAGCTCTATATGTGTATAGTCAACTGATTTGTTTGTTTGCTGTTTGTTTTACAAAGGTGAGGTGCTAGGGCAATTCATTGGAGAGAAGGTAGTCGTTTTAAACAAATGGTTCTGAGACAATGATCCATTTCTTACACCATAAGCATAAAGTGAACTGAAAAGGGATTATAGATCTGAGTATGAAACCTAAAGCCATAAAACTTCTGGAAAAAAACATAGAAGAAAATCCTTGCAACTTTAGGATAGGCAAGTATTTCTTAGATAAGACACAAAAAGTATGTGTCATAAAAGAAACAATTGATAAGTTTGACTTCATGAAAATTAAAGACATGTTCTTTGGAAGGCTGCTGTTGAGAGAATGAAAAAACAAGCCACAAACTGGGAAAAAATTTGCAAAACACATATCTGATAAAGAGCTGGCATCTAGAATATGTAAAGACACTTATAACTTAATAATAAGAAAACAAGCAGGTTCATTTTTTTTTTAAACAAACACTTGTTTTTTTGGGGGGGGGGAGTGGGGCTTTTATTTATTTATTTATTTTGGTATGCAGGCCTCTCACTGTGGTGGCCTCTCCCGTTGCAGTGCACAGGCTCTGGACGCACAGGCTCAGCGGCCATTGCTCACGGGCCCAGCTACTCCGCAGCATGTGGGATCCTTCTGGACCAGGGCACGAACCCGTGTCCCCTGCATCGGCAGGTGGACTCTCAACCACTGCATCACCAGGGAAGCCCCAGGTTCATTTTAAAAATAAACAAAAGATCTAAACACTTTTAAAAAGTAGATGTAGGAATGGCAAATAAACACTGGAAAAATGTTCATCATTATTCTTAGAGAAATTCAAATTAAAACCACAGTGACATATCACCACACACTTATTAGAATGGCTAAAGTGAGAAAAAAAAAAAGAGGAAAGGAAAAAGAAAACAAACTTGACAATATCAAGTACTGTCAAGGACATGGAGCCTCTGGAACTCTTTTTTTTTTTCTTTAATGTCTTTATTGAAGAATAATTGTTTACAATGGTGTGTTAGTTTCTGCTTTATAACAAAGTGAATCAGCTATACATATATCCCCATATCTCCTCCCTCTTGTGTCTCCCTCCCATTCTCCCTATCCCACCCCTTTAGGTGGTCACAAAGCATGGAGCTGATCTCCATGTGCTATGCGGCTGCTTCCTACTAGCTATCTATTTTACATTTGGTAAAATGTATAAGTCCATGACACTCTCTCACTTCGTCCCAGCTTACCCTTCCGCCTCCCTGTGTCTTCAAGTCTATTCTCTATGTGTGCGTCTTTATTGCTGTCCCCCTGCCCCTAGGTTCTTCAGAACCTTTTTTTTTAGATTCCATATATATGTGTTAGCATATTGTATTTATTTTTCTCTTTCTGACTTACTTCACTCTGTATGACAAACTCTAAGTCCATCCACCTCACTACAAATAACTCAATTTTATTTCTCCTTATGGCTGAGTAATATTTCATTGTATATAGGTGCCATATCTTCTTTATCCATTCATCTGTTGATGGACACTTAGGTTGCTTCCATGTCATGGCTATTGTAAAAAGAGCTGCAATGAACATTGTGGTACATGACTCTTTTTGAATTACGGTTTTCTCAGAGTATATGCCCAGTAGTGGGATTGCTGGGTCATATGGTAGTTCTATTTTTAGTTTTTTGAGGAACCTCCATACTGTTCTCCCTAGTGGCTGCATCAATTTACATTCCCACCAACAGTGGAAGAGGGTTTCCTCTTCTCCACACCCTCTCCAGAATTTATTGTTTATAGACTTTTTGATGATGACCATTCTGACCAGTGTGAAGTGATACCACATTGTAGTTTTGATTTGCATTTCTCTAATGATTAGGGATGTTGAGCATCCTTTCAAGTGTTTGTTGGCAATCTGTATATCTTCTTTGGAGTAATGTTTATTTAGGTCTTCTACCCATGAGCTGCTTGTAAAATTTGGAGATTAATCCTTTGTCAGTTGCCTTCATTTGCAAATATTTGCTCCCATTATGAGGGTTGTTTTTTCCTCTTGTTTATGGTTTCCTTTGCTGTGCAAAAGCTTTTAAGTTTCATTAGGTCCCCTTTGTTTATTTCTGTTTTTATTTCCATTTCTATAGGAGGTGATTCAAAAAGGATCTTGCTGTGATTTATGTGAAAGAGTGCTCTGCCTATGTTTTCCTCAAGAGTTTTAGAGTGTTTGGCCCTAAATTTACGTCTTTAATCCATTTTGAGTTTATTTTTGTGTATGGTGTTAAGGAGTGTTCTAATTTCATTCTTTTACATGTAGCTGTCCAGTTTTCCAAGCACCACTTATTGAAGAGGCTGTCTTTTCTCCATTATGTATTTCTACCTCCTTTATCAAAAACAAGGTGACCATAGGTGTGTGGGTTTATCTCTGGGCTTTCTATCCTAGTCCATTGATCTATATTTCTGGTTTTGTTCAGGTACCATTCTATCTTGATTACTGTAGCTTTGTAGTATAGTCTGAAGCCCAGGAGCCTGATTCCTCCGGCTCCGTTTTTCTTTCTCAAGATTGCTTTGGCTATTCGGGGTTTTTTGTGTTTCCATACAAATTGTGAATTTTTTTTGTTCTAGTTCTGTGAAAAATGCCAGTGGTAGTTTGATAGGGACTGCAATGAATCTGTAGATTGCTTTGGGTAGTATAGACATTTTCACAATATTGGTTCTTCCAATCCAAGAACATGGGATATCTCTCTATCTCTTTGTATCACCTTTAATTTCTTTCATCAGTGTCTTATAGTTTTCTGCATACAGGTCTTTTGTCTCCTTAGGTAGGTTTATTCCTGGGTATTTCATTCTTTTGATTGCAATGGTAAGTGGGTGTGTTTCCTTAATTTCTCTTTCAGCTTTTTCATCATTAGTGTAGGAATGCAAGAGATTCCTTTGCATTAATTTTGTGTCCTTCTACTTTAACAAATTCACTGATTAGCTCTAGTAGTTTTCTAGTAGCATCTTTTGGATTCTCTATGTTTGGTATCATGTCATCTGCAAACAGTGACAGTTTTACTTCTTCTTTTCCTATTTGGATTCGTTTTATTTCTTTTTCTTATCTGATTGCTGTGGCTAAAACTTCCAAAACTATGTTGAATAAGAGTGGTGAGAGTGGACAACCTTGTCTTGTTCCTGATCTTTGTGGAAATGGGTTCAGTTTTTCACCATTGAGAACGATGTTGGGTGTGGGTTTGTCATATATGACCTTTATTCAGTTGAGGTAAGTTCCCTCTCTGCCTACTTTCTGGACAGTTTTTATCATAAATGGGTTTGAATTTTGTCAAAAGCTTTTTCAGCATCTATTGAGATGATCATATGGTCTTTCTTCTTCAATTTGTTAATATGGTTTATCACGTTGATTGATTTATGTATATTGAAGAATACTTACATTCCTGGGATAAACTCTGCTTGTTCATGTTGTATGATCCTTTTAATGTGCTGCTGGATCCTGTTTGCTAGTATTTTGTTGAGCATTTTTGCATCTACATTCATCAGTGATATTGGCCTATATTTTTTGTTCTTTGTGACATCTTTGTCTGGTTTTGGTATCAGGGTGATGATGGTCTCATCGAATGAGTTTGGGAATGTTCCTCCATCTGCTATATTTTGGAAGAGTTTGAGAAGGATAGTTGTTAGCTCTTCTCTAAATGTTTGATAGAATTCACCTGTGTAGCCATGTGGTCCTGGGCTTTTGTTTGTTGGAAGATTTTTAATCATAGTCTCAATTTCAGTGCTTGTGATTGGTCTATTTATATTTTCTATTTCTTCCTAGTTCAGTCTTAGAAGGTTGTGCTTTTATAAGAATTTGTCCATTTTTCCAGGTTGTCCATTTTATTCGCATAGAGTTGCTTGCAGTAATCATTCATGATCCTTTGTATTTCTTCAGTGTCAGTTGTTACTTCTTTTTTATTTGTACATTGTTGATTTGAGTCTTTTCCTTCTTTTCCTTGATATGTCTGGCTAATGGTTTATTAATTTTGTTTATCTTCTCAAAGAACCAGCTTTTAGTGTTATTGATCTTTGCTATCATCTCCTTCATTACTTTTTCATTTATTTCTGATCTGATCTGTATGGTTTCTTTCCTTCTGCTAACTTTGTTTTTTTTCTCTAATTGGTTTGGGTGTAAGGGTAGGTTGTTTATTTGAGATCTTTCTTGTTTCTTGAGGTAGGATTGTATTGCTATAAACTTCCCTCTTAGAACTGCTTTTGCTGCATCCCGTAGGTTTTGGGTCATCGTGTTTTCATTGTCATTTTTTTCTAGGTATTTTTTGATATCCTCTATGATTTCTTCCGTGATCTCTTGGTTATTAAGTAGTGTATTGTTTAGCCTCCATGTGTTTGTATTTTTTACACACTTTTTCTGTAATTGGTATCTAGTGTCATAGCATTGTGGTTGGAAAAGATACTTGATACGATTTCACTTTTCTTAAATTTACCAAGCCTTGATTTCTGACCCAAGATATGATCTATCCTGGAGAATATTCCAGGAGCACTTGAGAAGAAAGTGTATTCTGTTGTTTTGGGATGGAATGTCCTATAAATATCAATTAAGTCCACTTTGTTTAATGTATCATTTAAAGCTTGCATTTCCTTATTTATTTTCATTTTGGAGGATCTGTCCATTGGTGAAAGTGGTGTGTTAAATTTCCCTACTATGATTGCGTTACTGTCCATTTCCCCTTTTATGGCTGTTCGCATTTGGCTTATGTATTGTGGTGCTCCTATGTTGGTGCATAAATATTTACAATTGTTATATCTTCTTCTTGGATTGATCCCTTGATCATTATGTAGTGTCCTTCTTTGTCTCTTGTAATAGTCTTTAGTTTAAAGTCTATTTTGTCTGATATGAGAATTGCTACTCCAGATTTCTTTTGATTTCCATTTGCATGAAATACCTTTTTCTATGCCCTCACTTTCAGCCTGTATGTGTCCCTAGGTCTTAAGTGGGTCTCATGTAGACAGCATATACACGGGTCTTGTTTGTGTATCCATTCAGCCAGTCTATGCCTTTTGGTTGGAGGATTTAATACATTTACATTTAAAGTAATTATTGCTATGCATGCTCCTATTACCATTTTTAAAATTGTTTTGGGTTTGTTATTGTAGGTCTTTTCCTTCTCTTGTGTTTCCTATCTAGAGAAGTTCCTTTAGCATTTGTTGTAAAGCTGGCTTGGTGGTGCTGAATTCTCTTAGCTTTTGCTTCTCCATAAAGGTTTTAATTTCTTCATAGAATCTGAATGAGATCCCTGCTGGCTAGAGTAATCTTGGCTGTAGTTTTTTCCCTTTCATCACTTTAAATATGTCCTGCTACTCCTTTCTGGCTTGCAGAATTTCTGCTGAAAGATCAGCTGTTAACCTTATGGGAATTCCCTTGTATGGTATATTTTGTTTTTCCCTTCTTGTAATATATTTTTTTGTATTTAATTTTTGACAGTATGATTAATATGTGTCTGGGCATGTTTCTCCTTGGATTTATCCTGTATGGGACTCTCTGTGCTTCCTGGACTTGATTAACTATTTCCTTTCCCATATTCGGGAAATTTTCAACTATAATCTCTTCAAATATTTTCTCAGTCCCTTTCTTTTACTCTTCTTCTTCTGGGACCCCTATAATTCGAATGTTGGTGCATTTAGTGTTGTCCAGAAGTCTCTAACACTGCCCTCAATTCTTTTCATTCTTTTTTTTTTTTTTTTAATTGTACTCTGCAGTAGTTATTTCCATGATTTTCTTTTCCAGGTCACTTCTCCATTCGTCTGCCTCAGTTATTCTGCTGTTGATTGATTCTGGAGAATTTTTATTTCATTTATTGTGTTGTTCATCATTGTTTGTTTGCTGTTTAGTTCTTCTAGGTCCTTGTTAAACATTTCTTGTATTTTCTGAATTCTATTTCCAAGATTTTGGATCATCTTTACTATCATTTCTATGAATTATTTTTCAGGTAAGCTGCTTTCTTCCTCTTCATTTGTTTGGTCTGGTAGGTGTTTACCTTGCACCTTCATCTGCTGTGTGTTTCTCTGTCTTCTCATTTTGCTTAAATTACTGTGTTTGTGTGTCCTTTTCACAGGCTGCACATTCATAGTTCCCATTGTTTTTGGTGTCTGCCCTCATTGGCTCAGTTTCATTCAGTGGGTTGTGTAGGTTTCCTGGTGGAGGGGACTGGTGCCTGTGTTCTGGTGGATGAGGCTGGATCTTGTCTTTCTGGTGGGCAGGACCCATTCCAGTGATGTGTTTTGGGTTGTCTGTGACCTTATTATGATTTTAGACAGCCTCTGTGCTAATGGGTGGGGTTGTTTTTCTGTCTTGCCAGTTGTTTGGCATAGGGTGTCCAGCACTGCAGCTTGCTGGTAGTTGAGTGGAGCTGGGTCTCAGCATTGAGATCGGGATCTCTGGGAGAGCTTTTGATGTTCGATGTTATGTGGAGCTGGGAGGCCTCTGGTGGACCAATATCCTGATTGTGGCTCTCCCACCTCAGATATACAGGCCTGACACCCGGCCAGAGCGTGAAAACCATGTCAGCCACACAGCTCTGAAGAAATGGGAGAAAAAAAGAAAGAACAAATGAAAAAAAAAAAAAGAAAGAAACTTATTAAAATATAAAAATTATTAAATATATAAAAAATAAAAACTAATAAAAAAAGGAAAAAAGAAAGAAAGAAGAGAGCACCGAAACCAAAAATCAAATCCACCAGTGATAACAAGAGCTAAAAACTATATTAAAAACAAAATGAACAGAGAGGACCCTAGGATAAATGTTAAAAGCAAAGCTATACAGACAAAATCACACAAGGAAGCATACACATACACACTCACAAAAAGAGAAAAAGGAAAAAAAATAAGTATATATAAAAGGAAGAGAGCAACCACATCAATAAACATCTACCAATGATAGTAAACTCTAAATACTAAACTAAGAATAACATAAAACCAGAAACTAGTCAGTCACATACAGCAGACCACAAGTCTACAGTTGCTCTCGAAGTCTACCGCCTCAATTTTGGGATGATTCATTGTCTCTTCAGGTATTCCACAGATGCAGGGTACATCAAGTTCATTGTAGAGATTTAATCCCCTGCTCCTGAGGCTGCTGGGAGAAATTTCCCTTTCTCTTCTTTTTTCTCACAGCTGTTGGGGTTCAGCTTTGGATTGGTTCCACCTCTGCATGTAGGTCACCTGAGGGCATCTGTTCCCCACCCAGACAGGATGGGGTTAAAGGAGTAGCTGATTAGGGGGCTCTGGCTCACTCAGGCCATTGGGAGGGAGGGGTACGGAATGCTGGGAGAGCCTGCGACAGCAGAATCCAGCGTGATGTTGCAACAGCGTGAGGCGTGCCGTGTGTTCTCCTGGGGAAGTTGTCCCTGAACCACAGGACCCTGGCAGTGGCAGGCTGCACAGGCTCCCAGAAGGGGATGTGTGGATAGTGACCTGTGCTTGCACACAGGCTTCTTGGTGGCTGCAGCAGCAGCCTTAGGATTTCATGCCCATCTCTGGTGTCAGCACTGATAGCTGCGGCTCACTTCCTTCTCTGGAGCTGGTTTAGGCGGTGCTCTGTATCCCCTCTCCTTACACACCCTGAAACAATGGTCTCTTGTCTCTTAGGAAGTTCCAGACTTTTTCCCAGACTCCCTCCTTGCTAGCTGTGGTGCACTAGCCCCCTTTAGGCTGTGTTCATGCAGCCAACTTCAGTCCTCTCCCTGGGATCTGACCACTGAAGCCAGAGCCTCAGCTCCCAGCCCCCACCTGTCCCAGCAGGTGAGCAGACAAGCCTCTCAGGCTGGTGAGTGTTGGTCGGCACCAGTCTTCTGTGTGGGAATCTCTCCACTTTGCCCTCTGCACCCCTAATGCTGTGCTCTCCTCCATTGCTCCGAAGCTTCCCCCACACCACCACTTGTCTCCGCCAGTGAAGAGGCTTCCGAGTGTGTGGAAACGTTTCCTCCTTCACAGCCCCCTCCCTGAGGTGCAGGTCCCGTCCCTATTCTTTTGTCTCTGTTCTTTTCTTTTTTCTTTTGCCCTACCCAGGTACATGGGGAGGTTTCTTGCCTTTTGGGAAGTCTGAGGTCTTCTGCCAGTGTTCAGTAGGTGCTCTGTAGTAGTTGTTCCACGTGTAGATGTATTTCTGATGTATCTGTGGGGACTAAGGTGATCTCCACGTCTTACTCCTCTACCATCTTGAAGGTTGCAACTGGAACTCTTATACATTGTTGATAGGAATGCAAAAATGGTACAGTCAATTTGGAATACAGTTGTTTGTCAATTTCTTACAAAATTCAATATACATTTACCATGCTCTGAAATATTTAGTCACAGGAAAAGAAAACATATGTCTACACAAACATTTCTATTGAATAATAATGGAGACTTTATTTTTTAAATTCATAATCACCAAAACCCAGAAATAATCAAAATTTACAGCACCTGGTGAATGGCTAATACACTGTGGATACACTTAAAATGAATACTACTCAGCAATAGAAAGAAAAAAAAAACTGATATATGGATAAATCTGAAATGCATTATGCTAAGTGAAAGAAGCCAGATTAGAAAGACTACATACTGTACGAGTTCATTTATATGAGATTCTGGACAAGGAAAAACTACAGGGACAGAAAACAAATCAGTGATTAGTAAGGAGAGGAGTTGGGGGAAAAGAGAACTAGAGGGATTTTTTTTTTTTTGGCTGCACCATGCAGCATGTGGAATCTTAATTCCCTGACCAAGGATTGAACCTGTGTCCCCTGCATTTGGAGCATGGTGTCTCAATCACTGGACCACCAAGGAAGTCTCAAGAGAGAATTTTTTTCGGGTGATAAAACAACTCTATATTTTGATTGTACTGATGATTACATGAGTGTATTCTTTTGTTAAAATTCATAGAAAAGGGAAAATTTCACTTTTTCTAAATAATATCTTACTTATCTTGACTATAAAGTATAATAAAATGATTTTTAAAAAGCAAATGACAAATTGGGCCAAAATATGTCTAACATGTGGGACAGCCAAAGGGTTATTTAATATATACAAACTTTTATAAGTATATAAGAAAAAGATGAACATACCAATTTATAAATATCTAAAGGATTTACTCTAACAATTTACAGAATAAAAACAAAAGTAGCCTATTAACTTAAAAATGCCTCATTAATTTAAAAGACTTTGGAGGGAGATCAAGATCAGCCAAGATGGTGGAGAAGAAATACCCTGATCTCACATTCTCTCTCAGGCATACCAAAATCACAACTATTTGCAAAAAAAAAAAAAAAAAAAAAAAAATCAATGGAAAAGTCTGGAACCTCCAGAAAAGATCTTCTACAGCTAACGATATAAGGAAGGAACCACAATGAGATGGGTAGGAGGGCAGACGTGATATAGTCAAGTCCCATATACCTGGGTGGATAAACCACAAACAGGAGAATAATTATAATTGCAGAGGTTCTCCCAAAGGAGTGAGAGGTCTGAGCACCAAGTCAGGCTCCATAACCAGGGGTCCTGCACCAGGAAGATGAGCTCCCAGAACATTTGGCTTTGAAGGGGCTTACTTTCAGGAGATCAAGAGGGCTGGGGGAAATAGAAACTTCACTCTTAATGGCTCACACAATATCTTACACACTCTGAGACCAAGGCAGAAACAGTAATTTAATAGAAGCTTGGTTCAGACTTACCTGCTGATTTTGGAGAGTCTCCTGGAGAGGCAGGAGGCAACTGGAGCTCAAGCTGGGGACATAGACACTGGCAGCAACTATTTGGGGAGCTTGTTCTACCACATGGACACTGGTGCTGAAAAGCACCATTTTGGAATCCTCCCTCTAGCTTACTGGACCAGGACCCAGCCCCCCCCGGCTCAACAGCCTATAGGTGCCAGTGCTGAGACTCCTCAGGCCAAATAACTAAATGGGCAAACACACAGTTGCATCCATGAGCAGACAGGCTGCCTTAAGACCCCTGAGCCCACAGCTGCCTCTGGACATGGCCCTGCCCTCCAGAGGGCCCAGGACCCATCCTACACACCAGTGCACAGGCACTAGAACTAGGACCCTCAGGATCCTTCAGCCAGAGATCCTAGGACTCAGCTCAACTCACCAGTGGGCAGACACCAGCCTCAGAATTGCCTGGTCCCCAGCCCTATCCCCCAGGAAGCTTGCTCTAGTCTTGGAACCAGCCTCACCTATCAGAGGGCAGAAACCAGCCACAAGAAAACCTCAGCCCTGTAGACCACAAACCTGGATCACCCAGTAACAAGCCAAATCCTGCCCTGGGACCAGCTGGGCCCTGGCCCCACCTACTAGCAGGCCAATGCTAGCTTTGGGACAACACAGCCCCTGCATCCAATTGTGTCAGGAACCAGCCGCAGTTCCACAGTCAGATGCCACATAACCTGGTCCTGCCAACTAGCAGCCAGCAGCCTTTGCACACGGCAGGGCCTGGCAACCAAATGGACTGAGGGCCAACAAAGCCTACCAAACCACTGACATAGCCTGCCACAACAGAAGGTCTCACACATCCCTCATAGGGGGAACCCCTAGAGCATGTAGCTCAGGTGACTAGAGGGGAGAGTGCTGCTGTAACACATAGGATGTCCCCTACAAAAAGCCACTTCTCCAAGGTTGGGAAACATAACCAAGCCATCAGATACATAAAAATAAAAACAGAAACTTAGGCAAAGTGAGGCAACAGAAGAACGTGTTCCAAATGAAGGAAGATGATAAAACCCCAGAAGAAGAACTAAGTGAAGTGGAGATAGGCAATCTACCCAAGAAAGAGTTCAAGGCGGTGATCATAAAGATGACCAAAGACCTCAGGAGAAGAATGGATGCACAGAGAGAGAAGTTATGTGCTTTTAATGAAGAGTTAGAAAATATAAAGAAGAACTAAAAATGAAGAATAACTGAAATTTTAAAATACACTAGAAGGAATCAACTATAGACTAAATGATGCAGAGGAATGGAACAGCAAGCTGGAAGACAGTGTAGTGGAAATCACTGGTCCTGAACAGAAAAAGAGAAAAAAATAATGAAAAGAAATGAGGACAGTTAGAGACTTCTGGGGCAACCTGAAGCTTGCAAACAGTTATATTATAGGGGTCCCATAAGGAGAAGAGAGATAGAAGTGACAGAGAACATATTTGAAGACAAAGTAGCTGAAAACTGCCTTAACCTCAGAAAGGAAACAGACATCTAGGATCAGGAAGCATGGAGAGTGCCAAACAAGATGAACCTAAAGAGGACCACGCCAAGATACACTGTACTAAAATGGCAAAAATTAAAGATAAAGAGAGATTTTTTTTTTTTAAAGCAAGGGAGGGGCTTCCCTGGTGGTGAAGTGGTTGAGAGTCTGCCTGCCGATGCAGGGGACACAGGTTCGTGCCCCGGTCCGGGAGAATCCCACATACCGAGGAGCAGCTGGGCCCGTGAGCCATGGCCGCTGAACCTGCACGTCTGGAGCCTGTGCTCCTCAATGGGAGAGGCCACAACAGTGAGAGCCCCGCATACCGCAAAAAAAAAAAAAAAAAAAAAAAAGCAAGGGAAAAACTAGTTACATACAAGGAAATTCCCCTAAGATTCACAGCTGACTTTTCAGCAGAAACTTTGCAGACCAGAAGGGAGTGGTACAAAATATTTGAAGTGATAAATGGAAAAAACCTACAACCAAGAATACTCTGCTCAGCAAGGATCTTGTTCAGATTTGATAGACAGATCAAAACTCTACAGACAAGCACAAGCTAAAAGAGTTCAACGCCACCAAATAAGCTTTACAAGAAATGTTAATGAATTTCTCTAAGCAAAAAAAAGGCAACAACGAGAAACATGAAAATTATGACAGGATAAAGCTCATTGGTAAAGGCAAACATAGGGTAGAAGTAGGAAATCATCCATGCACAAAGCTAGTAGAAGGTTAAAAGACAAAAGCAGTAAAATCATCTATATCCATAGTAAGCAGTTAAGAGATACACAAAACAATCAGATGAAAAATCTAATCAAAACAATAATCCTGGGCTTCCCTGGTGGTGCAGTGGTTGAGAGTCTGCCTGCCGATGCAGGGGACACGGGTTCATGCCCCGGTCTGGGAAGATCCCACATGCTACGGAGCGTATAGGCCCATGAGCCATGGCCACTAGACCTGGGCATCTGGAGCCTGTGCTCCGCAACCGGAGAGGCAACATCAGTGAGAGGCCTGCGTACTGCAAAAAAAAAAAAAAACAATAAAAACCAATAATCCTAAGGGGAGGAAAGTACAAATGCAGGATTGTCAAAGTGCATTTGAAATGAATAGATCAGCAACTTAAAATAATCATATATATATATATATATATGTATATGTATTACATATAGCAATATATACATACATATATGTATATATTGCTATATGTAAACCTCATGGTAACAACAAACCAAAAATCAATAATAGATACACACAGACAAAAAGAAAAAGGAATCCAAACGTAACACTAGAGATAGCCATCAAATCACAGAAGAAGGGAACAACAACAACAAAAAAAACCCCACAAAACAACCCCAAAACAATTAAAAGGGCAATAAGAACATACATATTGATAATTACTTTGAATGTAATGTGAATTACATTTAAATGTAAATGGACTAAATGCTCCAATCAAAAGACATAGAGTAGCTGAATGTATAAAAAACAAGACTCATATACATGCTGCTTACAAGAGACTCACTTCAGATCTAAAGGCACACTCAGACTGAAAGTGAGGGGATTGAAAAAGTTATTCCATGTGAATGGAAATCAAAAGGAAGCTGAGGTAACAAAACTTATATCAGGTAAAATAGACTTTAAAATAAAGACTGTCACAAAAGATAAAGGACATTACATAATGATCAATCCAAGAAGATATAACAAGATGTAAGTATATATCTACTCAACATAGGAGCACCTAATATGTAAAGCAAATATTAACAGACATAAAGGGAGAAAACAAAAGTTACACAACAATAATAGGGTACTTTAACACCCCACTTACATCAATGGACATATTATCCAGACAGAAAATGAATAAGGAAACACTGACCTTAAACAACACCTTAGACCAAAAGGAATTAATAGATGTATATAGAATATTCCATCCAAAAGCAGCAGAATCCATACTTTTTCAAGTGCACATGAAATATTCTTCAGGATAGATCACATGCTAGGCCACAAAACCTGTCTCAGTAAATTTAAGATTGAATCATATCAAGCATATTTTCTCACTACAATGCTATGAGACTAGTAATCAACTACAAGAAAAAAATTGCAAAAAATGCAAACAGATGGAGGCTAAACAATATGCTAGTAAACAACCAATGAATCACTGAAGAAATCAAAGGGAAATAAAAAATAACTGGAGACAAATTAAAACAAAGACATAATGATACAAAATCTATGGAGTACAGCAAAAGCCGTTCGAAGGGGGCAGTTTATAATGATACAAGCTTACTTCAGGAAACAAGAAAATCCTCAAATAAACAATCTAACCTTACACCTAAAGAAACTAGAAAAAGAGGAACAAATTAAACCCAAAGATAGTAGAAAGAAAGAAATGATAAAGATCAGAGAAGAAATAAATGAAAAAGAAACTAAAAAAGAAAAAAAATCAATAAAACTAAGAGCTAGCTCTTTGAAAAGACAAATAAAATTGATAAACTTTTAGCCAGAAACATCGAGAAAAAAAGAGAGAGAACCTAAATCAATGAAATCAAAAATGACAAAGGAGAAGTCACTACCACAGAAAATCAAAAGATCATAAGAAACTACTACAAACAACTACATGCCAATAAATTTGACAACCCAGAAGAAAAGGAAAAATTCCTAGAAATGTACAATCTTCCAAGACTGAACCAGGAAGAAATAGAAAATGTGAACAGACCAATTACTAGTAATGAAATTGAATCATTAATAAATAAACTCCCAAAAAACAGAAGTCCAGGACCAGGTGGCTTCCCAGGTGAATTCTATCAAACATTTAGATAAGAGCTAACACCTATCCTTCCAAAATATTCCAAAAAAATTGCAGAGGAAGGAATCCTCCTAAACTCATCTGTGAGGCCAGCATCACCCTGATACCAAAACAAGACAAAGATATCACAAAAAAAGGAAAATTACAGACCAATAGCACTGATGAACATGGATGTAAAAATCCTCAACAAAGTATTAGAAAACTTAATCCAACAATATATTAAAAGGATCATATACCACAATCAAGTGGGAGTTATTCCAGGGATGCAAGAATTTTTCAATATCCTCAAATCAATCAATGTGACACACCACATTAACAAATTGAAGTATTAAAAACCATATGATCATCTCAATAGATGCAGAAAAAGGTTTTCACAAAATTCAACATCCATTGATGATAAAAACTCTCCAGAAAGTGAGCAAAGAGGAAACATACCTCAACATAATAAAGGACATATTTGACAAGCTCACAGCCAACATGGTACCCAATGGCTTCAAGAGCAAGACAAGAATGCCCACTCTTGCCACAGCAATCAGACAATAAAAATAAATAAATAAATAAATAAAAGGAATCCAAATTGGAAAGGAAGAAGTAAAACTGTTGCTGTTTGCAAATGGCATAATGCTATACATAGAAAATCCTCAATATGCCACCAAAAAACTACTAGAACTCATCAGTGAATTTGGTAAAGTTGCAGGATACAAAATTAATATACAGAAATCTGTTGCATTTCTATAAATGAACAACAAGCTATCAGAAAGAGAATTTAAGGAAACAATTCCATTTGCAATCACATAAGAAAGAATAAAAAACTAGGAATAAACTTAACTCAGGAAATAAAACACCTATATCTGAAGTCTATAAGACACTGATGAAGGTAACTGAAGACAACACAACAGATGGAAAGGTATATCATGTTCATGAATTGGAAGAATTAATATTGTTAAAATGACCATACTATCCAAGGCAAAATACAGAGTTAATGCAATCCCTAACAACTTAACAATGACATTTTTTCTCAGAAGAAGAAAAAATAATTTTAAAAACAAGGAAACACAAAATACCCTGAATAGACAAAACAATCTTAAGAAAGAAGAACAGTGCTGAAGAAATCATACTCCCTGACTTCACACTATGCTAGAAAGCTACAGTAATCAAAACAGTACAGTACTGGCACATCATCAGACACATAGAACAATGGAAGAGAATAGAGAGCTCACAGATAAACACACATACTTATGGTCAATTAATCTGTGACAAAGGAGCCAAGAATATACAATGGAGAAAAGACAGCCTCTTCAATAAATAGTGCTGGGAAAACTGGACAGCTATATGTAAAAGAATGAAATTAGAATATTCTCTAACACTGTATACAGCACTAAACTCAGAATGGATTAAAGACCTAAATGTAAGACCTGAACCCTTAAAACTCCTAGAAGAAGACACAAGCAGAACAGTCTTTGACATAAACTGTAGCAATAGTTTTTTAGATCTGTCTCCTAAAGCAAAGGAAATAAAAGCAAAAATAAACAAATGGGACCTAATTAAACTTTAAGGCTTTTGCAAAAAAACAAAGAAAACCATTGACAAAATGAAAAGACAACCTAATGAAGGGGATACAATTCTTGCAGATGATATAATCGATAAGGGGTTAATATCCAAAATATATAAGCAACACATACAACACAACAGCAAAAAAACAAAGAGCCCATTTAAAAAATGGGCTGAACTGAATAGACATTTTTCCAAAGAGGACATGTAGATTGGCCAACAAGCACATTAAAAGATGCTGAACATCAATAATCATCAGATAAATGCAAATTAAAACCACAATGAGATATCATCTCACATCTCTTTGAATAGATATCATCAAAAAGAACATAAGTAACAAATGTTGGTGAGGATGTGGAGAAAAGGGAACTCTGGTACACTGTTAGTGGGAATGTAAATTTGTGCAGCCACTGTGGAAAACATTATAGATTTTCCTCAAAAAACGGTAAATAGAACTACCATACAGCCCAAGAATTCCACTCCTGGGTATATATCCAAAGAAAATGAAAACAGTATTCAAAAAGATACGTGCACCCCAATGTTCATAGAAGCATTATTTACAATTGTCAAGATATGGACACATCAACAGTTGAATGGGTAAAGAAGATGAGGTATACACACACATACACACACACACACATACATACAGTGGAAATTCTACTCAGCCATAAAAAAGAATGAAATTCTGCCATCTGCTATGACATGGATGGACTTGGAAGGTATTATGTTAGGTGAAATAAGTCAGACATAGAAAGACAAATACTGTATGATATCACTTATATGTGGAAAAAATAAAACAAACTAGTGAATATAACAAAAACAAAACAGACTCACAGATAGAGAACAAACTAGTGGTCGCTAGTGGGGAGAAGGGAGAGAGAGGGGCGAGATAGGGTTAGGGGATTAAGAAATACAAACTGCTATGGATAAAATAAGTAAGCCACAAGGATAAATTTTACAACACAGGGAATATAGTCAATGTTTTATAAGTATAAATGGAGTATAACCTTTAAAATTGTGAATCACTATGTTGTACAACTGAAACTTATATAATACTGTACATCAACTATATCTCAATAAAAAAATACAAAGGACTGTGAATTCAAGTGCCATATCATTTTTACCTATCAGATAGACAAAGATTATGGAAGCAAATAATAATTCATAATTGAGGGTGCAGGGAAATGCCACTCTCACACACTGTTGATGAGAGTATAAACTGATGCTTCCTTTTGAAAGGTAATTTAGCAATATATTTTCAAGACCTTAAAGTTTTATAACCATTTTGACAAGCAATTTCACATCAAATTTTTAAAATTTTTAAATAAATTAAATAAAAAATATTAAGAATGTTTACAAGATTTCCTACAAGATTTTTCATTAAATCTAATAATTGGTAGAAATCTAAATGCTCACCAATAGGGCACTGGGTATATAAATTGTTTATTGATACAGTGGACTACAATTCAGTCATTAAAAATTGTTTTAGATGGATAGTTATAGGAAGATCTTTATATTTTTAAATTTAAAAAGTGGATTATAACACAGTAGACTACTACAACTCCATTTTAATAAACTGATTTATGTAAAGATCTAAAAGATATGTATACATATCACCAGTTGTTTGTAAATAGTGAAATGACTATGATTTTTAAGATTGCCTTTTTATGCAAATTAGAACAAAGTACAATTTTTGTGAGGAGTGCAGTGAAGTTGGCACTTACATACACTAACAGGAATGTGAAATAATACACCTGAGGGTGTCAGTTGGCAATATGTTTTAAAATTATTAAATAGTATGTATATTTTGGCCTAGCCATTCTACTTCCTGGAATTTATTCCAGGAATTATTCATAGTTATGTATAATGATTTATATGCAAAAATGTTCATAGGATTTTATTTATAATGTCAGAGAATCGGAAATAGCTTGAAAATTAAACATAAAGAGATTGGTTAAATATGTTATGGCACAGAAATTGGTTACATATATTATGGCCATTAAAAATTGCATTGTAGAAGACTTTTTAATGTCATAAAAATGTTAATGGTATGATGTTAAGTAGAAAAAGCAGATTTCAAAATGATGTGCATGCACAGAATGATTCTGATTTGTAAAAATAAATTGTATTAATGAAAGTAAAAAAATTCCTTCTTATGATTTATCTGGGTATTATGCTAGCTCTTCAGTGAACTTGCAATACTTTTGTTATAATATATTTAAGTTAAACAATATGAAGACTCATAAAAATGTAGCATACTTATGTTAACATCATCTAAAAAGACCACTTTGGTAGAGTTGAAGTCATGAGGCTGAAAACTTTTAATAATAATAATTGCTACTATTCATTTAATAGTTACGATATTCTAGACCCTGCAAAGTTATTTGTATGTCCTTATAGTAACCCTATCAAGTAGGAATCATTGTATTCTATTGATAACTTCAAGGATGTGGGGAGTGAGGCTCAGAAAGACTAAATAACTTGTTCATGCTCACCCAAACAATACAGGGTGGAGATAGGATTTAAACCCTGATTTATCTTTGAGACTCATGCTCTTGACTTTATACTGCCTCCATTCTCAGTTAAGTAGTTACAAATTAATTTAAAATCAGTTATTTTATTGTCAATTATTTAATTTGGTGGATTATCTAGGCTTCTTTCTTGGTTCTTCTCTGCTACTTTTTACAAATCTTTACTCTCTCTGATGTGGAAAGTTTGTTCTATGCTTGATGCTCCTGTGAGAGATTTGATGCAGATACATGTTGAAATTGTGTTTGTATTCAGGTTTTGTATTATACATTTATATTTGAATCCAGGTTACTCTTGTCTCCTTTTATCATCAGTTACTGAGAGCACTTTTGCATCAAAAGCCTGAAAACAGTCTTTCTCTAAGATCCCGATGTAATAGATTTTGATTTTTTAACATAAGCTTGAATTATTTTTCCCTTCTGATTGCAATAGGGAAGAACAAATCTGACTCCATATTGGATCTGTTCCTTTTACTTTAACCTTTGTATTCTTAATGCTTTTGCTACAAGTTAAGAATGTTGCCTATAGCTTGAAATATGCATGATAGCCTATTCTCAGGGCTCTGACCTTTAAAGGTATAATACTTTTCCACTATAGAGATAAAAATTTGCAGTACAGGGACTTCCCTGGTGGTGCAGTGGTTAGGAATCTACCTGCCAATGCATGGGACATGGGTTCAAGCCCTGGTCCAGGAGGATCCCACATGCTGCGGAACAACTAAGCCTGAGAGCCACAGCTACTGAAGCCTGAGTGCCTAGAGCTTGTGCTCTGCAACAAGAGAAGCCACTGCAGTGAGAAGCCCATGTACCACAATGAAGAGTAGTTCCAGCTCGCCGCAACTAGAGAAAGCCTGCACACAGCAACGAAGACCCAACACAGCCATAAATAAATAAATAAATAAATTTATATATTTAAAAAGTTGCAGTACAGAGGATAACTTTTGTCTTTCCGGAGGTTTATAAGAACATCATGACCTGACCTACATGGACAGCTGCAAGAACAAAGGATTCTGACACCAAGAAGTTTGCAACAACCAACCACACCTCCTCCCCTTTTAGTATAAAAGAAGCCTGAATTCTAACTCAAGAAAGATGGTTCTTTGGGACACTAGTCCACCATTTTTTCGGCCTCTGGCTTTCTGAATAAAGTCACTATTCCTTGCCCCAACAACTTGTCTCTAGATTTATTGGCCTGTCATTAGGTCAACAGTATGAACTTGAACTTGGTAATATGATTATAAATCTAATATGTGTTTATTTGTTGAAAAATTTCCAGCTCTCATATCAGTTTGATTAGCTGAAATTGGGTGGTAGTGGTGAGTGGGGGTGTTATACTGTGCATTTGTAGGTCTTGGCTCCAGTCTCTTGCAAGTGTTAACTAGCACAGGGCAATGAAACTTCGGGCAATCTTGTAGCCTGGGCATCTGGGAGTCTATAAAGTGATGCTAAAGCAAGTAACCATATCCCAGTTACTCTCTACCTCTTGCTTTATTTTTCTTTGTAGCACTGGTCATTACCAGTAATTATATTTCCATGTGTTTATTAGTTTATTCCCTGTCATCTCTCTGTCTCCGTGGAAGCAGGGACTTAATATTACTCATTACTGTATCCTTAGTAGGATTCAGTAGAATCCTACTAGGATTCACCTAGAAGAGTGCCTGGAATATAGTAGGCATTTAGTAAACATTTGTTAAATTAACAAATGAATAAATGAAAGAACTATGACTGTGAAAGGCGCAGAGAAGAGATAAGAAAGATTGTGAGGGGAGAAAAATAAGGTAGGAAGGTTATGGAGAATAGGTTAAAATGAAAGTTTTCCCCAAAATGACTGCTCTGCCATAAACTAGACCCCTGCAATATTTTCTCTTTTTAAATGCAACACAGGCTCCATTAGCAAAAATGTAGTTGTGAAGGTTAAATGCACACAATTGGCATTGATTTTATATAATTATCATATCCTCAAAATTGGAAAAAAGTCTTCAAAGTTCTTAGTTGACCTCAGCAATTATATCACCAGACTCCTGTTCAGACAAACAATTCCATAGCATGCCTGTGCTTGTTGGTTGGAATTCTCTTCTTCCTTCCCTCTTTGGGAAGTTCTAAAAATGTAGCAATCAAACTTCAAGGGGGAGAGCCAGAGAAGGAGGGTTTGGCAAGAGAAACTTGAAAGATATTTGCAATCTGTATGCCAGTAACTAGCCGGTATTTTACTTACTTGTATTGGTGTCAGTAAACCCGTTTATGTTCATATTATCTGCATTTATCCACAAATTGAAAGCATTATTTTAGTTTCTTTCTTTCTTTCTGTGTATCAGTTTGATCCACCTTCCTATGCGGCAGTTTACAAAGGGGAAGTGTGAACTAACATTTCTGAATTCATACTTATGCCAGACATTGCACTGAAAACTTCATATGGATCATCCCATATAATCTTCACAATAACTCTGGGAGGGAGATGTTATTAAACCCATTTAAGAGATAAGAAAATTGAGGCTCATAAAAGTTACCTATCTTGCCTAAACTCACACAGATAATGACTGGCAGAGGCAAGATTCAAACCAGTTCTGCCAGAATAACACAATTCTTATTGGTTTGTGGCTATTTATGGATTCTGTGTGGCACATCAGCTTTACTTTATTAATTTTTTTTTCTGGGAAAATAGTAAAGTTTAACAGAGTATTATTGTAGGTGTATCACTTTCTACTCTTTTTGCTAATAGTTTTTCTCCTTTTTTTCATATACATGTATAGTTTAGTCCTTTTCCTCCAAAGAATTCAGTGATCTTTGCAGGCTTTTAAAATGCCAGAAAAATTCAGACAGAATATGATCAAGTTTATGAGACATTGTATAAATCTAAAATGACATTTCTCACCAAGCTGATTCTTTCCCCAGGTCTGTGGGCCTGTGGAGTAGCAGCAGTACTGTGTAATGTTAGGGGAGAGTAAGGAGGTAAGTAAAGAGAAAGATAGGGATGGCTATCTCAGGTAAACCTGAGGATGGGATAGGGGGAAGCTCTGAAGGGCATCATCTTCTCCCTACTCTTCCCCTATGCTCAAGGGCATTGCATTCATCTGATATCCCTGAGCAAACCCTAGAAGTATCTTGTCTGGGCTCAAGGAGTGGCAACTTTCCCTGAATCCCACTTACAGACACAGGGACTTCCAGATTGTGCTTATCTACTTTAATGCTTTCCTGTCTCCTCTTTTCTGTGTGGTCCCCACAACTCCACATTTTTAGGTGCAGTATGGCAGATTTATTAAAATATTTCTAACCTCCTCAGACCAGCTCATCCTTCTGTACTGTCTGTAATCCATGCTAGAAACCTTCAAGTTGTCTTTGACTCTCCTGATGCTCAAATATTCAATTAGTTACTAACTTCTGTCATTTGAACTTCTTAAGCTTGTATTGAGTCTGCCTCATCCATCCATCCATCTTTGTGTATGTCTATTGTGTTCTAGACGCTGTACAAGATGCTGGGGATTCAGAGATGATTGAGACGTGAACCTTGTTTTCACTTTCAAGGAGCTCACATTATAGCTCAAAACACAAGCCAATTTCCATTACCCAAAAAATTAAGTCCCTATGCTTCAATGTGGTGGCATTCAGGGTTCTCCACTATCATGACTCCAGGGCCTCTCCAGCCTCCAGTTCCACATCTTTCTCCACTCCTGAGGTATTCCCATCTGACTATTCTGTGACCCTCCACATCTCTATCTTTTGTTCATGCCCAGACTGTGCTTCCCCGAGGCTTTACCTAGTGAAAATCCTATTCATCCTCTAAACCTCAGCTCAAAGGCCCACTCCTCTTTGAAGTTCTTTCCACCATCTACTCAGAGTTAATCAAATTTCTCCTTGTGCTCTCACAGTGCTTATGCCTCAAGAATAGGATTGATTTCATTAGCTTCAGATAAATCATTATTTACCATTTTTGCTCTCCCCTTAGATTATAGACACCTCTAAGGCAATAACTTGATTTATGCACTCTTTTATTCTCTCTGTCACTTATGAGGCTCAGTAAATCTCCTGTTGGCTATAAGACTGTTCAATAAAGAAAAAAATATTATAATGACATTCATATTGAATTATCTGATATAATTCAACTTAAAATTCTAGAGTCTTTTCTCCTACTCTTCTCTTGGCCCCTATCTCCCCCATTTTTGGTGTATAAATTTTTTCCCCATAAAATGAATCTATTGAGAGAAATATTTGTCTGACTGCCACTGTTGCTTTGAAGGAGAGGTACCTCACATCATGTGAAAGGCAGACTCAGCCTGGATTCAAATCCTGACCTGTCATGTGACCTTTAGACCATCAAGTTATCTTTTCTGTACCTCAGCTATAAAAAGGGTGGTCAATAAGGCTCACCTCATAGGATGGTTACAAGAATTAACTGAAGTATGTGTGGAGCACATAGAATAGTGTGTAGAATATATTAAGTGCCCAATAAAGGTTAGTCCTAATACCATTTCCAAAAAAATACTGTGATGACGTTTAGATTTTATCAGAACACAAGGCAGAATAATAACATTTAGTAAGTTCCTTTGAGTGTATCAAAACATTTCTTGGATTGTATCATTCAATTAGTGAATCATTTTTGAATTCATTTTCTCAATATGTTATACTTTTATTACTCAAGAATCATGACTTAAAAGTAATAATCAAGAATATTACTCAAGAGTCATGACTGAAAAGTAATAATCAAGAATATTACTCGGGCTTCCCTGGTGGCGCAGTTGGTGGGAGTCCGCCTGTCGATGCAGGGGACACGGGTTCGTGCCCCGGTCCGGGAAGATCCCACATGCCTCAGAGCGGCTGGGTCCGTGAGCCATGGCCGCTGAGCCTGTGCGTCCAGAGCCTGTGCTTCGCAACGGGAGAGGCCACAACAGTGAGAGGCCTGCATACCGCAAAAAAAAAAAAAAAAAAAAAAAAGAATATTACTCAAGAATCATGACTTAAAGTCTGAAGCATTTGGCATTAACTTCAGGCTTATTAAAAGAAAACTTACCTACTTTCTACTTACCCCCCTGTTGCTCCTCTTCCTCACTTGGCTTTCTCATTACATCTATATGCCTTAGTCATTTATCCTAGTGAGAAATTCTTCCTTTGCTGAAATCTATGTGCATTACCTTTTTAACAACCTGTTCAAAACTCTGTTGCTCCAAGAAGTCTTCTCTGACTCATACCACCTGACTGTGAAGGCCAAACGGGTAGAAGCCCTTTGGAGCTTATACAAGTTGTCACATTATTTAGAATTTGTTCATCATAATATTCATAAATATTTTAATTCAATCTCATGTATTTTCTCCCTACAGTTAGATATCCAGTTCTCCAAAGCCTGGGTCATATTTTCCCCCTGGATTTTTCACACTGTTCTTTGCAGTGAGGAACACTTGATGAGATTCCAGTTAAGAGCTGAAGATCCTGAAAAACAAAAATTGATTTTTCATTTTGTTTTGAATCTATACTCCTTTAATTATTGCCTTTGTTTTTCATTATTTCAGGGTTGGTCCACAAGACTTTGGGTGGTGGGGCATAAAATTTCCTCTCTTCTTATGACTCTCAAGGAGAGTCAGAGTCGGCCAGAAGCATGAAAAAGACTCAACACAGTCAAGAGCCTACTGGGAGAATGTGGCAGGATGGGCGGTCTGTTGCTCTCTCTGCAGTATCTGTAATGTCAGATTAATGAAACAACCTAGAGGCTGGCATTGGCCCCTTACCTTCCCAGGAGACAGATCTGGTCCTAAAACAGAAATGCCTATAAGGAAGGTCTGAGATTGGAATAATTCTCATCACAGAAAATCCCTCTTCCAGGCCTGGTCCTAGATTAACCGTTCTATACCAAAGTCAAAGAGCTGAAGAGGACTCCTCTTGGCTGGGGTTTCATATTGCTCTTGCAACTCAGTTTCATCTCATCTTTGCTCTGTCACTCTGTGGGTACCAACAGCATTGGCCAGCAGCCTTGGCCAAGGAAGTGCAAAGGACTATTATTTGCTCTGACTATTCTGCACAAAGATTCCAAGTAAGGATGGAGCAAAGGCCTTGGCAATTGTTTTTGCCTTTCACAGACGAATGGCTGCAGTCCACCTAGTCCCTTAGTTGCACCTGCTTTTATTCCAAGCACCATGAACACAGATGTTCAGAATATAAAATCAAGATTCCAAATTTCTGAACTCATTCCCCAGCTCTTGTCTCAAGTGACAAAACACTTGACTTCTGGGGTTTGGAGACAAAGCAAGGATTTGTGACTACTGCTGATCACTTCTGGAGCTGCCCTGAGGCTGGCCATTATCAACTTGAAACCACAATTTTCACTAAGTGTCCAAGCCTCAGATCACCTTTTACTTTCTTGGGGTTACTAAAGGGTCAAGGTGATGTTAGGAATGTAAAAAAGATGCTACAAGTGCCTGTGAGATCAGGGTTTGTGGCAAGCAAGGGCCATCATTAATTCTCCATGATGACTTCTCCACAGGACTTGCTCAAACACAAGGAAGGGACCCACCAGTAATTAGATGTGCACTCTATACATATTGCACCTGTTAAGAGGAATTGGTCATGGTCCTGTAGCACAAACTTTGTGCACCAAAGATCTCAGGTTTGCATTTTGTTCATGCTTAGCAAATCCCTTCTTGCTGTTGGTGTCAGGACAGAGGGGGCTGACAGCATTCAGATGAGCTGTCCCAGACCGAATCCAAAGCAGGAGCTCGTAGGTCTCCTCTGTTGCTTCATACCACACTCCAAACACGCTGGCTGGCTTACACACCTATCCTACCTGGGGTCTCTCTATGTTCCCTCTTCACCTCTATTCTGTCACTGTCACAAGGACCAGATGCTGGCCTGAACACTCTTAGCCAGGAAACAGCCAGGGGCTGCCACAAAGGATCCTGAGCAAGTGATTAGACACAGCATCTAGATTAGTGTAATGATGGGGAAAATGCTGGCCACTCACACACACACACACACACAAACACACACACACACACACACACACACACAAGACAGAAATCCAGATGGTAAATTTGGGGTTCTTTCCATATGAATAAAAGGATTGACTTTTTCATTTCTGTTGGAATTTTGACAGGGATTACACTGAATCTGTAGATTACTTTAGGTAGTATTGACATTTTAATAATATTAAATTTTGTACCATGAACAGAGGATGTATTTTCATTTATTTAGATCTTCTTTAATTTTGTTCAGCAATATTTCCTGGTTTTCAGTGTATAACTCTTAGCTCCTTGGTTAATTTATTCCCAGGCCTTTTATTCTTTTGGATGTAATTGTAAATGCAATTGCTTTCTTTCTTTTTTTTTTTTTTTTTGCTGTACGCAGGCCTCTCACTGTTGTGGCCTCTCCCGTTGCAGAGCACGGGCTCCGGACGCGCAGGCTCAGTGGCCATGGCTCACGGGCCCAGCCGCTCCGCGGCATGTGGGATCTTCCCAGAACGGGGCACGAACCCGTGTCCCCTGCATCGGCAGGCGGACTCTCAACCACTGTGCCACCAGGGAAGCCCCCTGAGTTACTTTAAAGCAAAAGATAAACAAGAAGAAAGAGGCCACTGCGTTTTTGCATGCTGCAATGACAGAATGAAGACATCATTCTGGGAAAGAAATGACTACAAATATTCTTCTGAATAAGCAGGAATGGAAGATGGGGAAATCTTCTGAAAACATTTTATACTCGGATTTTTCACAGTTTTCCCAACCTTGGAGGTTTTAAGAGAATTGTTTTATATGGTTTTAGTCTCTGCTTACAACATATGGCAACCTACTCCTGAACACAAAGAGGTATTTCAGGATGTCTGGTGAGTAACCAGTGGTTTGCCTTCTTAACTCTTGAAAATATCACTGAAAACCACTTTTTTTTTTGTCAGGGGTTAGTAATAGCCTATTCCTAAGCACTGTCTTCTCTGTATTTTTTTTTTTTTTTTTTTGCGTTATGCGGGCCTCTCACTGTTGCAGCCTCTCCCGTTGCGGAGCACAGGCTCCGGACGCGCAGGCTCAGCGGCCATGGCTCAGGGGTCCAGCCGCTCCGCGGCATATGGGATCTTCCCGGACCGGGGCACGAACCCGTGTCCCCTGCATCGGCAGGTGGACTCTCAACCACTGTGCCACCAGGGAAGACCCCCACCTGCACCTTCTCGAAACCTCCTCTGTTCTGATTTCCAAGACATCATGTGTTCAGCCTCTGCCTAGCTCTTTGATAGTCCTCTGTTTCTTCCACAGCTTCTCTTATTCCTCTTGACTCGTTGCTCTGGGCATTTCCTCTGGCTCTGTTTCCACCTACTGTCTTTTCCTCTATACAGTCTCCTCAAGAGAGCAGATCCACTCAAGCCCCTGCCTTTCCCTCTGTGCTATGTGGATGCTCCCAGATCTGTATTGTTATACTGTCCATGCTTTCACAGGAACATTTCCTTCAGTTCGCTTTCCCTCAGCTTGATGTAACAAGTCTCAGTAGAACTCATTGTCCTAACCCCAAATCAAGACCCCTGCCCAGTTGCTCCCTCTCAGTTAGGGAACCATTCTCCTGTGGCCCATTCTTTCCCTTCATTCTTCATAACTAAACAGGCACCCAGTTCTGAAGAATTTCCCTCTGAAATGTCTCATATTTCTTCCTGCCTCTTTTGTGTGCACTGCCATCACACAAGTCACACCCAGATTATTACACCAATTTTCTGGCTGGTCACATAGGACTCATCCAGTCGATCAATGTGTATAGACTCCTCCTTTCTGGTATATTTGCATCATGGCACCCACTTGATAAACTGTTTTTACTGACTTCTATGTCCTTTAGTAGAAAATCTAAACCCCTCTGTGTGTTTAATGTGAAGATACAGGGACTGAATGTGTTACTGATGCCCTGTGGGTCGGGGACCCTTCAATTGGGTCCTTTGCCCACAGTCACAATGTCAATTGAATGAGACTGGGTTTGGTATAGCAGTGTAGACATTTGTTCATTGATCAAAGAATGGAGAAGGGAGAGCTCCTGCTCTAAAGACACCTTCTCCCCAAAGGGAGGGGAGTAAGGGAATTTTAAGGGATAGGAGGCAGACATGTCATCAGCGCTCTAGATTTTCAGGGGCAGCTGGGGCAGCTGGGACAACTGGGGCATGTGCAGTCTTTCTAAGGGAAATGTGGAGCCACTAACATATGTTAGGAAGTGAAGGATACACATATATGTATGTATATATATATATATATATATATATATATATATATATTTGTGTTTAAATAAAACACTCCAAATTCAGAGAAAGAATGGGTTATAAGGAGACAACAGTGGAAGTAGAGAACCTGGTTAGTCAGGAATCTATTGCATAATTCTGGAGAGAAGGGCTGACTTGGGCAAGTGTGATGGTGATGAATATAGAGAGTGCTTCATGGATTGAAGTGTTACACCAAAAGATCCAGTTTTAAGGCACTTAAAGTTTAGAAAGAGATACTGGCATAAAAAAATGGGAATACAGTGAGAAATGGCAGAAAGAGACACAGATGAATTTCACTAAGGGGATAAAAGAAGAAGTCATCAACTATAGTTCAGGTAGATCATAGAAGGCCTCACAGAGACCATTCTAAATATTTAAATTTGCCTGACATTGACATGTAAGGGTTGTGGTGGGGTGACAAAAAATGGCTGGACAAGAATTAGTGTGCATTTCATGAAGGGCCTTGTTTGGACTTTATCCTATGAAGTTGGGAGTCATTAAAAGTTTAGCGACAGTGGAGGGTCCTGATAACAGTTGAATTTGGAGCCATCATTTCAGCAGCAGTGAAGAGAATGGGTTAGAGGCAGGGTTGACTGGAACCAGGGAAATCAGCTGAGGAGACTCCTGTGGTTGTCCAGGCCAGAGCTGATGAGGTCAGGAATTAAGGCAGTGGCAGTGGAGAGGGCGAGGAAAGAACAGAATAAGGAAATATGGAGATGATAAAATTGACAGGTTTTCTGAATGATTACATGAGGGGTATTAAGCAGAGGGGGAAATCCAAGCCCCACTCTAAGTTTCTGGTAAGGGTAACTGGGCAGGTGATGGGGCCAATAACCAGAACAGGGGCACACTTAGGGTAAACGACAACAAATTTCATTTGGGACTGGTGAGGCAGATGAGCCTCTGGAACGCTACATGGAGATGTCTAGTAAATAGCTGAATAAAACAATCTGGACTGGACTGGAGACACACGCACACTTGAGTTATGACACAGAAGCTGAGTGAAGGAGCTCCCTGATGCGGGGAGTTCCGCTTCTTTCTTCTAGTAGATCCCCTAGTGTATCCTTTTAGTGCTCTGTACAAAGTATATTTTATAGCTTTGTTCAAAGACATTTTAAAGTCTCCTGTTAAGTTATCATCATGAGAGTAGGCAGGTTCTATGCAGATTTGGAAGCACTTTAGGACAGTATCAAGTTCATAATAGAAGAGGTAATGTGGCTGCCAAACCAGCAATGTAAGTCTTAGGGCATTTAAAGTGCAGATGCAAGATTGTATCCCATGAATTCCTCACCTAGTTTTACAGAATATTGGATGACACACCCTTGGGGATGTATGAACAGTTTGTCATTAAAATTGTCCATACTCACTTGACAGGCACTCTGCTGCCTTGTCTGCTTATTTACTTATTATATGCTGCTTATCTGCTTATTATATGCAGTATATGTCTGTCACCATTATTTTATTTTATTAACATCTTTATTGGAGTATAATTGCTTTACAATGTTCTGTTAGTTTCTGCTGTATAACAAAGTGAATCAGCTATATGTATACATATATCCCTATATCTCCCTCTAGGTGGTCACAAAGCACTGAGCTGATCTCCCTGTGCTATGCGGCTGCTTCCCACTAGCTATCTGTTTTACCTTTGGTAGTGTATATATATCCATGTCACGCTCTCACTTCATCCCAGCTTACCTTTCCCCCTCCCTGTGTCCACAAGTCCATTCTCTACATCTGTGTCTTTATTCCTGTCCTGCCTCTAGGTTCTTCAGAACCATTTTTTTTTAAGATTCCATATATATGTGTTAGCATATGGTATTTGTTTTTCTCTTTCTGACTTACTTCACTCTGTATGACAGACTCCAGGTCCATCCACCTCATTACTAAGAGCTCAATTTCGATTCTTTTTATGGTTGAGTAATATTCCATTGTATATATGTGCCACATCTTCTTTATCCATTCATCTTTCGATGGACACTTATGTCACCATTAGTTTAAAAGTCTCAGACAAACACCTTAGGCAAAATCAGAACACATACATAAAAGAAAAAAATTGGTCCGTCACTCTCTTCTGACTGTGCTTGGTAGATTTTGGATACCAGGGTGTGAGTCATGAGATTAAAGGAAAGACTGAACATTCAGATATGGAATCTCAGGACTGGCTTTTCAAACATAAGCATGTGTGGGCCACATTCTGCAAGATTTTCCTAGAGCTGAGAGGACCTGGGTATATAGTAAGAACTCAGTATGATGGTGATAATGATATAATATTTAATTTAATTCTCATAGCAACCTTATTAGGTAACATTTATTACTATGTCCACTTACAGGTGAGGAAACAAAGTATAGAGAACTATGAAACATGCCCAAGGTCACATAGTCAAGAAGAGGTGGGGAAAGAATTAGACACTGGATTTGTTTGCTTCTAGAACTAAAATAATTCACTTGACAAATAATTATTGAGCACCTACTAAGTGCTAGACACTGAGATAAAATGTTGAGCAAAACAGATGTGTTCTAGCTTTCAGGGAATTTACTGTCTAATCTGGCAGAAGGAATCTAATTATATAAAAGTGTATAATTGTAGTAAACGTTATGAAGAAAACGTGCAGGGAGATGTTAGAGCACTTCAATTTTTAATTTTTTTATTGTTAAAATTGTTCCTTTTTGATTTTTTGTTTTTTAATTTTTATTGAAATATATTTGCTCTACAATGTTGTATTTTTTTTTTTTTTTTTTTTGTGGTATGCGGGCCTCTCACCGCTGTGGCTTCTCCCGTTGCGGAGCACAAGCTCCGGACGCGCAGGCTCAGCGGCCATGGCTCACGGGCCCAGGCCCTCCGCGACATGTGGGATCTTCCCGGACCGGGGCACAAACCCGTGTCCCCTGCCTCGGCAGGCGGACTCCCAACCATCTGCGCCACCAGGGAAGCCCTACAATGTTGTATTTGTTTCAGGTGTACAGCAGAGCAATTCAGTTATGCATATACATATATCTATTATTTTTTAGATTCTTTTCCATTATAGATTGTTACAAGATATTGAGTATAGTTCCCTGTGCTACACAGTAAGTCCTTGTTGGTTACCTATTTTATATATAGTGGTGTATATATTTTAATCCCAAACTGCTAATTTTAGAGCACTTTTAATGCATGTAAAGAATTACCATAGCACTGGCACTATGGTGCTATTTGAAATATTTAACAACCAGTATAGCTCTGGGGTTGATCAAGCAGAGTATACAGAGCTCCATCATCAGAGTGGAGCCAGCTGGTGGTGTTGTTCTAGTGTGTACAGGCTGAATATCTGTGATGTCTGGCACATGCAAACTATGATTGTGGTGCACTGACTAATCAAATCCAGCCTTTATCTCATTTCCCTAGTGCAAAGCCATGTACTCAACAAATACCAACTGAACTACTATTTATTCATTTGCCTAAATGAATAAATTGTTTTAATTCCTGGAGCTCTCTCCAACTCCACTGTAAAGATGAGGAAATTTTTCTTTGTTTTTATTTATATTCTAAGCAGGCTATCCTAGAGTATAGGAAGGATTTGCCTTCTTGCATCAATCATTGTAGTGAACCTGGCCAGTTCTTAAGGTGAGAGATAATCATCCAGTAGTATCTGTGTAAAATGCTTAGACCTATGCTTGGCACATACTGTACTAAGTACCATGTAAGTATAGCTAGTATCATTGCTGTTGCTATTATTTTTATTGTTGCTATTGTTATTATGCCACTATGTACATTCTACTCTTGTAGGTACTGTGATAATTTATGAGCATTGTACTCAGCACTATGAACTTCATCTATCATCTCTATTCAATAAAACATTTAGGTAACCATCTGGAAAAAAAAACACTGTGAATCCCTACCTCCACTTAAAATAAATTCCGGATGGTGTAAAGATTTGAATGTGAAAAACAAAATCAAAAAAGTAATAGAACATACAGAGGATAATTTTTAATATGATTCTGGAATAGGGAAGATCTTTCTAAGTTGAAATAAATCTCAGAAGCCATAACAGAAAGCATTGATATTTAATCCAATTACATAAACTGAAGAATAACTTCATAAAGACAAAATACGATTAAAAAAACATAAAGACAAAATACGATTAGAACCTGGGGGAAAATTTGCAACTCTTATCATAAACAAATGGTTAATTTCTTTAATACATAATTTCCTTAACACATTAATACCAAATTAATCACTATGAAAAAAAACCTATAACCCAGTAGCAAACTAGATAAGGATATTTTAAAAAATTATACAAGTGACTCTTTAACATGAACAGAAGCTCATGCAAAATAATGGAAATAAAAATTAAGTGGCAGTGACCATTTTTCACTCATGATATTGGCAAAGAGAAAAAATGAAAATACTGAATTGAGTTAGGGGTTGAGGGTGAGGGGAAATAAATATTCTCAAACATTTTTGGTAAAAGGGTAAATTGCTACAACTCCAATGAAAAACAATTTGGCGAGAAAAACAAGTACCATATGCTAACACATATATATGGAATCTAAAAAAAAAAATGGTCATGAAGAACCTGGGGCAAGACAGGAATAAAGACACAGACCTACTAGAAAATGGACTTGAGGATACGGGGAGGGTGAAGGGTAAGCTGGGACAAAGTGAGAGAGTGGCATGGACATATATACACTACCAAATGTAAAATAGATAGCTAGTGGGAAGCAGCCGCATAGCACAGGGAGATCATCTCTGTGCTTTGTGCCCACCTAGAGGGGTGGTATAGGGAGGGTGGGAGGGAGGGAGATGCAAGAGGGAAGAGATATGGGGACATATGTATATGTATAACTGATTCACTTTGTTATAAATCAGAAACTAACACACCATTGTAAAGAATTATACTCCAATAAATATGTTGAAAAAAATAAGAAAAAAGAAAGAAAAACAATTTGGCATTCTCTATCAAAAACAAAATGCAAAACCTTTGATTTTAGAAGTCCTATTATTAATTTTTCCTAAAGACAATTATTTTTTTACAAATGCAAAATGAGGAATGCATAAGTGTATCTATTGCAGCATTGTTTGTAACTGCAAAAAATAGAAAACCACATAAGTATCCATCAATAGGGGTCAGGTTAAATAAATTGTAGTAGTTGCATACTATTGGATACTGTATAACCTTTAATAGGAGTAAAATTGGTCTTTATGTACTAATATAATCTACAACTGCAACATAGATTTTAAAGTGAAAAATGCAAGAGGCAAAACATGTGTACCAAGCTACCATTTTGTAAAAATATATTTTCATATGTACTTACATAAGAAGAATATCTCTGGATAAGAAACAATAACAGGGTTTACCTCTGGAGAAGGACACTGGGTGACTGGGATACAGGGATGGGAGAAAGATCTGAGTTTCAATATATTCTCTTTGTACTTTATATTTTTCCTTGTGAGTACATTCCTAATTCAAAATTAATTTTAAAATTTGAATTTTCATCAATAGCTGCCCAATCTGGGTTTTTAAAGTGATAGAGTCTTAGACTTTACAGGTTGTCCCATCCAATCTTTTTTACCAAGGCAGGAAACTTTTCTACTATAAGAGCAGCACATAATAGTCTTTTACTTTCTTGAACATTGTATTAGTGAGAGCCTACTCCTTGTTGAAACTGCTTGTTCTACTTTTGTATAGGTCTAATTCATTTCTTCCTTGATCAGTTTAACTAATATCTATGAAATACTTAATAAGTATTTGGCATTGAGTGACTGTTGTAATTCCTTCATTACATAGACCCCCAAATGTGTCTCTTCCTTTGACATCTATTTATTTTACTTTTGGTTTCCAGAGGATTACATGAGTAGCCTTTACTAAGTGGAGAGCCCTTATTCTGTGCTAAATATATTCTGCTCCCTATTCTGTTCCTCATAAGAAATATGGAATGGTTTTCAGACCCTTGCTTAACCCTGGAATATCTTATCTATTTTTTTGTATGCTTTCTACACTGTGGTGTTCTGAACAATGTCAATTCCAGAGTGGCCAGACTAGCAGAGAGCAGATATATTTTGATCTGCATCTTATAATTTTATTCCCACAGCTTGACAGTATGTTAATTTTTGTTGGCAATGTTGTGAAAAGGGTCAAATTGATTTTATAGTAAAGAAGAGTCAGTAAAAATGAAAAGACAATCCAAAGAAAAAAATTTGCAGATCATATATCTGATAAGGGACTTGTATAAAAGTTATGTAAAGAACACTTGCAACTCAATAATAAATAGACAAATAATTAAAAGATGGGCAAAGGGTTTGAATAGATATGTCTCCTGAGAGGATATACAGTAGGTCAATAAGAACATGAAAATATGCTCAACATCATTAGTCATAGGTGAAATGCAAATCAAAACTACAAAATACTGTATCACACCCACTAGGAGACCTGTGATAAAAGATACAGACAAACAAGTGTTATAGAGGAGGTGAAGAAATTGGAACCCTCTGTATAAAGGTAGCATGTACAATCATACTATCATGATTGTAAAATGGTGCAGTCACTTTGGACACAATCTGTTCCTAGGAAACTCAAACATAGCCAGCCATTCTGCTCCTAGGTATTTGTCCAAGGGAAGTGAAAACATATCTCCACACAAAAATTTCTACATGAATATTCATAGCAGCATTATTCAGAATGACCAAAAAATGGAAACAACCCAAATGATCATCAGCTGATGAATAAATTAACAAATACAGTGTACTCATACTCACTGAATATTATTTGGCCAATAATAATTCTACGGTATGGATGAAACTTGAAAACATTATGCTAAAAAGCCAGTCACAAAAGATCACATACTGTATGATTCCCTTTATATGAAATGTCCAAAACAAGCAAATTTATAGTGACAAAAAGTAGATTAGTGATTGCCAAGAAATGGAGGGAATGGGGATGGGGAATGACTGCTAATGGGTATGGGATTTCTTTTTGGGGTGATGAAAAGTTCTAAAATTTTATTATGATGGTGGTTACATAACTATTAATATACTAAAAACTACTGAACTTTTCACTTTAAAAGGGTTAATTTTTATGAATTAAAAGGGTTAATTATTATAAATCAATAAAGCTTTTTTTGTAAAAGTAGAACCTGTAGGCCAGGAATTCTCGTGGATTTTGTGCTGTGAAATTCCATTCGCAACCTAGTGTTGTATCCTTTCTTGGAATGTTTTTAAATGCAAAAATTAAATACACAGGACAGCAAAATGAAGGCAATTAACTGAAATACAGTTCTATTCTCAGGCTCACCTTTTGAAATATTGTCAAATCATGTCTCCGTTGTTATTGTTGATTTTGAACTTTAATGCAGAGGTTTATATTTATTTTTGTTAAATTCCATCTTGATTGCTTTTCATCTGTGCAGCTTGTCAAGATATTTTTGATATCTGCTATTGTCATTCCACAATATGGCAGAATGAGATTCCAATGAAATGCCAAATCTCATGTCCTTTGAGCTTTGTTGGAGGTATAATAAACATTCCTCCTTTTGCTGCATTTGAATTATTGATGGGAATGTTGAATAGCACATAGCTAGGTTCAGACCTTATAGCCCTCAACTACTTGATGTTACTACATGAACCTAAGCATATTTTTAATGAATTTACTTACAAACAAACAAACAAAATCTTACTCTCATTTAGCCCACATACCATAGTTTTTATTTATAAAATGTTATTCATTCATTTATTGATTAAGTGTACATTAATTAAATGCCTGCTATGGGCCAGGATCTTTGCTAGATGCTGAGAGTATGGTGGTGAATATGACATACTCTTTACCCTCCATTTAACTTACAGCCTGGCAGGAGAGACAGATGATATGTTCAGTGTGACAGGGAGCAATAGGAGGAGCAAAGAAGACTGTTGAGGCAGGTCAGGGGTCAGATCATGAAATGCCTAACATAGCTAAATAAATATGGCATATTTGCATATCATGTAAAACTTTAGTGCTCTAAACTATTTTTCTAATATTACAATTTAGTAACCCTGTTAAAAAAATGAAGTGTCATGGATATGGCATGACTTTTCTCTGTGAACCTGTTTCTGTTTCCCAGTCAATTCTCCTTTCCAAGTGCTCACAAGGCATCTCTTTTTAGTAATTTTGTAAATAATTTTGCAGGAGCTTGGCACATGGATTGAAGACCAGAATAAACTGTGAGCAACAAGAAAGAAGAATGAAGTCAACTCACAAAGAGAAGTCAGGAGGAAAGTAGAAGTGGATGAGGCAGTGTTCAAAACCGAGTTCAAATTTTTCATAACTGCAAGCCCATTTGGGGCTCTGTGAAACTGTGTCACTGTATTAAATTCTTCTTTTTCTGCTTAAAATGGTTTGAGATTTTTAAGACTTGTTTTTGGAAGACCTCTGGCTAACACAGATATACTGCTTTCTCTGCTTTTCTGAGAACGTATGTACCTTCTTAAAATACAGCATGACTTCCCCCTCTCCACTATTAGCTCTGTTTCTTTTGAACCAGACATGTTCTTGTTTTCCATTGCTATCTATTTTGTTGTCTTTTTCTTTTATATTCACTCCACTTATAATACACTCCTTTAAAAATCCTAACCATCCTTCAAGACATCAAATAGCTAAATAAGCCACAAAATCATTGCAAAGACTGCCCAATAAAATGTAATATTTGTTGTCTTTGAGTTCCCTTGATTTTTTTTGTACTTCTCTTTTAACTCCCCCTTTAGAAGTAAATATTTTGAAGAAAATTATTCATTTTTTTAAACTTCCCCCACCTCTATCAGTCCAAGCCTAGTTCCTTGTATATAGTACTTGCTCAATATATTTTTTGTTGAGCTGATAAATTAAACTGATGCTACTACACACTATTATTATGCAACTGGCAAAAAATAGGCCCCCCAAATTAAGTGATTTGCTCTAAGATAAACAGCTACTGAGGAATAGTTATAGGACTAGAAATTATGCCTGATATTTAGTAGACATACAATAAGGATTATTGATAAATTCATTTTTTCATACCACAACTATTTTTTTGAGTCCTTTCCATGTGTCAGGCTCTGTTCTAGGTGCTGGATATTCAGCAGTGAATGAAATAGGAGTGAATGAAACTGACAATAGGGAGCTCACATTCAAGTTGAAGATGAAGGATAGGGAAGAAGAGATAGGATGTGTGTGTGCGTGTGTGTGTGTGTGTGTGTGTGTGAACAAGATCATCAGTGAAAAATCTTACTTAGGTGCTAACATTTGAGTAAGACCTGAAAAAGTTAAAGAAGCAAGTCATGCCAATATCTTGAGGAAGAGTGTTGTGAGCAGAGGGAAAAGCAAGAGCAAAGTCCCTGAAACAGAGGTATGCCTGCTGTATTCTAGGAACTGAAGACCTGAGTGGCAGAGAGTTAAAATTATGGTGGGGAAAACTATAGGAGATGAGATCAAAGCGATACCCATGGGCCAGATCAAGTAAGATCTTTCAGCCCATTAAATACTTTGGCTTTTATTTTACTCTAGTGAGATGGAAAGCCATTGAGGAGTTTGAACAGAAGTGTTTTGTGTTATTAACTTTTAAGGATCTCCCTGGTATGCTGTAATGAGGGAATCAGTTGAAGAGGAGGCAAGAGATAAATCTGGTAAACGAGTTAGAAGGCTATTGCAGTAATCTAGGCAAGAGAGATGACGAAGGTATGGTCCAAGGTAGTAGGAATGGCAGTGATGAGAAGCGGTCTGATTCTGGACATGTATTTGAAGATAGAGCTGAATGAATGATCTGCTTATATTAATTGCCCAAATTCCTAACCCTAAGATAGCAAATAAGCAAATTAGAAAGTTCAATGGAATTGATTCTAAATAACCCTTGTAAATTATACTTATATTTTTTAAAATACATATTTAACACCAAAGAATTTTATTAACAGATTAGAAAACCACCTTTTTGAGCATGCTGATTCTTAAGTCTCTGAACGTTCAAAAGGAGAAGCATTAATTATTCACTCTCTCACTTCCTTCAGGCCTTTACCCAAATGTTAACTTCTCAGTGAAGACTTCTCCGCACATCCCTCACCTGAGCTATAACCATCTCATCCAAACTTCCACGCTGTTTTCTCCATAACAATTACCATCTAACATTACTTTTCCACTTATCTATTTTTTAATTATCTGACTTCTCTCACTAAAATGTAAGCTCCATGAGGATAAGGTTTTTTGTCTCTTTACTACTACATCTCCAGTACATACAAGACTGTCTGGCTCATTGTAGGTATTTAATAAATATTTCAGAAATGAATGAGTGAATGTCAATGTAGGCAGTTGATTTTATGAGATATTCAGGGGTAGCTGAATAACTGCCTAGAGATTGTAACCTCTTTACAAGTATCTACTGCCGATCACCTTGAATCTACTCCGATATGTGCCTCTTCCTTCCCTGTAGTCTCAAAAAGAGCTTCCCATCTTACTTTCCTGACTATTTAGTTTCATAATTTTACAGTGACTGTGGTTTTGATTCCTGGAAAAATAAAAACCTCTGGGAATCTAACCTATAGTTTTCTAAGTGTACAAACAGACACCGTGGTCAACTCTTGCTTTCTTTCTACAGCTGGGCCATATTAGAGTTAAACAAACAAAAAAGTATGCTCTTTGTTTGGAATCTGAGTAATTGGTCTGAATACTTTCCACCACAACCAGTGAAAGAGAAGACCCTGTTGAATTAAAATGTGAAAATGATTTTTAAATCATGCAAGCCTAAAAGGCAATATGATTTTTTGTATCTTTACTTGTGCTTGTTTCTTTCACCTGTTTCAGAAGTGAAATTGCTTTTTCCAAAATGAATGCTTCTGCCTGTGTGCTAGACTTCATTTCCTCCTGACCACTCGGTGATCCTCTTGGTCTCTTACCTGGATGCCGCATTGCTTTTTAATTGAGATCCTTGCCTCCAGTCTCTGTTCCTCCTTCAACCAGTACTCACACTGTAGCCAAAGAGATATTTCTGACTCATGACTAAGATTATGTCACCCTGTCCTTCTGTTTACTTGTATGGATATTATCTATCTGTTGATCTCCTTGACCAGACTATGAACTCTTGGAAGGCTAGTATCACTTTATATCAGTGACTAGTATTGCACCTGCCACATAATAACGCTTTTCAAAAATCTTCTCTTGTTTCCCATTTTCTATGAAGCAAACTCACCTAAATGTTATTCAAAGTCCTTTACAATTTCACCCCACCTACCTTAAAAAAATCTCCATCTCTTACTTTATGCCCTCCGTACTGCCCAGCATATGAACAGGGTATTCTGGGAAATGACAGACATTTTGACAAATATATTTTCAAAATGGCCACATCATAATGTCAATCATTATATTTTTTAAATCACCTCTTGTCCCCATTTTTGGCCCTAATGTCTCTAATTGAATGTCCTCTAGCCTCGAACTTCACTTCATCCTGAGGCATGATGAAGCACATTTAAACATTGTCTGATAATTTAAAATGTGGAAAAATATTTGCCCTTAAGGCCAATTCAAAAACCCTCTAGGTCAAATTGGTCTCATAAAATGACTCTGTCCATCCTGCTGGATACTTGCTTCTTCTTTAGCTCACTGTGAATGTTCACATTTGTACCTTGAGTTTTGTTGTTCCATTTGCCTTGCATTCCACTCCCTACTCTACTATTCCCTTTCTGGTTAGACCTGTCCAAACCCTACTCATTTTTCCAACATAATCAAAGCACTACCTCCCCTATACATACTTCACTGCTCCCTCCTGGTAGCATCTTTTCCACTCCTGGCTTCCACAAAGAAGAGTTTTCCCTTACCATTCCTGGCCTCTTTCTCCTCCCTGACTTTCCCCCATAGAGTAAGTACCTGCTCCGTGGGTGACAGCTTTTGGTCCAAATGTCTGAAGTGGATAGAGTTAATCTATCAATGATCCTGAGGTTGCACATTTGGTCTCTTTTCTCGTTCCCTCTCCACTTTGACCAGTGGGAGGTAAGACCTGAAGTAAGTGTGTCTACTTTGCAGATTTAAACTTTTCCTCTGTTGGGCTGTTCCAAGGTCCAGACTAGAGGGTAAAGGAATAGCAAACTCAATTTGGCTTTCACACTAACCTTTGTCCTTCAGTCTACTTTCTGTTGCTAATAAAGTTGACATATTGCTTGTCTTGTTTTGTTTTTTTTTTTACCTTATCTCTGAATTTGTTCTGAATGCTGGTGGAGAAGAATGTACTATCTATTAGGCTCCCTTCATTCTAGTCTTTTCTACATTATTCATTAATCTTTTAGAGCTGAGACCATGTCAAATTCATCTTGTATCTAATGTGTCTGGCTCAGGTATGAACACATGATAGGTGCTCAGTATATATTTCTTTGATTGAATTAAGCAAATGTGCAAATGGGAACCTTAAAACTGTGGTGAAGCGGAGACATGATGGGTTGTCCTGCTGAATGTAATGAGCATCAGCATTTATTTGTACAATTTCTTGTGTGCTTTTGACATTAATTAGCATAAAAGAGCCAGAGAGTTACCCTGAAGCAATCTATGTGTAATGTAGTAACTGACAGGTGCTGACAACTGATCTGTGGAGTTCTCTGCTCTAGAGAAGTATGGATCTGACACAATCCTGAAGGCCCAGGCTTTAACAACTTGTGAGAGTACAAGAGATCACATTAACATTAATATTTGAATTTCACCAGTACCTGGACCCTACCTGTCACTAGGAATCCAGCCTCCTCACCTTATTTAGCATGTTATCCAAGTGGTTGGATATCATAAGTACACAAGGATAAATCCACTTTGTATTCTTTGACCCAGTCATTTCAAAGTTACCTTAACCACTTTCTTGGCTGCTTCTGCCTTGCATGAAAACACATGCCAGAGCAGTGCTGGGTCCTGTCCTGCATTTTGTCACCAAGGAAACAGTATAGAGAGAAGAACTTAGGCCAGAGGACTGTCTGCGCCTTGAAGAATGGTTTCACCTAGTGAAGAGGAGGCGGAATTAGAGGAAGATGACCAGTGACAGAGATCAAACTGGTAAAAGTTTCCACAGCTGGTTTGGCAGAAGAGCTCAAACATGTTAAAACTGTTTTTTTTAGCTATTTATTTATTTAAACATCTTTATTGGAGTATAATTGCTTTACAATGGTGTGTTAGCTTCTGTTTTATAACAAAGTGAATCAGTTATACATATACATGTGTTCCCATATCTCTTCCCTCTTGTGTCTCCCTCCCACCCTCCCTATCCCACCCCTTTAGGTGGTCACAAAGCATTGAGCTGATCTCCCTGTGCTCCATGGCTGCTTCCCACTAGCTATCTATTGTACATTTGGTAGAGTATATATGTCTATGCCACGGGGAGGGAGAAGGGTAAGCTAGGATGAAGTGAGAGAGTGGCATAGCGATTTATTTTTAAGGATATCATCAGAGACTCTCATAAATATGTAGCATATGGACGTTTATTCTGATATTATTTTTATGAGTCACTTCCTGGGTGCAGTTTTGGCCATCTGGTAGAACAAAGTTCAGGTTGCAGTGATGAGTGGGTGAGGAGGAAATAGAGGCAGTGAAATCGAGGAGAGAAATATGACCAGACCTTGAGGAGAATAGCAAAAGTCTCCCGTCAGAAAGAGAAAGGAAGTCAATATGACTGAGCAGAGGAGAAGGGAGGGTGGATAGAGATGAGGCTGGAGCATAATTAGGCAAGGCTTCATAAGCAGGGATAGGGGACTGCGTTTTAGTTTGAATGAGATGGAAAATAATTGGAAGATTTTAGCTAGGGAGTGAGATGATCCTGTTCAAAAACATTTACTTAAGCTATTGTTTGAAGGATAAATTTTAGGGGAAAAAGTGGAATTAGTGGGAATTCCCTGGTGGTCCAGTGGTTAGGACTCTGTGTTATCACTGCGGGGGTCTGAGTTCTATCCCTGATTGGGGAAGATCCCGCAAGCTGCACTGTGCAGAAAAGAAGAAAAATGAAATTAGTGGGAACCAGTTAGCAGGTTATAACAAAGGACTAAACAGCCAGCAGTCAGTGTGGATTTTACTACAACCATATTTTTTCCCAATTACATTAATAACCCTGAAATAAACATAAGATGTAGATTTCCCCCATATTTTAGGTTTTTCTCCTTGGAGAGAATTCCTGAATTAGAATGACTGAACCAGAAATATGATTTTCTTTTTTTCTTGAAGGTGGTTTGTAGCAGCACTGTTACCAACAGCCAAAAGATGGGCACAACCCAAATGTCCATCAGTGAATGAATGGATAAACAAACTGTGATATATACATATACCCAATGGGGTATTATGCGACCATACAAAGGAATGAAGTATTGATACATGCTACAAGGTGATGAACCTCCAAAACCTTATGCTAATTGAAGAAGCCAGACACAAAAATATAGCATATTGCATGATTTTATTTACAAGAAATATCCAGACTAGGTAAATCCATAGACAGAAAGCAGACTGATGGTTGCCAAGGGCTGGTGGAAAGGAGGCATGGAGAGTGACAGCTTAAAGGATCCAGAGCCTTCTTTTGGGAAGATGAAATGTTTTGGAACTCAGTATATGTGGCAGTTGCCCAACATTGTGAAGGCACTAAATGTCACAGAATTATACACTTTAAAGTGGTAAACTTTGTTTTATGGGACTTTTATCTCAATAAAAATTTAAAAAATATTCATCTGTATATTTCTTTACTTTGAGAAACCTCATTTGTAGTGTTTTCAATAGTGCTTTCTGAAAGGGTGATAGCAAGTTACCCTGGTGCCAGCAAGACGCAAGAGCCCGAGTTTCACCCTATATGCCTGTCTGTGTGTTTGCAAAAAGCATTTCAGTTAAAAATTCCCATTTATTTGATTGTTTCTGAGTCACATTTTCTCTTATAAAATTGTCTCTTTTTGTCTTGTACTTATTTATCTACTGAGGTCTTATGCTTCTGTTATCATTCTGTACGTGTCTTGTGAAATAAACATATTATTCCCTTTTCTCTTTTGTTTCTTATGCATATTTTTACACAGTTTGTCTGCCTTTTTAAAAAGTATACTTTTTAGGGGTTTCCCTGGTGGCGCAGTGGTTGAGAGTCCACCTGCCAATGCAGGGGACACGGGTTTGTGCCCTGGTCCGGGAGGATCCCACATGCTGCGGAGCAGCTGGGCCCGTGGGCCATGGCAGCTGAGCCTGCGCGTCCGGAGCCTGTGCTCCACGATGGGAGAGGCCACAGTGGTGAGAGGCCCGTGTACCGCAAAAAAGAAAAAAAAATAAATAAAGTATACTTTAAAAAAAAATTTATGCCATCAAGCCTATTTGTCTTTTTCCACTGCGATTTCTTCTTTTACCTCTGGCTGAGAGACTCATCTTTTTTAAAAGATCTGACTAAATATTCAATTCTATTTTTATCTAGGTTTTCTATGGTTTGATCCATAAAGAGTTTATTTTTAATAGTTAAATATTTTTATAACATTTTCTATGGGCAAATAAGAAGTTGTAATTTCTTACAAGAATGATGTAATTCTGAGCATGGTTTCTCAAAATTGAGCAATCTGCAGACCACTTTTATTTATTTATTTTTTATTTGGGTATAGTTAATTTACAAAGTTGTGTTAGTTTCTGCTGTACAGCAAAGTGAATCAGTTATACACACATACATATATATATATATCCACTATTTTTTAGATTATATTTCCATACAGGTCATTACAGAGTATTGAGTAGAATTCCCTGTGCTGTATGGTAGGTTCTTATTAGTTATCTATTTTATGTATAGTAGTGTGTATGTGTCAAACCCAATCTCCCAATTTATCCTCCCCCCCTTTCCCCTTGGTAACCATAATTTTGTTTTCTACATCTGTGACTCTATTTCTGTTTTGTAAATAGGTTCATTTGTACCATTTTTTAGATTCCACATTTAAGCAATATCATATATTTGTGCAGACCATTTTTAAAAGAAAAAAATCATCTTGACTCTAATGATGACAAATTATTTTTATTATGTTATTTCCTACTATGGATTAAATTAAGTCAGCCCAAAATTTGTATGTTGAAGTCCTAACCCTAGCACTTCTGAATGTGACCTTATTTGAACATAGGGTTGTTGTAGATGTAATTAGTTAAGACAAGGTCATACTGGAGTAGGATGAGTCCCTAATCCAATACCATGTTCCTATAGAAAGGGGAAATTTGGATGCAGACATGCATGCAGGGACACCATGTGAAGACTGGAGTTATGCTGTCACAAGCCAAGGAACTAAGAGAAGGGCTTGGAACAGATTCTTTCCTAGTGACTTCAGGGGAAACATGGCCCTGCCAGCACCTTGATTTTGGACCACTAATCTCCAGAATTGTGAGATATTAAATTTCTCTTGTTTAAGCCACCCAGTTCGTGGTACTTTGTTATGGCTACTCTAGCAAACTAATATATTTATATATGCACACTCCATAAACCTACAGTTCTTTTATAGCTACCAAAGCAAAACAAGTTTACAAAGCACATATATTTAAAATTATAAACCCAAAAAGTTTTAAATGAGCTACACTAAGTTAATGTGACAATCGGTATAATTTTGCTACAACTATATCATGGCTCCCAATATGAATATATTCCTGACTGCATATTCCTGAATGCAATTCTCCCAGCTTTTTTCTACTCCAGAACTTTCGTTTATACAATGCTCATGAAGTCATTTAATTTTAACTTGACCTATTCAGTTCTCCCCTGTTCTCGACAGTTTACAAACATAACTGCAAATATGGGCCCGGAAATCAGGCCATAGTTCTTGGTTCCATGGTGGTCATCCAAATAACCCAGGATATGCTTATGCCGATCATTTTTTAGAAGACCATTAAGATTAAAATGCAAAATAAAAAATTCTCATGGGAACCTTGCAGATGTCTAAGAACACATGGCACAAACTACCAAGCATGCAGAGACTTCAGTTTGAGAAAAGTTTAATCCTGATAGACCCTCCCATCTGGTGAGGTTTTCACTGGTAATGGCTTGCCCTACTCTTTCCTTTTCAGTTAATGAACTAGGTCATTGAGACAGAGACACTTCACCAGTGACCTCACTCTGGTTTGCTTCATGTCCTATTCCCTTCTCAGAGAATCCTGAAGATGCTGTGATTGCTCTTTCAAAGTAGCTTACTTGCTGCCACTGGTCGCTAAAAATGTGAGCTGTGAATATGCTTTAATACAGTGTTCTCATGACCTAGTGCCAAGGTCTTTTTTTTTTTTTTTAATTTGCTGAATTTCAGTTCAGCAAAAAATATGAGTTGAAAACAAATCAATCAAAGACCAACAGGAAAGGGTGGATTTGCATAAGCATTTACTGGAAAAAAATAATCCTAACAATGTAAATCTAGACTGCTGTGGTCTTATTTCCCAAAATGCCCAGAGTAGGAACCGGAAAGCCAGCAAACCACTTCTCACGCTCTATAATTTGGAAGAGGAGAGAACTAGATTTCACAGTGTTTGGACACCTTTGCTCAACTATATTGTAAGCACATTTCTCTCCAAATGTCTGGGAAAACTAGCATTCCTCTAAAATGCAAGATTTTGCCCAAACCTGGGCCCAAAACAAGGCTTGAAGAATTTATTCAAGGTTTCTTTTAGAAATAAGTATCACAATCATTGAAACATTCTAAATTAATTTTACCAATGTTTGCTAGCGGGGTTAGCCCACATAGCACATGCTGATTCACTTCCTTGTGCAGTGCCGCATCCTGGGACCAGGTGAGAGCGGGGATGCCTGCAAGCTGGGAGCACTCAGGTAGCTCTCTTCCCAAGATGGCTTTGAAGTCAAGATGATTCAGGCAACTAAACAGTCTTCATAATGGGGATCCTGGAAAGAGTATGTGGCACAGGGAGAGAAAGCTAAATTTGAATCCTTGAAGACCTTAGACAGATTACTATACTTTTTTACCTCTTGTTTTCACATGTGTACCTTGAAGAAATTGACATACCTTATAGTGTATTGTAAAAATTAATTGAAGTAAAATATGTAAAGTACTCTGCCTCAGACACACACACACACACACACACACACACAGGCACACACACACATTATATAATACATACACATACACACAAATTGTGTGTTGAATTGTTTGAAATTGTCAGTACTGACTACTTTTTGACCTACAAAAATGAGAATTTCATATGGTTTGACGTAATATGCATATAAAGAGTTATGCACAGTGGCTAAAATGTAAGAAGTACTACCTCTTTGGGGTAAAGAAACCATATATCTATACTTAAAGACATGATGGAAGATACCTGACCCAACACAACACCCAACAGTGGGAGAAGAGAAAACAAAAAGGCAGTGTGATAGATGTGTACGTCCCCAGCATACGTTTACGAAAGAGCACAACAAAAGAACCAAACTAGGCAGTAGATCCATTTTGGCATTTAGACGCTATGTTAACATCAATTCTTCAAAGGAAGCAATTTGTGAAGCTTAAAAATAGAATATGCCCAACTTTCCAAGGCAAATTAAAAATGCACCTTGATATTGCCTTGATGTTTATTTTTTATTTCCTTAACTAACCCTGAGGTGTTGTCTCATGTTGATGTCAGGATGTGAGTCATAATATTTTGCTCATTCACCTTTATTTGCTAGCACAATGGAATGGGCCAGCCTCTGAGACAGCCCCAATTACAATAGTTTTTCGACTTTTCAGACTTGCAATGAGCAACGTCCTATCAATTTGCCGCCCCCATGTTCAGTCACCGGAAATGTCTTGTCACCCCCCAGGTTCTGTCTCCTGATTAATGGTTCAGATCTTGACTTTTCAACTAGGTGAACTTCCTGCCCAGTGGTTGGATGGATTCCTGTGGCTTTGTCCAGTGAGGAGACAGGGTGACCACTAATAGGAACTGGGTTGAAATGGTGAGGATCCAGGTCAGGAGTGCTTTATTAATTGCAGCTACCAGGACTAGAATGAGGTCAGGAGATCAATTTAGTGTCCGTATTGAATTCTTACCCTTTAGGCTTAAAAAATGAAAAGCCCAAGAAATGTAACTTCACAGGGGCTGGGATGGGGGTGTGTGTGAACTGTCAGGAAGGAGAACTCCAGGGTGGTTTACACCCAAATGTCCATTAATTCCCTGTGTTCTCTGGAATTAGATGTTCGGGGAAACCCTCCCTAAATACAGAAATTTCATCAGGTTTCTTACCAGACAAACAGACCCAATGCATTGCTCAATGTCTGTATGGCAAAAATTATATGCTGTGGTGTATGTAAAAGAGGAAAACCCATAAGTGGAGGGCACCTCACCCCACAGTAAAGAAGTGCCAATTTCGGTGGGTAGCACCACAGTGGCTTCCAGTAACCTAAAGAAAAATATTATGTTAAGCTGTTTCCCTAATGTGATACTTTCTTCAAAACAGAAACAGTGAAACATTTAACTCAATAACAATATTCCAGATCTTATAACAGGATCTTAATGAATCTTTAATTATTTTTTGCTTGTTTTTAATCTCTTTTTTACCTGTTGGTTCATTGTTGGTGATTTTACAGAGATGGGAATCTGAGTGACAAGCCCTCTTTATTTTGACTTGGAATTGTTTTCTGTCTGAAGTCTGAAGAACTCTGCCCCAGTAATTATATAGGACAGGTTTAAACAAAGTCTAATTAGGAGTGTTATGTGGAAATACCATATGTCAAATATAAATCAATATCCGTTTTGGAATGTTATTTTTGATCTGAGCAAACTTGGCTTTATATGACAAAATTTCTAGTAGTAAAGACATGATCAATCAAGAATTATGCAGTACAATTAAGTGTACACTTTGTTTCCAAGATGCCTACTGAGTGATTAGTGTAAAATGCTTTAGCGTGAATCAGCAGGTGAAAAGTACTGGAGTAACACCTTGGGAAATCACCAGTCTAAGACAGCTGTCATATTTTTCCCAGCTTTGTCCTTGGGGACTCTTACAGCAAACAAGTCACTGAATCACCATATATATTGTTAACAACAAACAGAAAGTGATTTGTCTGGTTTTTGTGCCCTACTGGATCAAAGGTGATGATCAAGTATTATATAGAGATCTTTTAAATCTTTCAGTCTTGAGTGTTTAACTCTTTTGACTTCTAGCCTCAAGTTTCCTTTGTGAGATATCCTTCTTCTTCCCCCCCGACCAAATTCTTTTTTTTTTAGTTGACTTACATTATAGGATAGTGGTTAAGGGCATGGGCTTTAGTGCCAGAAAGAGCTAGGTTTAAATCCTTCACCTACCATTTATTGGCTTTAAGAAGTGTGACTTTTCTGAATTTGTTTTCTTATCTGTAATAAGGGAATAATAATAATAATTTTTAAATGTAGTTATGTATTATTACATAAATGAAATGAGATTATTTAGCTTAGTTACTAAATAAATATTAGGTGTTATTATCATTATTCTTATTTAATTTCTATATCAATATGTATAATGCAGCACGGTTGTATAGGAACAAATTAGTCAAGAAGAAAGTTTCCTTAGTATAAAAGTGATTGATTTAAGGGAAATTTTTTTGGGAATATCCCTTAAATCAATTAATTTTGACTACTGCCTCACCCTCTTTGCCCATCCTGCATTATCTTTTATATTCTAACAGGATTAGCTAACCCTAGGGAAGACTGTGAGGCAGCCTCAGAATTTTAGGGGAGTTAATGATTTGCTTAGTACATACCATGCCCACAGCCCCCTGTCCAGGAGTGACTCGCACCTTTGTTACCATACTTTATGTTGACCACCATAACACCATCATGCTTATCGAATTTAACCAGGACCCTTGAAATCAAAGGTAACCATTCATAGGTTTGCCAGAAAATTCTATGGGAGGAACAAATCTATACTGGAGAGTATCTAAATGAATCAATCAGATTCTCTCTTAGAATTTTGGGGGGCGGAGGAGTGGGAGGGAGACTGAAAAACCTACAACCAAGAAGACAATAAGCAGACACTTTGAAGACATAAATAATCAGAAGCCACGAAATAAGGAGGATTGGGAGAGTCACGAGTTAGTATAGGCAGTGGAGAATAAAGCAGGAACAAAGAATCAGAGGAGAAGTGAGGCACGAAGCCAGCTGTGTCCCTGAGTTAGTGTCTGGCTTTGGTGGGGGTATCACCAGAACTGCTGCTGGACCACTAGAATTGCCATTGTATTGGGAAAGAAGTTTGGCTCTCCATGAAGGCTGCTAGATGATTGTAAATATGTTAAAGGTAACAGGCCTCCATAAATCCCTTCAGCTGTTCCCAGGGAGTGACCACTTGGTGACCAAGTTCTGATTTCTTTCTCTCCATTTCTTCATTTCTGTTTAGCTAGCAGATAACCTGCCAGCACTGTGGGCTTCTGTATCCAAGCATCCCAGCAGCACGTTTTTCACATACCTTCAGTCACCTTTCAGGTTGGTCTTGATTTTAAGACCCCATGCACTATGTACTCAAAGGTAAAGACTGATGAGGAGAAACGTCAAGGAGAAGACTCCTGTGAGTGCATTAAAGCAAAAAAGAACATGATTTATCAACTGGAAACCAGCTTGTTTATCTCCATACATCTGCCTCATATGCCCTCTCCTAAAATGCCCTTTGTCTTTTTCTCTACTAGTCCAAGCCCCTCACCAAAGCCCTGCAGAACCTAATGAAAATTCACAGCCTCCTAGAAGTATTTTCCAGTTGAGGGATTTCTACCTGATCTGCCCTAGCTCTTGATTATTTCTGTTGTCCCATATTAGAATGTGGTAAGAGAAATACTACTGCTTTGTAAAAAGGATTCTGTTAATTGGGATTTTCCCTTGTTTTGTCTAAAAGAGTAAATCTTCTATGTCTTGCATGTCTTCTAAAACTTTAACTATGCTTCATGCATGATTGACGCTCAACAAATATTAGCTAATCTTCAGTAATAACAAATAACAACAACACTAACTGACATTGATGATAAGTAGGAGGACCTGCTATATATCAGGTAAGGTGCTGCTGCTTTACTCATATTATCTCTATTCCTTATATTGTTATGAAAGAAGGATATTTTGCACTCCTAGTTTACACACAAGAAAAATGAAACTCAGAAAGTTAAATAATTTTGCCAAAGTCACACAGCTTTCAAGTCACCCCATGAAAATTACACTCAGTGCCTGTTTCCATTGTACACCAATGGTTAATTTTTCAGGTGAGGGGACTCTATGGCTCAAGTACCACTGTTGCTTATTACTTGAAATTGGTTTTTATAGCTGTCTACTTTATTTTGAAAATAATTTGCCCTTCTGAACTAAGATTTTTCTTCCTTAAATGGCTTTTAAGGAAATAAAAATTCATTTATTTGTTATTTATATTTCTCTCTTTCTCTCTCTCTCTTTCTTTTGTGGTTATGGAAAATCCAGTAGTGATTCATACATACAGAATCAATTTAAAAGTTTTTATTAAAGGTATGCAGCACCATCTTCCCTGCCCCAAGGGCATGGTTCACAAACTCTTCATATCATTTATACTTTAATCCAATGTTAAGCCACAATCATTGTCTGAAGTTGAAGCCAGACAACATGACTCACATTATTTAGTAACTCTTGGTAACTTAAAATCTTACTAACTTACAAGAGATTGCAAACAGTTTCTTTAAACTGTATGTATTAATGTTAATAGTATAATAATAATATTTAGGTTACTAACATTCTAATTAAATAAGGCTACTTACAATTTAAACTGAATTTGGGTTTAGACGATTTTTCTGTTTAATCTATCCATCAACCAGGGAATTTTTGAGCACTGAGTTCATAAGTATCAATAATTAATAAATAATTGCAAATAGCATGCAACCCACAGAAAACCTATGAATTATACAGAGGTTAGGTTCACAGAGAATTCTCTTCAGACAACTAAAAAGAAATCTCTAAGCCTCCTCCTGATTGATTATATCATGATCAGGGAGTTGCTTGTTTCATATTTTGTTGTATTTGTTTTCCTGAGACTCAAACAGGTGTGTACTGAAAAGGCAATTGCATTTCTATGGCAGAGCAAAGAGCAGATAAATACACTTTATAACAGGTAATCTGGTCTGGGATGGAAGAGTAGTTAACAAAGCTCAACTAAGTTACCACCATTAGCCTTCTTATATCTCTACTGCTCTAATATCATTTTTTTGTTTGCAGTACGCGGGCCCCTCACCGCCGTGGCCTCTCCTGCTGCGGAGCACAGGCTCCGGACGCGTAGGCCCAGTGGCCACGGCCCACGGGCCCAGCCGCTCCGTGGCACGCAGGATCCTCCCGGACTGGGGCACAAACCCGTGTCCCCTGCATCGGCAGGCGGACTCTCAACCACTGCGCCCCCAGGGAAACCCTGGTCTAATATCTTTTGCCTTAAACATCATCTCTGGATCATGGCAGTTCAATGCAGACCAGAGCTATTCACAAGAAACTGACAAATCAGTGTGCCAGTGTTAATTTGGACAGAGGAATATCTGCTAGGTAAAAATATGACTATTAAAGAATCATATCCAATAATTTATGCATTCTTTTCAACTGAGATACCTATATGAGTAATATAATCAAGAGCATAGTTTTCTTGGTTTATTTGGAGACAGAGCAAAAGGCCCTGGGTGATCTTAAAGGACGGTTCCTTCAGATTTTATCTGTTACTCCATTCTCCCTCACAGACCAGATACTCCAGACAGAACAAGTAGATATTGCTGCAGACAAATGTGTCTATATGTCAATCCTTACTCTGTTAAAATTATATAAAAGAAACAAAAGTTATAAAACTCTATAAGAACCAAGACAATGCGAGGGTTTATTAACACTTGAGAGAGTTCAATAAATTTCTGAAATTAACAAAATGATAATACTGGTGTTTCAGTACTTGTTTCATAAAATTCTGTGTTTGATACTCATTTTATTTTTTTAAAACATATTAAGAATTTATAAAAAACTTAAGAATCATTGAAATAAGTTAGTTAATGCATTTTAAATATAAACATTTATAAGAATATTCTAGGACATAAAATTTATTAGCACTTGTCAAATATGTATTATCTTTCTAAAATAATCAAAATAAATTGTTAAAATAAAAAGCAACTTATTTTCATAGTCTTTTGTTTCATCATTTGTAAATGAATTTTTCCTATACATGAACTAATTTCAATATTCTCATCTTCATACCTAAAATTTTGGGGAAATCCTCCACTTTGCTGTCATAACTCAATAATTTGTCTCCATTAATTGTGTGAGGTTGGTCATGAGGAATAATAAAGTGCTGAATTTTTCAAACAATTTACATTTTTTGTATCATTTTCTGGGCTATCTGTTTTGATAGTGTCACTCTCACTGCTTTCTAGTATGTTTTTTTGAATTGGAGAGAAAGGGGTAGAGTTTCAGGTGGTATCCTGTACAGTTGAATGTTATCTATCACGGGGGACCACAGAACATGGCTGAGAATGGATACGTTTACATGGATCTCATCAGCAAGTCATTTTTTTTTAAAGTGATTATATCATGATTTAGAGACCTAATGTTCTTTATTTTCAAAAAATTAATTAATTTTTGGCTGCATTGGGTCTTTGTTGCTGTGCACGGGCTTTCTCTAGTTGTGTCAAGAGGGGGCTACTCTTTGTTGCGGTCCATGGGCTTCTCATTGCGGTGGCTTCTTTTCGTTGCAGAGCATGGGCTCTAGGCGCACAGGCTTCAGTAGTTGCAGCATGTGGGCTCAAGAGCGCAGGCTTAGTTGTGGTGCATGGGCTTAGCTGCTCTGCGGCATGTGGGATCTTCTCAGACCAGGGCTTGAACCCGGGTCCCTGCACTGGCAATCAGATTCTTAAACACTGCGTCACCAGGGAAGCCCCAGCAAGCCATTTTTGACCACCACTGGTTTCTGGGAACCATTTCCTGATTGACTGCCTAAATTTGGCGGGTGGGTCATCTTAATTTTTGAGATTGTGACCTATCTCCATTCCCATCAACTGACTAAATTCTATAAGATAATGAGTAATGGTGGAGAAAACTGGTTCAAAATCATTCATTTAATATGGATATGGCAAAATACCCTTGAAGCAAATGAAATATTAGGATGAATGTCTCTTATGCAATGTACTTGCCTCTTCAAACTGAAAGCACTCCATTCTGCAGTCACTCAAAAACTGGCGGGTATAGGACTTTCCAAGATGTGTAAAGTATTTATCATTGGAGGAAGAGTAGATCAAATTCTATATTTAACCTCTTGCTTGAGCGGTTTCATCAGCTTGCATATTTGTACAAGAAGGGGTCAGGATCTACTTAATCATTTGTGTTTGTCAGTGTTTTGGAAATTTTGAAAAGAATTTTGGTTTTGGAAAAAATTGACACATATCCTCAGTGATGCTATACCAGGAATATGGCTCATTTCCTAACATCTGGATTATACTAATCCCATTAGCATTGGACTCATGGTTAAAATGGTCTGGCAGCAAGGTGATTAGATGAGTTCCCAAATTGAGGCAAACTAGCAGTGAGGGTCCTTGGGTTATGACCCATAGGGAAAATTCCTCCCATCCCTACAGTCCTGTCTAGTTCTGTTAGTGTCTTTGTATTTAGGTGTCTGGAACAGACTCACTTGGATTCTTGGCCACCCTCTAGTTAAATAAGAGTCAAAGCAAAAGGACAGTGCTTGGTCCTTTGTTGTTTCAGAATAAATGCCATTTTCTTTCTAACCCACCTTCCTTCCTCCTTACCTTTTCTCCTTCCGTCTTTTTCTATTATGTTGCCCCTTTCCTTCTTTACTCTCCTTCCTTTCTTCCTTTTTCTTCTTCCTTTCTTCCTCCCTCCTTGCTTCACTCTTTCTCTCCCTTCCTTTCTCACTCTATTCTTTGTTTCTTCTCTCCCTCCTTGCCTTCCTTCCAATGTCAGAGGGCAAATTACAAGATCCCTGTTGCTCAGCCAATTTTAGTGATAAAGTCCTCAAAAAAAAAAAAAAAAGAGCAAAACTTACATTCTACATTTAAGGCAACTAAACAAGGAGTGAAGCCTTTGCTTCTACCCATAAACTTTTACTTTGGACAAAAGAATGGGCTATACTTGCTCTGTCCCTGAACAGAAAAGAGTGCAAAAAGAAAATAGTGATAAATAAATCATCTGCCAACATTTTGATCCTATAAAAGAGGCTCAGTGAGGCAGAGGATCAAAGTATCTCCCTCCAAACCCCCACCCTCAGTGAAGGTCTGCAGAATCCCAAGAAGCAGAGGCCACCATATCTGTGCTAATGGTCTTTCTGTTCTGGAATCTCGATGTCTGCAGGCCCCTATTAATCCCACATCTATTATACTTGTAGATAACAAGATCTCCTCACCAAGGCAGAATTGCTTCTCACAGAGGTGATATCTACTTCTCTTTTAGTTTTCTGAATTTAGCATGTAGTTGTTACATTTAATGCGTATAATTGTGTGCTTTATTTCTAGCACTATTTGAAAGGCTTTTATCAACTCCCCTTGAAATGAACACATGGGAAGAAGAGCTCCTGGGGAATAGACTTCAGCACATGCAAGCCTTCTTTGGTCTAAAAGCAAAAGACTAACTAGATGCTGAAACTTTAAACCTTATGAAGCAGCTAAGGTGTATGTATATGTGTGTGGGGGCTTCCTGGCATAGTGGAGTATAATTTTTTCCTAAGAAAATGATGACTAACTGATAATTTGACCTACAGGGAAAAAAGTGGCTTATAATTTTTTCTCTGTGCAACGTGTAGTATTACTTTAGCTGGCAAGATCTGCTTTAGCAGTTTAGCATGTATTAAGAAGTAGTTGGAGGAATACATAGTATCCTAGACTATCCCAGTCAGCAGTCTGAACTTCTAATCCTAGCATTAACTTTATCTTTTGGTGTGGTTTTGAGGAAGTTTCTCAATGTCTTCGAACCTGTTTTCCAATGTAATATAAAGGGATTAGGTTAGATGAGCTCTAGGTGTACTTTAGGGGTCTATATAAGTCTGTTATCCCTAAATCACATTCTTATGTATTCCAGATGAGGCTAATCTGGTCTGGAATACTTGAATATTGACTTAGTAAATCAATATTGACTTAGTAAATATTGATACTTGAATATTAACTTAGTTACTTGAATATTGACTTAGTAAATCTTCCCTAAAGGGCTTAACATATCTTAGAAGAAAATTTTTTAATTAAAAAATATGATGGAGAACTAATGATTTCATTTTCACCTTGTGTAATAATTTTAAATGAAAATTGAATTTTAAAATTGTTAAAATCAGTTGTTTCTTAAGAACAGTAGTGTTAAGAATTTTCCTGCAAATTTAGAGTTCAAAAACAACAAATATTGAACCTATGTTATTGGGCGGAACTGATTCTTTTTTTTTTTTCACAACTCACACACACACACTATATTTTATTTTTACAAGAGATAAATAAACTGACACCAAGCATTGTAAATGGATGACCACAACAAAAGCAACAATGATTGCAATTACCAAACACGAAACACACTCATACTATGTCATAATATTGACATTCAGTCCAGTAATCCTCCACTGTAACAGCTCCTTTACTTTGCAGTGAAAATTGATTTGTATATTTTTTTGCCTCTGAGTCCTTGTGGGATTTTGTTTTTTATTCAAACAGTCACAAAAATTATAATCATCCTCATCAGTCCCATGTAATTAATTATTTTTCATCTTGATTTTTGTTAGCACTTTTATGAATTCATCAGTTTTCCATTAGAGTTCTGAAAATGCTTATTCATTCAGTTCAGCAGTATAGTCAGTTACCAGAAACCTGTGCTTGTCAGAGTCTTTTCCATGAATTCCTTGAAGATGAAAACCTCTTATAGGAACATTTTTGCAAAAGCATCAGAGTACACCCAGAACTGTCTGTAAATGATAAAAGACTTAAAAATGACCACGGTTAAAGATTTAATGAAAGTTCATAATAATGCAATTGACAAGGAAATTTAGTTATTTCTAAGATATACATTTTAAAGTAATAACTAGAATTATGACTTATAATATTATACCAGACCATATAAGATTTTTAGAAATTTCATGTAATGTCTGAAACATTTATATTAACATATTTCCATACAAATAAACCAAAGAAAGTTTAGTATTAGTTGTTTTTGTTTGCTTTTTTATACAGCAGGTTCTCATTAGTCATCAATTTTATACACATCAGTGTATACATGTCAATCCCAATCACCTAATTCAGCACACCACCATCCCCACCCCACTGTGGTTTTCCCCCCTTGGTGTCCATACGTTTGTTCTCTACATCTGTGTCTCAACTACTGCCTTGCAAACCAGTTAATCTGTACCATTTTTCGAGGTTCCACATACATGTGTTAATATACGATATTTGTTTTTCTCTTTCTGACTTACTTCACTCTGTATGACAGTCTCTAGATCCATCCACATCTCAACAAATGACTCAATTTCATTCCTTTCTATGGCTGAGTAATATTCCATTGTATATATGTACCATATCTTCTTTATCCATTCATCTGTTGATGGGCATTTAGGTTGCTTCCATGACCTGGCTATTGTAAATAGTGCTTCAATGAACATTTATTATGTGTCTTTTTGAATTATGGTTTTCTCTGGGTATATGCCCAGTAGTGGGATTGCTGGATCATATGCTAATTTTATTTTTGTTTTTTCAAGGAACCTCCATAGTGTTCTCCATATTGGCTGTATCAATTTACATTCCCACCAACAGTGCAAGAGGGTTCCCTTTTCTCCACACCCTCTCCAGCATTTGTTGTTTGTAGATTTTCTGATGATGCCCATTCTAACTGGTGTGGGGTGATACCTCATTGTAGTTTTGATTTGCATTTCTCTAATAATTAGTGATTTTGAGCAGCTTTTCATGTGCTTCTTGGCCATCTGTATGTATTCTTTGGAGGAATGTCTATTTAGGTCTTCTGCCCATTTTTGGATTGGGTTGTTTGTTTTTTAATATTGAGCTGCATGAGCTACTTATATATTTTGGAGATTAACCTTTTGTCTGTAGATTTGTTTGTGAATATTTTCTCCCATTCTGAGGGTTGTCTTTTGGTCTTGTTTATGGTTTCCTTTGCTGTGCAAAAGCTTTGAAGTTTCATTAGGTCCCATTTGTTTACTTTTGTTTTTATTTCCATTACTCTAGAAGGTGGATCAAAAAAGATCTTGCTGTGATTTATGTCATAGAGAGTTCTGCCTATGTTATACTCTAAGAGTTTTATACTGTCTGGCCTTACATTTAGGTCTCTAATCCATCTTGAGTTTATTTTTGTGTATGGTGTTAGGGAGTGTTCTAATTTCATTCTTTACATGTAGCTGTCCAGTTTTCTCAGCACCACTTATTGAAGAGACTGTCTCTTCTCCATTGTATATCCTTGCCTCCTTTGTCATAGATTAGTTGACCATAGGTGCATGGGTTTATATCTGGGCTTTCTATCTTATTCCATTGAACTATGTTTCTGTTTTTGTTCCAGTACCATGTTGTCTTGATTACTGTAGCTTTGTAGTATAGTCTGAAGTCAGGGAGTCTGATTCCTCCAGCTCTGTTTTTTTTCCTCAAGACTGCTTCGGCTATTCCAGGAATTTTCGGTCTCCATACAAATTTTAAGATGATTTGTTCTAGTTCTGTATAAAATGCCATTGGTAATTTGATAGGGATTGCATGGAATCTGTAGATTGCTTTGGGTATTATAGTCATTTTCACAATATTGATTCTTTCAATCCAAGAATATGGTATATCTCTCCATCTGTTGTTATTATCTTTAATTTCTTTCATCAGTGTCTTATAGTTTTCTGTATACAGGTCTTTTGTTTCCCTAGGTAGGTTTATTCCTAGGTATTTTATTCTTTTTGTTGCAATGGTAAATGGGAGTGTTTCCATAATTTCTCTTTCATATTTTTCATCATTAGTGTATAGGAATGCAAGGGATTTCTGTGCATTAATTTTGTATCCTGCTATTTTACCAAATTCATTGATTAGCTGCAGTAGTTTTCTGGGGCATTTTTAGGATTCTCTATGAATAGTATCATTTAATCTGCAAACAGTGACAGTTTTACTTCTTCTTTTCCAATTTGTATTCCTTTTATTTCTTTTTCTTCTCTGATTGCCGTGACTAGGAATTCCAAAACTATGTTGAATAATAGTGGTTAGAGTGGACATCTTTGTCTCATTCCTGATCTTAGAGGAAATGCTTTCAGTTTTTTACCATTGAGAACGATGTTTGCTGTGGGTTTGTCGAATATGACCTTTATTATGTTGAGGTAGGTTTCCTCTATGCCCACTTTCTGGAGAGTTTTTATCATAAATGGGTGTTGAATTTTGTCAAAAGCTTTTTCTGCATCTATTGATATGACCATATGGTTTTTATTCTTCACTTTGTTAATATGGTGTATCACATTGATTGATTTGCATATATTGAAGAATGCTTGCATCCCTGAGATAAATCCCACTTGATCGTGATGTATGATCCTTTTAATGTGTTGTTGGATTCTGTTTGCTAGTATTTTGTTGAGGATTTTTGCATCTATATTCATCAGTGATATTGGTCTGTAATTTTCTTTTTTTTGTAGTATCTTTGTCTGGTTTTGGTATCAGGCTGATGGTGGCCTCATAGAATGAGATTGGGAGTGTTCCTTCCTCTGCAATTTTTGGAAGAGTTTGAGAAGGATGGGTGTTAGCTCTTCTCTAAATGTTTGATAGAATTCACCTGTGAAGCCACCTGGTCCTGGACTTTTGTTTGTTGGAAGATTTTTTTTTTGTGGTATGCGGGCCTCTCACTGTTGTGACCTCTCCTGCTGTGGAGCACAGGCTCCGGATGCGCAGGCTCAGGGGCCATGGCCCACAGGCCCAGCTGGTCCACAGCATGTGGGATCTTCTCAGACTGGGGCATGAACCCATGTCCCCTGTGTTGTCAGGTGGACTCTCAACCACTGCACCAACAGGGAAGCCCTGTTGGAAGATTTTTAATCACAGTTTCAATTTCATTACTTGTGATTGGTCTGTTCATATTTTCTATTTCTTCCTGGTTCAGCCTTGGAAGCTTATACCTTTCTAAGAATTTGTCCATTTCTTCCAGGTTGTCCAGTTCATTGGCATAGAGTTGCCTGTAGTAGTCTCTTAGGATGCTTTGTATTTCTGCTGTGTCTGTTGTAACTTCTCATTTTTCATTTCTAATTTTATTGATTTCAGTCCTCTCCTTCTTTTTCTTGATGAGTCTGGCTAATGGTTTATCAATTTTATTTATCTTCTCAAAGAACCTGCTTTTAGTTTTATTTATCTTTGTTATTGTTTCCTTGTTTCTATTTATTTCTGCTCTGATCTTTATGATTTCTTTCCTTCTGCTAACTTTGCGTTTTGTTTGTTCTTCTTTCTGTAGTCCCTTTAGGTGTAAGGTTAGATTGTTTACTTGAGGTTTTTCTTGTTCCTTGAGGTAGGCTTGTATAGCTATAAACTTCCCTCTTAGAACTCTTTTTGCTGCATCCCATAGGTTTTGGATCATCGTGTTTTCATTGTCATTTGTCTCTAGGTATTTTTTGATTTCCTCGTTGGTTTCTTCAGTGATCTCTTGGTTATTTAGTAACGTATTGTTTAACCTCCATGTGTTTGTGTTTTTTACTTTTTTTCCCCCTGTAATTCATTTCTAATCTCATAGCGTTGTGGTCAGAAAAGATGCTTGATATGATTTCAATTTTCTTAAATTTACTGAGGCTTGATATGTGACCCAAGATGTGATCTATCCTGGAGAATGTTCTGGGTGCACTTGAGAAGAAAGTGTAATCTGCTATTTTTGGATGGAATGTCCTATAAATATCAATTAAATCTATCTGGTCTATTGTGGCATTTAAAGCTTCTGTTTCCTTATGTATTTTCATTTTGGATGATCTGTCCATTGGTGTACATGAGGTGTTAAAATCCCCCACTATGATTGTGTTACTGTCGATTTCCTCTTTTATAGATGTTAGCAGTTGCCTTATGTATTCAGGTGCCCCTATGATGGGTGCATATATATTTATAATTGTTATATCTTCTTCTCGGATTGACCCCTTGATCATTATGTAGTGTCCTTCCTGTCTCTTGTAACATTATTTATTTTAAAGTGTATTTTATCTGATATGAATATAGCTACTCCAGATTTCTTTTGATTTCCATTTGCATGGAATATCTTTTTCTATCCCCTCACTTTCAGTTTGTATGTGTCCGTATGTCTGAAGTGGGTCTCTTGTAGATAGCATATAGATGGTTCTTGTTTTTGTATCCATTCAGCAAGCCTGTGTCTTTTGGTTGGAGCATTTAATCCATTTACCTTTAAGGTAATTATCAGTATGTATGTTCCTATGACTATTTTCTTAATTGTTTAGGGTTTGTTCTTGTAGATCCTTTTCTTCTCTTGTGTTTCCCACTTAGAGAAGATCCTTTAGTATTTGTTGTAGAGTTGGTTTGGTGGTGCTGAATTCTCTTAGCTTTTGTTTGTTGTAAAGCTTTTGATTTCTCCATCAAATCTGAATGAGATCCTTGCCTGGTAGAGGAATCTTGGTTGTATGTTCTTCACTTTCATCACTTTAAATATATCATGACACTCCCTTCTGGCTTGTAGAGGTTCTGCTGAGAAATCAGCTGTTAACCTTATGGGAGTTCCCTTGTATGTTATTTGTCCTTTTTCTCTTGCTGCTTTCAATAATTTTTCTTTTCTTTAATTTTTGCCAATTTGATTACTATGTGCCTTGGCATGTTTTTCCTTGGGTTTATCCTCTGTGGGACTCTCTGTGCTTCCTGGACTTGGGTGGCTATTTCCTTTCCCATTTTAAAGAATTTTTCAACTATAATCTCTTCAAATATTTTCTTGGCTCCTTTCTCTCTCTCTTCTCCTTCTGAGACCTGTATAATGCGAATGTTGTTGCGTTTAATGTTGTCCCAGAGGTCTCTTAGGCTGTCTTCATTTCTTTTCATTCTTTTTTCTTTATTCTGTTCCACAGTAGTGAATTCCACCATTCTCTCTTCCAGGTCATTTATCCATTCTTCTGCCTCAGTTATTCTGCTATTGATTCCTTCTAGTGTAGCTTTCATTTCAGTTACTGTATCGTTCATCTCTGTTTGTTTGTTCTTTAATTCTTCTAGGTCTTTGTTAAACATTTCTTGCATCTTCTCAATCTTTGCCTCCATTGTTTTTCTGAGGTCCTGGATCATCTTCACTATAATTATTCTGAATTATTTTTCTGGAAGGTTGCATATCTCCACTTCATTTAGTTGTTTTTCTGAGGTTTTATCTTGTTCCTTCATCTGGTATATTGCCCTCTGCCTTTTCATGTTGTCTATCTTTCTGTGAATGTGGTTATTGTTCTGCAGGCTGCAGGATTGTAGTTCTTCTTGCTTCTGCTGTCTGCCCTCTCGGAACTTATTCTTTCTCAAGTGAGGTTCTAAATTACAACTCAAGTGAAGTGAAGGATTGAGACATGAGATAATTCCAGCATGAAATCTGTAGATACTCACATTGAGCCTGTTTTTATTCGCATCTGTCCATTTATTCATTGGTTTATCCATTCAACACATTTTAATTGAGTAACAAGCCTGGGTTGAATCTCTAGGGATATAAAAATAAATAAGAAGCATTTTCGTCCTCAATCTCTAGTACATCAGAAAGATATTTCTCCACTATTGAATGCCTTTTAAAGTAAAGCCTCACTGATTTAAAGCCTGCTGATATAGTTAAATATTTTATTTAGTATACATAAATCTCATCTAGCAGAATGATGGAGAAAGGAAACACTTTAATGTTTTTCTGTGCTAATGTTTAGTTTTACTTGAAAGGCAAATCCAGTTAGAGTGCAATAGGTAATTTTTCCTAAGAATCTATGAACTTAATGGTTCTTTAATTTTTTTTACAATAATATTTTTTAAATGTTTTGCCTCCAAACTCTGAGACCACCAATTCAATCATTTAGAGCATTACTTATTGATATATAGCATAGGCTGAATGTTAATTAGTTGTACTGAATTATCTCTTGCCTGGCACTTAAATGAAATAAAACAAACATTCACACATTTTATATTAAGTGGAATTTTGCACCCTTATTTAAAATTATTAATGTCTTATAGTGTTTAAATATTAGCTGATTATAGTGCAATTTAGATTTTTTTAAAGTAAGGATACTTGTATCACATAAAAATTAAGGCTGTGTCTAAAGAAATTTTAATATATCATAGTGTACCTTAGACTTCTGATTCTATAAGGAAATAAGAATCATGGGGGGGACCTTGAAGATGGCGGAAGAGTAAGACGCGGAGATCGCCTGCCTCCCCACAGATACACCAGAAATACATCTACACGTGGAACAACTCCTACAGAACACCCACTGAAGGCTGGCAGAAGACCTCAGACCTCCCAAAAGGCAAGAAACTCCTCACGTACCTGGGTAGGGCAAAAGAAAAAAAGAAAAAACAGAGACAAAAGAATAAGGACGGCACCTGCACCAGTGGGAAGGAGCTGTGATGGAGGAACGGTTTCCACACACTAGAAGCCCCTTCGCGGGCGGAGACTGCGGGAGGCGGAGGCGGGAGCTTCGGGACCGCGGAGGAGTGCACAGCGACGGGTGCGGAGGGCAAAGCGGGGAGATTCCCGCACAGAGGATCGGTGCCTACCGGCACTTACCAGCCCGAGAGGCTTGTCTGCTCACCAGCCGGGGCGGGCGGGGCTGCGAGCTGAGGCTCGGGTTTCGGTTTCAGACGGAGCGCAGGGAGAGGACTGGGGTTGGCGGCTTGAACATAGCCTGAAGGGGTTAGTGCACCAAGGCTAGCCGGGAGGGAGTCCGGGGAAAAGTCTGCACCTGCCGAAGAGGCAAGAGACTTTTTCTTCCCTCTTTGTTTCCTGGTGCGCGAGGAGAAGGGTTTAAGAGCGCTGCTTAAAGGAACTCCAGAGATGGGCGCGAGACGCGGCTAAAAGCGCGAACCCCAGAGACGGGCGGGAGATGCTAAGGCTGCTGCTGCCGCCACCAAGGGGCCTGTGTGTGAGCACAGGTCACTCTCCACACCACTCTTCCGCGGAGCCTGTGCAGCCCGCCACTGCCAGGTTCCCGGGATCCAGGGATAACTTCCCCGGGAGAACGCACGGTGGGCCTCAGGCTGGAGCAACGTCATGCCAGCCTCTGCCACCGCAGGCCCGCCCCACACGCAGTGCCCCTCTCTCCCCCGCGACCCCCATACCCGGCCTGAGTGAGCCGGAGCCCCCGAATCAGCGGCTCCTTTAACCCCGTCCTGTCTGAGCAAAAAACAGATGCCCTCCAGCGACCTACAGGCAGAGGCAGGGCCAAATCCAAAGCTGAGCTCCTGTGAGCTGTGAGAACAAAGACAAGAAAGGGAAATCTCTCCCAGCAGCCTCAGAAGCAGCGGATTAAAGCTCCACAATCAACTTGATATACCCTGCATCTGTGGAATACCTGAACAGACAAGGAATGATCCCAAATTGAAGAGGTGGACTTTAGGAGCGAAATCTATGATTTTTTTCCCTTTTCCTCTTTTTGTGAATGTGTACGTGTATGCTTCTGTGTGAGATCTTGTCTGTATAGTCTTGCTTCCACCATTTGTCCTAGGGCTCTATCTGTCCATTTTTTTTTTTTTTAATTTTTTTTCTTAATAATTAATTTTAATTGTAATAACTTTATTATACTTTATCTTCGTTCTTTCTTTCCTCCCTTCCTTCCCTCCTTTAGACAACGAATCACCCCAAATTGAGGAATTGGTCTCTGAGAGCAAGATTTATGATTTTTCCACCTTTACCTCTTTTTGTGAGGGTGTATGTGTATGCTTCTGTGTAAGATTTTCTCTGTATAGCTTTGCTTCCAACATTTGTCCTAAGGTTCTATCCGTCCCTTTTTTTTTTCTAAATATTTTTTAATTCAATAACTATATTATACTTTATTTTATTTTTACTGTATCATCTTTCTTTCTGTCTTTTTTCCTTCTTTCCCTCCCTCCTTCCTTCCCTCCTCCCTCTCTCCCTCCTTTCTTTCCTTCTTTGCTTCTTTCTTCCTTCCTTCCTTTCCTCTTTTCCTTCTTTCTTTCCTCATACTTCTACTAATTCTCTCTACTTTTTCTCCCTTTTATTCTGAGCCGTGTGGATGAAAGGCTCTTGGTGCTCCAGCCAGGAGTGAGGGCTCTGCATCTGAGGTAGGAGAGCCAACTTCAGGACACTGGTCAACAAGAGACCACCACCCAGCTGCACATAATATTAAACAGCGGAAATCTCCCAGAGACCTCCATCTTAACACCAGCACCCAGCTTCACTCAACGACCAGCAAGCCACAGTGCTGGACAACCTATGCCAAACAACTAGCAAAACAGCAACACAACCCCACCCATTAGCAGAGAGGCTGCCTAAAATCATAATAAGGCCACAGACACCCCAAAACACACCACCAGACGTGAACCTGCCACTAGAGAGACAAGATCCAGCCTCATCCAGCACAACACAGGCACTAGTTCCCTCCACCAGGAAGCCTATACAACCCACTGAAACAACCTTAGCCACTGGAGACAGACATCAAAAACAACGGGAACTACGAACCTGCAGCTGGCAAAAAGGAGACCCAAAACACAGTAAGATAAGCAAAATGAGAAGACAGAAAAACACACAGCAGATGAAGGAGCAAGATAAAAATGCACCAGACCGAACAAATGAAGAGGAAATAGGCAGTCTACCTGAAAAAGAATTCAGAATAATGATAGCAAGGATGATCCGAAATCTCGGAAATAGAATGGACAAAATGCAAGAATCAGTTAACAAGGACCTAGAAGAAATAAAGATGAAACAAGCAATGATGAAAAACGCAATAAATGAAATTAAGAGTACTCTAGATGGGATCAATAGCAGAATAACTGAGGCAGAAGAACGGATAAGCGACCTGGAAGATAAAATAGTGGAAATAACTACTGCAGAGCAGAATAAAGAAAAAAGAATGAAAAGAACTGAGGACAGTCTCAGAGACCTCTGGGAAAACATTAAATGCACCAACATTCGAATTATAGGGGTTCCAGAAAAAGAAGAGAAAAAGAAAGGGACTGAGAAAATATTTGAAGAGATTATAGTTGAAAACTTCCCTAATATGGGAAAGGAAATAGTTAATCAAGTCCAGGAAGCACAGAGGGTCCCATACAGGATAAATACAAGGAGAAACATGCCAAGACACATATTAATCAAACTGTCAAAAATTAAATACAAAGAAAGCATATTAAAAGCAGCAAGGGAAAAACAACAAATAACACACAAGGGAATCCCCATAAGGTTAACAGCTGATCTCTCAGCAGAAACCCTACAAGCCAGAAGGGAGTGGCAGGACATACTGAAAGTGATGAAGGAGAATAGCCTGAAACCAAGACTACTCTACCCAGCAAGGATCTCATTCACATTTGATGGAGAAATTAAAACCTTTACAGACAAGCAAAAGCTGAGAGAGTTCAGCACCACCAAACCAGCTTTACAACAAATGATAAAGGAACTTCTCTAGACAAGAAACATAAGAGAAGGAAAAGACCTATAATAACGAACCCAAAACAATTAAGAAAATGGGAATAGGAACATACATATCGATAATTACCTTAAATGTAAATGGACTAAATGCTCCCACCAAAAGACACAGATTGGCTGAATGGATACAAAAACAAGACCCATATATATGCTGTCTACAAGAGACCCACTTCAGACCTAGAGACACATACAGACTGAAAGTAAGGGGATGGAAAAAGATATTCCATGCAAATGGAAACCAAAAGAAAGCTGGAGTAGCAATTCTCATATCAGACAAAATAGACTTTAAAATAAGGACTATTAAAAGGGACAAAGAAGGACACTACATAATGATCAAGGGATTGATCCAAGAAGAAGATATAACAATTGTAAATATTTATGCACCCAACATAGGAGCACCTCAATACATAAGGCAAATACTAACAGCCATAAAAGGGGAGATCGACAGTAACACATTCATAGTAGGGGACTTTAACACCCCACTTTCACCCATGGACAGATCATCCAAAATGAAAATAAATAAGGAAACACAAGCTTTAAATGATACATTAAACAAGATGGACTTAATTGATATTTATAGGACACTCCATCCAAAAACAACAGAATACACATTTTTCTCAAGTGCTCATGGAACATTCTCCAGGATAGATCATATCTTGGGTCACAAATCAAGCCTTGGTAAATTTAAGAAAATTGAAATTGTATCAAGTATCTTTTCTGACCACAATGCCATGAGACTAGATATCAATTACAGGAAAAGATCTGTAAAAAATACAAACACATGGAGGATAAACAATACACTACTTAATAATGAAGTGATCACTGAAGAAATCAAAGAGGAAATTAAAAAATACCTAGAAACAAATGACAATGGAGACACAACGACCCAAACCTATGGGATGCAGCAAAAGCAGTTCTAAGGGGGAAGTTTATAGCAATACAAGCCCACCTTAAGAAGCAGGAAACGTCTCGAATAAACAACCTAACCTTGCACCTCAAGCAATTAGAGAAAGAAGAACAAAAAAACCCCAAAGCTAGCAGAAGGAAAGAAATCATAAAAATCAGATCAGAAATAAATGAAAAAGAAATGAAGGAAACAATAGCAAAGATCAATAAAACTAAAAGCTGGTTCTTTGAGAAGATAAACAAAATAGATAAATCGCTAGCCAGACTCATCAAGAAAAAAAGGGAGAAGACTCAAATCAATAGAATTAGAAATGAAAAAGGAGAAGTAACAACTGACACTGCAGAAATAAAAAAAATCATGAGAGATTACTACAAGCAACTCTATGCCAATAAAATGGACAATCTGGAAGAAATGGACAAATTCTTATGAATGCACAACCTGCCAAGACTGAATCAGGAAGAAATAGAAAATATGAACAGACCAATCACAAGCACTGAAATTGAAACTGTGATTAAAAATCTTCCAACAAACAAAAGCCCAGGACCAGATGGCTTCACAATTGAATTCTATCAAACATTTAGAGAAGAGCTAACACCTATCCTTCTCGAACTCTTCCAAAATATAGCAGAGGGAGGAACACTCCCAAATTCCTTCTACGAGGCCACCATCACCTTGATACCAAAACCAGACAAGGATGTCACAAAGAAAGAAAACTACAGGCCAATATCACTGATGAACATAGATGCAAAAATCCTCAACACAATACTAGCAAACAGAATTCAACAGCACATTAAAAGGATCATACAACACGATCAAGTGGGGTTTATTCCAGGAATGCAAGGATTCTTCAATATACACAAATCTATCAATGTGATAAACCATATTAACAAATTGAAGGAGAAAAACCATATGATCATCTCAATAGATGCAGAGAAAGCTTTCGAAAAAATTCAACACCCATTTATGATAAAAACCCTGCAGAAAGTAGGCATAGAGGGAACTTTCCTCAACATAATAAAGGCCATATATGACAAGCCCACAGCAAACATCATCCTCAATGGTGAAAAACTGAAAGCATTTCCACTAAGATCAGGAACAAGACAAGGTTGCCCACTCTCACCACTCTTATTCAACATAGTTTTGGAAGGTTTAGCCAGAGCAATTAGAGAAGAAAAGGAAATAAAAGGAATCCAAATAGGAAAAGAAGAAGTAAAGCTGTCACTGTTTGCAGATGACATGATACTATACATAGAGAATCCTAAAGATGCTACCAGAAAACTACTAGAGCTAATCAATGAATTTGGTAAAGTAGCAGGATACAAAATTAATGCACAGAAATCTCTGGCATTCCTATATACTAATGATGAAAAATCTGAAATTGAAATCAAGAAAACACTCCCATTTACCATTGCAACAAAAAGAACAATATATCTAGGAATAAACCTACCTAAGGAGACAAAAGACCTGTATGCAGAAAATTATAAGACACTGATAAAAGAAATTAAAGATGATAGAAATGGATGGAGAGATATACCATGTTCTTGGATGGGAAGAATCAACATTGTGAAAATGACTCTACTACCCAAAGCAATCTATAGATTCAATGCAATCCCTATCAAACTACCACTGGCATTTTTCACAGAACTAGAACAAAAAATTTCGCAATTTGTATGGAAACACAAAAGACCCCGAATAGCCAAAGCAATCTTGAGAACGAAAAAAGGAGCTGGAGGAATCAGGCTCCCTGACTTCAGACTATGCTACAAAGCTACAGTAATCAAGACAGTATGGTACTGGCACAAAAACAGAAAGATAGATCAATGGAACAGGATAGAAAGCCCAGAGGTAAACCCACGCACATATGGACACCTTATCTTTGATAAAGGTGGCAAGAAAGTACAGTGGAGAAAGGACAGCCTCTTCAATAAATGGTGCTGGGAAAACTGGACAGGTACATATAAAAGTATGAGATTAGATCACTCCCTAACACCATACACAAAAAGAAGCTCATAATGGATTAAAGACCTAAATGTAAGGCCAGAAACTATCAAACTCTTAGAGGAAAACATAGGCAGAACACTCTATGACATAAATCACAGCAAGATCCTTTCTGACCCACCTCCTAGAGTAATGGAAATAAAAACAAAAATAAACAAATGGAACCTAATGAAACTTCAAAGCTTTTGCACAGCAAAGGAAACCATAAACAAGACCAAAAGACAACCCTCAGAATGGGAGAAAATATTTGCAAATGAAGCAACTGACAAAGGATTAATCTCCAAAATTTACAAGCAGCTCATGCAGCTCAATAACAAAAAAAACAAACAACCCCATCCAAAAATGGGCAGAAGACCTAAATAGACATTTCTCCAAAGAAGATATACAGAATGCCAACAAACACATGAAAGAATGCTCAACATCATTAATCATTAGAGAAATGCAAATCAAAACTACCATGAGATATCATCTCACACCAGTCAGAATGGCCATCATCAAAAAATCAAGAAACAATAAATGCTGGAGAGGGTGTGGAGGAAAGGCAACACTCTTGCACTGCTGGTGGGAATGTGAATTGGTTCAGCCACTATGGAGAACAGTATGGAGGTTCCTTAAAAAACTACAAATAGAATTACCATATAACCCAGCAATCCCACTACTGGGCATATACCCTGAGAAAACCAAAATTCAAAAAGAGTCATGTACTAAAATGTTCATTGCAGCTCTATTTACAATAGCCTGGAGATGGAAACAACCTAAGTGCCCATCATCTGATGAATGGATAAAGAAGATGTGGCACATATATACAATGGAATATTACTCAGCCTTAAAAAGAAACGAAATTGAGCTATTTGTAATGTGATGGATAGACCTAGAGTCTGTCATACAGAGTGAAGTAAGTCAGAAAGAGACAAATACCGTATGCTAACACATATATATGGAATTTAAGAAAAAAAAAAGTCATGAAGAACCTAGGGGTAAGACAGGAATAAAGACGCAGACCTACTGGAGAACGGACTTGAGGATATGGAGAGGGGGAAGGGTGAGCTTTGACAGGGCGAGAGAGAGTTATGGACATATACACACTAACAAACGTAGTAAGGTAGATAGCTAGTGGGAAGCAGCCGCATGGCACAGGGATATTAGCTCTGTGCTTTGTGACAGCCTGGAGGGGTGGGATAGGGAGAGTGGGAGGGAGGGAGACGCAAGAGGGAAGACATATGGGAACATATGTATATGTATAACTGATTCACTTTGTTATAAAGCAGAAACTAACACACCATTATAAAGCAATTATACCCCAATAAAGATGTTAAAAAAAAAAAAAGAATCATGAAAAGTCTAGATCCAAAAGTACAACAATCTTTAAAATGTCACATTTTAATGTCTCTCTGTGTTAATCAGAATAGCAAATTACACTCCAGCTCTTTTCCCTAAAACTGTGGACCATGTTGTCCAAGCAGCCTTCAAGGTTTGGAGTGATAAGACCCAACTCAAATTCACTAGAGTTTTCTGGGACACTACTGACATATAATCGTCTTCAAAAGCAGAGGTAAAAATGATGAAAAGACTGTCTTTATTGAGGATGTCTCATTTTTTAATACACTCTATCTGAAGTGATAGGTTTTGTTCTTGTCTTGACAATTTTTCCACAATTATTTTCTGAGTTGTTTCCCTTTTAGAATATGGAGATTTCTTTCCCATTTGAAGGGTCATTTGGACCACGAGCGCATGCTTTTTCTCCTGGTGAGGGTCTGGGAGATGATGTTCACTTTGATGATGATGAACTCTGGATAAATGATTCTAAAGGTAAAGGTGAATAACCTTCAATTAGAATTGATGTAATCCTATTCACTGAACTTGTGTAATCACTGATCTCAAAGAGTGGTGAAAGTTACAGAAATCCCTCATTTGGGAGAAAATTGTTTTTTCCATTTTATGTAAATAGGTTGTCAAAACATTGAGTTTTCCATCTCATATCCCCAACAGCAATTAAGGCAATAAAACAGAATCAGCCAAAATGCTTTTTGATGTCTTAGAAGGTTAAGCTGACACTGCAGGGATTGTGTGGTAACACTACAAAGTTTGAATTGACCCAGGTTTTTTCCCTCCTGTGGTTGAAGAAAGTGTAACATAGCTTGCTAATTGATCATTTAAACTTCAGCGTGGTGGAAATAATTTATAGTGATTCACAAATAAAACATATTGTCATATATTCAGATATAAAACAATGACCTTTATTTCATGTTTTGCTGCTTTATGTTATATTCCTATTTTTCACTAACACTTTGACTAAATATCATATCAAGGGGTAGACAACACAGGCATTAAATATCAATCTATAATCTCTCTTCTTTCTTATTAGAAAAACAATGTGTCACTCTGTCCCCAAGCTGGCATAGAAAATATATCCTTCATAGTAAACTAATGAGCATTAGAAAAGTTTGCTGTAAAAATTTCTCTAACTTGGGCAAATATGGAATTAGGAAGGTGTGTGTTTATATCAACTACATAGTAATAGTCATGTTTGCCAAGTACTTTCTGCCAGAAGGCTTGCCTGAATCAACAAGAATTACTGTGATTGGCATGTTTATTGTTTTTATGCAAATATTGCTAAATGCTTTAAAACAACCTAAAGCTTCGAATTTGAATACCCCTAGTGTGTCTATTATTGCTTGCAGCTCAGCAATTGTTTTCATAGTGCCAAAATAAACTCTGGATAAACTCCATTATTAATTTATATTTCAATCTTTGTAGCTACTGTACATTAGGCACTTACTATTTGCTGGGTCCTTTGGATATTAATAATATAAACAACAACAAAACTAATCTCTAGTACAGTGATTAAATTCTTATAATGTGCTATGTGCTTTACCATTAAATTCTCTCACTAATCCTGTAAGACTGGTTTCATTATCCCCACTTCACAGGTGAGGAATCTGTCTGGCTTCGGGGCCCATATCCCCTACCAGTACAGGCTTCGCTATTTCTTTTACTTATTCTAAACTAATTGTTTTTTTTTAAAAAACATCTTTATTGGAGTATAATTGCTTTACAATGGTGTGTTAGTTTCTACTTTATAACAAACGGAATCAGCTATATATATATATACGTATGTTCCCATATTTTCTCCCTCTTGTGTCTCCCTTCCATCCTCCCTATCCCATCCCTCTAGGTGGTCACAAAGCACCGAGCTGATCTCCCTGTGCTACATGGTGCTTCCTACTAGCTATCTATTTTACATTTGGTAGTATATATAAGTCCATGCCACTCTCTCACTTCATCCCAGATTACGCTTACCTCTCTGTGTCCTCAAGTCCATTCTCTACGTCTGAGTCCTTATTCCTGTCCTGCTCCTAGGTTCTTCAGAACCTTTTTTTTTTTTTTTTAGATTCCATATATATGTGTTAGCATATGGTATTTATTTTTCTCTTTCTGACTTACTTCACTCTGTATGACAGACTCTAGGTCCATCTACCTCATTATAAATAACTCAATTTTGTTTCTTTTTATGGCTGAGTAATATTCCATTGTATACATGTGCTACATCTTCTTTATCCATTCATCTGTCGATGGACACTTAGGTTTCTTCCATGTCCTGGCTATTGTAAATAGAGCTGCAATGAACATTGTGGTACATGACTCTTTTTGAATTATGGTTTTCTCAGGGTATATGCTCAGTAGTGGGATTGCTGGGTCGAATGGTAGTTCTATTTGTAGTTTTTTAAGGAACCTCCATACTGTTCTCCATAGTGGCTGTATATACTTGTACAGTTTTGTGGTGCCCAAATGTTCTTTTTCACTGAAAGTAAAGTGACCATAGTTTTTGCCTTATTCATTACTGCCTAATAACACAGCAGTCGAAGTGCACAACAAAATCAGTAATGGAATCTCAGTGGCTCCAACCTGCACCACTTGTGCACTTGCTGTGTCAGGGTCACTGACGAAGGTATCCTTACAGATTTTGGTTTTTGTCCTTCTTCATTAAATATGCAACAAGGGAGAGATGTAATTAATAAGGCTTAAATAATTTGTCTAAAAAATCTTTTAAAAGAACTGATTTTGGTGTGGTTCTACTTACATCATCAACACTGTGTTCCTTCATAGACATTAACCTGCTTGCTGTTGCTGCACATGAATTTGGCCACAATTTGGACCCCCATCACTCCAGGGACCCCAAGGTTCTGATGTACCTTATCTGATATACACCCACTTTAGCCAGAGGAAGATCTTCTCTGAGGATGATGTCAAAGGCATCTGGGCTTTCTGTGGTTTGCTGACGTTTGGTTTTCTTCTCATTCTAGAAGTATTCATTTGCCCTGCTAATTTCGTAAAACAGCTTTTCTCAGTCTGTGTACTGTGGAACTCCAATGCTTCAAGAAGCAACTGAAAAGACTGTTCCAAGCTCAAATAACTGAGGGACTCATTCCAAGCTCTAGCCCTTTTCTTAGATTATCATGATGTCATGAAGCTCTAGGAAGTCCTCCAGGAAAGAAACTGGTTCACAGTTGTTTAACCCAATATCTCCTAAGTTTATTTGACCATAGACATTTCCCTCTTTTCCTCACTCCTTCCCTCACTACCTTTCTTCATTCCCACCATTAATATTGGTGGAACATCTCTGATATCCCATGGAATGAGGTTTCACAGCACCCCCTTTGAAAAATGCAGTCCTAAGACACACAACAGTGAGGAGTGATTTTCTCCATGAGTTTGTGGAAGTCCAGATCTGAGAGAATCGGGATTACTAGGTTGGCCTCCATTTACTTTATACCCAAACTTTTAATCTTATTTCAAAAGGCATATTTTATAGTAATTTAGTTATCTCTGTACCTGTAGATTAAGATTCTCCAAATCTTTTTCCCATCTCAGAAGAGAAGCTCATAATTGTATGCTGCAATTTAGCAAATGCATGGCTGGTGCAGACTAGAGAATACCATTTTATAAAATCCATCTTTTTAAAATTCATATAATTTATATTAAATTCTTTCCAAATTTTGTATGAGAAAAGAAATTTCTGGGAGTTCCCTGGTGGCCTAGAGGTTAGGATTCTGGGCTTTCACTACCGTGGCCCGGGTTCAATCCCTGGTAGGGGAACTGAGATCCTGCAAGCCATGCAGTAAGTCCAAAAGAAAAAAAAAAACCCAGAAATTTCTATTAAAGGTGGGAGATTTATTAATTGAAATATATAATCTAATTAAAATATAACTTAACATAGAATCTAATTAATGAAGGACATGACATCTGTCTTTGGCCAGACCTAGGAGAAAATGTTCATTACCTATAGGTCCTGGGGACCGGGTAAAATAATTATTATGTTTGCTGCCAAAATACAATTTTCATTTCATTTTCTCACTCTCTGTGAAATTTTAAAATAGAGAGCTATTATTATCTTTGTATCTGAAAATAAATATATAATTTATACATGAAGATATACATTAAACTATACAAGTAGATACAGTAAGTCAGTGCTGATTGGGACTGGAAAATGTATTACAGTTTTCCCATTTTAATCCTTATATTGTCAACTTTATCCATCAGGACCCAACCAGGAGCCAGAAATCACTTTAGGTATTAAAACAGGATTAGAAGAGAAATAGAAACAACCCACAAATTAGCAACACTGAAAACCTCTACCAGCCCCTGGGGCTAGAGGGACACAGGGAGCAGATGATGTGACCAACCCAGCACCCTGAGTGATGAGGAGTTAGAAAGCATGGTGGGGCTGCCTGGGAGGAGCTGGAACCACAGAAGGAGGGACTGTCCACAGCGAACTGGAGACAGCCACCACTCCTCCCAAGGAAGAGAGAGGAGAGGATAAGAAATACTGGCTTTTCTCCTGCTCTCCAGTGCCTTCCTTTGGCTGACCCTACCTAGAAGCCATTTGTCAAGAGGGCCCAGGAAAAGTACTAATTAGCAGAGGATGTGTTGAAGATAGGAAGTTAAGAACATCAACTTCACCTTAAAGCTAAGCAGGAGCCCTTTCCCCAGACACAGGGAAACACAGGTCAGTATTTGAGACTAAGATTTAGGAATAAGCCACAATATATGATCTGAAGACGTTTTCCTATCTCATTTTAATCTAGACATCAAAACTAGAATGCTAATGGTTATTTTGCTTTTGAAAAGAATCTGGAGACAATCTGAAGAAAATCAAGGGACCATGTTGGGTCATTATTTTCTTACTTTTATGTCCAAGAAAGAGATCATTCAGTGGGCAAACTCCAGAGAAATGTGATCTAGACTTCACACTTGTTGCTATTATGCAGTTAGGAGGAGAAAAAATTATCTTTAAGGACACGTAAGTCAAATTTGAGGCCTAACATCAGTGGAATACCTGGGAAACACCCCATGTTGACAGTCTTCAAATTCCCCAGTTCAGCTTTTCCCACCACTCTCCTTGTTTGCTATAGTCTGGCACACGTTTTTACTTTTCCCTGAACAGAAGCTTTCTTCCATGCTAGTGCCTTTGTGCTTGCAGTTCCTTCTGCCTAGACTAATACTCTGCTCCCAGGTATTTTCATGGCTGAGACTCTCTTGTCATCTGGTCTCAGTTTTAAGTGTATCTCCTTGGAGAGGCCTGCCTTAACATTCAGGTATCCCCCCAGCCCTGCCTCTATAGCTTCACTTCATTTTACATTCTTAATAATATTTCTAACTAGCCAAACTTGCCTTTTTTTTTTTTGCAATGTCTACTTTCTCCTTCTAATATCTAAGAGTTCTCATCAATACCGTTTATGCAATGTCCTGTATGCCTACAAGAGTGCCTGGCACAATGGTTTTGCTGGGTGCTAGGTAGGTTAGTTATTGTTAATTAATGATATATATCAGGTGCTTCCTGTGTGCCAGGCACTGTTGCAAATGCCCTCAGTCCTCATATAACCTATAGCACAGGTACTGTGACGATCCCATTTGTATAGTTAAGATTGAGTAACTTTTCTCCTCACTCTGCTCCAGCCACACTGGTCTCCTTGCTGCTTACCCCAATTATACCAGCACAATCTTACCTCAGGGCTATTGCACTTGCTGTTCTCTCTGCCAAGAGCATTCTTCCTCAGACAGTTCCATAGCTCATGCCTTCACTGACCTTCCCTCAGGTCTTTTCTCAAATTTCACTTCCTCAGTGAACCCTTCCCTGTCACCATATATAAATTACAACAGTCCTCCCTGTGCCCTCAACTCTCTATCTTTCTTTATTTTTCTCCTTTTCTCTCTCTCTCTCTACTAGAGTGTTCGCTTCATGAGGACCAGGATTTTGATGCGTTTTGTTCACTGTTGTATCACTGAGATTAGGGAGCTAATAAATGGCAGAGTTGGGATTTCGGTTGGTGTAACTGATTCCAAGCCCTGTGCTCTCCATCTTTATGTGAGCTCCACAAACTTAGCTAAGGACTGGATCACTGGAGAGGTAAAAGAAACAAATACACATCCTATAGTCCATAACTTAGAAATATTTATTTGTAATTTAGTTTATATTCAGTCAGTTTATTACATTCTTTGCCTTAGACATGTCCCTTGCTTGGTCATAACTTTCCAACCAAAAATAAGGTCTTTCTTTGATTCATTGTTATTAACAAGAAAAAACTTTAGGGCCTTTATGTCATGTTGGATGAATGTCCCAAGGGAATTAGTGAGCTTGGATTTCCAGGAGACACCCAAGAGATTAATATTGCTGTCCAAGAACCTAACATTGGGATGACCACTTTTTTCACTTGCAGACCAGTGCTGAAGGGATGAAATCATTTTAGCAGCCAGGTTGAGGTAGAAGCCTTTGTTGGTAGTTCATGGTTGCAGTGAATCCCCGTCTATAATTTTCTGAAATTAACTAACTAGAGCATATAGAAAAAATTTAAATGTTAACCTCTTTAATGTATAGCATTATTAAGATACATTTTGTGCATTTTGAGTTCATTCTCAATTTTATAATAGACTCAATCAAGAAAGGCAAACTATGGAAGATGGCTACCCCAAATTTATTAAAGATAACTTTCCTAGAATTGAAAATAAAATAGATGCAATGTATGACTAACCTGACAAGTTTTTCTATTCTAGAAAGTACTGTTTTTAAAAACTTTTAAGGTTGACTGTCATCTAAATATATCAATTTAAAGGATATATATATATCCTTAAATTTTATATATATAGGGCTATCTAAAAAATCTTGGGGTATTACAGTAAATTTTGTCTTCTAGTTTTCTCCCTATTTTCCAGTCTTTATGCAATAAGTTTATTACTTTTTAAATCAGAAAATTTATTGCTTAAAAATATGTAACAACTTCTACTTTAGTGAATTGAGGTAACAAGGTGAGGTTAGGCTGTTTCAAAAATAGACTTTTTGATTCATTGTTTAAATATTAGGGATTTTAAAATACACTGAAATTGCTTGTTGTTAAAACCTCAGGCCCCGTTTCTCGAGCTGGTTTTCATTTCTATTATTCATTGCCAAACCCTGTTTTTTTTTCCTTTTCAGAGACATTTGGGCATGAATGGGCTAGAATGTGTGTTCTATTCCTGGTTGTTTTCTCTTACAGTATTTTGTTAAAGCTGGCAGAGGTGGACATTCAGTGACCACCCTTTTTAACAAAACACAATAAAAATTAAAATTCATTTAGGAATAGAGCCCAGGAAATTGTGTCTTGACTTTCAGATGTCATACTCGAATAAGAACTGAAAAGACTTTTATTTTCTCTTGCAGATTCTGTTTATTTCTTTTGTGGATCAATCCAGTACGAATGCAGGATCTCTGAAGACTATGCAATTCAAATGTTAAAAGTAAATGACCTCCTAAATTGCTGATCTTCTGCTTTGTATCTTCAGCATCTAAAATAGTGGATTATGACATGATTGTGCATAAGTAGGTTAGGTGGGACACTCTTACACCTTAATCTAGGGTGTAAATATGATTAAGTGTTTAAATTCTAGTTTAGTTCTCTTTTTTTAAGAGTATGTGAGCCCATTTCATGGGGTCATGGGCAAAAAAAAAAGGACAGAATGAAAGAAAATCAGAGACTAGAGCAAAGCAACCATCAGAGAGTGTTTAAAAAAATAATTACTTTATGCAGTTACAGAATCAAATCATTTACCTTTTAGAAAAATAAAGATACTACTAAGTGTCATTGTCAACAGTGATCATTTACAATGCTCTAAGCTGAAGCCAAATTTTTTATCACAAATGTTCTTTGGTTTACACAATTTTCATAATTTCAACCCAACTCAAATGGCCCATTGTTCCTATTATTTCATTATTTCTAATCAGGAGCACCCCCGTGCTTTACTCAAGAGTTGTTCATAGACGTTTTAGGTTCTCTTCTGGGTGATGTTTTGAACTTAGAAACTGATGATAACATATGTTTTAAAAATTCCCACATTGCTTATATCTGAATCAGCAGTAGATACACATACTGCACATATCTAATTTTGTCTACAGTTTTGCTTGCTTGTTCTACAGGTTTTCAAATTTCCCAGTGATTCGTAAGCTTCTTAGAACCATTTGTATATACCAGTTCAGCCTCTATGTGTTTAAGTGTTAACCAGAAGGCCTGGCTTTCATTTTAATAATTAACCTGAGAGAAGGACTTGTGTTGACAAGCAGTTTGCCAACACATTTCCATGTGTTGACACATCCTGATCGCTGTATAAAACCAGTCCTCCATGAACAATAGCCTATAGTCGAGCAGTCTGATGATTTTCCTAAGAAATCAATTTCTATTTTAATCTTCTGAGGAATTTTTATTTATTCCAGTAAGAAAATTGTGAAATGTGTAACAGTATGTTATCATTAAACTTTCTGTGTTTTATCTTTTGCCCTGTCTATATTCTTAAGTGAAATAAGAAACTAATAAAATATTAAAGTGGTTTGACAGTAAGCATAATTTTGAAACTTGAAAAATGGTGACATTTATTTTTATTGTTCATTAAAAATCCTTCTTTATGGGATAGATAATATTGCAATCACTGCAAGTAAAAGGCTCTTATCCTATCCTTCATTCCATCTTCATAGTGACTAGCATAGTATCCTGCATAGTTGATGCCCAATCAGCATTCATTATTCAATAATGAAAAGGGCTTTAAAAAATTCTAGTTTCAGGTGGTAACATTTCTATAAATATATGAAATCTATAAGTAGAGTTAGCCTATTTGATTCTTTTCACCCACTTTCAAACATTAAATAAAATGACACTTGTTTTTAAACTTCTTGTTCAAGGACTTCTTTTTTATTATCTAATGTGACCTTAAAAGACTATAAAAATTTATTGGTAAAAGCAAATGCTTTCTAATGAATCGATTTCTTATAAGCTTAATAGATGAATCAAATTTGTGGATAATTTTCACTTAATCTCAAAGTTAAATGTTATACATGGAAGAGGTTTAAATCAAATTATTATTTTGCATTGCTGATTGAGCCCAAATGTAATATTGAACTCTGGAAATAATCTATTGTAAGGATCTATTTGGCTTTATTTTGGATAAAAGCATAATAAATTTCCCTCAAGTGATTGCTTACATGTGATGGGTTTTTCTGGTTTTCTCTGAGGTACTGGCTAATTTAGATGATAGCATTTTACCCACACGTTGGGATACCCCTTCCCTACTCACTTTAATCTGTCTTCATGCTCCTCCTGTTTGTTAGTATTCTCTGACCTAAACTTCTCTCTGACTCTTAATCACTTAAATTAACTTGTGTTTTCAATCATTCAGTCAATCTGAAGATCATGGCCCATATTTCTCTATCCATTTACATCTGCAAGGGACCAAAGATGGCATTCTGAATTCATGGTATTAAATGTGTGAAGTTCTAAAGGGAATAATAGACTAGAGGCCCCTAAAGGACAGTTTTCTGAAGTTGTTGGAGCAAAGGTACTTCTATTATTCAAAGTTAAAAGTGAAAATCAAGAAACTTGAAAATGGCCATAGCGTCTTATTTTTCCTGAGCACTCCCAGAGGTGTGGGAAACAAGCAGCTCTGTTTTTGAGAAAATATCTGAGAATGGATGGAGTAGAGGTCATATTCCATGGTGGTCAAAAACATGAAGACTACTGGCCTGGATTCAAATGCTGGTAGTAGCATTTATTAACCATATCACCTTAAACAAATATTTAACTTCTCTGTGTCTTAGAGTATTCATACGTAAAGTGAAAAACAAGCCTTCCTACAATACCTACTTTACAAGACTGTTGTAAGGATTAAATGAGATAATACCTTTTAAGTCTAGCATGCAGTAATCCCTCAATATGTATTAGCCATTATACTGTATTCCAATATACTGTATTTGAATACATTCTTCTACCTCTGCCTGAATCTGTAGGGAATTCATGCAGGGCTCCATATTTGTTGAGAGGTCACACCAGTGCTTTTAAATTCCAGCTGCAGCACTCAGTCCTGTGATGAGTCTCCAAGCTTGGTTCTGGTCCATTTCTGTGGCCTTCAGGTATATATAATATTTCCCTCTTAGGTTCTCTGGAGAAAATGAAGTTTAAAACTCACCAGGTTATAAACATTCTGGAAACAAGACTACATTTCTTCTTATGGAAGTAGGTGTACCATCTTGATATTCTTATCTGAAAAAGTAGAATAAGCTACTTTCCCACAAAGAGGAAAACATTTTTGCCAAGTGAAGTGAAAATTTTACTCTTCCCACAATAGCCATAAATATGCTGAGGCCGTTATTTTGCCAGATGGTTTTTGAGACCCTGCTGAAATGAGAGAAGGCCTCATTTTATATTTCCCTCAAATTCTACCAGAAACCACACTTCTTGGGAGGAAAAAAAGTCCCCATGTAAGCATGTTTACCTTTAACTGACTAGGAAGTTGAAACTTGTCCATAAATGATGACTCACCATCATAGGCCTATAAAAGTAAAGGTACTTGTCCGTGGAAAAGCAGCAGCCTCCAGGCACAACCACTCAAGATGTACCCAGGTGTCCTGGCTGCCTTCCTCTTCTTGAGTTGGACTCACTGTTGGTCTCTGCCTCTTCCCAATGATGAAGATTCTGACGATTTGTCCGAGGAAGACTTCCAGTTTGCAGAGGTAGAGTATTTTGCCAACCCCAATGGTGTGATACATCTCATAAATGTCCTTTTCTTTTAAAAGAGGATCATTGTGGTCTCTTTCCTAGAATTACCTGAAATCATACTACTATCCTCTGAATCCTGCTGGAATCCTGAAGAAGACGGCAGCAAGCTCGGTGGTTGACAGGCTTAGAGAAATGCAGACTTTTTTCGGCTTAGAGGTGACTGGCAGACTTGATGATAACACTTTAGATATCATGAAAAAACCAAGATGTGGGGTCCCTGATGTGGGTGAATACAATGTTTTTCCTCGAACTCTCAAATGGTCCAAAATGAACTTAACCTACAGGTAAATCATAGACTATCTTTCTTTAATATTTGTTATATTTTTTAGTATCAGATGTCTAATTTTCAGCACAAGCTACGGGTGACAGAACACGTGTGGTCCCATTATTTTACGTAGGCCTTAGATATTAAACTGGAAGTTAAGTATGTCCAGGAATAACTTTAATACTGTTGATGAGAATATCTCATAGCATCTATTATGGTTACATTAACCCAGCATTATTTCTCATTGCAAATCTCAATTTATTTCTTTCAGATATGAAATCAAAATAGAAGTAAAAGTAGTTTCAAGGAAATTTGCAGAGATGCAGTAATCAGGCATATTTATTATAAGAGTGCTAAAAATGGAGAGTTTCATTCTCTATGAACTTTACAGAACTATTTCATTTGTTTAGGCTACAGTGATACAGAACTTTTAGCATGCAGTATAAGTTATATTAAAAATCTAAATACTTTAAGATGTCAAATGGTCAAATCTTTGGAGATACTCAAATATCTGATTGAATTCTTCATTTTATAGTCTTTGTATGGCATCATAATTAATAAGTTCTTGGAAACAATGGACCTTTAGTAGAACTTTTAGAGAAGCCATTGCATTTTGAGTAGAAAAGCAGTATTCCAAGAAAATATATTCTAAAATAGCTTTCACCTTCCGAAAATTTGATGGAAACTTTCTCTGTTGAATAGAATTGTGAATTATACCCCTGATTTGACTCATTCTGAAGTTGAAAAGGCATTCAAAAAAGCCTTCAAAGTTTGGTCTGATGTGACACCTCTGAATTTTACCAGAATTCAAAATGGCACTGCAGATATCATGATCTCTTTTGGAACTAAAGGTAATGATGCAGAATTTTTATATTCTGCTCCTTAATTGGCTCCATTCTTTTCTTCCTTCTTTCAGTTATTCATTAATTTTTACAGAATTCAACAAAAATTTTTTAAGCACCTGTGCTAGGCACTACTTCATATAATTAGAGTCTTAACTCTTGTTTTTGTGTATAGAGCATGGTGACTTCTACCCATTTGATGGACCTTCTGGTCTATTGGCTCACGCTTTTCCTCCTGGACCAAATTATGGAGGAGATGCCCATTTCGATGATGATGAAACCTGGACAAGTAGTTCCAAAGGTAGTATTTCTTATAAAGATATAATTCATGATTATCAGATTAGATTAGATCATTAACCCATTAAGAAGAAGTTTAAGCATACTGTAAATTATATTTGGTATTTGATTCTATTTTCCAAGTTAACAAGTATGATAATCTTCTACTTATTAGTCTCTACAAGTGACATTTGTATAAGCCAATATGAAACATTAAAAATGAGCAAAATCTACTAAGTCTAGTGGCTCGAGGGGTACTAGCTAACTTTGAAACAGGATCAGAATGCTTTCCGTCAACGAAGGTGCTGTTATTGTGGATTACCTTTGACATGTTGAAGAAGTACAGTTTATTGCAAATATAAATCTAAAAACTATTAGGGCTAATTATGTAGATCGTAAATGAGTTGGATGTGAGTTGGAATAGTTTTTTCCCTTGTAGAAATATTAATGGCACAAGTCCAGTCAAATTTCTGTTCTCTATTATATGTTACTTGTTTTAGACTTGTCTGTATCACTGATTTTACAAATACCACTTTAACAAATCAATATAGTGCCTTACTTGAGAAAGCATGAGACAAAACAGATTAAATTATATTTACAAGAGCAAAATGAAACTGAGTGTTGAGTGAATTCAGTCAGTAGTTGAGTCTTCAAGGCTCAAAAGGATTGGGAATATTAATTTAGGCAGAAAAGCAGGATTATCACAACTAGGACTTAATTTTGGAGCTATATGGACTCTTAGTTGTGACAATTAAAGGGTAGTCTTCAAAAACAGCTACTTTTTATTATTCATTTAAATAAAAAGAATTATTTTTCCAAGAAGTAAAACTGGGCCTTGAATAGTCAATGTCTCAATGCATACATCTCCAAGCTGTCTTTGGAAGGGAAGGTGAGAATTTATATATTTAAGGTCTGAATATTTAGCAGGTAGGAATGATTTTAGGAAGAAAGAACAACACGTAGTATTGTTAAGACATAGTCACAATAAGCTTCAGTTTTTGGTTCCTGCATAAATTCTGGGTTTGAAAAATTTAAGTGAAATGAATGAAAACATCCATAAGTCAGGATTAATTTTTCAGCTGAAGGCCAAGAATGATACCCACTGCTAGTTATTTCAATGAAGAATTACTTGTCATTCAGATTATCATGAACTTTGATCACTCTTATGGTCTGCACAATTCACTAAGTTTGTTATACATTTTCTTCATGCATAGGCTATGAGAGCAAAGGGTATTCAAGGTCAAATTGAAACCAATGACTCCAGCTTTCATGTGTTCTTTTGATATTTTATTATTTTTTTTCAATTTAAATTACCAGTATTAGGAGGCTCAATAATTGGTGGAAAGAGTGACTAGAGGAAATAGTGTAAATACAGTGACATGGTAGTCTTCGAGAATAGAGGAAAGTTGGCCAATCATGTCCAGAGTTTCTGTTTCTTTAAATTCTAGAGTCTAGAGATATTCTGGAAAGGATCATTTGGTTGGAATTTGCTCCCAAGTACATTCTCGGAGATCCTATTTAATGCATCCTCTATGCTTGGTCATTATACCTTTGGATGCTGCCTCCGGTTTAGATGATGTTCTAGGCAGTACTGTAGATATGTATCATCCTATATTTTTTCCCATGAGTTTCCAGTTAAAGTCATCACTGTCTACTTTCCTCACCTGACATGAGAAAACAAAGAGCAAATCAGGATTACTAGTGTCTTCACAATAAATCGTTTTTGATTACTAATCAATGTGTTGGTACTCTGTGTAGGCAGCTATAATCGAAGAGAACACCAAATTATTTATAATGATTAAATCAATGTTTTAAATCTTCCTTTAAGACAATGAATATTAACTTTAAAAAGTGAGTTAAATAGCCAAGAAAGAGACATGGTGACATAATAATAATAAACAAAATAATATTTATTCTGTGAATTGGTCATTGGAGGACTTTTTTTCTGTTTCTTTGTTTTCTTACAGGTTACAACTTGTTTCTTGTTGCTGCCCATGAGTTTGGCCATTCCTTAGGTCTTGACCACTCCAAGGACCCAGGGGCACTCATGTTTCCCATATATACCTACACTGGCAAAAACCACTTTATACTTCCTGATGATGATGTACAAGGGATCCAGTCTCTCTATGGTAACTATTAATTTATCAGTTTAACAGCAGAAGAGATATATACATTTATTTTCAAATTATTAGTGAATTTACCATTACCAATATTGCTGTCCTGGTTTTGTTATTAAAACCTGGAGAAACACGCTCATGTTTTCTTTCCAAATCAAACTACCTGCTCAAGTAGAAAATATTCCATTCTCCAAAGTTTTGCAGAATGTAACTCCTCATGTTTGTATTTTATACATTGTAAGGTACATTTGATATCCTCACAATACCTCTGACATCAGAAAGAAATATTTTATTCACCATTTAACCAATGAAGAAACTAAGCTTGTAGAGTTTAAATAGTGTATCGATAGCAGCACAGCTGGGTGAAACACAGCTGGATAGTAACACAGCTTTTGGGATAGCTTTCACCCAGCTTATACAGGGAGAAAGTGAGATTTTAACCAGCTTTTACAAAATCTGGGTATTCTTTCAACTACTCCTGTTTGCCACAGTAGAATCCATTCAAGTGGCCTGTGTTAGTTTTTAACCAACATCTACAGTGACCATTTGTAAGAATCTATTCTTTTATTCTTCCAAATTTTCAATAATATTTACAAAATAATTAAACTTCAACCCAAACAAGCAAAAGTACCTACCATAAATAGAAGTAAAACCACAGTACACAGTCATCAGTGTAAACACTTTTAGAACACAGAGCTCAGAAAACTAGCTCAGGCCACCTCAACCTATTATTTTCCCTTCTGGATTTAAATCTACTACAGCAGCTAGTGTAGGCACAGGCAAGAATTTTGCAATTTTTACTATTTCTACAATATCTTGACTGAGGAACTTAATGATAGAACTAATAGGACCTATTTAGAGAAAAATAAGTTTAGAATTATTTTATTTACTGCACCTCTTCTGCACTCATGTGAGCTGGTGGAACAGTTCCCAACATGTGGCCGGTCATACCAGAATGGCTGAAGACTTAGCTTTTCACTGAGATGCAGCTATGATGTGGTCAACTGGTAAAGCGACATGAGCTGATGTTGACAGCTGATAAAATAGGCAAGAGAAAGAGCCCAAATGAGGGCTGCCATAGAGAAAACATGCTGCCAGAAATGGCTTTGAGAGGAATGTGTTTCTCAAGCGAAGTCTGTCAATAGGTTGTGCAAAGCATGGGGAAAGTTTCCTCAAAGTCTTTTCTCCACCCCCCCACCACCCCATTTCTATCACCAACCTCAAGAAAGCTAAATTTGTAGCTGAGATGATTCTCAAGAGTCTTGGAAGATGAAAACAGAAGGAGAAGTCCCATAGGCAAGAACTTGATAACCATGGAGGAAGGAAGTAGGATTACAGGTTCTTTGGAGTATTATGTAGTAGTGGCAGGACTTACTGCCCTTTCTGCTCTCCATTGGCAGAATCAGGTCATCCTCAGTAACTTCCTTCACTCATTTCATGACTGCAGGTCCAGGAGATGAAGACCCCAACCCTAAACATCCCAAAACGCCAGACAAATGTGATCCTTCCTTATCCCTTGATGCCATTACCAGTCTCCGAGGAGAAACAGTGATCTTTAAAGACAGGTACTCTTCGTATTATTTTATAAAACCTGCATGTAACTAACATTTGTGAGGCCATGTCTTCAAATTGCCAAAACATGTGGTCAAACTTCCAAAGAAAGGTGAAGTTAGTGAAAATAATAGAACTTTGGATAGTTTATTTACATATATGAGAGGAAGTAAATAACTGATGGATAAATGTTTTACTTTTCAATGGATAGTCTTGGCATTGTATAGCTTCCTTTTACATCTTTGGTTGTAGTTTTTCCTATAAAGACATATTTACAAAGTAAATATAGAAATACAATTTATTTATTTTAAAATGCAGTTATTGAAATCAATTACCATGTTAGTAAGCTGTTACTCATAATTCCACATGAATTCCTTTTGATATGGAAAAACTTTGGTTCTGGTAACATATGTTGGAATTTAAGAGAGGAAGCACTGTACAACCTAAATCTATAGGTGACAAAAAATGAAATACTAATTTTTAATTTTGATATTGTTTTAATATCCTTATTTGTTCATTTGTTCATCTATTCAATGAATTAATTGTTCCCTCATCTGTGATCCTATAGCATTCCTACCTTCTCTACTATAGTTCTAATTTCATTGTGCTCCAGTATTTTCTCATATATCACTTTCCCCAGGCCATGAGATCTTGGGAGCATAGTTTGTGTCACTCATGTTTTCTTTCCAGAGCCCAACACAGTGCCTGGCACATTTGCTTGCCACTTAAAAGATATGCAAAATTGAACAAAACATGGTCCCAGCCCACAAATGACTTGGAGCCTTCACAAAGGCTCTGTGAGATTTTAGACTTCAATAATTTAGGATAGAGTTAAGATAGCAACAGCTTGTTTAACTGGCACTTAAGGGAAGTGGAAATCTTTCACCCTCATGGGAGCTAGGGAGTGGTTGTGTCTAACTTACCTGTATTGATATGGAGAAAGGTGGCTAGCAGGATAGACATATTGCACTTGAAAAAATGATGGCAAACTCTGCATTTTTACTTTTGTGTTAGATTCTTCTGGCGTCTGCATCCTCAGCAGGTTGACGCAGAGCTGTTTTTAACAAAATCCTTTTGGCCAGAACTTCCCAACCGTATTGATGCTGCATATGAGCACCCTTCCCATGACCTTATCTTCATCTTTAGAGGTAATCTTTCCACCAGTGAAACCCCCCACATGTCCAGAGCAGGCAGTGATGAACTTCATGTTACCAGAGACTTAATAAAATGATTGTTGTCAAAAATACACCTAAATTAAGAATCAAGTATAACAAAATGGGAACCAGAAAGCACCTGAAACCTTTCTACCAAGTGTCCCCAAATTTGACAAGTAAAAAGTCTACATTATTACTTATCATATCCACTCTTTATTTCACACCAATCATGTCAGTTTTTTCTCTTATTTCCTCTTAAAAATTATTTACTAAGCAAATGTAATAACAATGAACATTTTTAAAAATTGAAAATAATTATCTATAATTCCCCCTTCTGAAAAGTCAACTTATTTTATTTTATCACTTTATTTTCTAGTCTTTCATCATATGAAATACATATTTTAAATATTTATATTCATAATGTATATACATTTTAATATTCTACTTGACATAGGTTCCCAAATTGTTATTCCAGCTTCGTGATCATAATTTATAATGGCTACATAGCATTTTACTGACATTGTTTCTATTGTTTGACTATTATAGTAAAGCTATAATGAAGTCACTTTTTAGAGAAGAAAATAATTTTCTACTGGTATGAAATTTGAGTTTTCAAGTTAATTTCCTATTCCTACTGTGCTGCTTATTCATACAGAAATCTTAATGTATTTTTCACCCAGTTCCAAACTTAATATTCAGAGGTATCAAATTGTCAAACTAATCATGATATTTGGTGGGCTATACTTACAGTTAGGAAACTGGCATTTTAAATCCTCTTTTTTGTTTGTTTGAAGAATGTGCATATTTCTGTGTTTCATAAACATGGTGACCACAAACACTGACTAATTTATTTCTAAATGTGTAAAATGAGTCTTTCTTTGTTAAAATCTACATATGTGAGTTTTAATAGATTCCCTTGAATAATAAAACAATTCTTTTACTTATTCTAGGCAGAAAATTTTGGGCTCTTAATGGTTATGATATTCTGGAAGGTTATCCCAGAAAAATATCCGACCTGGGATTTCCAAAAGAGGTTAAAAAGATAAGTGCGGCCGTTCACTTTGAGGATACAGAGAAGACGCTCTTCTTCTCAGGAAACCAAGTCTGGAGGTATGGCAGCCATATTTACTGACCCATCATCTTATATCATAGAGGAAAAGTGAGTCTCGAAAATCCCTTGCTACTTAAAATTATCTCATGAAGTATTGTAAATGTCATACCCGTCATTCATTCCCTTCCATGCCAGCTCCAGCAGGTAGCTCTTAACACAGGTATTTAAAAGTCTCAAGCCCTCTTGAAAATACACATATAATTCTTCCCCTTTCTGGGCCACTCTTCTCTTTCTTAGGCATTTGTTGTACTACAACCATGGCAAAACTCTCTCTCTTATTTTGACATCTTAATTCCTTGTAATCTTTCTCCTGGATTCTCTTTCTTGTCATCCTCTCTTAATTTACATGGAGCTCCATCTTCTGTGGCCAGAGAGGACACAAGAATAGGTACAGGAAAAGACTGAGCAAGAGAAGGCCACAATATCTAGTCTGTTGATTCATCGGAGAGGTTGGCCAGGAAGCTGCTAGGCTTGTAGTTTGTGAAGCCAGCTCCTTTTGAAGAACAAGTAGAAAAGGAATATTGAAAACACATGTAGAGCTCAAGGCAGCTTTGACATTGGCAATATTTATGAGCCCAAATCCATGTCTATATTCAGGGATGATTATCTCATAGGTACACAATAGTTGAAATATTTTAAATGGTAACTTTACTCCCTCTACACACACACACACACACACACACACACACACACACACACACACATATATATATATATACACTCATTATATATACATATATATACACTCATGCATGCATGTTTACAAACACATACACACTCTTACATATCATCTTTACGTTTTGGCTTCTTTATTTCTGATAATGACACTTACCACTATAAAAATTACTGCCAGGTCCTACCTGCACTAGTGTTCCAGTCCCTTTACCTTATATGAGGTCTATTGCTCAGTCAAAATGGATTGCTTAACATATCTCAAATGCACTGTGCTTTTATCTCCCCACAACCTTCCCTTATGCAATTTTCTTTGCTAGAGGTCTTTCCCTACATCTCTGTCTTTTGAAATTCCATCCATTGTTTAAAGTTAACTTGAAAGTCTTTCTTGATCACCCCATTCAAAATTATCTCCCTTCTCATGTAACTCCCATGACATCTCATGTTTACTCTCTCATGATGTTTAGCCCCTATTGCCTAATGTTGCAGTTTTGTGTGTATATGTCTTAGCGTTCTTGATAGTGCAGTGGTTCTTACTTTTTATCTATTGAAACATACCTCAAAAATATAAAAGACTTTCATCAGTAACAGTAAGAATATTACATCACAGGAGGCTGTTCTCTTAGGTTAATTTCAGAGTGTGTTTTGTTGGCTAGGGTGTGAGTATGTGCAGGGGAAGAAGAGTATGGAATATAAAGTTATGAGAGGGGAAAGCTGCGCTCCCCTTCCTAGTTTTATTTCCACTGTATGCCTCTATAACTTTTTAGTGCAGAAATTGAACCTTAAATAGTTTGGCATCCGTTACTGCACTTAGCAAGTTGTCTTACACATAGTGGGAGCTCAACAGATAATCGTTCAATGCATAAACATATATTTCACTCTAAGAACACTTTCCTAATAATATACTTTTATAGCAGCTATACAAATTTTGAAATAGAAATGAGCTTATAACTGTCTTTACAAAGATGGTCTTTAGGCAAGTCAAAATACCTCACCAGGTACCCACTGTATACTCAGTATTATAATTCCTAATTTTAAAAAGCTACTGGTTGTTTCAAATGGACTTAAAAATTTGAAACTTTTGTCAATTTTGAAAGCTGCCATTATATCCATTGTACTATTTCTAAAGTAATTTACCTATGACCTACTCAAGAGTTTCTTTTTCTTATTAAATAGCTATGATGAAACTAACCATATGATGCATAAAGACTACCCCAGACTAATAGAAGAGGACTTCCCAGGAATTGGTGATAAAGTAGATGCTGTCTTCGAGAAAAATGGTAATTAGTTCCATTGAACTGACCTTAATGGAGGGCTTCTGTAACCCCTTGAAATAATTTCCTTATAAAGGAATTTTAAACAGAACTTAGATGTGCTGATAAATGTCTGACAGTTAAGGGATTACTTATTCTTGTGTAACTACTGACACAGACAGCAAACAAAAATTAATATGCTTAGAATAAATGAGAATTTTACTTAATGACTGCTAATTCTATGAATAAAAGATGCCAAATCTTAAACACTACCTTAAATTTAAAGATATTAAGATGCAAAAAGTATAGTTCAAATCAGGGGTGGAGTGGGGAGTAATTTATATATGAAGACCAATAATCATAGCTATATAATGATTTTTTGCTTGAATTATGGAAAGAGATGTTATCTGTAACTTACAAAAAATAACCAATATCAATAATTCAACCATCAAAACTGGAACTCCTGCCAATACAGCAATTAATTCGAGGTGACAGTTTAAGAGAGCTGGAGACATTTATACCTTTCCCCTTCTTTAAATTATAAGCAATATATTAAAACATTAGTGGTATTTATAAAGATAAACACTGGAATGTTAAAAAAAAGTGAAGCTAACAGATTGGGCTTTTAAAAGTAGCTAGAGTAAAACATTATTTTCAAACTCTGAAATTTTCTTTTTGGTCTTTTCCTTTTAGGTTATATCTATTTTTTCAATGGGCCCATACAGTTTGAATACAGCATCTGGAGTAACCGTATTGTTCGTGTCATGCCAACAAATTCCCTTTTGTGGTGTTAAATGTTTTAAAAATATTGTTATTTAAATCCTGGAGACCATTTGGGATAATGCTTCCAGACATTTTTTGGGGGGGCCATGGGGGAGGGAGAGATATCAGGGGAAAGCTTAGTTCTGTGAACAAGCTTCAGTAAGTTATCTTTGAATATTTAGTATCTATACAGCTATGCGTGGGGCTGGAACCACAATGAATTTTAAAGTCATGAGATTCATTATCTCTAAGGATCACCTAATTCTTGTGTGCTATACAGAAGCAGTAGTTGACAATATTCTACATCAAAAATGGGATATATGATCTGTCAAAGAGAGTTAGCTTAATATATTTATAAGGAAACTTTGCAAAGACATAAAAGTAAATCACATTTATATAATTAATGAATCATCTTTACCAAATAGTATAAAGTCATATGAAAATGCAATTTTGGGGGAGCATATGACAGCCATACATAAACAACAATAAACCAAAGGGAAATGTCTGTAATAAATATATTATAGACAACTTTCCAAAGAAATAACTTGGGTTTTTCACTAAAAATATTTGGATGTATGTGCCCCTCTTCATTCGGAAATATCAGAGTCACTAAAGATATGAGACAAAGACTAATGGTGAGGACAGCAGATATGGCCTTTGTATTGTGTTTAATTTTCACTATTGACAATGACTCAAGGACTACTCTCAGAGAAGACAAATATTTCTTTTCATATTTATAGAAGACAAAGAGAGATGATCTCTCTTTGTATTAAAATATTTCAGGTCTTTCAAAAATATCAAAGTATACTAAAATTGTTAACAAAATGGTCTAAAGCCACAGAATCACTTTTTCATAAATCATCTGATTATTTAAGGCTAAAAGTAGTGTTTTAACCCTATTCTATCTAAACAATTGTTTTAATTGTCCAGTTTACCTTGGATATATAAGCTATTTTTGAAAGAAATAGACTAAAATTTATCATAAATTGGAAGTATATATGTTAAAACAGAGATATCCAAAATAAAGGAAATATTCTACTGGATTATGGTCCTCTTGAAAAATGAAACTATGCCTTTTTTCTCCTTTTTTTTTTCTTTAATCCCTCAGAACTTTTTACAGTGCTTGGCACTTGGTACTTATTGAATATATGAATGGTCATCAAGGGAAGAACCTTTGTGTTGAGAGATCATGTTCCTAAAAACTCAGGCAAAGAAAAGAAAGTGTATTATATATGTGAAAAGTATTAGGAAGTGTTTATATTGTTTATAATAAAAAGTTATTTTCAACAGACATTGTCATACAGTATATTTTTGTCTTTTGGTATAATTTTAAGCTTTTCCTCACACAAAGAATGTCCATTTAAATTATTCCTTTTTCTTGCTAATCTCTTTGTTGGGTTGTTTCTTATAAGAGCACTAAATTCAAATTTAGTATTAATTGTACCCGGCTTTTTTAACTCAAGTTCTGGTCGAGTTTGGTCAGCCTCATGCTGATGAGCCCCATTTACTGGGCCAGCTTCCTTAGATGGAGCCCACAGGCTCCTCAGAATCTTCTCTGCTGAGAGTATTACTTGGTAATGAAGTGGAGAAAGCAGTAGATCTAGAGTTAGGACTGAGTCCTAACACCAACTCTGCCATGAACTCGGGCATGTTACTTCAGGCAGCTCATTTAATCTGTGTGGGCTTTACTTTGCTGATGTTTAAAATGAAAGGAATAGCAGCTTTGGGGAAATATGAGGAAGCAGGGAACTCTAATGGGGAAGACAAACACTACCTAGGAAACTCAGGGCCACTGAGCTTAAACATTAGGTCTTTTGTGTTTTCTTAAACAGTGTTCATCCCCAAACATTTAATAAGTATCTGTTCTATGTCAGGCACCTAAGACATTGAGATAAACTAGAAAAACTTGATCTCTACCCCTGAAGAGCTTCTATCCTACTATGAAAACAAAGCGATTAAAATTGAGTAAATAAAGTGCTTTTCCAGGGGAGAAATGACCACCTGTTATGGGTGCAGAGAAGACTGCTCTTACCTTCCTCCCAGTGCACCCCCAAAGTCAGTCTATGCACTTTTCATCTTCCTTGACAATTTAATAGGATTACTGATTTCTAAGTTTTGCTGTTGGTGTAGAACATCATCTACCCATCCATCCATCCATCCAATAAATATATAAGGTATAATAAGTATTAATTTCTGTCCTGTGTCAGGAACTTAAGTAGATGCTGGGAGTACAGTGAAAACCAAAACCTCAATACTTTCTTGGAGCTCACAGTGTAGTTGGGGAGACAGACATTAATCAGATAAGTATAAATTACAACTGTGATAAATGCTATAAGGTAAGGAAAATTGCTCTGAGATCCTCTCATAAGAGGGATTTTACCTACTGTATATATTGGGGGGAGGGAAACAGGAGCGTCTTTCAAGAAGGGCAACACAAAGGAAGAGATAGATACCCAAGCTGACATAAAAAATGAGTACAAGGCAGTGAAGGGAATCAGGGAAAGAGTTCCAGGCCCATGCCTTCAGACAAGAATGGATCTGTTGGAGCTCAGTAGAGTTACAGAGAGGGTTTTTTTCACCTGCACCACACAGCTTGCGGTATCTCATTTCCCCGACCAGGGATTGAACCAGATCTCAGCAGTGAAAACTCAGAATCCTAACCACTAGACTACCAGGGAACTCCCTTACAGATAGTTTTATGATGATGTTGACAGAGTATGGATAGGTAAAACGTACCAGGAAACCCCCTAAATCCAACCATGTTCCTCCTATCTTTCACTATGCCAAATATAAATCAGAGAATCTCTCTATGATCAATAACAACAAAAAAAGTATTGATTTTTAAAGACTGTTAGCACAAAATAACTGTCTATGCTAAAAATAAGCATAGGTCATTGCAGGAGTTGGCATGTGAATATCTACTTCTTGGTAATTGAGTCAGTTGATGGAAATATTAACTTTTTTGAGCATATGGGTGCCTACATTATTCTGAAACAAGGTGGGGTCCTGTTTCCATCAGAGCACTGGGGAGGCCCTTCCCCAGTGAAGGCCTTGGTCCTGCCTGGCGCCCAGTGGGTCAGTGCATGGTACTGGTGTGGTAAAAGGCCACTCACCAACCCCATCCCTCATCTTAAGTGGATGACTTAACTCTGAGGGAAACCCCAGGTGGATGGTGTCTAACTCCTCTCTGCATAAGAATGGTTGCTTTAGAACAATACTTCTCAATGTGTGTTCTGTAGGCCAGCAGCATCAGTGCCACCTGGGAACTTGCTAGAAATGCACATTCTGTGCTCCCCCAGAGCCAGGGAATGAGATCTGTGTTTTAACAGGGCTTCTAGTCCCTCAGGTCCCAGAGTCCCTCAGAAAATCTCTTGTTCTGAGAGAGATGACATTGGTGTTCCCAGGAGTCAAAGCTTCCTGCTAAGATCTTGGGGAGCACTGTATTCTACATTCCTTCCAGAAGGTTCATAGTATATACTAGCATATTAAAGGCTACAAATAATCCTGTGTCAAAGAAACTGTTTAACCTATTGAACAAGGTTTTCCAAACATATCTGAACATGGAACATCATTTACTTTCTTTTACTCTCTTTTTAAAAGAGGTGTTTAACTTGATTTCAGAAAAATTTTCATTTGCTTTATTATTTGCTTGCATGCTCTCTCATGGATGCCTAGATAGATAAACCAGTAGATAAGAGATATATAGTCAGGATTTTTCCCAACTCCCATCTCTGCTCCAGCCTCAATTTCAAATGCCCAATCTGATTGGTGTTACTTGGATCAGTGTCCTTCCACTGTGGCCAGAGTACCAAATTCAAATTACACCAAATGTCTATTTGGAGTTTACCAGTGGGGGCAGGGGTACTATTTAAAAAGAACTCAATATGAGTTGAGTGGTTGGGCTTAATAGGTTATGCTATAAAATATGTTACAGTTAAAATACAAATAGCCTGTTCACACAGATATTCATGTATGATGTGAAGAGACCAAGTTAGAGTGCATTTGCCCAACACACTGCACTCAAGTCGAATTGTAGATAGTAACAGCCTCTTCATCAAATAATAAGGGTGAAAAGTTTGAAAACCCCCTCGAAGTGAACCAGTAGTTTAAATGTTTTGAAATAGGAGCAATTGATGAGATCCCATGCTGGTGAAACAAATTTTGTCCTGGAAATTATCCTGGGAGAACTTTCACGTTAAATTAAAAATAGAGTCCTCAATCCCTGTATCCTCATATCAGAATAAAAATGCCAAAATATATATAGCAGGCCTCACAAAAAGATAGCCACCATACTTCTCTACTAAATTTAAGTCCCAGTTACAGGAAATACCTTGGTATTTAAGGATTCATCATAAGGTTGTGAGATTCAAAATACTTCCATTAGGTGGCATCAGCCATACTGCTTTGAAAATGATGAATCGATTTAATTACAAAACAAAACTAATACTTCGCTCTTTAATGTAAGGATGAGGAATCTGGCCAAATTGCTGATGGTTTAATCCCTGACTTTATGCCGTTGACTTTCAAATAAGGTTTAACAGCTTAGGAATTCAAGAATAGCTTGCTCTAGTTTCCTTATGTATCCCTGTCACTCATCTCAACTCTAAAATTTTCCTTCACGGGAGGTGAGAGTCAGGAAGCTGTGTCACACCAAGCCACCAAGACCTGCTGCAGGCCCCTTGGAGCTGGGGTTTGTGCGTCACCACAGACCTCTGGGTGACAGGCTCCAACATGAACCACAAAATACACAATGTACCCAGAGAATGGAATCACACTAAAAAGAAACCAAACTAGCTGGCAGCAAGAGGGAAGAAAATCTCAAATTACCAGTCCAATTACCTGGAGACAATGTTAAGCATAGAGGAAGAGAATGCTTAAGCTTTCCAAATGTTCTTTCTCACATGGTTTAGTTTTTCTAAATTTTTTTGGATGTTTATACCTGCCTGATATTCTAGAGTTTGTGAAATGCTGATTTAGGATTTCTTGGCTTTGTTCTACCTCACTGCTCACAAGGTACTCAAATGGGACTACAACTATTCTATTAATGACCTCTAGAGGATCAAAGATATGGTAGGTTTACACCAACAGCATGGCCATTTTGGTAAGAGTTTATCATGGTATCTTATTGGACTTAAATGGTCAAAATTATGCCCTAAAATTAGATGCTGTGAGAAAGAAAATTTCTCTTCCATATATTTAAAATTTGTTATAACCCAGTCCAGAAGTAATCATTCAATAATGTCCCCACACATCAACAGAGCAAGGAAGGATTATAAGTTCTTGATATCCGGTGAGTCTGTGAGACTCTTAAATCTTGGTTGAAATGGTAATGGACTCACATTATTCAAAATTGGCTTGTTATATTTTACAATTCTTTACAAGTGAAGACATTACTCTTTTCCATTTTCATGGCTTTATGCTGGATTAAAGTACATCATCCAAGCATCCTTAGCTATGGCCCCATCTGTTATGCCAAAAAGATTTAAAATTAGTAACCAAAAGTGTGTTTTGGGTTATTTGTTTCTTAATGTTTACATATACCAGTAGGCTTCCTTTTCTCGACAACCCTCCCTTTCCTTTAACAGACTCGGCACTAAGGCTAGCACAGTACAAATCGCAAGCAAAACAGTTCACAGAACCGTTCCAATTCTATCTGAAAAGGACTATTGCTTTCTGTGGTTAAAGGTGTGGCCTTTCTCTGTTTTATCCTCTAGCTAGTCTGTGCCTCAGCTTAATGAGTGCCAAGTGGCTTGTGACTTTTCTTCCAAAGCAACACAAGGAAAAAGGAAATCTGTGAGTTCTAAGAACCTCTGAGTACATGGGGCACAGTGTGAATGCTTATGCTGGCTCTGTTTCTGGAAAACTCTGGTTTGGATCATTTTGAGCTGAACAGAGGGCTGAGAAACAGCACCTATGCCTCCAGCCAATCCCACCTTTCTGAACTCACCCATCAGGATTTATCCTATAATAAATAAGATAACTCCTAAGTAGTTGTATTCCCAATTTCATAGGGAATGTCCAAACTGATTAATGGTGTGAATAACAGAGATAAAATAAAGGCCAAGGAACCAGGGTAATAAGGGAATTAAATAATGGGCAGTATTTTGCAGTTGTGGTAATAGAAGCAGAATACTTGTACAACAAAGTTACCCAGGGATTATGTGGAATTAACTGGAATATGAATGAAGAACTCAGAGCTATTTTACTAGAATTGCCTTATACCCTCTGTATATGTAATATGTTTCTGCTTGATATTTACATTTAAGTTCAAAACATTTCCTGAAACATTTCAATGTGGCAAATTTGGGGGCTGGGGGCACATGGCAATATTGTATACCCTGTGTTTACTTAAGATGAAAATAACTAGAGGAACTAATTAGATCATCTGATTCATTTTTTATTTTTATGAATGAGAATGAGGCCAAGAGAAAGGAAATGATCTCTCCAAGACCATACAATGGTGTTGGAGGCTGGACCATAAAAATCATCCAGATCTCGGGTGGCCTCGGCCTGCAGTGCCTTGAAGCAGGGTTTCAGTTCCCATCTAGTGATTGAGGTCAAGTTGTGGTGGTAAGAGCACTGAATCCTAGCCACTAGACCAGTGGTCAGTGACAAGGTCCTGGCCCTATGACTTTACAGAAAAAGAATTCCCACAAAGACGGAAAGTAGTGAAACAAGTAAAGTATTTGTTAGGAAAAAAGAGAAGTACAGTATGTGTGGATAGACACACGGGTGAGCTCAGAGAAAGAGTCGTGCCCTCTTGGCAGTTTGAATCACTTATATGGGACATTTCTTCCATGTTTCCTTTGACCAATCATCTTGATTTGCCTGGTTCAGAGTCCATATTTGGTGTATCTCAGGATCTTCCCATGTGTGCATGTTCATCTCTTAGCCAAGGTGGATGCTACTGAAGAGGCCTATGGGTAGACTTAGCCACTTAACATCACTCCCTTTTTGACCTCCAAGGAGCCTTTCTGCTCATGTGTGGTCAGGGAGGTCTCCTAACTTCGAGAATGAGGGATATGCGGTCTCTTATCTTCTATCTGGGCAGGGCCCAGCCTTCTCTCTTAATTGTCCTGTTATATTCCCATCTCAGAGTATCGGTCCACAGGGAACAAACTCAAACCATTTAGCCTGAGGGCCCATCTATCACCTGCCTCAATCCCACTTTTCTCCTTCTTAGCTTATTAATTCCTCTACTACTTCCACAGTCCACTATGTGTTTAGATACCCATTATTTATCAAGGGTCATGAAATACATTTAATTCTACTGTAAGGGTACCACTAATCTGACAGTACAAGGGGAGCTGAGTCCATGTGTCTATATTATCTTGGATAACAGTCAGGTCCCCCCCAGGCTTTCAGTCTTTGCTGACCACCCTCTCCCCACAGCTCAGGTCTCTGATTGACCTTAGTCAGGAGAGATTAATAGGGCTCTGGCTCAGTTGTCTGAGATTCAGTAAGAAATTTCCTTTGCCAGGACAACTTTGGTTTTGCATCCAGTTTTGACAACTCAATTTCTGTGATTTTCGCAGGACTGAGTCCCTACCTTTGTTACAAATTGTCTCCTCCTTTAATCCCTATGCCAGAATCCCTGTTTCTTAATACTCTGTGCCCAAAGGATACTGCCTTCTTTTCACCAGATCTTACCAGTTCAAGTTCTGGTCCTTGCCTCAGCCCAGAGGCTGGGCCCCACCGCTATTTTTTTTTTTAATTAATTAATTTTTTTTTTGGCTGCATTGGGTCTTCGTAGCTGCGCACAGGCTTTCTCTAGCTGTGGCAAGAGGGGACTACTCTTTGTTGCGGTGCTCAGGCTTCTTATTGCGGGGGCTTCTCTTGTTGAGGAGCACAGGCTCTAGGCATGTTGGCTCAGTAGTTGTGGCTCACGGGCTGTAGAGCACAGGCTCAGTAGTTGTGGTGCATGGGCTTAGTTGCTCCACGGCATGTGGGATCTTCCCGGACCAGGGCTGGAACCCAGATCCCCTGCATTGGCAGGCGGATTCTTAACCACTGAGTCACCAGGGAAGCCCCCCACCCCACACTGCTTATTGATGAGGGGCTGGTCTCTTCCTGCAGTGAAGACAGAAATATTGACAAATACATACAACTATCTCAATTTTTTTCAGTCCATCCCAAACATCTTATATCCCCCCCCCCTCACTCTTAGCCATCCATTGGGCTTCTTCAGGAAAAAAAAAATGTACAACTACAAAGATCACTCCTTCACAGCACCTGAGCACCCACTCCATAGCCCCTCTGGATATCATTAGCACAAAAGCTAGTCACAGCTGTCTGTCTGGAAGAAAGTAATTTTCCTCTACCCTTCTAGGTTCTTCTGGCTGGTGTAAGAATTAAATTGATGTGAGAGAGATTGAAAGAAAATCAAACAAAAGTTTAATAACAGGTACACATGGGAGAGACCCAGGAGAACTGAGTAACCTGTCAAAATGGCTGAAACCCTCACCTTAAGCACCATCTTCAGATGAAGACAAAAGAGGGTGTTGGGGGCAGTGGTCTGGGACATCAAAGGGGAGAAAGCAATTCACATGGAGATGAAAAAGCAAATGTTTGGTAAGCAAATGTTTGCTGGCCCATGCAGAGACAGTGGGGCACAGAGAAGAATTTTAACAAGCCACTTGACTTTGCGGGGTGCCTCCCTGTGTGCACCTAGTTCATACTATAGTTACCTATGGTGGCAGCTCCTTTCCTGGAACAGGTCCTCTATCTACCTTCTTTCAGGCAGTTAGGGGAAGGTCAAAGTTTCTTCCTGAGTCTTTCGGGCCTTGATTGTTGAAACAATCCATATGCATATGAAATAATCCATATGCCAAAGAGACATTTTGGGGTGGGAATTTTGCTGTAACCCGAAAGAATTCATGTAGAGCCCTTAGCAGACTCCTAGGCCTGTAGCAAGTGCTCAAGAAATAACAGCTGCTACTTCAACAATGCTGAAGATGGTGGTAGGGGTGGGTCGTGGGACGGTAGAGGTATGGAATGATGGGTCTAACTAAATCAGAGACAGGAAGCACATCCTCAAAACCAGTAGCTGAAGTCATTCTTGTTTTTTTGTCTTTTTTAAAAAAATACAGTATTATTTATCTTCCCTCTGTTAAACCCCGAGTCAACCACTTTCCCCAGACTGCCTGGGGGCTTATAGGAAAAGAACATACAATACAGTGCAGAGGAAACATGGGAGAAAGAACTATGGAAGAGGAGATGGCTCCTTCACATGGCACAGAAGATGAGAAAGGCCACCATCAGACAAAAGAGCCCCTTGCCTCTAAGAGGACGAAGCCCTTCACTGTTGCTTCAGAGAAGGGTTCCTGGCATAACAAATAATGAGGCTCCCAAACGCAGTCCCAATTCCAGCCCCAGAGCTAACCACCCCTAACTTGGCAACCCAGCCCCAGTGAACGTGGCTTCTGTGTCAATGTCCCTTGAAATGGTGTTGGTTTGGAAGCCATGGCTAGGAAGGACTGAGGTCAGGATACCTGAGCAGCCAAGCTGCTGGGGCTCCCATCAGTCATTTCCACACCACTGCAGACAGTGATGGGCACAGTGGCTGACAAAGGAGGGAGTTGGAAATCAACTTAGTGCAGGCACACATTTTCAGGGGTTGAGGGGCTGTGGCCAGAGAGCTGTTCTCAGTGCAGAGAAGACGGTGGAGGGGGGAGGCAATAGTGAAAATGAAGTCATTTTTTCAGGTTTACAGCTGTAATCCTCAAGTACTTCCTTGTTCATGCAAACTAAATGTTACTTCTCTTCAGTTTAGTCAAATGACTAAGTGCTTGTATGTCTGCTATTTTTCTTGAGAATATGGAATTCTTTTTTTTTTTAAGATTTTTTGTTGTTGTTGTGGATCATTTTTAAAGTCTTTATTGAATTTGTTATAATATTGCTTCTGTTTTATGTATTGGTTTTTTGGCCGGGAGACATGTGGGATCTTAGCTCCCCAATCAGGGATCGAACCTGCACCCCCTGCATTGGAAGGCTAAGTCGTAACCACTGGACTGCCAGGGAAGCCCAGATAATATGGAATTCTGCTATTAAAATTCCTAGAAGGAGCTCTCTGGAATTGAAAATAAAAAAATATCAGTCATCCATTTCTTTACAGCTAATGAGTCCTGCCTCCCTTTCTTCGGTTCTGGGCCAACAGAGGAGTCTTCTTATGTGGGTGGTAGCATCAAAAGGCCCTTCTGCTCTTTGCGAGGATCATTTAGTCAACTACTGTACTATCTATACTAACAGTAGATATCAGCATGTGAATACAGTAGTTTAGAAAAAAGGAAAGAATACCTAATAAAGGATTTATTATTATTTGTCCGTGAAATACATTTTAAGGTTTATTGGAGGAAATAGATTTTCTTTACTAAATGCCTTATTTAGGTTAGTTTTAAAATTTATCCATATTTCCCCAGTATGCACAAAGCCTAGAGGAAAGACCCAGAGGCTTCTAAATCGCAAGGAAGATTAGTCAGTCATCAAGGATTTCTCCCAAGGAAAGGTAAGGTCTAGGTGGGATGACAGAGACACTGCACTCTGGGGTATAGCTCATCTGAGACTAAAGTCCTGCTGGATCCTCAGAATGAGCATGGACAGAAATTGTTATATGCAGCCCTTTCTTAAACCTATTTCTTCCGATATGTTATACAACTTAACCGTGTCACATGGCCAAATCAGCTGAAGCACAAGATAGTCAATTTTTCCAACGATGTGCCTGACTTTATTTCTGCATCAGTAGCTGAATCAACTCTGAGTATTCATATTGCAGCTGAAAAAGCCACATCCTCTGGGCCTAAACTTAGTGTTTTAAAGCTATATGGAGTGGATGTACTCATTCCATAGACAGTACATCAACATGGCCACACCCTTAGGTTACAGCATTACAGGTGTGTCTCACGCTCCCTGGAGGATATGCTGACGTATCTCTGCCCATCTTTAACCCCAACTGACAGTTGATGCTATCAACTCCCAGTCCCTCCTCCTTGGGAAAAGAAAGAAAATGGATTAAGGTGTTCCCTTTGGCAAGTTCCCTTTGGTGGTATAATCATTGATGATTCTTTACTTAGTGAAGAAGAATTAAGACTTTGGGCCCGGGGGGCAAAACACATGGTTTTTTACCAGCTGAATGCCTGTTACTGAACAGGAAGTCATGATAATCAGAGTTGAGTCAAGCTTGAGAAGGCTTTTTTTATATGCCCTCGAGTAGAATTCTCCCAGCTGAAGCTCTCAAAGAGACTGGCAAGCTTACTATTGATAAGGTTGTCTTCCAAATTTCTTAGAATAAAATTTAACTGTTAGAGTTTTCATTCATCACTTCCTCATTCATTAAACAAAGTAGTTTTGAGTATATTGCAGCCTAATTTTGCTAACTGAGGCTGTTGGCTTATTTCTCAGGGAGGAAGTGAAGTTAGGATTAGGTGTAAAACTGGGCCACGGCACCTAGGCAACAAGTTTCAGTAATAAGTGCCAGGACATGAAACTGAGTCCCCCTAAAACCAAGTTCCCCTGTGAGTTTATGATTAATCTCTCTATCCAAAACTTTATTCACGTTCTTGTCTGACCCCTGTGATGCTCAGGACTGAGGAGTATCAAAAGAAAAGGGGGATTGAAACCTAGCAGAACCCTTCAGGGCCTTCCTGGGTACAAAACCCCTCCATATTCCCCATTTGTTTTTTGTAGAAAAAGGTTTTAGTCTCCTAGGCCTTCCCTGAGTTGCAAAGAGCAGACTCAAGCAGTTAATGATTAGAACAGTAGAGTCACAGGACTCCTAGATCTCCCTGAAGGGATATAGATAACAATCTGATGCATATCTTTGAAATGTTCTGCAGAAACTAGGACCCCAGTGGAGGATGGTGACTACATGCTGAACACAAGCACAGAGACCTCAGATGGAACCAGAAGGTTGGAACCAGAAGGTTGATGATTGAGATTCCCGAAATATCACACGGTTACCTCACAACCAATCAAACAGAATAAGGTCCACAAGCTGATCAGGCATCCTATGACCCTCTCCTCTTAACATTGTCTTTATTTTAATCTTATTTTATATTGCAGTATAGTTGGTTAACAATGTTGTGTTAGTTTCAGGTGCACAGCAAAGTGATTCAGTTATATATATACATGTATCTGTTCTTTTTCAAATTCTTTTCCCATTTAGGTTATTACAGAATATTGAGCAGAGTTCCCTGTGCTATATAGTAGGTCCTTTTTGGTTATCTTAAATATAGCAATGTGTACATGTCAATCCCAATCTCCCAATCTATCCCTCCCCACACTCCACCCTTCCTCCCTGGTAACCATAAATTCATTCTCTAAGTCTGTAAGTCTGTTTCTGTTTTGTAAATAAGTTCATTTGTATCTTTTTTTGTTTTTAGATTCTGCATATAAGTGATATCATATGATATTTGTCTTTCTCTGTCTGACTTACTTCACTTAGTATGATAATCTCCAGGTCCATCTCTGTTGCTGCAAATGGCATTATTTCATTCTTTTTAATGGCTGAATAATATTCCATTGTATATATATACCACATCTTCTTTACCCATTCATCTATCCTAAAAGCCATCCAGGGAGTTTGGATCTTTTGAGCATGAGCTGCCCATTCTCCTTTCCTGGAACCCTGAAAATAACCCTTACTTTGCTGCAGATACCTGCTGTCAGAATTTGGCTCTCTGCACTGTGGGCACAGGAAACTTTGCTTGATAACAGACACATTTAGTCAAACATGTGAATTGATTTGTAGGTTACAATTACAAAACGTCAGGTTGTATATAATTTTACAAATAGGGATTAAGCAACTTTCATGGCAGAGTAGGTAAATACCTGACCACTGGGAACATAACTGGTGGACAAGGGGAGAGTAGATTGGGAAATAGTGAGTCTTAGAAATTGATGTTTTCCCTTCTCACTCTCAATGAAAGTGCAAAAAGTTCCAGTGATTTTCCCTATGTAGCTGCTCTCTGGTATAGTTTTACCATAATACCCAATCACTGAATTAAGAAAAGTAAGACAAGTGTTCATTTTATTTTTGTGACATTGAGCAATTTCTGTCTTCACCTGCAACAAAGGACAAGAACTTCAACGTGTCATGGGGTGGTGGTCCCCATGGGCGGTAGTTCCCATAGGCCTGGCTGTGTGAGGAGGTGACTGGATGACATCACTTTCAGACTGGGGCCTGTTGTATAGCCTTGAATGAATCTGGCAGTCGTTTTGCTTCAGAGGTAGTCATGTTGACTACAAAGCTCCCTGAGTTCATGGTCTTATTCTGACTCAGAAACATCATTGTGTATGAAATGCAAGATCTGAGAGAATCTGCAGATATTAGGTTGGAAAAGAGTGAAGAGAAACATAAAGAAGGGGCACTGGTCAGAAGCCAAGAGGCAGGAAAAGTTGTGAATGGGAAGAGACCATCATGCAGAGAGCAAAGTTCCTTGACAGCAAGAGTAGGAGTGGAAATGGTGATAGAAAGTGACTGATCCACCTGATGGATGCCTGTTGGATATACTACCTCCTCCATGAAGTCTCACCTTGTCATGCTAGGCAAAGTCATCTGCCTTCTGAACCCAGCACCTAGCCCCTCTATTTTGGCCTTATTGCACTTTGTATCTCTCTCAGGACTCTGAGTTTGAGAAATATAGAATGCAACTCTGGCTAAGGATTCTGAGTAGTTCACAGAATTGAAAGAAAAGCTAAACTCTTAGATATCAGAAAGGACAGATTCCAGCCCAGTCCTGATATCTCAAGAGGAGGAATCCAGACTTTCTCTGGGTAGTTCCATTGAAATGATTCTACTTCACTGCTTCCATTTTATGTCAGTCCACTCAAGAGTCAGTTTCCAGGAAGAGAGAGTTGTGTTCTCTCAGCTCAAGACTGCTGAATACCCTTGGTAGGGGCGAGTGGCAATGGGCCAGAACTGGACTGACAGTTCCATAGCACAATCATCCCATGGGTTAGAGAGAATCAAAGTAAAGGAGGATGCATTTTACTAAAAGAAAGAAGAGAGGATATTGTGCAGGCAAACAAACAAAACAAAACCAAAACAGGTGTGCAGTACACATCCTTCTCTATTTTACAATTATTTGCAGAGTTGTCTTTGTCACCTACTAAATGGGGCAAGTAATACATTTTCCTCTTCCAGGAAGGGTCCATTCATTAATTTTATTTGATTCTTTAATAATCCAAATATTATTATCAATGTGTAACATTTATTGAACAAACACAGTGATACTGTGTTGGGTGTCTCATATGCATTATCTCATCTGATTTTCTCAGCAGATGTATACAGTAGTTGTTTTATTAAACTCACTTTACAGACAGGAAAACCATGACTTGAAGAGGTTAAGAACTTTCCTAAAAACACAGCCTGTAAGAAATAGAAAAGGGTTTAAAACTCAGTTTTTGTGACCCCAAAACTCAGGCTTTTAACCACTCTGATATATTGACTCCACATTAAATGAGATAATTGATGCATATTTTAATTAATTAATTAATTAATTGATGGCTGTGTTGGGTCTTAGTTGTTGTGCTCTGGCTTTCTCTAGTTGTGGCGAGCAGGGGCTACTCTTCCTTGCAATGCGCAGACTTCTCGTTGCTGTGGCTTCTCTTGTTGCAGAGCACCAACTCTAGCACGCGGGCTTCAGTAGTTGTGGCTCGCAGGCTCTAGAGCGCAGACTCAATAGTTGTTGCACACTCAGTAGTTATTTGCTCTACAGCATGTGGGATCTTTCCAGACCAGGGCTCGAACCCGTGTACCCTGCTTTGGTAGGTAGATTCTTAACCCTGTGCCACCAGGGAAGTCCTGATGCATATTTTTAATAAAAGTATTTTTCCACACTTGTACAAAATATCTTTTAATAATTTATGCAGCCCAGGACACAGCACCTCAATCTAAGACTTAAAAAAGCTGGAAAAGACTTAGAGAAAAGCTACTGAGAGGCAGCATGGTAGTGAAGAAATGCCTGATGAATGAAAGTCTCAAAAAAATTATGACTGTCATGTGAAAAACTCCAAAGTACCTGGTCAGGCCAAGCCCAGCGTCCACGGACTAAGCGACAGCCAAGGTAGGGAAGAATAAATGAGACTTTCTATGAGGACGTTTTGTAGATTGAAAGGCTCTGAGTAAAGAGAAGACTTGGTTATTTTTACTCTAACCTATAGAAAATATTGAAATGTAATAAGTAAAACCAACAAATTTTAAATAAATTTATAGTTCACACAAAGGCTAAGGTGTTCTCTGGCTGCCCCTAGTCTTGTAGGCTGTTTGTGGAGTTCTCTAGCACTCGCCTGGATACTGCTGACTGGGCTGGAGAGAAGTTTAACTTGCCTCACTTTGGTAATCCTCATGTTTTTAGAATGTGACTTCTCTGCAGAGAAGTGAAACTACAGGTACACCTTGTTTTATTTTGTTTCACAGATATTATGTTTTTCACAAATTGAGGATTTGTGGCAGCCCTGCATTAAGCAAGTCTTTCAGCATCATTTTTCCTACAGCATTTGCTCACTTCATGTCTCTGTGTCACATTTGGGTAATTCTTGAAATATTTCAGACTTTTTCATTATTTTCATATTTGTTATTGTGATCTGTGATCAGTGATGTCATTGTTATGACTCGCTGAAGGCCGAGATGATGGTTAGCATTCTTTAGCAATCAAATATTTTAAAGTTAAGTAGGTACATTGTTTTCTCAGACATAATGCTATTGCACACTTAAGAGACTACAGTATAGTGTAAGCATAACTTTTATATGCACTGGGAGACTAAAAAATTTGTGTGGCTCACTTTATTGCAGTGGTCTGGAACTGCAACCACAATTATCTCTGAGGTATATGTCCGTACCAGGCCTTTCAAGCTAGCTACTGCTAGACATGTCCACTGTAGGGACAAATTTGTTTCAAAGAGATCTCAGATGAGTCATTCGTGTTCCTAGAATGCAGGCCTGGGGACAGGAAAAAGACATCATGGGCAAAACTGGTCTGAAATGAATGGAATACAAATACTTTTGGGAATCCAAGCGGCCAAATCCTATGCACTGGCCATCACAACAAAGATTCATGGTCTTACACTGGAAGCAAAAGTCATCTAGTAGTCATTGGCTTTTGTTCCTGGAGGAGAGAGAGGGGTCTGGTCAATTCCTCCTTATTTAGCAATGTGTCACTCCCTTGCATAAAACCCAGGAATGGTTCCAGTTAGCTCTCAGGAAATAATTCCAACTGCTCAGTGTGGCTTACAGACATCACCTGGTCTGACCCCATGCCCCCACATGACCCTCTAGCCTTGTCTCTCATTTCTGTGACCCTCCATTCCCTTATGTCCCCTCCCACCTTTCCACTGCCCTCCCTGATTCAACCATCGTTCTTTCCTTGAAGACACCAAACCCTTTTTCCTTTCTGGCCTTAGAATATGTGTTTACTTCCTCTTCAACTTTCAGATCTAATTTTTTTTTTTTTTGGTCCTCTCACTGTTGTGGCCTCTCCCGTTGCGGAGCACAAGCTCCGGACGCGCAGGCTCAGCGGCCATGGCTTACGGGCCCAGCCGCTCCGCGGCGTGTGGGATCTTCCCGGACCGGGACACGAACCCGTGTCCCCTGCATTGGCAGGCGGACTCAACCACTGCACCACCGGGGAAGCCCTCAGATCTAATTTTAAATGTCATTTCATCTGGGAATCCTCCCCTGACCCTAGGTCTGGGTTAAGGACATGAGCCTTCTTTTTGCATTATAATTGTGTGGGGTTTTTTTCTGTATTCTCCCCTAAGACTCTAAGCCCAGTTATGGCAGGAAATGAAAGCCTTATTCATATATATATATATATGTATATATATATATATATATATATATATACACACACACACATGCATATATATACACATATATATGTATACACACGTGTATACACACACATACATATTATACACAAACTGAGAGGAAAGAGGTAATGAGGTAATGTGACTTATCTCACACCTCACGATCTAGTTCCCTGCAGTTATGTTCATTCAAATACCAAGCACAGGAAAACCCTGGGTTACATGATAGTGGGAGTTCCTGGTGAGGATACCTTTGCCTGCAGACATGAGGAAGATAGGCAGAAGCTCCACGGGCACACAGCCAGTGCCACCCTTTAAGCAGGGCAAGAAGGGCTCCCAAACTGGGCCCCATACTTTAGAGTGTCTTGCATATCAAAAACTCTAAATAAAGGCTTTTTTTCCCCTGTTTTATATCTTAAGAAGGTTTTTCTGAAATTTTGCTACCACCCTGAGTGAACGATATTATGGGAGGAGGATACACAAGTTGCATTGGCCCTTCAAGTCAGTACAGGCAAGACTGAGGGTGTGGCAGTGTATATATGTCAGTGAAGGGAGGGTCAGGTGAGAAGGATGTCTCCCTCAAATCACATGAAGTGGGTGTCTTTGCAGATGAAGCTCTCCAGACATCTTTTCTCCTTTGCTCCTCTGGGGAGGTGCTTAGAACTACCTGGAAATCTTGAATCAGACAAGTAAAGCACTGGGGAGGGCGCTTGACCAGGAAGTTCTGGCAAGAGCCCAGCTTCTGCCCTGCCCCAGAAGATGTGCACTATCAGGTTCACAGGCTGCTGAGGGATGGGGGCTGGATGGGGAGTGAAGGTGGAGAGAGTGTGGGGAGAGGTGCGAGTCCACAGCTTCTTTGGCCTCTAGTCTAGATATTTAGACATGTAGTTAGTGGATCTCTACTTGGATCCTTCCTTCTTGGTCCCCCACCAATATTTGGAGTAGACCTGTGCACAGTCTTGCTTCATTAGCTATGAAGGCTCTTGTGTGCTTCTCCTTGGAAGTGGGCATGGTTACTCCTTACTTTAACTTTCTATTCAAGGAGTGACTCAACTTTTAATGTGTGCTTATATTGATTCTTCTTCTGTCTGACCCAACTGGTTGGCCAGTCACTACTTGGTATGGAGCCCCTCTGTTGAGCAGACCTTTTATGTCCATGGCTTAGAGACCATCTGCCAACCAATAAGTGTCTTGGGTGAGGTATCCCTCTCTGAGCTAATCATCTGTTGGCCAGAGAAACAGGTCACATTTTACACAGAAGTGTGGTGATTTGGGGATGAGGAAACCATTTGGCATTGGTTCTGAAGAAGCTGTGAGCAGAGTAGGCACTCAGAGCTCCATGCCCCATACATGCTCTTTCCCATATCCCACACTGATACCCAGATCACTGAATGCTACTTTTTTTTGAATTTTATTTTATTTTATTTTTTATACAGCAGGTTCTTATTAATTACCTGTTTTATACATATTAGTGTGTATATGTCAATCCCAATCTCCCAATTCATCCCACCACCACCACTCCTGCCGTTTTCCCCCCTTGGTGTCCATACATTTGTTCTCTACATCTGTCTCTATTTCTGCTTTGCAAACCAGTTCATCTGTACCATTTTTCTAGACTGACTGCTACTTTTGTATTAATTTTTAAGTCATTCATGCAGTTATTCTCATTCCCACCTAAAGTACATCAGCTACAAAAATGTATGAGGATCTAAATTAAATCATTCTGACTCTTCTGCAAAAGAGCAAGAGAGAATAAGAACTCTTCAAACTTAAGTGCATGACTTAGAGTTTTTCAAGTTATTTAGAAAGATGTGAGCCGTTCTTTCACTGTAAATTTACCCTGGTTTCAGAAATGTCTTGTATGTCTGGAAATGGTTTCATTTCCTCTACAAAGGTCAGTAAAAGTCCCCATAAAATTAAGACTGGGAAAAAAAGAAACTGCATCTATACCTGGAAAACAAATCAATTCCTTTCCATTACACAACAGTTTGGGCAATTTTAGTGATTATTTTTGCATAATTTATACACAAGTTTAGTTATAGAATTTATATAATCTCCTCATTAAGCTGGCCCAAACACTATGCAGTCCAGTATTTTGGTCACATATACTTAACCATCCCTCATAATATTATGTGGCTCCTACCACTGAGTGTTGTGCTCTCCTTAAAAGTAAATCAGTAAGTTGACCTCAATCTTTCTTCATGCCTGACATTGGCTCTTTACTGGCCTTCCCTCTCCATAAGTGCAGCAGGAGTGGATAAATGGCGCCCCCAGGACCCTTTCAAGTCATGGCTCCTGGCACTCACACCCAGTCCTAGAAAATGTGAATGTGGATGTCACTGGTTTCTCCACAGATGAACTGTCTAAAAGTCTTGTCCCATCCTGGGAAAAGAGGGGGAAATAGATGAGAAAAGGTGAAATTTAAGTCTACTACCCCAAAGAATGCAAGTTCTCAGAATTAAGGAGAACTTCAAACATGGATTCTCAACTCTGATTATTCATTGGAGCCAATCGTCATGTTTAAAAGACTCACACTCTACCATCAACCTTAGAATTCTAATGCCGAAGTCATGGGTAGGGATTGGCATATGTACATGTTTTTAACAGTAATTTTGATGCTCAATCAGGATTCAAAACCAGTGCTTTGGATGAGAGGTTTACAATTTGCTTTTATTTACCCCTCCACAAATGAGCAAGAGATTCATTTCACTGAATGACAGACTACACACATTGGTGCTATTCCAGTTTTGGGAGGAGAGAAGTTTGGTTCTAATAATAATCTCCTCAATCCACCATAGACCTTAAAAGAAGAGTGTACAGAATCATCTAAGCAAAATCACACAGCAAGAAAGTCTGCCTGGCTTTGGATATTTACTTCCCTTTCAACATGTTTGTGATTCAATATGGCTTCCGTTTCTCATGTGTTGAGTTTGATTTGGGAGGAGCATCATTATCAGGTATCCTTGGTACACTATTATATGAGGGATTACAACCAAATGCTTGAAAAAGTCAAAAAAATTGGAATATTACTCAGCAACTAAAAAGACAAACCACTTTTGATACATGTAACAAAATGGATAAATCTTAAAAAGTGAGAGAAGGCAAAAGGTACTGCATGATTCATTTCTACAATATTTTAGAAAAAAACAAAAGCACAGAGACACAAATCAGCTCCATGGTTACCAGGGACTGAGTGTGAGAGAGGGAGGTTTTATGCAAAAGAGGAAAAGAATTTTCTTGAGGTAACATGAAATAGTTTATGTCTTTTATTCTAATACCTTATGTTTATTAGAGCACAATATGACCCAGACTTTTAATTTATTTATTTATCTATCCATTAATTTATTTATTTATTTATTTATTTACATCTTTATTAGAGTATAATTGCTTTACATTGTTGTGTTAGTTGCTGCTGTATAACAAAGTGAATCAGCTATACGTATACATATATCCCCATAACCCCTCCGTCTTGCGTCTCCCTCCCACCCTCCACATCCCATCCCACTAGGTGGTCACAGAACACAAAGCCGATCGCTATGTGGCTGCTTCTCACTAGCTTTCTATTTTACATTTCATTATGTATATATGTCAATGACACTCTCCAACTTTGTCTCAGCTTACCCTTCCTCCTCCCTGTGTCCTCAAGTCCATTCCCTATGTTTGCATCTTTATTCCTGTCCTGCCCCTAGGTATTTCAAAACCATTTTTTTTCTTTTACATTCCACATATATGTGTTAGCATACAGTATTTGTTTTTCTCTTTCTGACTTACTTAACTCTATATGACAGACACTAGGTCCATCCACGTCACTACAAATCACTCACTTTTGTTTCTTTTTATGGCTATTATTCCATTGTATATTTGTGCCATATCTTCTTTATCCATTCATCTGTTGATGGAAACTTAGGTTGCTTCCATGTCCTGTCTATTGTAAACAGTGCTGCAGTGAACATTGTGGTACATGACTCTTTTTGAATTATGGTTTTCTCAGGGTATATGTCCAGTAATGGGACTGCTGGGTCATATGGTAGTTCTATTGTTAGTTTTTTTTTTTAATCTTTATTGGATTATAATTGCTTTACAATGGTGTGTCAGTTTCTGCTTTATATCTATTGTTAGTGTTTTAAGGAACCTCCATACTGTTCTCCATAGTGGCTGTATCAATTTACAGTCCCACCAACAGTGCAAGAGGGTACTCTTTTCTCCACAACCTCTCCAGCATTTATGGTTTGTAGATTTTTTGATGATGGCCATTCTGACTGGTGTGAGGTGATACCTCATTGTAGTTTTGATTTGCATTACTCTAATGATTAGTGATGTTGAGTAGCCTTTCGTGTGTTTGTTGGCAATCTGTATATCCATCTGTAGAGAAACGTCTATTTAGGTCTTTGGCCCATTTTTGGATTGGGTTGTTTGAATTTTTGATGTTGAGCTGCATGAGCTGCTTTTATTTTTGGAGATTAATCCTTTGTCATTTGTTTTGTATGCAAATATTTTCTCCAATTCTGAGGGTTGTCTTTTCGTCTTGTTTATGGTTTCCTTTGCTATGCAAAAGCTTTTAAGTTTCATTAGGTTCCATTTGTTTATTTTTGTTTGTATTTCCATTTATCTAGGAGGTGAGTCAAAAAGGATCTTGCTGTGATTTATGTCATAGAGTGTTCTGCCTAGGTTATACTCTAAGAGTTTGATAGTTTCTGGCCTTACATTTCAGCTTTAATCCATTTTGAGTTTATTTTCGTGTATGGTGTTAGGGAGTGTTCTAATTTCATTCATCTACATGTAGCTGTCCAGTTTTCCCAGCAGCACTTGTTGAAGAAGGTGTCTTTTCTCCATTGTATACTCTGGCCTCCTTTATGAAAGAAAAGATGACTGTATGTTTATGGGTTTATCTCTGAGCTTTCTATCCTGTTCCATTGATCTACATTTCTGTTTTTGTGCCAGTACCACACTGCCTTGATTACTGTAGTTTTGTAGTATAGTCTGAAGTCCAGGAGACTGATTCCTCCAGCTCCGTTTATCTTTCTCAAGATTGCTTCAGCTATTCGGGGTCTTCTGTGTTTCCACACAAATTGTGAAATTTTTTGTCCTAGTTCTGTGAAACATGCCATTGGTAGCTTGATAGGGATTGCAGTGAAGGTGTACATTGCTATGGGTAGAATAGTCATTTTCACAATGTTGATTCTTCCAATCCAAGAACATGGTATATCTCTCCATCTCTTTGTATCATCTTTAATTACTTTCAGCAGTGTCATAGTTTTCTGCATACAGTTCTTTTGTCTCCTTAAGTAGGTTTATTCCTAGGTATTTTAATCTTTTTGTTGCAATGGTAAATGGGAGAGTTTCCTTAATTTCTCTTTCAGATTTTTAATCCTTATGTATAGAAATGTAAGAGACTTCCATGCATTAATTTTGTATCCTACTGCTTTACCAAATTCATTGATTATTTCTAGTAGTCTTCTGGTAGCATCTTTAGGATTCTCTACGTATAGTATCATTTCATCTGCAAACAGTGACAACTTTACTTCTTTTCTGATTTGGATTCCTTTTATTTCTTTTTCATCCCTGATTGTTGTGGCTAAAATTTCCAAAACTATATTGAATAATAGAGGTGAGAGTGGACAACCTTGTCTTGTTCCTGACCTTAGAGGAAATGGTTTCACTTTTTCACCATTGGAAATGATGTTGGCTGTTGGTTTGTAATATATGGCCTTTATTATTTTTAAGTAAGTTTCCTTCTATGCCTACTTTTTGGAGGGTTTTTAAGATAAATGGGTGTTGAATTTTGTCAAAAGCTTTCTCTGCATCTATTGAGATGATCATATGGATTTTCTTCTTCAATTTGTTAATATTGTTTATCACATTGATTGATTTGTGTGTATTGAAGAATCGTTGCATTTCTGGGATAAACCCCACTTGGTCATGGTGTGTGATCCTTTTCATGTGCTGCTGGATTCTGTTTGCTAGTATTTTGTTGAGGATTTTTCATCTATGTTCATCAGTGATATTGGCCTGTAGTTTTCTTTCTTTGTGACATCTTTTTCTGGTGCTGGTATCAGGGTGATGGTGGCCTCGTAGAATGAGTTAGGGAGTATTCCTCCCTCTGCTATATTATGAAAGAGTTTGAGAAGGATAGGTATTAGCTCTTCTCTAAATGTTTGATAGAATTCACCTAGGAAGGCATCTGGTTCTGTGCTTTTGTTTGTTGGAAGATTTTTAATCACAGTCTCAATTTCAGTGCTTGTGATTTGTCTGTTCATGTTTTCAATTCCTGGTTCAGTCTCAGAACGTTGTGTTTTTCGAAGAATTTGTGCATTTCTTCCAGGTTGTCCATTTTATTGGCATAGAGTTGCTTATAGTAATCTGTCATGAACCTCTGTATTTCTTCAGTGCCAGTTGTTACTTCTCCTTTTTCATGTCTAATCCTATTGATTTGAGTCTTCTCTCTTTTTCTCTTGATGAGTCTGGCTAGTGGTTTATCAATTTTTTTTATCTTCTCAAAGAACCACCTTTTAGTTTTGCTGATCTTTGCTATTGTTTCCTTCATTTCTTTTTCATTTATTTCTGATCTGATATTTATGATTTCTTTCCTTCTACTAACTTTGGGGGTTTTTTTTTTGTTGTTGCTTTTTCTCTAATTGCTTTAGGTGTAAGGTTAGATTTTTTACTTGAGATATTTCTTGTTTCTTGAGGTGGTATTGTATTGCTAGAAGCTTCCCTCCTAGAATTGATTTTGCTGCATCCCTTAGGTTTTGGGTCATTGTGGTTTCATTGTCATTTGTTTTTAGGTATTTTCTGATTTCCTCTTTGATTTCTTCAGTGAGCTCTTTGTTATTTACTAGCATATTGTTTAGCATCCATTTGTTTGTATTTTTCACATGTTTTTTTCCTGTAACTGATTTCTAATCTCATAATGTTGTGGTCAGAAAAGATGGTTGATATGATTTCAGTTTTCTTAAATTTACCAAGGCTTGATCTGTGACCCAAGATGTGATCTATCCTGGAGAATGTTCTGGGTGCACTTGAGAAGAAAGTATATTTTGCTGTTTTTGGGTGGAATGTCCTATAAATATCAATTAAGTCTACCTGGTCTATTGTGTCATTTAAACCTTGTGTTTCCTTGTTTATTTTCTGTCTGATTATCTGTCCATTGGTGTAAGTGGGGTGTTAAAATCCCTAGTATAGTTGTGTTACTGTCGAAATCCCCTTTTATTTATGCTATTAGCATTTGCCTTATGTATTGAGGTGCTCTGATGTTGGGTGCATAAATATTTACAATTGTCATATCTTCTTCTTGGATTGATCCCTTGATCATTATGTAGTGTCCTTCTTTGTCTTTTCTAATAGTCTTTATTTTAAAGTGTATTTTGTCTGATATGAGAATTGCTACTCCATCTTTCTTTTGATTTCCATTTGCATGGAATTTGTTTTTCCATCCCCTCACTTTCAGTCTGTACGTGTCCCTAGGTCTGAAGTGGGACTCTTATAGAGAGCATACATATGGGTCTTATTTTTGTATCCATTCAGCCAGTCTATGTCTTTTGGTTGGAGCATTTAATCCATTTACATTTAAGGTAACTATCAATATGTATGTTCTTATTACCATTTTCTTAATTGTTTTGGGTTTGTTATTGTAGGTCTGTTCCTTCTCTTGTGTTTCCTGCCTAGAGAAGTTCGTTTAGCATTTGTTGTAAAGCTGGCTTGGTGGTGCTGAAATCTCTTAGCCTTTGCTTGTCTGTAAAGGTTTTAATTTCTCCATCGAATCTAAATGAGATCTTTGCTGTGTAGAGTAATCTTGGTTGTAGATTCTTCCTTTTCATCACGTTAAATATGTCCTGCCACTCCCTTTTGACTTGCGGAGTTTCTGCTGAAATATCAGTTGTAAACCTTATAGGAATTCCCTTGTATGTAATTTGTTGTTTTTCCCTTGCTGCTTTTAATATTTTTTCTTTGTATTTAATTTTTGATAGTTTGGTTAAATGTGTCTTGGCATGTTTCTCCTCGGATTTATCCTGTATGGGACTCTCTGTACTTCCTGGAGTTGATTAATTATTTCCTTTCCCATATTAGGGAAGTTTTCAATGATAATCGCTTCAAATATTATCTCAGTCCCTTTCTTTCTCTCTTCTTCTGGGACTCCTATAATTCGAAAGTTGGTGAGTTTAATGTTGTCCCAGAGGTCTCTGAAATTGTCCTCAATTCTTTTCATTCTTTTTTCTTTATTCTGCTCTGCAACAATTATTTCCCCTATTTTATTTTCCAGGTCACTTATCCATTCTTCTGCCCCAGTTATTCTGCTTTTGATTCCTTCTAGAGAATTTTTGAGCTCATTTATTGTGTTGTTCATCATTGTTTGTTTGCTTTTTAGTTCTTCTAGGTCCTTGTTAATCATACCTTGTATTTTCTCCATTCTATTTCCAAGATTTTGGATCATCTTTACTATCATTACTCTGAATTCTTTTTCTTGTAGACTGCCTATTTCCTCTTCATTTGTTTGGTCTGGTGGGTTTTTACCTTGCTCCTTCATCTTTTGCATATTTTTCTGTCTTCTCATTTTGCTCAACTTACTGTGTTTGGGCTCTCCTGTTTGCAGGCTGCAGGTTCATAGTTCCCGTTGTTTTTGGTGTCTTCCCGCAGTGAGTAAATTTGCTTCAGTGGGTTGTGTAGGCTTCCTCGTGGAGGAGACTGGTGCCTGTGTTCTGGTGGATGAGTCTGAATCTTGTCTTTCTGTTGGGCAGGACCGTGACCAGTGGTGTGTTTTGGGGTGTTTGTGAACTTAGTATGATTTTAGGCAGCCTCTCTGCTAATGGGTGGGTTTGTGTCCCTGTCTTGCTAGTTGTTTGGCATGGGGTGTCCAGTCCTGGAACTTGCTTGACCCAGACTTTTGAAGTGATGCTTTGTTGTTACATGTAGCTTCAAAACTCGGATTTAGATTGTATTTCATACCAGGAGGAAGGGTTTGAAATACTCTGGATAGAATGGATAGATTCTGCCCCACAGGGAAAGAAAAAATATTGTTGTGGCAGTTAATATTTCTAAAGACAAAAATGTTCTATAGTGGGGAGAATATACACACACACAAGGAATAACCCAATTAAAAAGTGGAACACAGGGAACTCTACTCAATTTTCTGTAATAACCTATATGGGAAAAGAATCTGAAAAAGAATGGACATATGCATATGTATAACTGAATCACTTTGCTGTAGCCTTGGAACTAACACAACATTGTAAATCAACTATACTTCAATAAAATATTTTTAAAAATGGGAAATGAACTTGAATAGACATTTCTCCAAAGAAGGCATACAAATAGCCAACAGATATTTGAAAAGAGGCTTATTAATAATCAATGAGTAATCAACATTATTAATTACTAGTGAAATGCAAATCAAAACTACAGTGAGACATCACATCACACCCATTAGGATGACAATTTTTATTGTAGAAAAAACATATAACATGCAATGTATCCTTTTAACAATTTTTTTAGTGTACAGTACTGTATCTACATTGTTGTATAGCCGATTTTTAGAACTTTTTCATCCTGTGTAACTGAAACACTGTACCCATTAAACAGATATTCTTTATTTACCCCTCACCCAAACCCCTGGAAACCACCATTGTACATTCTCCTTCCGACTTCAGTTTTTTTTTTTTTTTTTGGCTGTGTTGGGTCTTTGTTGTGGACTTTTCTCCAGTTGTGGCGAGCGGGGGCTACTCTTTGTTGCAGTGAGTGGACTTCTCTTTGCGGTGGCTTCTATTGTTGTGGAGCACAGGCTGTAGGCGCACAAGCTTCTGTAGTTGCAGCACATGGGCTCAATAGTTGTGGCACATGGGCTCTAGAGCGCAGGCTCAGTAGTTTTGGTGAACGGGCTTAGTTGCTCCAAAGCATGTGGGATCTTCCTGGACCAGGGACTGAACCTGTGTGCCATGCAATGGCAGGTGGATTCTTCACCACTGCACCACCAAGGAAGGCCCTTTGACTATTTTTTGATACCTCATTTAAACGGTGTCATACAATATTTGTCCTTCTGCAATTGGCTTATTCAAATAGCATAATATCCTCAAGGTTCCTTCCTGTTGTAGTGTATGACAAGATTTTCTGCTTTTTAAGGCTAAATAAGATTCCATTTTATTTATATAGCATATTTTCTTCATTTATTCATTTTTTTTTTTTTTTTTGGCCACTCATCTCTTTTTTATTTTCTTGTTTGGACCTTGAAAATTATGCAACTTATTCAGCCACAGTGATATGTATGTTCCTTTTTTTGCCACTTAATTTATTAAAAGGATGTTACCTGAAAGCATTTGTATTTTGAAGAATAATTTCCCAAGCAGTCCCTTCCATCTTATTATTACTCTGTAGTTATTTACTTGGCAAAAGATACCTAAAACACTATACCATTTTTTATCATAAAAGTGATACAGCCAAGACATCCAATTATCAGAAAGCTTCTTCCCATTGAGACAACAGCCTAATTTGTTGAAAAAAATAGCTTACTTTAAATTCAAAATGCTTATTACTGTTTTTTTGTTGTTGTTGTTTATTTTTTAAATTTTTTACATCTTTATTGCAGTATAATTGCTTTACAATGGTGTGGCTTCTGCTCCACAACAAAGTGAATCAGTCACACATATACATATGTTCCCATATCTCTTCCCTCTTGCATCTCCCTCCCACCCTCCCAATCCCACCCCTCTAGGTGGTCACAAAGCACCGAGCTGATCTCCCTGTGCTATGTGGCTGCTTCCCACTAGCGAACTATTTTATGTTTGGTAGTGTATATATGTCCATGCCACTCTCTCACTTTGTCACAGCTTACTCTTCCCCCTCCCTATATCCTCCAGTCCATTCTCTAGTAGGTCTGTGTCTTTATTACTGTCTTACCCCTAGGTTCTTCATGACGTTTTCTTTTCTTACATTCCATATATATGTGTTAGCATATGGCATTAGTCTTTCTCTTTCTGATTTACTTCACTCTGTATGACAGACTCTAGGTCCATCCACGTCATTAAAAATAGCTCAATTTCGTTTCTGTTTATGGCTGAGTAATATTCCATCATATATACGTGCCACATCTTCTTTATCCATTCATCCAATGATAGACACTTAGATTGTTTCCATCTCCTGGCTATTGTAAATGCAGCTGCAATGAACATTTTGGTACATGACTTTTTGAATTATGGTTTTCTCAGGGTATATGACCAGTAGTGGGATTGCTGGGTCATATGGTAGTTCTATTTGTAGTTTTTCAAGGAACCTCCATACTGTTCTCCATAGTGGCTGTACCAATTCACATTCCCACTAGCAGTGCAAGAGTGTTCCCTTTTCTCCACACCTTCTCCAGCATTTATTGTTTCTAGATTTTTTGATTATGGCCATTCTGACTGGTGTGAGGTGATACCTCATTGTAGTTTTGATTTGCATTTCTCTAATGATTAGTTATCTTGAGCATTCTTTCAGGTGTTTGTTGGCAGTCTGTATATCTTCTTTGGAAAAATATCTATTTTGATCTTCTGCCCATATTTGGATTGGCTTTTTTTTTTTTGGTATTGAGCTGCATGAGCTGCATAGAAATTTTGGAGATTAATCCTTTGTCAGTTGCTTCATTTGCAAATATTTTCTCCCATTCTGAGGGTTGTCTTTTGGTCTTGTTTATGGTTTCCTTTGCTGTGCAAAAGCTTTGAAGTATCATTAGGTCCCATTTGTTTATTTTGGTTTTTATTACCAACTCTCTGGGAGGTGGGTAAAAAAGGATCTTGTTGTGATTTATGTCATAGAGTGTTCTGCCTATGTTTTCCTCTAAGAGTTTGATAGTTTCTGGCCTTACATTTAGGTCTTTATTCCATTTTGAGTTTATTTTTGTGTATGGTGTTAGGGAGTGATCTAATCTCATACTTTTACATATACCTGTCCAGTTTTTCCAGCACCACTTATTCAGGAGGCTCTCTTTTCTCCACTGTACATTTCTGCCTCCTTTATCACAGACAAGGTGACACTATGTGTGTGGGTTTATCTCTGGGCTTTCTTTCCTCTTCCATTGATCTATATTTCTGTTTCTGTGCCAGTACCATACTGTCGTGATTACTGTAGCTCTGTAGTATAGTCTGAAGTCAGGGAGCCTGATTCCTCCAGCTCCGTTTTTCATTCTCAAGATTGCTTTGTCTATTCGGGGTCTTTTGTGTTTCCACACAAATTGTGAATTTTTTTGTTCTTGTTCTGTCAAAAATGCCAGTGGTAGTTTGATAGGGAATTTATTGAATCTGTAGATTGCTTTGGGTAGTAGAGTCATTTTCACAATGTTGATTCTTCCCATCCAAGAACATAGTATATCTCTCCATCTATTTGTATCATCTTTAATTACTTTCATCAGTGTCTTATAATTTTCTGCAAACAGGTCTTTTGTCTCCTTAGGTAGGTTTATTCCTAGATATTTTATTCTTTTTGTTGCAATGGTAAATGGGAGTGTTTTCTTGATTTCACTTTCAGATTTTTCATCATTAGTGTATAGGAATGCCAGAGATTTCTGTGCATTAGTTTTGTATCCTGCTACTTTACCAAATTCATTGATTAGCTCTGGTAGTTTTCTGGTAGCATCTTTAGGATTCTCTATGTATAGTGTCATGTCATCTGCAAACGGTGACAGCTTTACTCCATCTTTTCTGATTTGGATTCCCTTTGTTTCCTTTTCTTCTCTGATTGCTGTGGGTAAAACTTCCAAAACTATATTGAATAAGAGTGATGAGAGTGGGCAACCTTGTCTTGGACCTGATCTTAGTGGAAATGTTTTCAGTTTTTCACCATTGAGGATGATGTTGGCTGTGGGATTGTCATATATGACCTTTATTATGTTGAGGAAAATTCCCTCTATGCCTACTTTCGGCAGGGTTTTTATCATAAATGGGTGTTGAATTTTTTCGAAAGCTTTCTCTGCATCTATTGAGATGATCATATGGTTTTTCTCCTTCAGTTCGTTAAAATGGTGTATTATGTTGCTTGATTTGCGTATATTGAAGAATCCTTGCTTTCCTGGAATAAACCCCACTTGATCATGGTGTATGGTCCTTTTAATGTGCTGTTGGATTCTGTTTGCTAGTATTTTGTTGAGGATTTTTGCATCTATGTTCATCAGTGATATTGGTCTGTAGTTTTCTTTCTTTGTGACACCCTTGTCTGGTTTTGGTATCAAGGTGATGGTGGCCTCATAGAAGGAATTTGGGAGTGTTCCTCCCTCTGCTATATTTTTGAAGAGTTTGAGAAGGATAGCTGTTAGTTCTTCTCTAAATGTTTGATAGTTTTCGCCTGTAAAGCCATCTGGTCCTGGGCTTTTGTTTGTTGGAAGATTTTTAATCATAGTCTCAATTTCAGTGCTTGTGATTGGTCTGTTCATATTTTCTATTTCTTCCTGATTCGGTCTTGGCAGGTTATGCATTTCTAAGAATTTGTCCATTTCTTCCAGGTTGTCCGTTTTCTTGGCGTAGAGTTGCCTGTAGTAATCTCTCATGATCTTTTGTATTTCTGCAGTGCCATTTGTTACTTCTCCTTTTTCATTTCTAATTCTATTGATTTGAGTCTTCTCCCTTTTTTTCTTGATGAGTCTGGCTTATGGTTTGTCAATTTTGTTTATCTTCTCAAGAAAACGGCTTTTAGTTTTATTGATCTTTGCTACCGTTTCCTTCATTTCTTTTTCATTTATTTCTGATCTGATTTTTATACTTTTTCTGCTTTTTATATTTGGGGTTTTTTTTTTTTCTAATTGCTTTAAGTGCAAGAATAAGTTGTTTATTCGACATGTTTCCTGTTTCTTAAGGTATGATTGTATTGCTATTAACTTCCCTCTTAGAACTGCTTTTGCTGCATCCAATAGGTTTTGGGTAGTTGTGCCTCCATTGTCATTTGTTTGTAGGAGGTATTTTTTTATTTCTTCTTTGATTTCTTCAGTGATCACTTCATTATTAAGCAGTGTATTCTTTAGCCTCCATGTGTTTGTATTTTTTACTGATCGTTTCCTGTAATTGATATCTAGTCTCATAGCGTTGTGGTTGGAAAAGATACTTGATACAATTTTAATTTTATTAAATATACCAAGGCTTGATTTGTGACCTAAGGTACATTCTATCCTGGAGATTGTTGCATAAGCACTTGAGAAAAATGTGTATTCTGTTGTTTTTGGATGGAATGTCCTATAAATATCAATTAAGTCCATCAAGTTTAATGTATCATTTAAAGCCTGTGTTTCCTTATTTATTTTCATTTTGGGTGATCTGTGCATTGGTTAAAGTGGGGTGTTAACGTCCCTTACTATGAATGTGTTACTGTCAATTTCCCATTTTATGGTTGTTAGTATTTGCCTTATGTATTGAGGTGCTCTTATGTTGGGTGCAGAAATATTTACAATTTTTATATCTTCTTCTTGGATCGATCCCTTGATCATTATGTAGTGTCCTTCTTTGTCTCTTCTAATAGTCTTTATTTTAAAGTCTATTTTGTCTGATATGAGAATTGCTACTCTAGCTTTCTTTTGGTTTCCATTTGCATGGAATATCTTGTTCCATCCCCTCACTTTCAGTCTGTATGTGTCTCTAAGTCTGAAGTGGGTTTCTTGTAGACAGCACATATATGGGTCATGTTTTTGTATCCATTCAGCCAGTCTATGTCTTTTGGTTGGAGCATTTAATCCATTTACATTTAAGGTAATTATCAATATGTATGTTCCTATTCCCATTTTCTTAATTGTTTTGGGTTTGTTATTGTAGGTCTTTTCCTTCTCTTGTGTTTCTTGCCTAGAGAAGGTCCTTTAGCATTTGTTGTAAAGCTGGTTTAGTGGTGCTGAACTCTCTCACCTTTCGCTTGTCTGTAAAGATTTTAACTTCTCCATCAAATCTGAATGAGATCCTTGTTGGGTAATCTTGGTTGTAGGTTTTTCTCCTTCATCACTTTCAGTATGTCCTGCCATTCCCTTCTGGCTTGCAGAGTTTCTGCTGAAAGGTCAGCTGTTAACCTTATGGGGATTCCCTTGTGTGTTATTTGTTGTTTTTCCCTTGCTGCTTTTAATATGTTTTCTTTGTATTTAATTTTTGACAGTTTGATTAATATGTGTCTTGGCATGTTTCTCCTTGGATTTATCCTGTATGGGACTCTCTGTGCTTCCTGGACTTGATTAACTATCTCCTTTCCCATATTAGGGAAGTTTTCAACTATAATCTCTTCAAATATTTGCTCAGTCTATTTCTTTTTCTCTTCTTCTGGAGCCCCTATAATTTGGATGTTGTTGCATTTAATGTTGTCCCATAGGTCTCTGAAACTGTCCTCAATTCTTTTCATTCTTTTTTCTTTATTCTGCTCTGCAGTAGTTATTTCCACTATTTTATCTTCCAGGTCACTTATCCATTCTTCTGCCTCAGTTATTCTGCTATTGATCCCATCTAGAGTATTTTTAATTTCATTTATTGTGTTGTTCATTGTTGCTTGTTTCATCTTTAGTTCTTCTAGGTACTTGTTAAATATTTCTTGCATTTTGTCTATTCTATTTCCAAGATTTTGGATCATCTTTACTATCATTATTCTGAATTCTTTTTCAGGTAGACTATTTCCTCTTCATTTGTTAGGTCTGGTAGGTTTTTATCTTGCTCCTTCGTCTGCTGTGTGTTTTTCTGTCTTCTCATTCTGCTTATCTTACTGTGTTTGGGGTCTCCTTTTTGCAGGCTGCAGTTTCATAGTTCCCGCTGGTTTTAGTGTCTGTCCCCAGTGGCTAATGTTGTTTCAGTGGGTTGTGTAGGCTTCCTGGTGGAGGGGACTAGTGCCTGTGTTCTGGTGGATGAGGCTGGAACTTGTCTTTCTGGTGGGCAGGTCCACATCTGGTGGTGTGTTTTGGGGTGTCTGTGGACTTATTATGATTTTAGGCAGCCTCTCTGCTAATGGGTAGTGTTGTGTTCCTGTCTTGCTAGTTGTTTGGCATAGGGTGTCCTGCACTGTAGCTTGCTGGTCGTTGAGTTAAGCTGGGTGCTGGTGTTGAGATGTAGAACTCTGGGAGATTTTCACCATTTGTTATTATGTGGAGCCAGGAGGTCTCTTGTGGACCAGTGTCCTGAAGTTGTCTCTCCCACCTCAGAGGCACAGCACTGACTCCTGGCTGTAGCACCAAGAGCCTTTCATCCACAGAGCTCAGAATAAAAGGGAGAAAAAGTAGAAAGAAAGAAAGTAAGAAAGAAAGAAAAAAAGAAAGAAAGAAAGAAAGAAAGGAAGAAAGAAAGGAGGGAGGGAGGGATTGTGGGAGGGAGGGAGTGTGGGAGGGTGGGAGGGAAGGAAGGAAGGAGGGAGGGAAGGAAGGAGGAAAGAAAGAAGAAAGAAAGAAAGGAAGGAGGGAACGAAGGAAGAAAAGAAAAAGAAAGAGGATAAAATAAAGTAAGATAAAATAAAATAAAGTTATTAAAATAAGAAATAATTATTAAGAAAAAAAATTTTTAAAGGAAAAAAACGAAAACGGACGGATAGAACCCTAGGACAACTGATGGAAGCAAAGCTGTGTAGACAAAATCTCACACAGAAGCATACACATACACACTCATGAAAAGAGGAAAAGGGGAAAAAATAATAAATCTTGCTCTCAAAGTCCACCTCCTCAATTTGGGATGATTCGTTGTCTATTCATGTATTCCACAGATGCAGGATACATCAAGTTGATTGTGGAGCTTTAATCCACTGCTTCTGAGGCTGCTGGGAGGGATTTCCCTTTCTCTTCTTTGTTCGCAACACTCCCGGGGCTCAGCTTTGGATTTGGCCCCGCCTCTGCTTGTAGGTCGCCAGAGCGAGTTTGTTCTTCGCTCAGACAGTACGGGGTTAAAGGAGCAGCTGTTTCAGGGACCCTGGCTCACTCAGGCGGGGAGTAGGGAGGGTTGCGGATGCGGGGTGAGCATTCGGCGGCAGAGCCTGGCAGGACGTTGCACCAGCCTGAGGTGCGCCGTGCGTTCTCCCGGGGAAGTTGTCCCTGGGTCCCAGGACCCTGGCAGTGGTGGGCTGCACAGGCTCCCTGGAAGGGAGGTGTGGTTAGTGACCTGTGCTCGCACACAGGCTTCTTGGTGGTGGCGGCAGAAGCAGGCTTAGCGTCTCATGCCCGTCTCTGTGGTCCGCGCTTTTAGCCGCGGCTCACGCTGGTCTCTGGCGCCCCTTTAAGCAGCGCTCTTAATCTCCTCTCCTCGCGCACCAGGAAATAAAGAGGGAAGAAAAAGTCTCTTGCCTCTTTGGCAGGTCCAGACTTTTCCCCAGACTCCCTCCCGGCTAGCCATGGTGCAGTAACCCCCTGCAGGCTGTGTTCACGCCACCAACCCCAGTCCTCTCCCTGCCTCCGACCGAAGCCCAAGCCTCAGCTCCCAGCTCCACCCACCCTGGCGGTTGGGCAAACAAGCCTCTCGGGCTGGTGAGTGCCGGTCGGCACTGATCCTCTGTGCGGCAATCTCCCCGCTTTGCCTTCTGCAGCCCTGTTGCTGTGCTCTCCTCCGCGGCCTCAAAGCTCCCCCCTCCGCCTCCCGCAGTCTCTGCCCACGAAGGGGCTTCCTAGTATGTGGAAACTTTTCCTCCTTCACAGCTCCCTCCCACTGGTGCAGGTCCCGTCCCTATCCTTTTGACTCTGTTTTTTCTTTTTTCTTTTGCCCTACTCAGGTACGTGGGGAGTTTCTTGCCTTTTGGGAGGTCTTCTGCCAGTGTTCAGTAGGTGTTCTGTAAGAGTTGTTCCACGTGTAGATGTATTTCTGGTGTATCTGTGAGGAGGAAGATGATCTCCGCGTCTTACTCTTCCGCCATCTTCCCTATTCCTCTGAACCTTCTTTAAATCAACCATTCATAGGTCTCAGAAACGCCTGGTTTTTTATTTGTTTTTATCTTTGTTTCCAGGAAGCATGAAGCAGGAAGAAGAAGTAATTAAAATCAGATTTTAGTGCAGATCTTTGGTAGAGTCTCCCTTTAAACTCTAGGGCAGTGGTTCCCAAAGCACTGTTGCTGGGCCCACCCTAGAGTTTCTGATTGAGTAGGTCTGGGGAAGGAGCCAAAATTTTGCATAGCTATCGGATTCTTAGGACAGGCTGCTGCTGTTGGTCTGGGGCCACACTTTGAGAACCAGTACTCTAGAGCAATTGCTCAAGTACTGCCCTATACCTCTAAGAAGTTTTGCAAGCTTGTCTTCTAACTTGGTGGCTTCCACTCATTATCAACCATCACTCTCCAAGCCCAGACTCCTTATTTTTCATTCCAGCCTCACATTATCATTGCCATCTGGATAGGACAGAACAGAATCAAATCCCCCAAAAGCGATGTGAGATTGTTTCACATTGGAGTAATAAATAAAGCAATAAATTAAATTTGTTTCTTTTTCTGCTGTTAATCTCGTGCCAATTTTATTATTAGTCCAGCCACAAGAACTCAAAATGTGTAGAGGGGGAAATTTCCCCTCCCAGACAAGTTCCATCTCTAGAGATGTCGTCTCTCCCCAACACACACATACATACACACACACACACCCTCTTCCCCAGATATTCCTATTCTTTTTGGCTTTGTACATTCTCTGGCTGCTTCACCTTGCTCACTCCTTGCTTCCCTTCTCTACTCTCACCTGGTCTAAGAGAGTCAGATGACCTACAGTCTCCTCTGAGACTTCCTTTGGGAAATCTTTTCTGACCCAGAGGAAAGGGTGTGTGCCCCTCCTGTGTGCTTACCTGACCCAGGCTTCCAGACTGCCTTGTCATTCCTTGATCCCTGTAAGGCCCCCAGGGACAGCTTACCCAGGGCATATCCTTCTCAGTTGATTGTAGTTATTTGTTTTGTTCTCTTTCTCTCTTATAATACTGTGAGCCCCTTGAGAACTAGAGCCTAAAACCATGCCTAGTACATGGTAAATATTTGTGGAATTAATTTCTGAAAGAATTTTATCTTTGCAAAATAATATGGATTGGAATTTTGAATTTAAAATTTCTGCAAAATTTGGAAACTATAGAAACATAAAAAGAAGGAAGTAAAAATCATTTGTAATTCCTCTGTTCTGAGATAATTCCTTTTAGTTTATGAATGAATTTTTGAGAACAGGAATACTATGCAAAACATAAAATGTAGAAAAAATTTCTGGCAACAATGTATCTTACATAGAGAATGGATTAAAAGACTAATTAGAAAAGAATTTAGATTCCAGGTATAAGATCACAAATGTATAGACTAGATGGGACTAGAAAAAGAAGAGCTAAATGAATGTGATAAGAAGTGTATGAATGACAGGGCTTGGAAATTATTAAAGGTGGTGGTGAGTGGGGAATAGAGTAGAGGAAGAGAGTCAGATGACTTGCAGGTTAAATAAATGGAAGATTTTGAGATTGGATGAATGGAGGTATTCTATTTTTTTTCTTTTAATTTTTATTGGAGTATAGTTGATTTACAATGTTGTGTTAGTTTCAGGTGTAGAGCAAAGTGAATCAGTTATACATATACATATACAGATTCTTTTTTCATATTGCCATTACAGGGTATTGAGTAGAGCTCCCTGTGCTCTACAGTAGGTCCATATTAGTTATCTATTTTATGCACTCATTTGTTCATTCATCACATATTTATTGGGTACCTAATTCTATGCCAGACACTAGTCTAGTTACTGGGGTACATAAATGAACAAAACACCAAAAACCCTGGCCATCCTGTTGCTTCAGTTCTGGTGGTGGAAATTGTGGTACCATTGAGGCAGCTTTAGACTGGGAGATCAATCATAAAAAATTAAACAATTGTTTGAAGAGGTTTCAAAAGACACATGTATTCCTTTAATCCCCTGAATGTATTTACGTAATGACAAGAATAAAGCATATTCAAGGCTGTCACACAGCAGTGTTAAAAAGAAAACCACAGGCCCCAAAATGGCATCACTTGTGTTAAACCTAGGTGTAATACCTAATCTAATTATAGTTTCAACCTCTCCCAGAAATGTAATCTTAATCAAGCAGTCTGGAATTTTCTGGTCAACACCAGTGAGGTGTTGTCATGTAGGCCCTCTCCATCCTCCAGAGGAAGAAGAGTCAACCTGCATGATAAAACTCTTGTTATTCCCTTCCCTCCAAAAAGATGTCATGACCTAAAAATAATCCTTTTTTCTTTTGCTAATAGCTTCTTTGCCCCACCCTTCTTCCCCTGAAAACCTTCCATTTTGCACAACCCCTGTAAGTGCCCTTCTAGCTGCAGGATGAGATGCCCCTCAATTCATGAATTACTGAATAAAGCCAATTAGATCTTCACATTTACTCTGTTGAATTTTGTTTTAACGGTAGTGAGCTGGGGTCTTATGGGACAGCAAAGAAAGAAGATAATTGCTTCAGAGAGAGGTGTAAAAAACCCTGATTATGCAATGGCTGGTGTTTGGTTGGTGTCTTCTTGATGAAAATTGGGAATTAGTTTCTCTCTCTGAAGAGACGTTCCCTAATAAAAATTACACTAATAGTTAATAGCTAGAAAAACCACAGAAAATTTAAGAAACTCCTGAAGAAAAAACACTAAATAAATAATATGACCCATTTATGGTTACATAAGTGTGTTCATTTCATGAAAATAGTTTAATATCAACATTTATAATTTGCATACTTTTCTGTATTTATACTATATATATATATCAATTAAAAGTTTATTTAAAAGGAAAATTGCTCCAGATACAGTTTCTTCTAAAAAACAACAATAAAACAAAACAAAAAACCAATTCTCTGTTTCTTTCTGACAGAGAGAACAATGGCTGTTTCAGGATATGATATTAGGGTAGGCTGTGGGGAGCTCTCCCAAGGCCTCAAACCCTGGCATTAGTGAATGTGGACATACCACATTCAAATTCCATTATTTCCTTAACTAGCTGGTCAGCTACAGGCAAATTATTAAAACTCTCTGAGCTTCTTGTTCCTCATCTAAAAAGTAGGAATAATACGAACATCTTAGAGTCATTATGGAGTTGAAGGAAATAATGTGTATAAAGTGTCTGGCCTAGTGCTTGCCATACAGAACGCTTTCATACAGAAATGTTCCTCGGGGCTTCCCTGGTGATGCAGTGGTTAAGAATCTGCCTGCCAATACAGGAGACACGGGTTTGAACCCTGGTCTGGGAAGATCCCACATCCCGCGGAGCAACTAAGCCTGTGTGCCACAACTACTGAGCCACGTGCTGCAACTACTGAGCGCACACGCCGCATCTACTGAAGCCCTCACCCTCTAGAGCCCATGCTCTGCAACAAGAGAAGACACCAAATTGAGAAGCCCGCGCACCGCAATGAATAGTAGCCCCCGCTCGCCGCAACTAGAGAAAGCCCGCGCACAGCAACGAAGACCCAATGCAGCCAAAAAAAAAAAAAAGAAAAGCTCCTCACTTTCTCCAGTGACTTTCCTCTTTTACACCATCACAAGATTTTCTAGCTCTGAGATCCCAGTAAAGTCAAAGGCAGGTGCTACTGGGTCAGGCATGCCAAAGGCTGAAGAGCAGAAGAGGCTCTAGGAGGAGCCAAAGCCATCCAGGCCCTGGTACTCTTAAGTAACAAGGAAAATGTGAAGGGATCCCTGTCATGATTGAAAGACAGCCAAACACTGCTGCTGAGGTGCCAATGATAATAAAGGAACTTGCAGCTGAAATCACAGTATTTGCTCACTGCAAAGATTTTCCCCACAGAAAAATAGAGGGGTAAGTCAAACAGCAATATGAAATATCAAAACAGTAGATTTTCCCATGGGATGATTATGGTAGGGAATTTGGGTTTATTTTTTGGTACCAGTCTTAGTAATATTTGGTTGACTCATTAAAATCCAATCCATGTCTATTTTCATGTGTGCCATCTTCTGTCACAGAATTTTGGGGAATTGAGACATTCTGCTGTCAGCAGCACATGGCATTAACTTGCTTTTCTTAAAATGGTTTTCCCTGAGATTTTCATTCTCCCTAGTTTGGTGCCTAAGGAAACCTGATCCAGGTTCATCTAACAGTAGAATCTGCATGGTCATTAGCTCTAAAGCTTCCCCTGGCTCCTCTCTCCTTGTCTCAGGTGCCCAACTTGACCTTAATCATCTCTGCTCTTTGGTGCCTTCTTCACTTCACATATAGCCCTGGCTTGAGACTGCACTTTGGTGTGTTTATTTGGTGACCTTAGGGATCCCATCTCTAAGGGAGATGAGGAGGCTGTAGTTTCAGTGAATACCATGCCAACTTAGACCCATGCAGGTTGTATTTTCTTCTTTATGTATTTCTTAAATGTAAAGTAATAGTCCCATCATATCACTTAAACAAGAGGAATTTGTTATTTAAAACTACATATGAAAAAAAAAGCGCTACATATGATTTTTAACAGACTGTGGTTACCAAAAGGGAGAGGCAGTGAGGGAGGGACGGATTAGGAGTATGGGATTAAGAGATACAAACTACTATACATAAAATAAATAAGCAACAAGGATTTACTGTATAGCACAGTGAATTATATTCAATATCTTGTAATAACCAATAATGAAATATAATCTGAAAAAATAACTGAATCACTTTGCTGTACACCTGAAACTAATATAATATTTTAAATCAAATATACATCAAAAAAAAAAAACTACATATGGTTAAATGTAAAAGATACTCCAAATGTGATACCATCTGTGCCATTGGGTGGTAAGTTTCCAGCCGTGGCTCAGTAGAACATGGGACCTTGTCTATCTCTGATGTCCTATGGCCTTGGGCTAACCTCTAAACTTTAAGGGAGAGATGAGAAAGGGGAAACTGACATAGGAGAGGAGACACATGGAGTCCATTTCCCTAACTGCAGCAGCTCCTACCCATTTCTTTATTGTTACAACAGAAACAGGGTCTGGCACTCAGAAAGGCTTCTGGTCTCCCACCCATCAGTCTGAGAATGTGATAAAATTGTTCGTAAAAGATCTGGGGTCTAAGGAATTATATACAATACCTATTATTCCTATAAGAATGGAACGAAGACAACATTAACAATGGCAAATGGCAAGTTTATGAGAATAAAGTGATAAGTGAATGATACGCACTTAAAATTAGGTTGCATGAAAGACAGTACCTCCACATTAGCCCCAAACTTACCCAAGTCAGTATGTAAAAGAACATTTGTCCAGTGGCCATATGGTACCTTGTACTTCTATAGAGAAGGTTGGGAACATTGCCTTCTCAGCTGCCTGCCTTTACTGTGTTACAAGTCTGTAGGGCAGCAAGATTTGCCACCCCAAGATGTGCCTCTTTGGCATGTGGATTATTGTGAGCTGAAAGCAATCAAGGCCCAAAAGGCTCGGGTAGAACCTTTGATGTTCACCCTAACTGCTTAAAAGAATTTAGATAGAAGACCTGTTCCAGGAAGGGAGCTATCACCATAGGTAACTATAGTATAATATGCGCTAAGTGAGGTAAACAGGTAAGAGCCTAGCAAAGTCTGTTAAAATTCCTCTCTACATGGCCCAGCAAACATTTGTTTACTAAACAATTGCTTTTCCTTCATGTCAATTGCCTTCCTCTCCTTTGAAGTCCCAAACCACTACCTTAAAATTCTGCTTTGTCTTTAGCTGAAGATTTATTTAAGTATTAAGTGTTAAGATTATTAAGTATTTAGAGTGAGGGCTTTGCTTTTGCAAAGCAAAGGAACCTACAATCAAGATGAAAAGACAACCCCAGAATGGGAGAAAATATTTGCAAACAAATCAATGGACAAAGGATTAATCTCCAAAATATATAAATAACTCATGAAGCTCAATATTAAAAAAAACAAACAATCCAATCAAAAAATGGGCAGAAGACCTAAATAGACATTTCTCCAAAGAAGACATACAGATGGCCAAGAAGCATATGAAAAGCTGCTCAACATCACTAATTATTAGAGAAATGTAAATCAAAACTACAATGAGGTATCACCTCACACCAGTTAGAATGAGCATCATCAGAAAATCTACAAACAACAAATGCTGGAGAGGATGTGGAGAAAAGGGAACCCTCTTGCACTGTTAGTGGGAATGTAAATTGATACAGCCACTATGGAGAACAGTATGGAGGTTCCTTAAAAAACTAAAAATAGAATTACCATATGACCCAGCAATCCCACTACTGGGCATATACCCAGAGAAAACCATAATTCAAAAAGACACATGCACCCCAATGTTCATTACAGCACTATTTACAATAGCCAGGTCATGGAAGCAACCTAAATGCCCATCGACAGACGAATGGATAAAGAAGATGTGGCAGATATATGCAATGGAATATTACTCAGCCATAAAAATGAACAAAATTGGGTCATTTACAGAGACGTGGATGGATCTAGAGACTGTCATACAGAGTGAAGTAAGCCAGAAAGTGAAAAACAAATATCATATATTAACACATATATGTGGAACCTAGAAAAATCGTACAGATGAACGAGTTTGCAGGGCAGAAATTGAGACACAGATGTAGAGAACAAATGTATGGACACCAATGGGGGAAAGTGGTGGGAGGGTGGGGGGTGGGATGAACTGAGAGATTGGGATTGACATGTATACACTAATATGTATAAAATAGATAGCTAATAAGAACCTGCTGTACAAAAAATAAATAAAATAATATTCAAATATAAAAAAATAAATAAAGTGAGAGTTTTGGCCATTTTGGTGAGTTACTCAGTTCTTCTGGGTTTCTCCCATGTATACATGTTGTTAAACTTTGTTTGATTTTCTCCTGTTAATCAGTCTCATGTCAGTTTAATTCTTAGATCAGCCAGAAGAACCTAGATGGGTAGAAGGAACATTTTTCCTCCCCAACAAGTCCATAATCTGTTACAAGTCATCATCTGGAGGAAGAGGTCTGGAGATTTGGGGGATGATTGCTACCATGAGAGAATCTCCTTTGTGACTTTTTTGTATGGAATTTTTCTCAAATTCAGGAATTCTTCCTCTGGCCCCTAAAATTATAAGCATTTTTTTTAAAGTGTAAGTATGTTTTTCTGGGGAGGTATTATCATTTTCATGAGATTTTTTCAAGGACGCATAATCTCTAAAAGGTTCTGAACCACTGCTCCATTCAAGTTACCAGACAATGATACAGAGAAGAGCAAACAGAAAATTAACAAATCTGCAAAGATAAGGGAAGAAAAGTGTTAATGTAGAGTAGACGTAAGATTCCCTTTCCACTGTTGTGGAATAAAAAACTGAAGACAGTATATATACCCATCAGTAAGGAAATCCCTGAAAATTGTGGTATGTTTAAACTATGCAATACAATAAAGCGATTTTTATAGAACAAGTTAGATCTATTTTGGATGATTTGGATGGTTTTCTATGATGTGATTATTAAGTGAGAAAAGCAAGATTCAGAGAAATGTATGTAGTATAATTCCATTTTATAAAACAAATCATGACAAACCTCCTCCCTTGCATATGTGTATATGTATATGCGTGTGTGTGTACATACAATATAAAAAAGGAGAAAAAAGATAGAAAACTGTATACCAGATTATTAAAGAAGGGAAATCACAGAGCAGGATGGGGTGAGTTATTCAGTGGAGAGAGAAAAAGTGAAATGGATGCACACAAAACAAATGAACAAACGACAACAAAAAGACCCACTATTTTGAAAAAGGAAGGTGTACATAATCAAAATTGCACTTATCTGAAATTAACTGTATGTTCATATATGCATAAAAAGGCACATAAAAGAATGATGCTGTAATGGTGGTTGAAATATTCATGGATATTTTATTCTGTTCTTCATGTTTTACAAAGCTGATTCCTTACTAATTTTCCTATATCTTTTGTGGTTCAAATACTTTTATAACTGCCATGTATTATTTATATATTAAACTTTTTGAAAATTTCATTGTGATAAAAGGAAAAAAATTTGCTTATTTTCATTTCAGGTGGCAATTCTCATTCTCAGTGTATAATTCTAGTAGCAATTAAATTAATTATTCTCAGAAATTAGACATAGAAAGCACATAAATTGTCATCTCTAAACCACACATCTTAGTTTTGGCAGGTTCAACAAGGATATGGTGTGTGGGTAGGTGTCAATGTGATTAGCACCAGTGAAGACACTGAGAAGAAGGAAACCCACAAAATCCACTTTAGTGGTGTAAGAGAGGCACAACTCACCACAACTCATCTTAGGTTTTCAGCTGGAACTCTAACTAAAAGGCAGATTAACAAGAGAAAACAGTTTACTAAATGCATATAGTCCGCATTATGAGGGAGGAATCTAAATGAAAAGTAACCCAAAAAAGTGACTTAGAAATCCAGTTTGAATAGCATTTTCAACAAAGAACAATAAATTTGTAGAGAAATGACAAGAAAAGGATAGAAGTTTTAGGTTTCCAAGGGTGACAAACTGTGAGAAGGTAAATATATAGGAAGAAACTAATGGAGTAAGATTAGTTTATGGACTCTACTGGTGCCTCCTCTGGGCTAAAAGTCTATCTGCAGTTAAAAAAAAAAAAATTATATCTTGTCTTTTGGCAAAAAGGGAGTTTTTGTTTGTTTGTTTTTGTTTTTTGCATTTGCTGTTTCATAATTGTCTTCAGCTCAAAATAATTTTTATCTCAAAGAGACATATTTTAGGGTGACATATTCTGGTTTCCTTCAGTGGATTTAGGTTCTGGGAAAGATATCAGAATGCAAACAATCTGCTCAGGGTCACAAAAGCTGAAGCAGAAAATACAGTGCCTGTTAGCTGCTTGCATAGGGCTTGAAGCAAAAAAATGGACTTCATGGGTGTTGTGTTACCAGAACTTGGTCCTGGAAGACAGGCTGCACTCGGATTGAAGAAAAGCAGGATCAGAGTCTTTCCAAAATCAGACAAGAATATGACTAAAGACATGAAGGACTTGCTTGAATTATGCCCAAACACAGACATTTAGACATTGTTGTCACTCACTGTAAGATGTTTTGTATTTATAAAATGAATTCTAAGCATGATTAAGTTTTTTTTTGCAGGGCTTATTAATCATTTGATGAACTTGGTATTAGAAAGGAGGAAGTTCCTTGCTGTCTCCACAGAGTGGATCTTCTTAAGGCTGACTTGTGTTGGAAAATCCCAAGAGCTTTGTTATTCATAATGAAACACAGACATGAAACTTGAGTTCATTCATTTCCTTGGTGCTAAGAAGGGCCTCCCCTCTTCATCTGTATTTGTATGAGATATGTTAGGCAACCTGTCTGCAGAAAAGAGAAGCCCACTTCCAATTTTGCAAAGCAAAGTCCAAGTGGCTTCATTCTGCTCCTGTGTGTGTGTGTGTTTCCTTCTTTTGACCCTCCCTTCTGTGGATTGCCCTTGTAAGGGAGGAAGAAAATTTCCTCTTCTCTTCTTGATTCTTCGGACTCATCTAAGGATTAAACTGACATAAGACACATTAACAGGATAAAAATCAAACAAAGTTAATAACATGTATACATGGGAGAGACCCAGGAAAACTGAGTAACCTGCCAAAATGGCCAAAATCCTCACCTTAAATACCATCTTCAGCTAAAAACAAAAGAGAATGTTGAGGGTAGTAGTTTGGGACTTCACAGGGGGAGGAAGCCAATTCACATGGAGATGGAAAAGCAAATGTTTGTTGAGCCATGCAGAGACAGTGGAACACAGAGTGGACTCTGACCCCTAGGTCCTGCAGAGAGTCCCTCACCACACCTAGTCCATAATCTTTGCAGATAAATCTGGTGATATCTCTATTCCAGAAATAGACTCTTATCTAAATCCTTGTAGGTGGTTAAGGGAGAGGTAACAACAACAATAAAAAAACTTCCAGAATCATCTATTTCTTGAAAATAATGTTTAATATCTCTCTTTGAGATTTTTCAGGGACCCTCTGAAAAATTACAAAGTTAGCCGGAGGTTAAAAGGACTTCATTTAAAATTTGATTTGGGTGGGCTTCCCTGGTGGCCCAGTGGTTAAGAATCTGCCTGCCAATGCAGGGGACATGGGTTCGATCCCGGGTCTGAGAAGATCCCACATGCCTCAGAGCAGCTAAGCTTGTGTGTCACAACTACTGAGCCTGTGCTCTAGAGTCTGCGAGCCGCAACTACTGAGCCCGTGAGCCACAGCTACTGAAGCCCGTGCACCCTAGAGCCCATGCTCCACAACAAGAGAAGCCACCGCAATGAGAAGGGCACACACCGTAATGAAGAGCAGCTCCTGCTCACCACAACTACAGAAAGCCCGTGCAGAGTAACGAAGACCCAATGCAGCCAAAGATAAGTAAATAAAATAAATAAATTTATTAAAAAATTCTGATTTGGGGAAGTTTATCAAAGGTATCAAAATGTTTTAAAACATCTGGTCAAATACGATCATAGGTCACTGTGAAACAATACATAGTTTTTCACTTAACCAAAGTGATAATAAAAGATTTAAAAGGCAAATACAAAAAGTTACAATAGATTACTTAAAAGGTAAAGAAAACTTTTATAATCTTTTATCAAAAGGAGATCAATATTTCTAGAAAACTTTGTCCTCTTAACAAGAGAGAAAATTAAATTCTAGTTTTGTGTCAGCTTACATTTGATATTAAAATTCATTCACTCAAATTCATTCTAAGTGTAGCTAGTCCTAACCACACACAAAACTCTTTTTGCAGGGTTCCTTTTCCACAAACCTTCTATAACATCCTTTTTCTTTTCTTTTTTTTAACATCCAGATTTTGTCCCATGCTCTCTCACTCTCTTTCTTTCTATATATCTCTATCTCTATTTTTACCTCTATCTCAACTTCTTTAGGACAAAATTACTTTCTTTTCCCTTAACAAAATACATTTCCATTCCTTATAACTTTTAAAAAATTTCCTTGCACATGAAAATGGTTTTCTTATTAATTTTAGTAGTTTTAATTACATTAATTAGAATTCTTAACACTTAGAAACCCTAATATCTAGTGAAAACTAAGAGGTAAGCAATTGTAAACTGTTTGTTATACCAGTAGTTTTTGATTAGCAAACTTATGAAAACATTTCACAATTTTTGGAAGCATACATTTCCTCAGCACATATTTTCTTCAATGTGGTAAAAAACGTGTTTACTATAAGACCCAAACATCTTCAGATTTTCTCTAATAAGACAAAAATAGGTAAAAGACTTGTTTAGCAATTAATGTTCAGTATTTTATCTTATCTGGAAATTATCTAGATAGTCAATGAATTCCCATCATTTACCTTCCTTAACTTGGTTGGCAAAACTCTAAAGTTTTATGTTACCAAAAGATTTGGAAAGCATTTTTTAAGTCCTGTTCCATTTATGTCTATCTAAATCATTTGTTCCCAACAATTATGTTTAGATTACTCATGAAAATTTCATGAGATATTAGACAAAGTCAGTCACCATCCCAAGCTATTTTACTTGCTGACAAGCTTTGTAACAGAGATAACATAAACTTATTTAATTCTTGGCAAACCTAAGTAAAGTAAAAGTTTTATATTTAATGTTGATAACTTTAAAGACATGCCTATTTTAATTAAACCAACAAGTGTTTATTTACTAAAGATTAATCTTAGATCATGTGAGCTTGAAAAACATTTGGGTTTATATTTTTGAGAACATTTTTTTAAGATCTTGCTTGTTTTAGCCAATTAAATAGTTTTTTTAATAAATTAATTTTGTCATTCCCATTCAGAGGTAGAAAATTACCATATCTATAGCATATATGCACACATACAGACACAAACAGAGACTCAGCTCTTATTTAAAAACTTTACCCATGAATCAGGTGCAATACAAAAATTACTAGTTTGTGAGCAATAATTGGAATAAATTAAGTTTACTCACTCGGATTGCTAAAGTCTTATTATTTGTGGGGAATACTTTTAAGATTTATATTTGTCTTTGTCAAGCAATCTTAAGGAAGTTGTGATTTAGCATTTGTGTTTTAAAAGCCCCTTTTCCTCTATTTTTTTTTTGCCCGGCGGGGGTGGTGGGGTGGTGAGGAGGTGAGGAGGAGATGTTCAAGTTCTACTGACCAAATTAACCAGGCTCAGATTCAGATGATTGTGGGTTGCATTTACATTCCTTATCAACAAATCTCAGTCCTACAATTCTGAGTAGGGGAAGCATTCCCAGCTAGATATAACATCCATTCCCATAAAATACTCAGGCAATGTTGACATAACCTTTTCACATAACATCTACTCAAACATTTCAGCCTTTATAATCCTATCAACCCTTGCACTTTGACTTTTTCTCAATCTAACTGTAGCTTAAATCAGGGTTCCACCAGTGGATTTTGGTACCACAGCTCATAAGTCTCCCACATCAAGAAGTCCTTAAAACTTCTCTCCATCCCTCAGCCATTTTACCCATTCCTTATGTAAAAAGCCTTCGGTCCCAGTGAGAAGTCGGGCCAAGGGACCTAGGCCCTTTTGTCAATCTTTAACTTTGTTAATTGGCCTGTTGTCTCCAAGCAATCACAGGTCAGGTTTTTCATTGTAATTTTTGCCTTCCAGCTTCTAAAATTTCTCCAAACTGGGGTAGATAAAGTGAACTTGTTTGGGGCCCTTTAATGTTGCGGGGACAAATAAAGGGTCACTTTGGCCCACTCAACCTTAGGTAGTACTGTATTAAAACCTTTATTTAAACCCCATCAATGTCTATTGTACTTATCCCATTTCTTAATAACCATCTAAAGACTTCCACCCTGCTGGGATGAGTGCCATGACTCTTTCCTTTCTGATTCTTCTTTGGGCCACATCTTGCAATATGTGCTTTATTTATCTTATTTCTTCATAACCCTTAAAATTTTTCCACTTTGGGGCTTCCCTGGTGGCGCAGTGGTTGCGAGTCCGCCTGCCGATGCAGGGGACGCAGGTTCGTGTCCCGGTCCGGGAGCCTGCGTGTCCGGAACCTGTGCTCCGCAGCGGGAGAGGCCACAGCAGTGAGAGACCCATGTACCGCAAAAAAAAAAAAAAATTTCCCCTTTGTTGGGAAGAGTCCCTTGATTTCCCATCAGCTTTGTCCCGTTATCTTTTTAATTAACCTAATGTTTTCGTTAGTACCTGTAAGACCCAGTAGGGGAAGCTAAGACCAAAAATTCAATTAGGCTTCCTGAATTGGTTTTTCTTTTTTTAAAGGAGTTCTTAAGATTAGCCATTACATTTCTTTGTATCCACCTTTTAATTTGATCTTTCCATAGGTACCAATACAACAGTTGTTTATGATGAGAGCTCTCTAAAAATTTACCAATTTAAAGTTTTTCCAATTCAAAGGGTCTGGTTATTGAAGAGCAGGATCTTAATAGCAATTCAGACCAATAAGGCTTTTTATGGCTTAACCAAAGACAAAAGAGGTATCCCATAGGATCCAGAAAGTTTACTCCCCAAAATAGCATAGGAAAGCAAAGATCTTTGCTGCATAGGCAGTAAGGATGCTGTAGTGTCAGGACTAACAAAGCAACAAGGTTGAGATGATAAAGGCCCCTTATGGACGGGACCCCTATGACAAACTCCCCTGATGGCTGGCATAGTCAGACAAAGAATGCTTAGATGTCAGCCACAAACCCAAGTTATTACCTGTACTTCTGACCAACTGCCTATTCTTGGATCCTCAACCTATTTGTCTGCCTGCCAGATGTATGCTGCAGAAGGAAGTACCTACGTCCTTCGGCTGGCAGAGATCAGAGACAATATGCTCACTGATCATAAAGCCAAGCACTCAGGACATAAACAAGATGAAAGGAAAAACCTCTTCTGGTTTTTCTTATGTGCACCTTAACAGCTTTAGCTAAGTCTTGGGTTTTAGGGAGCATTTAATTATTTCATAAATATGCCCTAGATTACCCCTGATTTGAGTACATGCATAGAAAAGAGACTGCCTGCTGCAGAAATGTGAGCCATGCCTGTGCTGGGTCCAGTGGTATCACCTCCATGTTTTTATTATGAATCATTTAAAGTCAAACACCTATTGATTGACTGTCTAGTAATAATATTGCTTTGTGTTCTTTGAAGTCTCAAAAAGGGTCCACAATGATTGTTAAAACATAAAATTTATACACTTTGTGGAAAAGTGTGACAAAACATTTAGACAATTATACTTAAAGTATGATAATCATCATCATCATAACAGCAACAACAACGTAGTACACCCCTTATGTAGAAAGGAGCATGTTATGTAGCCTGTATATGTAGCTTATAAGAATCTGAGTGCAGCTGTGTCAGATATAATGCATCATATCCTTGTAGTGCTGCTGTGAAGTGAAGCCCAGTTCTTCATGACACAAAGAACCTATAGATCACCCCATCATTTCCAGCATTGACTCAGTTTAGGAAAAACCCCTCTATTCTCAAACCATAGCCAGTTTAGTGATTTAAGTGCTAAGAAAGAAGTCAGAATGTGAATAATGTACTCAGGGTAACAAATGTTGAGGCAAGAAACAGAGTTGGCTAGCAGCTTGAAGGAAAGTAGAGAAATAAAGGAAAAAATAATTCAGTGATTTAAGACTTCTCTTGCCTCACTCTTGAAAAGAACTATGCATATTCTCTTTGATTTGTTCTCTTCTTTCTAGCCATTGATTTGTTTTCTCTGTGAGCTGGTCTAACCCACAAACACATTTGGTCAATCCTTTGTGAGAATGTCACTATTTTTCACTGACACAAAGTTCAACAGGCTTACCTCTATGATCTAAATAGTTCTATGATCTAAACAGTGTCTCTGAAATCCAGATCTCTTGGCTTTATGGATGTCTTCCAGAATATGTACTTTTTATCAGCCTTCTGGTGAAATGCCATGTCAGAACAGGCAGAACTGGTGGCATGGGTCATTTACTAACCCAGCAATGTAGAATACACACTACTATAGGACATATATTCTTAGTGGGGGTGATATCACTCCCAGGTGGGTGGAAATTGCTTACTGGGGACAAAAGCATCTTATTTTTTATGTATAAAGGACAGATATGCATACTGTACATAAACAGGTATATATCTCTGATATTGAAATTTCATAGGGGAAATGTCTAAAATGCCTCATTTTTGGAGGCAATAATGAAAGAAATGTTGAGAAACACTGCTCTAGGTGTCACCAAAGAAAGAGAACCAACATTTATGGACAGGCTGTTAATGTGCCAGGCATAGTGCTGAGCAGTTTCATGCATCATCTGTTTTAATCCTTCAAATGGTCACTTATGGATGGGGAAAATGAACTTAAATACCTTGCCCAAAGCCACACAATTGGTAGGTAACATAGCTGAAGTTTGAGGCCAAGTCTGTTTCCAAAGCTTTGCTCTTCCTGTTAAACCCAGCTTCAAAGTCAAACCAGTTCAGAGTTATCTGAGTCATTATCTCTACCCTTAGGCACTTACTTTGTTGTTGGAAAGCCCAGGAAAATAGACAATTGACTAACAATACATATGTGTATATCATCACGTTGTCTCTACCTTGGGATGTACACATAGGACACCTGCTTCCTGTTGCATTTTTGTCTTATTTTATAGTTGTTTGAGGGAGAACCATTTGCTGGGGGAAGAAAAGGGACAAGAAAAAGGAGCCACTGCTACAATTACCGTCCCTATTTCCTCCCTCTACTTCTCTGGGCTGCACCCAGTGTGATCGACCTCACTGCCAAACCCTATACATTCCATGTTTTCACCAGTGTTCTGCACCTTCCCCCTTGGGAAGAATGTCATGGGGTTAGGGAACCCACTGACACAATTGTGGGCTGAGAACTAGTTTGGAAGGCAGTGGGTTTCTAACCAGTTACTCCAACAATCTACCTTATGGACAACCATGTAGCAGTTCCATGTAGGGTCAAGTTCCAGTTGATTCTGGAAGAAGGTGGGAGAAGACTCTAAGAGCCATCTCCACCATCAACACGAGCACTTCTCCAGCCTGTTTGTGCTTCTTTGCTGGGTGTAGATGCACTTCTGGTTGAAAACACTCAGGCTAACTTTTCTCCTATATGGAAAAAGTTAGCTGGTCTAGACCAACCATGGCATGACCAACATACAGAGACAGTGGTAAAAGGAGAAGGCAAAGAATGAACATTTATGGAGTTCTCATCATAGGAAAGTAGGTGCTTTAATGGATTATGTCATTTATTCTTTACAAAACTTCAATACTATTCCCATTTTACATATAAAGAAACTGAGGCATGGGAAAGTTAACTTGTCTAAGTCCATACAACTGAGTAGGGTGACTCTAAACATTATGCTTTTCAGAGGTGCTCTGGGCCAATTCCTGGGAGCCTTGGCAACAAAGGCACCTTCACAGCAGGACAATGCCCAGACCAAGGCAGGGAAGAGATGTACAGAAGGTGAGTCTCCAGAGAGAAGACCAGTACTGCCACTGCCCTGAGGATCCAGATTCACCTACAAAATTCCCAGGACTGTCTGGTTACTTCTGGCCCCTACAATGGCAAAGGGGACAACCTGACTTTAACTAAAAAGATTGAGGGTACTATAGTATCATTTTTATAGTGTTTGCAGTAGTAAGTTACCCATAAAAAGATAGAAATCTGAAGAAAAATCAAAGTGATATGGGACAAAATAATGTATATTGTAGCAATAAGTCAGGAAAGAGTCAGGAGAACTCCCAGAGGTCTTATTAGGCAATTCATTTCCCTTTTCCAGACTCCCATTTCTTCATCCATAAAAGGAGAGGTTTAACTAGCTGAAATTTTCTTCCTGCATGAACAGACTATTGGTGAAGAGGTCAGCTAAGGGATTTATTTATATATTTGGGGAACATTTCTCCTTCTTGGTCCTTACTGATGACCATGTTTTGATTTGCCTCTGTACCTCAAGCATGACAACAACCAGCTGAAGGTGATTAAATCAGGGATATAACTTAGAATGTGCCAGTGTTTGTCAAGAAGGAAACAATATAATAGAGCTTTAGATACTTTTGGAAGATTTGGGTTATAAAATCTGCCTTTTAATAAGGAAACTCAGTGCAAGTCCTCCCTTGTGAGAAACTCTGATCTAGGCTACTTTCTGCACTTTCATAGATATGCTCGTTTTCACCTAAAGCATTGCCAATGACCCCTTGATTATCACTTCACTCAGTGTGTCCCCTGGAAGCCATGTCTCTGATGGGACTCGGCTTCTATCCTGGGCCTAGATCATAATCTTATTGTAGCTCCTTCTACCACAGGAGCTTGGTCTGGGCATGTAGCTGATCTCCCTTTCTCATCCTCATTACCAGCCTCTTTTAAATGTCTTACATAAGAGTGCAGTAAAGGAAGGAAGATACCAAATCACTGAATCTTTAAGGTGTGTCAGGCACTAGGCTATATAATTTCCCCACTAGACTATATATATTCCCCTGTAATTCTTATAACAACTCTTGAGATAGCTGCTATTATTGTTCCAATTTTACAAATGAAGAAATTAAGTCTTAAAGAGATGACAATGATTGCTCAAGGTCATAAAGTGATGGAGCTAAGATTCTAAAGCAGATCAACTTGACCCTAGACCCTCAATTTACGACCACTGACTGCAATGTTCTCTGCCCAAAGGGACCCAAATTACCCATTTGAGACATTTGATAAGCAAAGACCCAGAGACCATTAAAATTGGGGTGTCACTTTCTATTTTTTAGCAACCTGACAATGAGGACATTCTTTCACTTCCTTTGTATCTTGGGAAGCTTTAACCATGCATCTTACATCCTATACTTTCTAGACTGCTTGAAAGTCTTCCAAGAACCAGATTCTTTCCTGTTGTGGATAAGAACAGTTCTGTATGCTTTCAGAGAGGTTTAGGAGCACAATCTCTTGTGTAATGATTGCTCCCATAAAGGAAGTTTACTACTGATGTCTTTAGGCCCTATTCTCCAACTAGATTCATTCACATATATTTATTGAGCACCTACTAAGTTTAAGGTAGTTTTAGGCACAAGGTATACAGTGGAGGGCAACACTGACTGTCCCTGTTCTCACTGGGCATTGTTCTGCTGTTGGAGAACCAACCCCTCCCATATTTTCTAATAAATCCCATTTTCCATGATTTATAGCCAAACTGTCATAATCCTCTTATAATTCTCTAGTTAAATTCAATATTTGAAAGGATTACCTTACAATTCTTCTATATTATCTTCCTCTTCATAAATCCTAGAGTCACATCTGGTTGCAAACTTACAGTGCATGACGTTGTCCTTTGAGGCCAAGGGGAAAAGAATAAATATTAATGAGCACCTGTAATATGTGCTGTACTTATTACACATCACTTCATTTAATCATCATAAAAGTATGAGGAAGTAAAAGTTATCATTCCCATTTTCAAATGAAATACCTAAAAATCCTAGAGGTTAAATCACAGAGCTTGAAAAAGGCAGAGTATGGAGGTAGATACCAGGTGCAATGCAGACGACCCCCTTTCCTTCCTACTTAAGAAGGAAATCATTCACCTTGGAGCCCCAGCCTCAGGAAAATCCTGGGGAGCAGCCAGCATTTCCCAGGCCTTGAAGGTGGGTCAGAGTAATGACTGAATCATAACACACTGTTTTGTGCACCGCCCCCCCCAGACTCTTCACATAGAATCAGAAGGGAGCCCTATTGCTTGCATTTCTGTCTTTGTAATTTATTCCTTGAGTCTTAAATGCTTTCAGTCTTCAAACATTCTCTATTGACTGAAAGACAGATTCTGTGTTAATCGGACCATTAGGGAGGAGGCTGAGCTGATCGGGAGGCAGATAGATTCCAGAGGCAAATTTTGCTACCTCCCAAAGTTGAAGTGTTGACCTTCATGCTACCAACATGAAGGAGGAAAGGAAATTTGCCTCTGGAATCTCTCTACCCAGCTATGCAGTTGGGATTAGGCCTCAGTTTAGATGCCTGAAGATCTCAAATTATAGAAACAGGATCTAAGCCTCCACAATACAGAGAACAAACATAAAACATCATGCTGTTATAAACTTTTCCTTTCTAAACAGGGAATCTCTATATTACAGTTCTCTAGGGAGCTAAATTCAGCTTAGAGAGTATTTTTCTATTCTAACAAAAGAACTTTATCTAACTTCTTAGATTTAGTTTTTTTAAAAACTTATTTCACTTATAATAAATATAAGGAAAGTATTATAGTGAAAGTTCAGATCCTGAACTTCCTAAAAATGTATTTTTAAGTTATTTTCATATTTTATGTGCTTAATATTTCTCATATAATGGTTTATTCTATAAGGTAGATGGAAGTTGTGGCTTATTTATTTTGAAGAAATATACTCTGAGTTGTCTGAGTGAGGGATGAGTTTGATGCTAATTGACCCATTGATGGGTTAGATATTAACTGACCCACTGTTGGTTGTAGAATAAGGTCATACATGTGCTTGTATTTTTTTGAGATAAATCAAAGGATGATATCAACTGTGAGTCATGCAATGGATTTCGTATTTACAGAGCCTGGCCTAAGAGCTATATAAAGAGAGACATTTAAGGAACTTCTACTGAAAAGGAACAGGATAAATTGGGTTAAGCTCTTCAGAAGAGGTGTAGAATGAAGTTTCTTTTATTGATACTGGTTCTGCAGGTCACTGCTTCTGGAGCTGCTCCCCTGACTGACTATTCAAGCTCTGAAGAAAATGATGTGGTATTTGCTCAGGTAAGTATTGACACTATAGAATTTATCTAGCCTGATTTTTGTCTTTAACATTTATTGCATTAACCAGTTTTATCTTTAAAAGTACTAGTTGAAAACTGCTTCCGGAGGCTATTTGCTTTTAGTATGGTTTTTTGATGTTGTTGTTTTATTTTTATTTATTTATTTATTCATTTATACATGTATGTATTTATTTACCTACTTATTTATTTTTGCCAAAGAGGTATGTAAGAAAAAAATGTCTGGGAAAAGAAATTTTCCTCTACTTTTCTAGATTCTTCTGGCTGGTCTAAAAATTAAATTGACATGAGACAGATTAACAGGAGAAAAATTAAGCAAAAGTTTAATGACATCTATATATGTGAGAGATTCAGGAAGAAAACTGAGTAACTCTCCCAAATGGCCAAAACCCTTGCCTTAAAAAAGCATCAGTGTGCATTTGAGTTATAAACACAGAGCGCCAACAGAAACCTTTCCACATAAAATAATGTATTAATAAATATATTTTTTCCAGAGGTACTTGGTAAACTTTTATAGCCTTGAGATGAAAACAACTCCAATGACAAAAATGAAAGTCAATAGGAACTTCATAGAAGATAAAATCCAGGAAATGCAGCAGTTCTTGGGGCTAAAAGTGACTGGGCAACTGGACACATCTACTCTGGACATGATGCACAGACCTCGATGTGGAGTCCCCGGTGTTCATAATTTCAGAGTAATGCCAGGGAGGCCAGTCTAGAAGAACCGTTTTATCACCTACAGGTATAACATCATAGCCAAGTATTTTTCTAATTTCTCCCAGGTCTACAGGAAGCCTCCCTCAATTGTTAACACTATTCCTGTGTAATAGTGTCTCTAGAGGGAGGATTGTTCACTCAATGGATTTGTTGGGCTTGTAAGTCCAGAGCAGAGTAGAAAGGCTGTAAATAAAAGGAGAATAAAGCTGAATCTATGATAAATAAGAGGCAAGAGAAAATTTTATAGACTACTTAGATGAATAAATGCAGAAGTCTGGGAGCAGGGGCAAAAAGCATAAGCTTCTACAAATGTAAATCCTTCATAATGATGACCTGTAAATCATAAATGAGTAGAAATCAAGTTAGATTCTGTTTAAGGACTAAGGTGTCCAAGGATACATATTTCTGTAGCTAATGAAGCAAGTTTTTCTCATCTGGTCTATTGATTTATGAAACACTTCATTCTCAAATGATGTTAGCAGAAATGAAGTATTGTAATAAGACAAAATTAACACATGGTTTCCATGTATTTTTGTTTCTTTTGTTCTGCTGGTAAAGAATTAGCAACTACACTCCTGACATGAAGCCTGAGGATGTTGACTATGCCTTCCAGAAAGATTTTCAAGTATGGAGTGATGTGACCCCACTGAAATTCAGAAAGATTAATGCAGGCAAGGCTGACATCATGACACAATTTGCATTTGGAGGTAGAGAACTTGGACTTACCTCATCTGTTTCATTTGGCATGACCTATAGCATGTATAGATGTACTAATTTTCTTTTTTTTTTCTTTTAATAAGCACATGGAGACTTCAGTTCTTTTGATGACAGAGGGGGAATCTTAACCCATGCTCTTGGACCTGGACCTGGTATTGGAGGAGATGCACATTTTGATGAGGCTGAAATCTGGACTAAAAGCTACAAATGTAGTTTCCCCAAACCCCAAAACAATAGGAAAATCCTAACAAATTCTAAGTTATATCTTGTTTTTGAAAGGCTACATTCTAAGAAAGGATTATAAGATAGGAAAACTTCTTCTGATTAAAATTTTTGCCACTAAATAAAAATTTAACACTGTTTCAATTTCACTGTCTATAAATGGAGCATATTGGACTAGATTATTTTAAAGGTCAGTTCTAAGAATCTATGAAGACAAATTAATTTATTAGTATAAATTCAGGAACCTTAAGAACCATAGTATGGAAATAAAAAAGCCATTATTTAGGGAATCAGTTTTTGGCAGTACAATCCATAAACTTGAGCAAACACAGATACTAATTCTGTGTATGCCAACAATCCTAGGATAGAGGTGATCATTTTCATGATTCATTGTATGCTGACAATCTCTTAGATTCATAGTGACACATAAAGATGAAATTATATTATAGAGAATTTAGAGATCCTTATAAAGAAACACAAGTTTATAAGGTCACGTAGTCTCTTGTGATTCTGGGATAAAATTTTCAGAATGCACAATTGATCATTTAGCAATGATCTTTTTAAAGATCAATGTAAATACCTGTGTGTATTTACAGAGGAGCTATAATTCATCACCCATCCCAGACAGGGGATGAGGGTAACTAGTATCCCCTGTTATTTAGAGAAGTCACTATCCACCAGAAAATTCAAACCATCATATCAGAAGCCTTCCTAATCTTTCTATTAGAAATTCTAGATTATATGACTGACTCATGTGGAAAGTAAATGAAGAGAAAGTCATCAAGAATATGTTCTACTTAGCATTCCCCCCTCTCTTGTTGATATTGCATACATTGGATGGAGATATTTTTATAGACCAGAAAGGCTATTTGTTTTAGTCTGACACGTGGCCTAAGCTTATGAAATCCTTGATTGAGAAGTGAACTTTTTCATTATCAAAAGACAAATGATGTAGGATTAGGTCCTTGCTGAGCCTCAAATCCTTAGTAGAGATGTTAAATTTGTCTAAATTTTATCTAAGGGTATTTGGGGTTTGTAATCTCTTCATCTGACAGGAGAAACTTATTCTGGTTAGTCTCAACTAATCTACCGTTGATTCCTTCTATCATATTTTAAAATTTCAGTTATTGTATTCTTCAGTTCTGTTTGTTTTTTATTTTCTAATTCTTTGTTGAAGTTCATACTGTTTTCATCCATTCTTCTTTCGAGTTTAGTGAACATTTTATGACCATTGCCTAGAACTCTTTAATGGATAGATAGCTTATCTTCACTTTTTAAAAGATGTTGTTATTTTGTTTGGAACATTTTCCTCTGTCTCCTCATTTTGCCTATTTCTTTGTGTTTACTTCTATGTATTAGGTAGGTCAGTAATTTCCAGATCTTGGAAAAGTGGTGTTATGTAGGGCATGTCCTATGGGGGTCAGCAATATGTTCCCCTCTGGTTATTAAAGCTATATGCTGTAGAAGTGTGCCCTAATTGAGTTGTGTGCCCCCTTCTTTTGTGGCTGGCCTAACTACAGTATGCACACTGGAAGGTGGAGCTGGCCAAAATGGCTGCTAGGTCCTGTCTCATGCAGTGGCTGTGGGCCTGCTAGAGGGTGGAACCATGTCCCTGTGGAGCTAGCTGCACAAGCTGGGGTCCATGGGCCCTCTGGGCTGGTGTCAGCCCACGGGTGGGCAGGGGTGGGATAGACATTTTTATTGCTATTTTAAGAATAAAGAAAAAAGGACACAGAGAAGGTAAATAATTTATTTGGTGTCACAGACCTAGTAAGTCCATATTAAGATTCTAACTGAGGACTGTTTCACCCAAACTCAAGCTGTTTCTACTATCCCACTTTGACTCTATTGACTGACAGTCTTTCAACTAATAAGGAGCATGATCTGATACAATTTGGCTCAACTATTAGGGGCAAGATAAAAGAGTTAATAAATTATCAACAGCAAAAAATCTTACTCTAATTCTGTGCTTTTATGGAGCAGTCAAATTGACAATAAAATATCTTGAGGGAGATGTGAATATAAGTAAGGGTGGAAATTTGAGAAGTTTTTCCACTTTTCCTCTAAACTCATGACTTGGAACAGTATGTTGCAATCTTATAATTGCATAAAATATGATTTTCAGAGGAAGGAAGGATTGTGAAACGTGTTTGGGGCCACAAAGGTACTGAATTGTGTGTTTATGCTTAGAACCTTAGAGTTGGATTTTTTAATGAGCACTTAGGAATTCATGGCTAGCAAGATTTTTACTAATGTTTTCTGGAATTGGAGCTTTGACCAACCTTGCTGACTGAGGATACTTTGGATTTTTTAATCTCAATAACACATAATCACTGCTCATAGACATTTGTCCTAACTGGGTTGCATATGGACAGCGCAAGTGAAAGATAATTGACAGGAAAGACTGGACTTAGAAAGAGGAGAGGGAAGTCAGAACGTCAGAAATTCATGATAGGAGGCCCTAATATTGAAGACTACGAGACATACGCTGGGATGATAGACATATCCAGTATTTAGTTTTTGAAAATATGAATATTTGAGAGAGAAAATTTTTGGAAAGGGTTAGGTCCAGGCTAAGACGGTGTTATAAATAAATGAAATGCAGAGATTGAATTTAGTCTGAAGACATTACAAACTCTTGTTTCTATTTGATTTATAGGTTTTGACTGAACAACATGTGCATTATCTCTGCTACTCACTGTGTATGTGAACTTGAACAAATGTTTTAACTTTTCTGAACTCCATTTTTTCATCTGTGAACTGAGGATACTGATATTTACCTTGTAATGTGGGTGTAAAGATTACACATAATATAACATGCTGGGTTCATAGTAGATAATCAATATATAGTGGCTTTCTCCTTTCTTAAAAGAGAGTTCTGATACATACCTGTTTGACAATACTACACACTCTGAGAAGAGTAAGAGACACTAGTTACCTAAAAGTATATAAAATAATGAAAGTTCAGAATCTTTTTTTCCATTATTCTAATAATGGAGAGTAAGCTGGCACATCAACACCTGCTCTCTAGGTTTATGTGAGTTAGCTCTGCCTTGGTACATATCCAACTCTAATTTAGTTATACAATACAATTTCATTTTGTCCTTCCTACATAATATGACCCATCCAAAAATATGTGTCAACATTAACAAATCATGACTCATAAGAAGGTGAAGTGTCTCAGCCATGGCAAAGCAGTGCCTGGGATCATTACACAGATTTGTCAGGGCAATGAGTATCAATGGTTACAGATATTTGACCTAACCCTCAGAATAAAGCACTTATAAATTCCAGAATTTAAGCAAAAAAATATATGGATAACAAAAGAAAAATTAATTCAGCTAAGTGTAAATACCCCAAACTTTCATCTATTTCAGAGGTGCATAAGGCATGGAGTAGAGACTTTTCCAGTGAGAGACTGAATAGACAAACAGACAATGATTGTACTATATATAAAAATAGAACTTTGACCCACAACCTGTAGCAACTTGCCCAGGGAACCAATCTCCTTATCTTCAATAAACAACCCAGGAAGCCAGCTTGTTGTAAGTGCAGGAAGCTAGAATGATATCTCTAGTGACAATTCAGGATGCTAAACAATAACTTCTGTGACAATCAATCTAAAATGGCTAAGATTTTCTGAGAAACTGATGGGCTTATTTTTGTCTCATTACCAACTGAGGATCCAATTGGATTTTCTAACCAATTTCACAGGATACGCACTTCTAGTTAGCCCACCTACAGCGTCCCCAGATCAATAGCTTTCAATCAGGATATACACAAAACGTTCCCTTTTCCCCACTGTAATGTTTCCCATGTGTCTATCTGCTTTGAGTCTCTGCGAAAACACACGTTTTGGTGGCTTGACTCCCTTGCTACAGCAAGCTCTGGATAAATAGCAATTGCTTGGTCGCATTTGGTTGGTCTTTGTTTTTTTCCACACCAGGGAGAGACCTGCCAAGTCACAAAGAAAGGAACTCAATCTCAACTGTAGATGAGCTAGTTTCAATTCTTCCCATTTTGCAAGATTATTGGCATCCATGCCTTTTTAATCCTTCCTGTCCCTTTTCTGTCTGTGTCATCTCTTTCCATTCTCAATTCTTTTTACTTATATCTGCAATCCTTCAGATTCCCCTTACAGCTCACTTAGATAATTATAATAAACCAGTCAACTTTACCTTATTTTTATTCTAATCCACCTCAATCACTACTGCCAGATAAATCTCATAGAAGCAAGGTTCCAATGTTTTCACTTATCTTACAAAAAACATTAAATGGGAAAATTTTCAGTCTAAGAAAACAAATGGCCTCAATCAAAATCCCAGCAAGTTATTTTTTGGGTATAACAAACTAATACTAAAGTTTATATGGAGAGGCAGAAGATCAGAATAGTCAACACTGTGTTGAAGGAGAACAATTTGCTACAGTAATCAACTCAGTGCGGTATGGGCAAAAGAATAGACAAATAGATCAATGAAACAGAATAGAGAGCCCAGATATAGATTCACATAAATATAGTCAACTGATCTTTGACAAAGGATCAAAGGCAATGCAATGGAGCAAAGATAGTATTTTCAACAAATGGTGCTGGGACAACTGGACATGCACATGGAACAAACTGAATTGAGATACAGTCTTACACTCTTCACAAAAATTAGCTCAAAATGAATCACAGACCTAAATGTAAAACACAAAACTATATATAATTAGAAAATTATATATATGTATATTTAATAGTTCTTTAAAAAAAGAAGACGCTGGCTAGTAGCCACTGAAGTAGTCTTTCCCAAACTTGCACTATAGCACATAAAATGCAAGGAAAAAAAGAAGTTATAACATTGAAAACAAAGTTGCCGTTTTAGAATACATTTTCCCACTGTTTATAAGGACAGGGAAGCTATATTGGATAAAACAAAAGATTCCTTATCTATGTTTATCATATGAAATCTCAGGAACTTATGGTCATTTGAAAGAACTAGAAATATATTTTTTTCCTCAAATGTCTGATCAGAGACAAGGACATTTATTTTTCTATGAATGAGAAAACACTGAAGCCACATCTCTATCGGATGGTTGTTGATTCTGGAAGAGAGAAAAGAAATTGTGACCGTAGAGTTGCATACCCATCCAAGATATCTTCCATAAGAGAGGTTAACAAAAGAGATGCTCAGATATGGTAGAATCAGTAAATTTCTCCTGAACCACCCTTGGAAAATTACATAAAGACATACAATTGCCAACTGACTCAAAATGAACAATTCCAGAATGCATAGTTCAGGCTCTAAAAAGTTTAACAGAGCTATCTTTTCTCGGTTTGTTTGCAGTTTTCTAACTGAAAGGTGACTTAGGTGGATTTGGCAGTATGGGGTTATGCTTGGTCCATGATGCTTCTCACACTTATTTCTCTTCTGCTTCTACTCTAATCATCATATGAGAAAAAGTGTTTCTCAAGCAACATTTTATATCCTACAATCAGATGAAATATACTGCCCATTGGAGTACCACTAAAAACTTTGTTTGCAAAATTGAAATAATTATGCCAAGAATATTACAAAATGCTCTCCTTCTTTCCATAAAATCAGAGTTGCCTGGAGTCACATAATGGCCATTGTCATTGCCAAGGAATTTGAATGATGGATTTCAACACATTTACCACTCCTGTTGAGTGATCTGAGTCATTAGGCTTTTATAAATGAAAAAGATAGTCATTCCACGTGCAAGTATTATCTGTTCTCAATTCCCTATTTCTACTGTAGTTCACATTCCAACTAAAATGTTTGAATGTTTCTGTGGAAAACAGACATAAAAATTAGCATATATGATCTTATTTCAACCATGAAAAATGTACATTTTAAAAAACCCATAGGCAACATGTTTTATTTTATAATGCAGAGGGAATATATCACCTTATTAGTACTTATTTTTGGCTGATGAGATTCAGTTTTGTGGAAAAAAATAGATAACATTTTATAAATTTTCCATGATCAGCATGATGTAAAAATGTATACACAGGTATTAAAAAATCAAAAGTACAGTAAAGTGTTAATAGTGTTTTTCTCCTAGCAGCTTGAATGTAAATGATTTATTTTCCTCCAACTTTTTTTATATTTTAAATTTTCTAGAGTAAAAATACAAAATTTTATTGAAATGTAAAAAATTTAATTGAATGTATTTTGTAGAAACATGGCTTTCCATCACCAACAAAATCAACTAAACATCTACAGTAATTCCCCTTACATACTAACGAGTTCCATTCCGAGAGTGCGTTCATAAGTCCAACTTGTTCATAAGTCCAACAAAGTTAGCCTAGGTACCCAACTAACACAACCAGCTATATAGTACTGTACTGTAATAAGTTTATAATTCTTTTCACACAAATAATACATAAAAAACAAACAAACACAAAAAATAAAGAAAACATTTTTAATCTTACAGTACAGTACCTTGGAAAGTACAGTAGTACAGTACAACAGCTGGCATACAGGGGCTGGCTTCGAGTGAATGGGCAAGAAGAGTTACTGACTGGAGGAGGGAGAGGAAGTGGGAGACGGTAGAGCTGAAAGATGGTCAGCAATAGGAGATGGAGGGCAAGTTGAAATTTCACTCACGCCGGACGTTGATGGAATGTACGTTCGCATCTTTGAAAGTTCACAGCCTGAAGGTTCATATGTAGGGGACTTGCTGTAAAATAAACTAAACATATTAGTTGCAGGCTAATGGCCTTCCACGATGAGCTTCAATCTGGCTTCCCATAACTTTATTTTTCATTTTTCATTATTCCCCTTCACACATTTTTCACTTCAATAAAAAATTAACCCTTTGCCATTTTACATATAGACTAAATTTTCTTGACTCTGTATGGTTGTTTATCCCGTTCCTGGATTTTCCTCTATGTCCAAATCATTTCAGGCTTCACTTATTTGTGGCTTTACCTTGGGCTTTTTCTAAACTAAACAGCTTTCCTTCTGCATATTTCCTGTACAGCTTCTTTCTTTATTTCTTATAAAATCTTATGCAGAGGTCATCTCCTCTACTAGATTATACCCTTTTCTCCTGTATTCATTCTTTCATTCTGTCATCTCATCCTTCCTTCTTTCCTATTTTTAAGTAGTTAATTTGGTCACTTTTTTTCTATATTTCTCTTTTAAATATTATCTCCAAATCTACAGTCTTACTTTGTTTATTCTGAAGCATTTAAGACTCAGACACTTGAGAAATTAATGAATAGCTAAAAGAATGATATATCAGCTGGAGGTAGCAACGATCATGATCATTGCTAATGATCATCTGATTAGTCATGGAGAATCATGATAAACAGGAAGACAAAAGTGAAAAGTTATGAAACAGAATGTTACTTGGACTAACTGCCTGCTTTTGAATCTAAGTTTGGATCAGATTTAAGTTTACTTCTAGACCTCTGATCCCTGGAGGTTAGATTTACAAAAGCACTCATTCTGACCCTTGTATATATTTCACCATATGACAAATGATTGTTCTGTGGAACAGTCATTTTCCTTCCTGTGCAGAAAAAGCCCATTTTTTTCCCCTAGTGTTCATAACTCCCCTCTACATTTGATGCATTGGGTTAGCCAAAAATTTCGACAGAAAAACCCGAACGAACTTTTTGGCCAAGCCAATATTTACTCTTTCTTACTCTTTTTCCTTCTTTTTTTCCTTATTTCCCTTTCCCTTTCTCTTTCCCTCCCCTCTTCCTTCCTCCATTTTGTCTTTCCTTCCTCTTTCCTTCCTTCCTCTTCCCTCCCTTCCTTCCTCCACTCAGTTACTCTGTAATTTGCCTATTCTTTTGCATTAATCTGTTCCCTTTTAAAATTTAATCCACAAAATTCAAACTATCTCATTCATTGTCAGAAAACTCCTTGATTCCAGTCTTAGTTTGGGTGTTCAATAGATATAGGAGTAAGGATTTTAAATATATAAGTCTTTTATTTATTCTCTTATTAGAGAGACAAGATGATAGCTTGAAACTTTTTCTATGAAAATAAAATAAATCAGTTATTAGGGTATTTAGTAAATATGACATGTAAGATCTGGGAATTTAGATATGCATCATTTGTGAAATTTTTGACTTTTCATTTACCTCTTTGACTTTTGCTGTGAGCCTTTCATTCATAATTAATATATTAATTAATTCTCTACCCAATTTTGAGGTTCCTGCTGTATGCAAGGCCCCACCCTAAGTATTAGGAGTACAGAAATAAATGGGAAACAGTCCCTACCCTCAAGAATTTACAGTAATATGGGGAGGCAGATAAGTAAACCATTACACTACAGTTCAGTATGAAAAATCAGGCAGGTACAGATACTGTTAAGAAATAAGTAATGAACTCTTCTTGGGGCTCAAGGAACACCTTTCAGAGAAGTCTGTTTTAAAAGATGACAAAGTTCTGCATTGGAAAACTTGTGTTTTTCTCAGGAAAAATATGGCCTCTTTTGTCAATCACTTTTGAACAGTTGGGAAAATAAACATAAAATCTGTCGTTTCCCTCTAAATTTAAAAAATGTTTTATAAATTATGCTAGCAGAGAAAATTTACAAAGAAAAACCCTTAACTTAGAAGGAATTGACAATTGTGGATGTCACAGCTCTTCTGCTTTTAATTTCTCACTACCTTTTCTGCCTGACTTCATTGTTTCTTCCTGGAATTTGTATCTGGTGCAAGCCCTTACCACTCCAACCCCCTTAGCTTCCCTGACATCAGTGTAAACAAGTATTTTACCTTTATCTCAGTCAAAATGAAACAAGACACTAAGGAATATAGAACTCTAGTTTTGAGTGTCTTTGAACAGAATCTAGCCTAAAAATGGATGCTTAAATGTACCATATAACACCCTGCCAAGTGGTCATTAGGCATCTGGAAACCTACAGCTACAGGTTACAACCACTGAGGAATTCTATTACATCTTCTATAAATATTGAGTGAAACATCTCCAATATTTCTTTAAAAAATGCACAAAAATTAAAGCAAAAAAGGAAAATGCAAAAGGGATGCAAGTGGGAGAAATCAAAACGTACACTTATTAAATGTTCATTGAATGCACATTTTTGTTCATCATTTTATTTAATTCTCACTCCCAGGATATTCTGCTCTTTAGTAAACAAATAGGCAAGCAAACAAAGAAAAAAATAAAGTGTGGTGATAAATAAAAGTTTGTGCACTTAGTAAATGTTTAATAAGTGTAAGTTTTTCTTCCTCCCACTTGCATCCCTTTTGAATTTCTTTTTTAATTTATTTTTCTAAGGATATAGGAAGTGAGGTTGGTGGGGAGATAGGTGGGTGGCAGGTGGCAGGAGGATTGTATGTAAAGTGTTTAACAAAGTTTCTTCCTCTAGGAAGGTTTAGGGTCTTCCTTACAAGCACTTATTTCACACAAGTGATGTGAGTTGACAGTTGACAAAGAAAAAGAAAGAAAAGGTAGGAAAGGGAAGGGAAGGAAAAGAAAAAGGAGGCCAGACCAGCGGACGCTGTGCCGGCGGTTGCAAAAGGATCCCTAGCGCTGCAGCTTCGGGAGGCGGCCCTCCCGAGAGCGGCGGCTGAGGAGACACCCAGCCCTCACTCCCAGCTCCCGGGCCGCTCGGCTCCCCGCGCTCTAGGGCCGACGGAGAGGGAAGCGGCGGAACAGTTTGAGGCTGGGGGCCCGCGGGCGCGGCCTCGTGCCGCGGGGAGGGAGGCTGGGGGGCCGGGGCCGGGGCCGCGCCCCGGAGCGCGTCCGAGGCCGGGGCCGGGGCGCGGCGACTCCCTGTGCGGCTCCAGGGGCTCGGGGACCCCGGCAGGGCGCTGGCGGGGCCATGGCAGCCGGGAGCATCACCACGCTGCCCGCCCTGCCGGAGGACGGCGGCAGCGGCGCCTTTCCGCCCAGCCACTTCAAGGACCCGAAGCGGCTGTACTGCAAAAACGGGGGCTTCTTCCTGCGCATCCACCCCGACGGCCGAGTGGACGGGGTCCGCGAGAAGAGCGACCCTCATGTCAAACTACAACTTCGAGCAGAAGAGAGAGGGGTTGTGTCTATCAAAGGAGTGTGTGCGAACCGTTACCTTGCTATGAAGGAAGATGGAAGATTACTGGCTTCTAAATGTGTTACAGACGAGTGTTTCTTTTTTGAACGACTGGAATCTAATAACTACAATACTTACCGGTCAAGGAAATACTCCAGTTGGTATGTGGCACTGAAGCGAACTGGGCAGTGTAAACTTGGACCCAAAACAGGACCTGGGCAGAAAGCTATACTTTTTCTTCCAATGTCTGCTAAGAGCTGATCTTAATGGCAGCATCTGATCTCATTTCATATACCTCATGAAAGAAGAGGTATATTTTAGAAATTTGTTGATGAAAGGAAAAGAAAAATGTATACAGCTATCTGCTCAGTTTACGTAACTGGTCAGATAACCTTTTATCTAACAGTAAAATATTTAACCATTGCCTTAGTAAAACAACAACAACAAAAATTCCTGGAAAATGCATAGACTTCCACTTTTTATATAGAATTTGCCTTTATCCAGTGAAGCTTACTTACAGCTACAATCTTTTTCATACATTTGCTTCATTTGAAAAGAGGCTTTTAAAATGTGCATACGTACAAACAAGTTTTCTTCACGGAAATCATAGACATTAGAAAATTTGAGTCAGATATTTAGTTAACCCAAATGTCCACTACTTCTTATAATACGGCACACATTAATCTACAGGTACAATTTAAACATTTTAAAACCATGTAAATATAAATCTAATCCATGCCTGTCATAGTTTTATAACTGTCTGGCAGTTCCTTGTGATAGATTTTATAGAACAAGCCTGTGTAAACTGCTGGAAGTTCTTCCATGGTCAGATCAATCTTGTCAAACCCTTCTCTGTATCCGTACAGCAGCAGCCTAGCAACTCTGCTGGTGATCGGAGTTGTATTTTCAGTCTTGACTAGGTCGCTGAGATCCATCCACTCACACCTTAAGCATTCACGCTGGCAAAAATTTATGGTGAATGAATATGGCTTTAGGCGGCAGATAATATACATATCTGACTTTCCAAAAGCTCCAGGATGGGTGTGCTGTTGCCGAATACTCAGGAGGGACCTGAATTCTGACTTTATACCAGTCTCTTCAAAAACTTCTCGAACTGCTGTATCTCCTACATAGAAGAAAATGTACAAATCAATAAGGATCACATTTTTAGGAATGTAATCATCAAAGATTTTCAAGAAGCATTTTCTAAATGCTCAAAAAGCACAACTTTACCCTAAGAAAATAAAGTTTTCAATGTAAACTCTTTGCCTTACTGGACATCCTGAAGTACCGAAGTATTTTCTTACCAATGTATATCTAAGAAGCTTTTGAAATACTGAATATTTCTTTGGCTGCTACTTGCAGGCTTACCCACTTATATATATATATATTTTAGGAGTCACATTTTAAAAAATTCTTCCTGCTTTATTTCCCCAGAGGCGAAAACATAGGTTGCAAAGCTGCAGTTAATATTCCTACGTATTTTTTCATTATTATCCTGTTCCTGATTACCCATCAAAACTGCCTAAATTTATAAACATCAGAATTGAGAAAAAGTGATCCACTCTTCTTTATAAAAGTCTGGAGAGCTACAGAAGGTACTGAACTATGAAATGATTCAACTCTCCCCTGGTCTCTGCTGGGACTGTCAAGCCTCTGAAGTCATAGAGCTGTGAGTGGAATCCCACCATGGTTAATTTTTGGCATTTTCTTTGTTTCCTGCATTTCAAAGAACTTGGATTCATTCCTCCAACAGCAAAATGCTGTAGTCATTTCATCAGAAGTTTTCAAAAAACTTGCAATTTACAGAATTTTATAATACAACTAGGGTTTTCACATTTTATAAGGTTGATTTTTCAATAATATGCAAATTTCTGGGACAGGATTTTTATTGCCTATAACTTATTTTTGTGGCTGCTTTTTCTAAATACCCAGATGAAACTCCTACATGGGATTTCTCTAATTTTATCATGCTCTGTCATTGTCTCCCAAAGTGTTTTATGAGAAGCCCCTAAAAAAGCTGCCTTCCTTGCCTATTTGCTGGGAAGCTTCACAATTGCCACAGGTACAAATTTTTGTTCAACTACCCTTTAATGCCTCCATTTTCTTGTTTGTCAAATTGTCAATTATATTTGTCTTCTTAGTAGTCCTACTAGTGAGGAATAGGCAAGGAAGATCAAGTCGTTGAAAGAAAAAAAAATGTCTCAAATGTTTTTTCTGATAAACAGCTCTGGAAATATGCACAGGAAAAGTGTTTAATATATAAGACGTTTGTCTGCCATACTTGAATTATATGTGGACCTCCCTTATAATTGAGATTTGCCTTAGGTCAAATATGGTTAGAAATTATATTTTTAAACTGAAAACATAAAAGAAGAATTTATATGTTAAGAAAAGGAAAACTTGCCTTACTAAGAAAGCTAATTTTTAGTAGTATACATGTTTGTTATTAAATTTGTTAAAGATTGTGGCAGTAGTCTTAAATTTTACATGTCATTTGCTGATCTGACTTAATTGTTTAAATGTTTATTTTTATTCTTTAAACACTTTGAAAGATGACCATGGGGGTCTTGTTTAGCTTTTAGCAACACTAATCAAGAGTTTGGCATTTAGTTCCTGAGTCTGGCCTGTTGGTGTGTTATGGAAGCACAGGACAGGGCTGGTGAGCGAAATCTGCCCTGCTCAGCAGTCACCACAGCAGTTGATTCAAAATTGGTGCTGCCTGGGTAGTTTGATCCGTTTAATTTGAATCCATGATATTGACTAGACTAAAAACTGAATGGGCAAATAAGCGCTTTTGTATCTAGAAGAACCCCTTCCATCTTAAGATTGAAATCTCTTCTCCAAAGATTTTACCATGAATTTTTCTATCTAGGTAAAGTGCTTTATTCTCGTGTACCTTTATTATTTTAATGTACTGTAAGCTAAATTGAAATAACTGTTTTATAGGTTTGAAGAACATAGGAAAAACCAAGAGGGTTTTGTTTTTATTTTTGCTGGTTGAAAGATATGTTTAAAAACGTCATAGTGCTTTGTTTAGTTAAAGGACAGTAATGAAATGGAATTTATATTTGTTATTTCTATTTTCTAATATTTAATAGGATTAGATTGAAATAAAAGGAAAAACTGTGCAGAATATGGGTTTTTCTGGTGTTTGTTTCCCTCTGACTCTGGTACACTGATGAATTCTGATCAGACCCCCCTGCTTTAAAGACCTTTGGCTATGCAGGGATGCTCTTCCTGTCAGTGGTAATGAGATTTTTTTTCAGTAAGGCAGCTTCTCCATTTTTAACCTTGTACATGTATTGTACTCTTAGGGTATTATATTATATGAAAACCTAAGGATTGCATTCTATTTTGTATACGCCCCCTTAATGTTTTTCCTTTTTTTTTTTAAGCACTACGGACAATAGTGCTTCATTTACCTAGTAGTATCAAAGAATGAATGATTCCAAACAAATGTGCTTCTCAGTTAACTACTGTTTACTGCTTAAGAGCCAATATGAATGTTTGCACATTTGTGATGGCAGTATACCTAAAGTATATTACATACTTTCCTAAAAACAGAGCTTAAAGAAAATAATTTAAATAATTCCTGGATGATCTGGCTTCATCATTAAGAATAATCTATTATTGTACTGTTACAAAATAAAAATGCCCTCTATACATAATCTTCCAGATCTCTACTGTCAGTTATCATTTCTAGCTGCTTTCAGGGTTTTATCAGTTCTGAGGCAAAACTTCAATTTATACTACGCCTAGGTAGTGTGGTGAATGCCAATTGCTGCTTTTTTCTTTCTTCCACATGGTGAGGTGTATATACAATCTCTGAATAGGTGGGTTGTTGTGACAACCACAAACACACAAAAAAAGTAGTGAATTCCTAATAATATGGACTTGAAGTGTTCTGGAGTACACTCAAACCTACAATTATACACATTTGGCTTGGAAATGTGTTTCTCCATTTAAATATATCTGAAACTCAGACTATCCATAAAAACTCAAATGAGAAAAGTCAATTCATTTGAGAAGGCAAGACTCAGAAGAGGAAGCTACACAAACCTTCTCCTGTAGACTGCTGTTTGCCCAGTATCAACTGGATGAGGATGTAAAACATAAACTTAACTTGTTCACATGATGTCATATCACATAAGGATAGTGTGAGATAATCAGGAGCTCTAGAATAAATACCTTTCTCTTTCAACACTTGCACCACTACAAAATCCCTTTTATTTCAACAGAAGGCCTAGCAAACTCTAAGCAAAAGGTCAGTAAGTACCTAAAAAACAAAATTTGCTATGGATATATCTGAATGTAGTGAATTTACTTATAGGATATTAGGAGTTGATTCTATACTATGTATACGGCATTTTTAATTTGTGGAACATTAAAAAAAATCGTTTCAAGTATATATATATATATATATATTTAAAATACTTAAAAAATACTTAAAAATAATTTAGGACATTGCCTTCATATAAATGATGGCTAAAGAGACTAGGGGACATACATATTGAGGAAAAAGTCATAGACAAATAATACTGATATGAAATGAGTTGATTTATTATGATAGGGACTGCACTTGACCCAATGGTTTAAGGAATAGGTAGGAAAACTCAGTTTCTATTCTTTCCTTCCTGTAAAATCCTGACATAATGAGCTCAGTAAATTGTTTTAGGAAGTTATCTCTCATTTCAGACTTTCTCATTTGAGACATTTTACTATGCTTTGGCTTTCTGACTATCCAAAATAAACAGTAGATAAAATTTTCATAAACAGAAGAATTATGTCACCACTGTTCTATAATTGACTTTATAAATAATTCTTATTTCACAATTCATTTAAAAGTTACTCTTCATCCTTGTGTGATAGAATGCTCAAGAATTTGTTTTATCATAGTTTAATTCCAAAAATTTTAGTTATATTCAAAATAACCCTTAATGCTAAACTTGACTGATGTACATCCAAAGCTTCTCATTTTCAAGCAAATTAATCTAGAAGCAGTCCTAAGCAGAAAAACAGGTGTTATGCTCCTAATGGTATTATTTATAACAATGAAATAAGTTGTAATATTAGAAGTTTTGCTGCTAATTTTATATCATCCCTGAAGTAACTTCACTGAAATTTTCTGACTTAGCCTAAACCAATTAGAAAAGTTAAAATCTTATTCTCAGCTCTACAGCAAGAAAGTAAACATATGAATTTCCTCAACATTTTCAAGTCAATTAAAGATATGTAATATACACACCAATATCTTCTCCAGGCTCTGACAGGCCTCCTGGAAACTTCCACATATTTTTCAACTGCCGTATAAAATCAGAAAATAAAGTTAACATACCTTTTATTCACAAACACACACGGATGCCACAAAATTTACTCATAATTAGTCAAGGTGGTTGAGAATTTATTTTTTGGTTAATTATACGCAAATTTTTTTCAGTTTCCTTCCTCACGCCTCCCTTTTTTTTAGGGATAACTGGTGACTTGGGAAAACTTGTCCCACCTTTTTCTTCAGGAACTAGAAGTGGTTTTGTTTGGTTAATGTGATAAGTTCTGTATGAGTGCCAGCTCCACATAATATTAAATGGCGGAAATCTCCCAGAGACCTCCATCTTAACACCAGCACCCAGCTTCACTCAATGACCAGCAAGCCACGGTGCTGGACAACCTATGCCAAACAACTAGCAAAACAGGAACACAACACCACCCATTAGCAGAGAGGCTGCCTAAAATCATAATAAGGCCACAGACACCCCAAAACACACCACCAGACGTGAACCTGCCCACTAGAGAGACAAGATCCAGCCTCATCCAGCACAACACAGGCACTAGTCCCCTCCACCAGGAAGCCTACACAACCCACTGAAACCTTAGCCACTGGGGACAGTCACCAAAAACAACGGGAACTACGAACGTGCAGCCGGCAAAAAGGAGACCCCAAACACAGTAAGATAAGCAAAATGAGAAGACAGAAAAACACACAGCAGATGAAGGAGCAAGATAAAAACCTACCAGACCTAACAAATGAAGAGGAAATAGGCAGTCTACCTAAAAAAGAATTCAGAATAATGATAGTAAGGATGATCCGAAATCTTGGAAATAGAATGGACAAAATGCAAGATTCAGTTAACAAGGACCTAGAAGAAATAAAGATGAAACAAGCAACGATGAACAACGCAATAAATGAAATTAAAAGTACTCTAGATGGGATTAATAGCAGAATAACTGAGGCAGAAGAACGGGTAAGTGACCTTGAAGATAAAATAGTGGAAATAACTACTGCAGAGCAGAATAAAGAAAAAAGAATGAAAAGAACTGAGGACAGTCTCAGAGACCTCTGGGACAACATGAAACGCACCAACATTCGAATTATAGGGGTTCCAGAGAAGAAGAGAAAAAGAAAGGGACTGAGAAAATATTTGAAGAGATTATAGTTGAAAACTTCCCTAATATGGGAAAGGAAATAGTTAATCAAGTCCAGGAAGCACAGAGAGTCCCATACAGGATAAATACAAGGAGAAATACGCCAAGACACATATTAATCAAACTGTCAAAAATTAAATACAAAGAAAGCATATTAAAAGCAGCAAGGGAAAAACAACAAATAACACACAAGGGAATCCCCATAAGGTTAACAGCTGATCTCTCAGCAGAAACCCTACAAGCCAGAAGGGAGTGGCAGGACATACTGAAAGTGATGAAGGAGAAAAAACTGCAACCAAGAATACTCTACCCAGCAAGGATCTCATTCAGATTTGATGGAGAAATTAAAACCTTTACAGACAAGCAAAAGCTGAGAGAGTTCAGCACCACCAAACCAGCTTTACAACAAATGCTAAAAGAAATTCTCTAGACAAGAAACACAAGAGAAGGAAAAGACCTATAATAACGAACCAAAAACAATTTAGAAAATGAGAATAGGAACATACATATCGATAATTACCTTAAATGTAAGTGGACTAAATGCTCCCACCAAAAGACACAGATTGGCTGAATGGATACAAAAACAAGACCCTTATATATGCTGTCTACAAGAGACCCACTTCAGACCTAGAGACACATACAGACTGAAAGTAAGGGGATGGAAAAAGATATTCCATGCAAATGGAAACCAAAAGAAAGCTGGAGTAGTAATTCTCATATCAGACAAAATAGACTTTAAAATAAGGACTATTAAAAGAGACAAAGAAGGACACTACATAATGATCAAGGGATTGATCCAATAAGAAGATATAAAAATTGTAAATATTTATGCACCCAACATAAGGAGCACCTCAATACATAAGGCAAATACTAACAGCCATAAAAGGGGAGATCGACAGTAACACATTCATAGTAGGGGACTTTAACACCCCACTTTCACCCATGGACAGATCATCCAAAATGAAAATAAATAAGGAAACACAAGCTTTAAATGATACATTAAACAAGATGGACTTAATTGATATTTATAGGACACTCCTTCCAAAAACAACAGAATACACATTTTTCTCAAGTGCTCATGGAACATTCTCCAGGATAGATCATATCTTGGGTCACAAATCAAGCCTTGGTAAATTTAAGAAAATTGAAATTGTATCAAGTATCTTTTCTGACCACAATGCCATGAGACTAGATATCAATTAAAGGAAAAGATCTGTAAAAAAATACAAACACATGAAGGCTAAACAATACACTACTTAATAATGAAGTGATCACTGAAGAAATCAAAGAGGAAATAAAAAATACCTAGAAACAAATGACAATGGAGACAAAACGACCCAAAATCTATGGGATGCAGCAAAAGCAGTTCTAAGGGGGAAGTTTATAGCAATACAAGCCCACCTTAAGAAGCAGGAAACATCTCGAATAAACAACCTAACCTCGCACCTCAAGCAATTAGAGAAAGAAGAACAAAAAAACCCCAAAGCTAGCAGAAGGAAAGAAATCATAAAAATCGGATCAGAAATAAATGAAAAAGGAATGAAGGAAACGATAGCAAAGATCAATAAAACTAAAAGCTGGTTCTTTGAGAAGATAAACAAAATAGATAAACCACTAGCCAGACTCATCAAGAAAAAAAGGGAGAAGACTCAAATCAATAGAATTAGAAATGAAAAAGGAGAAGTAACAACTGACACTGCAGAAATAAAAAAAATCATGAGAGATTACTACAAGCAACTCTATGCCAATAAAATGGACAACCTGGAAGAAATGGACAAATTCTTAGAAATGCACAACCTGCCAAGACTGAATCAGGAAGAAATAGAAAATATGAACAGACCAATCACAAGCACTGAAATTGAAACTGTGATTAAAAATCTTCCAACAAACAAAAGCCCAGGACCAGATGGCTTCACAGGTGAATTCTACCAAACGTTTAGAGAAGAGCTAACACCTATCCTTCTCAAACTCTTCCAAAATATAGCAGAGGGAGGAACACTCCCAAATTCCTTCTACGAGGCCACCATCACCTTGATACCAAAACCAGACAAGGATGTCACAAAGAAAGAAAACTACAGGCCAGTATCACTGATGAGCATAGATGCAAAAATCCTCAACAAAATACTAGCAAACAGAATCCAACAGCATATTGAAAGGATCATACACCATGATCAAGTGGGGTTTATTCTAGGAATGCAAGGATTCTTCAATATACGCAAATCTATCAATGTGATACACCATATTAACAAACTGAAGGAGAAAAACCATATGATCATCTCAATAGATGCAGAGAAAGCTTTCGAAAAAATTCAACACCCATTTATGATAAAAACCCTGCAGAAAGTAGGCATAGAGGGAACTTTCCTCAACATAATAAAGGCCATATATGACAAGCCCACAGCAAACATCATCCTCAATGGTGAAAAACTGAAAGCATTTCCACTAAGATCAGGAACAAGACAAGGTTGCCCACTCTCACCACTCTTATTCAACATAGTTTTGGAAGTTTCAGCCACAGCAATCAGAGAAGAAAAGGAAATAAAAGGAATCCAAATCAGAAAAGAAGAAGTCAAGCTGTCACTGTTTTCAGATGACATGATACTATACATAGAGAATCCTAAAGATGCTACCAGAAAACTACTAGAGCTAATCAATGAATTTGGTAAAGTAGCAGGATACAAAATTAATGCACAGAAATCTCTGGCATTCCTATATACTAATGATGAAAAATCTGAAAGTGAAATCAAGAAAACACTCCCATTTACCATTGCAACAAAAAGAACAAAATATCTAGGAATAAACCTTCCTAAGGAGACGAAAGACCTGTATGCAGAAAATTATAAGACACTGATGAAAGAAATTAAAGATGATACAAATAGATGGAGAGATATACCATGTTCTTGGATGGGAAGAATCAACATTGTGAAAATGACTCTACTACCCAAAGCAATCTACAGATTCAATGCAATCCCTATCAAACTACCACTGGCAATTTTCACAGAACTAGAACAAAAAATTTCGCAATTTGTATGGAAACACAAAAGACCCCGAATAGCCAAAGCAATCTTTAGAACGAAAAAAGGAGCTGGAGGAATCAGGCTCCCTGACTTCAGACTATACTACAAAGCTACAGTAATCAAGACAGTATGGTACTGGCACAGAAACAGAAAGATAGATCAATGGAACAGGATAGAAAGCCCAGAGATAAACCCACGCACATATGGACACCTTATCTTTGATAAAGGTGGCAGGAAAGTACAGTGGAGAAAGGACAGCCTCTTCAATAAATGGTGCTGGGAAAACTGGACAGGTACATGTAAAAGTATGAGATTAGATCACTCCCTAACACCATACACAAAAATAAGCTCAAAATGTATTAAAGACCTAAATGTAAGGCCAGAAACTATCAAACTCTTAGAGGAAAACATAGGAAGAACACTCTATGACATAAATCACAGCAAGATCCTTTCTGACCCACCTCCTAGAGTAATGGAAATAAAAACAAAAATAAACAAATGGGACCTAATGAAACTTCAAAGCTTTTACACAGCAAAGGAAACCATAAACAAGACCAAAAGACAACCCTCAGAATGGGAGAAAATATTTGCAAATGAAGCAACTGACAAAGGATTAACCTCCAAAATTTACAAGCAGCTCATGCAGCTCAATAACAAAAAAACAAACAACCCAATCCGAAAATAGGCAGAAGACCTAAATAGACATTTCTCCAAAGAAGATATACAGAATGCCAACAAACACATGAAAGAATGCTCAACATCATTAATCATTAGAGAAATGCAAATCAAAACTACAATGAGATATCATCTCACACCAGTCAGAATGGCCATCATCAAAAAATCTAGAAACAATAAATGCTGGAGAGGGTGTGGAGAAAAGGGGACACTCTTGCACTGCTGGTGGGAATGTGAATTGGTTCAGCCACTATGGAGAACAGTATGGAGGTTCCTTAAAAAGCTACAAATAGAATTACCATATGATCCAGCAATCCCACTACTAGGCATATACCCTGAGAAAACCAAAATTCAAAAAGAGTCATGTACCAAAATGTTCATTGCAGCTCTATTTACAATAGCCCAGAGATGGAAACAACCTAAGCGCCCATCATCGGATGAATGGATAAAGAAGATCTGGCACATATACACAATAGAATATTACTCAGCCTTAAAAAGAAATGAAATTGAGCTATTTGTAATGAGATGGATAGACCTAGAGTCTGTCATACAGAGTGAAGTAAGTCAGAAAGAAAAAGACAAATACCGTATGCTAACACATATATATGGAATTTAAGGAAAAAAAAAAGTCATGAAGAACCTAGGGGTAAGACAGGAATAAAGAAGCAGACCTACTGGAGAACGGACTTGAGGATATGGAGAGGGGGCAGGGTGAGCTTTGACAGGGTGAGAAAGAGTCATGGACATATACACACTAACAAACCTAGTAAGGTAGATAGCTAGTGGGAAGCAGCCACATGGCACAGGGATATTAGCTCGGTGCTTTTTGACAGCCTGGAGGGGTGGGATAGGGAGAGTGGGAGGGAGGGAGATGCAAGAGGGAAGACATATGGGAACATATGTATATGTATAACTGATTCACTTTGTTATAAAGCAGAAACTAACACACCATTGTAAAGCAATTATACCCCAATAAAGATGTTAAAAAAAAAAAAGAAAAAGGAAAAAAAGGAGGAGAAGAGAAGAGAAGAATGATAAGCAAGGGACAAGAATTTAGGATGGCTTGTTTTTAACTTTAAAATATCTACAAATTTGAATTTAGGGAGAAAGAAAAGAGATTGAAAGAGAATAAGAAAAGAGTAGAAGATAAGACAGAGGAGAATTTCAGTCTAATGAACAAAGTAATTCATATCAATTCTTTGAGTATTTGTGGAGTAGCTATTACAGGTCCATCACCCATTAATAAATTGGGTACAGAATTAAGACCAACCAAAAGAAAATGGATATGTGTCTTTCTTCCTCAAAATCTTGAGGAATGAGCATCCTTCCCATGAGCATCTCCTCCTCAAGGACTAACAAGTCCAAGCAGAATGTGACAGTAGGTATTTCAAGTCAAGGCTCAAAAAGTGAATTTCCCTTTCAATTTTATTCTAGATAGTATTTCTTCTGTTTTTACAGAATTTAATAGTATAGACTGTAGCTATTTATGTACAGATTTGCATTTACTTATATCTTATTACATTTGATTTTAAGTATGTTCTTCTTAAAATAAAATTACATTTAAAAGAATTCTGACTTTTTTACCATGTCAGCCTACTTCTCAAATCCACAAACATAAACTACCTAGTAAATTCCAGTCACTTTTTTTTTCCAGAATAAAGAAAATGCCCCAGCTTTCTTCTTACCAAGACAGGAAGAATTTCCTGGAGATTAATCACTCTTTAGACTTGCAAAATTGGAAAGGTTGAGAGAAATTAGTAAAGTGGGTTGTATCATCCTATTTTGAATTTGGAATTTTTGAAAATGGGCCTGCTGCCATTCATAGGAAAGCAATCATGAGTCAAGCTGTGTGTGGGTGATCTAAACAAACATTGTCACCCTATAAAAGTCGGACTTCAGACCGTTAATCTAGAAGAAGATACACAGAGAGCAAGGCATTAAGACAACAGAGAGCTGTGAAAAGTCAATGGAAATGAGGAATCTTCCAGTTCTGCTATTGCTATCTGTGGCAGTTTGCTCAGCCTATCCATTGGACAGAGCTGCAAAGGACGAGGATGACAGCATGAACCTTGTTCAGGTAATTAAGGGACCCAGCCCTCACGCTCCCTGACAGGGCCAAGTGGAAACCCTCTCTGCTTTCTATTTATAAAACTCACAGAATTGTTTGAACTTAATGTATAGGAAGTTCAAAGGCAGAGAGTTATAGAGTGTTGTATGTGGTGAGGGTCTCAGTATCATCTATTTGGACTCCTCTTTTTTATGCCAGAGAAACAAAAGCCAGAGATATTAGGTAATTTCCTAAGATCAAAGCAGCACTGCTTTGACAGCACTGCTTAAGACACATGATTAACAAGTGGAGAGTGTATGAATTATATCTTGCTTTGGGACTTCTGTAGGTATTTTAATCCAATATAAAGTTAGATGGATATTTTTATTGCTGGTGTCATGTTTAGACATAGAGATTTGTCTAAGTTTTTTTTCTTAAGCCAGGTCCTTGTGAGAAGCATAAAGTGGAAAATTGAATAAATGTAGCTGAAATATACAATTAGGCACAAGGAAGTTTGTTTTGTTTTTCTCCATTAAGTTCCCCGGATAATTATCTGGTTTTCCAGTTCATTGCAATTTTCATTGCTTTGGTAGTAAAATAAGCTGCAGAGACATTCTGTTACAAAGATAAAACGAAAGTGAGGAAGAGTCTGCAATTGAAGAATTAAACAAATATGACACTTACTTTGATTTCAATAAACTAGAGGAATATTTCAAATAAATTAAGTGAGCAACTGTACAAGTTTACCATAAACCACTAAAAATCATAAGAATGACCTAAAAACTATACTTATGTTTCTGCTAGCGATACCTCGAAAACTACTACAACCTTGAAAAGGATGTGAAACCGTTTGTTAGAAGAAAGGACAGTGTTCCTGTTGTTAAAAAAATACAAGAAATGCAGAGGTTCCTGGGGTTGGAGGTGACGGGGAAGCTGGACTCTGACACTCTGGAGGTGATACGCAAGCCCAGATGTGGGATTCCTGACGTTGGTCACTTCAGCACCTTTCCTGGCATGCCCAAGTGGAGGAAAACTCACCTCACTTACAGGTAATGGGTCCAAAGAGATTTTGACATAATACTGAGATTTATAAATCACTGTCACAGGAGAAATAGTATCTTCAATTTTTTTTCATACAGGATTGTGAATTATACACTGGATTTGCCAAGAGATGCTGTTGATTCTGCCATTGAGAGAGCTCTGACAGTCTGGGCGAAGGTGACTCCATTAACATTCTCCAGGATCAATGAAGGAGAGGCAGACATAAAGATCATTTTTGCAGTTCGAGGTAAAAAACAGAAACAAGAAAAAAAAAACCCATGCAAAACTTTATCTGTTGTTGTTTCATTAGAAAAGATCCCAGAGAGATCCTAATTACTAATCTTGCCAATAATTTTTTTTTCTCTCTTAGAACATGGGGACTTTAGCCCTTTTGATGGACCTGGAAGTGTTTTGGCTCACGCCTATGCACCTGGGTCAGGAGGGATTGCTGGAGATGTTCACTTTGATGATGATGAAAAATGGACAAAGGATACATCAGGTTAGTTATACATCTCTCAGAATGATTTCAGTGTGGATTTTTGTTTTAACTTGGAGAACTCTTAATAGCTAAGAATACTGAAGAAATGGGGTGTTATGGATTTCCCAGTGGGTCAAGAATCAGCAGAATCAGGCTGGAGATGGGAGTAATTGGATATGGCTGGTACTTTGTCCCAGAGACTGATTTCAAGAATGAGCCTTGAAAAACACTTGGCTTTCCATTAAGTGTACTCAGTCAATTGATCAATTAACCAAAACAAAAAAAAGAGGGGGTGAAGCACTGTGTGCTTCCAGGAAGTAAACAAATATAATACACAGCTGATCTGTGTAATGTACATGTATTTAAGGAATGAGTAACTATTACTTATGATTTCTTAAATAGAGATCAATTTATTCCTCGTTGCTGCCCATGAACTTGGCCATTCCCTGGGTCTCCAACACTCGACCAACAGTGAAGCTTTGATGTATCCAGTCTACAACACATTCACAGACCTGGCTCGGTTCCACCTTTCTCAAGATGATGTGAATGGCATTCAGTCCCTGTATGGTAAGTGATGCTGGAAAAATTAGGTATTGTAACTTTGCAATGATGGTCTTCAGGAAAGCTTCAAAATTCTGCATAAAGCATTTGCAATTTAACTCAAAGCACTTTGAGAATGTTTGGAAAGGATATAAATTGACAGAAGACTCACATTTCTTCTAATGTTTGCATCCTCATATCTGTTCCCTTTAGGACCTCCCACAGCTTCTCGAGATGACCCTGTGGTGCCCACAGAATCTGTGCCTCCAGAACCTGGCACACCAGCCACATGTGATCCTGCTTTGTCCTTTGATGCAGTCAGCACTCTGAGGGGAGAAACTCTGTTCTTTAAAGACAGGTCAGACCAGAAAACTATATTTTCCTATCTATTCTTTTTATGTATCTATACAATGCTTAGAGAGGAAAACAAACAGAAACGTGATAAGGATTTTTAAATATTTAAAACAAAAAATTTTGCTCTGAACTTGGAATCTTTCTGATGCTTCACGTTCCATATTTTCCTAAAATTGTCAAGTTCATTTTCAAAGACTTAGGATGATTTGATTTTAACCCTGTAATTGTCATTCCCAAGTGTTATAAGTTACAGTTGCTTTTCAAAAGTCACAATTAGAACTTTAGAATCAGAATTTTATCTTTACTTCCTTTAAAAATGATACCAGGATACCATTACATTTAATCAATTAATTTACTCACTGCTGGATAAATATGCACATGATAAAACTGCACAAGTGGAAAGAAAGTTAAAAGAAAGTCATCACCACATCATTGACTCTTAGTTCCTCACTTCTCCCTATCTTCATCCATAGTGATGAACTCTTAAATATCCTTCCAGAATTGTTCTGTGTATATATAAAAATATACTTACATGCATGTATACATACACACACATCTGCCTATCTTTTTGAAAATATAAATGATGGTATAATATATATACTGTTTTGCATGAATTGTAGGTATTTAAAGGTTACAGTCAGCTGATTAATTTGCATTGTAAGATAACTTTCCTTTCACAGAAGACAGTACTCTGGAATCCTATGGCAACAGGTCCAGTGCAATCTTCTGGAAAAAAAAGGAAGGATTTTTCCCCAGTGACAACATGCCTGATTTCAGTCTGTCATTGAGCCTAGAGGATGTGGGAATGGGGGAAGATGGGTGAGACAGGACAATGAAGAAAATATGCTGAAAGGTGAAAGACTTCTTTCAATTTTCATTTCTTTTTACATGTTTTTCAGATATTTTTGGCGCAAATCCTCCAGGACATTTGTACCTGAATTTCATTTGATCTCTTTGTTTTGGCCATCTCTTCCTTCAGGCATAGATGCTGCATATGAAGTTATTAGCAAAGACAGGGTTTTCATTTTTAAAGGTAATTGTTATATAATAATTTCTTTAACTTGCTGAAATAAAGCCTCTCACTAGAAAATTGATTAAGACTTTAACTGGGAAATTGCCCAGAGTTGTAAATTCCCTCATTTGGTCTGTGTTCATTCATTCAAGTTGCAAATTTTTGTTTAATGTCTATTTTGAGCTGGTGACTAAAATTCTGGTTTCCTTTTTTTTTTTTTTTCTTTTTTTGCGGTACGCGGCCCTCTCACTGTTGCGGCCTCTCCCATTGCGGAACACAGGCTCCGGACGCGCAGGCTCAGCAGCCATGGCTCACAGGCCTAGTCGCTCCGCGGCATGTGGGATCTTCCTGGACCGGGGCACGAACCCGTGTCCCCTGCATTGGCAGGCGGACTCTCAACCACTGCGCCACCAGGGTAGCCCCCTGGCTTCTTTTTTACTATGAAAATCAAAGGTGCTAAGAAGTATTTCTAAAACCAAAGATATCTGTTATAGATTCAATGTGATTGTGATTTTTTTTTTTAAAAAAACACAGGAAATCAGTTCTGGGCCATCAGAGCAAACGAGGTGCTAGCAGGTTACCCAAGAAACATCCATACCCTGGGTTTTCCTTCAACAATAAGGAAAATAGATGCAGCCTTTTCTGATAAGGAAAGGAAGAAAACATACTTCTTTGTAGAGGACAAATACTGGAGGTAAAATTTGATTTGAATGACTTTGTATGATCCTAATTAGGGAAATTATTTTCTTTCTCTAAGGAAATCCCCCGCCTTACTCTTAGACCTGAGTCCCTCACAGTAGGAGTGGTGGGGCTTTAGACAACTGTGGGGAAGTGCTTACTTTCAAATATAGCAGTGCCTGATAACAGGCATTTCTTAAGCTCTCCTGTTTTGAGTCCCATGTACAATAAGCTGGAGCTTCCCTTTGTGCTATAGCCCCATCCGCCTGGAGTGTGCTCCTTTCTCCTCCACCTACACAAACCCTGCCCATCCTCCAAGTCCTGGCTCAAGTCCCACTACTTCCATGAAGCTTTCCCTGCTGCATTCCAAACCCAACTGGGCTTTTCTTTTTTGAAAGAAGCCCTGCAAATCCAGGCCAAGGAGAAATCATTCCTTTCCCTTTGTCTTATAGTCCACTCATTGTTAGTGTTTGTCTTGATTTCCCAACTGTACTATGTGATTCTCAAGGGTTTCCCTTAGCCTAACCCATTCATTACCTCTGCCTAAGAGGATGACAGGTAATAACAGTCTAGCTGTATAAGGCTCTCAGAGGGGCTAATTTTTGAGCTATCTGCCCAGACTCTGAGATCTGGGTGGACCAACCAAGGTCCAGCCAACAATCAAAGATGCACTTACTGTGCTTTGCTTCTTATCCCAATCCCTTTTCATAGGAGACTGCCATAGGAAATCCAGATGTGCAGGGTAGGGACAACATATATGTACAAAGTATGATAGAGAACTTCAAATTTGTATTTTAGATGAATGATTGAATTCACTTTATGTTCATATCTTTGTGATAGAAGGATGATTAAGATTCTTTCTGTCCAGACCTAAGAAATATGGTAACAAACAGCATCTGCTAGATCAGGATGTTACCTCTGTTTCTGGTAGAGATTTTAAAATCTAAGTTTGCAGTACCATTAAAGTCACACATTTCTGTAGCACTAAACATGTCTGACATTTATTTGCAGTACTTGGAAAGTTTGTTAGAATTCCACATTAAACCTAACATGATTTATGAATTTTGGTAACATGACCTCCATGCAATCCTGAGCTTTGTTTCTTTTACTCGGTGCAGATTTGATGAGAAGAGACAATCCATGGAGCCAGGCTTTCCCAAGCAAATAGTGGAAGACTTCCCAGGGGTTGACCTAGAGGTGGATGCTGTTTTTGAAGCATTTGGTAAGAGGACACTTATTTTGTTGGCAGTGGGGCACTTGAAACAGTCTATAGTATCAGAGGGAAGAGGAAAATTGAAATAATATTTCATAACAGTTTTCTTTAACCAGGATCCTCCTCTCAACCCTAAATTTCAACTTATGAATTTCATATCAATTATATGACTACCTCATATAATAAGCTACATAAAAATTACCTCAAGTGGTATGGCCAAGTTTACCACTGACCAGCTGACTTTCTCTATCCCACTGCTGCTACTAATTCCCAGGGAGATTTTCTCTGTCTTTCCTGGGTAGTCAGTCAGTTGCCAATATTTAAATTTCCATGAGCCCAAAGTCTAAAAAAAGATTTTTTCCTCCTCAGGGATAGATGGGTGGAGGGATAGATGATCTTTATTGAAAGGTAATCTAAGCACCATGATGGCAGAGCCATAAAGGATCATCAGGCTCTGAAAGAGTCCCTGTGCCTCTCTGAGGCCAGAAATGCCCCTCAGGCTGCCTCATGAGGAAAGGGGAGGAGGAGTATTGGGAAAGAAAAGCTTAAAGATACCACAGTTTCCAAAGATGCAGAGAATTTTATCTGACTGCAAGCAGAATAACCTAATAACTCAGAGCATGATTTTGCTGTCAGACAGAGCTGAAGTTGAGTGCCATCTCCATTCTTTCCTTGTTGAGTGACCTTGGGCAAGCATCTAAATTTGTCTGAACCTCAACTTCCTCATCTGTAAAATGGAGTTAGATATACATGCCTCTTAGGATTGTTGCAGAAATAAATGAAAAAACATCATGTAAAATGTTTAACATAGTCCCTGCCAAGTAGTATAATTCTATAAACACTTTCTGCTTTTAGGTATCTATTAATATGAGTTTTGTACTTTGCCAAATTTATTTATTAGAAAAAATATCTCACTATTTCCCCTGTCTGTATTTGCAGGGTTTTACTATTTCTTCAGTGGATCTTCGCAGTTGGAGTTTGACCCAAATGCAAAGAAAGTGACACATGTTTTGAAGAGTAACAGCTGGTTGAATTGTTAGGAGAGATGCTTAGAAGGCATAACATGGGAATTCTAAATGAAGCTGATAACTCTTCACCTAAGTCTCTGTGAATTGAAATGGTTCATTTTCTCCTGTGTGTGCAGTGACTGAGAATGAGAGTGTGAGCTGGTGCGTCTTGCCCTTTAGCTTCACAAATTACAGGGCATTCAAATGGGCTGTGTGTTTGCACTTTGCTCACATGGGGTAGCCTCTCACGGGGAAGGAAGAAGCACTTGGGCAACACACAAGTGACTTTATAGAGAATATTTTCTTATTATTTAATAAAGAGGAGTTGTCAGTTATTTTATTTTATTGTTCTGTTTGTTTCAAGGACTAGTTGTCCTCACTAGTGGGCGCATTGTGGACTGAGCAGGAAACAGTAGAGGTGACAGGATTAGGATCTCCACAGCTGGAGCCCCACAATGGGCTCATCCAGAACTGGAAACAATCTGCCACTTGCCCTCCCCAGGTACCCTACAAAAGAGATGCTATTTCCACCAACCAGGCATCATATGTGTTCCTGACATACCTAAGGAGAAAGATCTAGGGAAGTTGTCACCTTATAGGGCAGGCTCTGAAAAAAGTTGTGAAGCAGAATCCTATAATTATAGCAAATCACCTAGTTCACACACTTCATTATTCAGGTGGGGAAATAAACCTGTTGTTCATCTTTTACTTTTACTTATATATTCTATCAATGGAGTCCCTTTCCCTGCCCTAGCAAACAAATGTGCTCATATTCCCCCTATTCACACACGAAAATATCCTCCTGTACTCATTTTGTATCTGTCCATGCCCACAAGCCCATGGACAACTGCATATCCTAAAATTGGTTTGTCACTCCTAAGTAATAAATGTAGCATGGCATCTGCTACACAGTAAGAGCTCATTCATGCTGTAAATTATTAATTCATTTGAGAATAATCTTTTAATCATATTCCATGTGTCAGGCATTGTGCTAGGTTGTGGGCATAGGAGCCTGAGAAAATGGACACAGTCCCTGCCTCACTGAGGTTATAATCCAGCAAGAAAGAATATATGCAAATAGTGACAAACATGAACATGTAAGTGTAATTTTAGTAAGAGTTATAAAGGAAAAAAATTAGGCTTCTTTGATAGAATAATAGGAGGATCTACTTTGATCTGGGTGGTTTTAGAAGAAGTTTTGGGGGAATGGCATTGGAGAAGGTTTTGAAGGAAGACGTGAAAACTAGGTGAGAAGATGATGGTTTGGACTAAAGTGGTCACAGTGGAGAGTCAGAGACAGGAATACATTATATATATATATATATATATATATATATATATATATATATATATATAAATGATTGACAACAGAACTCTATGATGGCTTAGATATGGAGTTTAAGAGAGGAAAAGTTGCCAAAATAATTCCCAGATAGCTTCCTTGAGCATAAGGGTTGATGGGGGAAGACCTGAAGAGAAGCAGGTTTGTGAGGAAAGGGTAAGAGTTAGGATGAATTGCTCATTTTTGCCAATTTTTGAAATGTCTGAGAGATTTCCAAGTAAGACCATGAGGTAAGTTAGTCTAGAACTCAAAAGAGAAGATATAGTAATTATGTTTGGTGATGGATGTTAATTAAACTTATTGTGGTAATTATTTTGCAATGTATACATATAGCAAATCATTATGCTGTATACCCAAAAATAATACAATGCTATATGTCAATTATATCTCAATATTTTTAAAAGAGAGAGAAGATATAAACATATGGGATTTTTCGGCATTTAGATTGTTCTTAAAACCATGAGTATAAGACACACCATATGAGAGATTTTAAGATGGAACCCTAATAAATAACAATATTTTGCAGGGGATTGAACACTTATTTATTTTAAAAGTTAACTAAATTATTTGGTTTATTTTTTTTTTGATAGGTACTATGTAGCCACGGCACAAATTCAAAAAGTAAAAAACATTTTGTATAAAAAGTTAATTTTCCTCACACCCATTTCATCACTATTTAATTCCTTTCCTCAGAGCAGCCAAGTAGATTTCTAGGAATCCTTTCAGAGCTATTTTATACATATACAAACAGTAATATTATATTATCTTTTTAAGTTAAAATGGTAGCATGTAAATTTACACTGCTCTGCTCTTTGCTATTTTCACTTACTATAGTTTGGCAACAATTCCACATTAATACATTTCACTGGCTCCATTCTATGAAATAAATATATAATTTATTTATTCAGTCTCCTATTGGTCACTAAATTAGTGATTAAATAAATGTATACATCAAAGAAATAAAATTTAAAAATTAAAATAATAAATATATTTAAAATAAAAATATATTAAAATAATTTAATAATATTTAAAACATATACTTGAAAAATATGTAATATACTTGAAATAAAAATAATGAAAATTAAGTCAAAAAAATTGTGTGTATCAGTATTATTTTCAGTATTCAGTAGGTTACTTAAAATATTTTATTGTTATTCCCAAAGATACAATGAATATCATTGAACACACTTGCATATCTGTCGAAGTTTAAACTTCAAAGTCTGAGCAGAGATGGAGGAGCAGGGAAACTCGTTTGGATTCTCCAGTGTGTGGGCCATTGGATGCTATTTACAACAGCAGTATTGGTGGAGTGGTGGAGTTGAATTCTGATTGAAGTGAATTGAAATATTGATGCCAGGATACTTTTGGCTACAGGTAGCAAAAAGTTCCAACTGGCTTAAAAATAAAAGAGTTTATCAAAAAGACAAAAGATAAGTGTTGGTGAGGATGTGGATAAGAGGGAATCCTGGTGCACTGTTGGTAGGAGTGTAAATTGGTGCAGCCACTATGGAGAACAGTACAGCAATTCCTCAGAAAGTTAACAATAGAACTACCATATGATCCAACAATACAACTTCTGGGTGTATATCCAGAGGAATGAAATCAGATTCTTGAAGAGATAGCTACATTCCCATCTTCACTACAACATTACAATAACCAGGACATGGAAACAACGTAAGTGTCTGTTGATGGATGAATGGATAAAGAAATGGGGCATGTATACAAATGGATCATTATTAAGCCCTAGTGAAAAAAAAAAAAAAGGGAAATCCTACCATTTGCAACAACATGGATGAAACTTGAGGCCATTATGCTAAGTGCAATAAACCAGACACAGAGAGGTTAAAACTGCATAATTTCACTGATACATGAACTTAAAAAAAACAAAACACAAATTCATAAAATCAAAGAGTAGAATAGTGATAGGGGCTAGGTGAGTAGAGGAATTAGGGAGTTTTTGGTCAAAGCTTAAAAATTTTCAGTTGTGTAGGGAAGTAAGTTCTGGAGATCTCACGTAAAGGACAGTGACCAGAGTTAGTAATACTGTACTGTATAACTGAAATACGCTGAGAGTAGATCTTATGTTCTCAACACCTAAAAAAAAAAAAAAAAAATTTTGTGAGGTGATGGATGTGTTAATTAGTTTGATTATGGTAATCATTTCATAATGTATAGGTATAGCAAAACATCATATTGTACACCTTAAATATGTATAATTTTTATTTGTCAATTATATCTCCATAAAGCTGGAAAGAGATTTTTTTGGTTGTTTTTTTTGTTTTTTCGGTACGCGGGCCTCTCACTGTTGTGGCCTCTCCCATTGCGGAGCACAGGCTCCGGACACGCAGGCTCAGCGGCCATGGCTCACGGGCCTAGCCGCTCCGTGGCATGTGGGATCTTCCCGGACCGGGGCACGAACCCGTGTCGCCTGCATCGGCAGGCGGACTCTCAACCACTGCTCCACGAGGGAAGCCCTGGAAAGAGTTTTTTTTAAGTAATGAAAATAAAGGTGTTTATTGATTCACATACTTAAAAGTATAGCAGTCAGGAAGGTTTTAGTTTCAGTGTGATCATCGTTCTGGCTCCTCCAGTCTACTCTTGTCTTGACTATGTCTTCTGTGTCAGTTTTACCCTCAGGCTGGCTTTCCTCATGGCAGCATAAGACCTATGGTAGTTCCAGGCATCACACCTATAAAAAGCACCACCCCTAACAATCAACCCATACTTCTGAGCCTCCCCCTTGTTTGGATCATCTCAATCATGTGGTCAACACCTAGAAAAATCACTGTGGCAACAAGGACAGGTAATTTTTAACCCAACTGTGTTGCTGTTACATAGTGGGGTGGAGGAAAACATACTGAGGCAGCAATCTCTATCCATCTACCACAGAGAGAATTTGGGAGGTAAGAAAGTGGAAATAATAGGTCAGATAACTCTTAGGAGAAGTTGGGCTGGGAAGGAAGCAAAGCATATTTTTTTTGTATTGCCAGACCTAATTCATAGTTCTTATGCATGTCTTCATTTCATTGGGAAAAGAAACTAAACAACTTTTTATTTACTGAATACCTGTTTTTTGGTTAGGCACTGCAGTAGAGGTGAAACCAAGCAGTACCTTGTGGGGGCCCTCCCGGGTAAAAAAGCCTTTCAGTGTCCCCTGTTTCTTATTTGTAGAAAAAGACTTTAGTCTCCTAGACCTCCTCTGGGTTCCAAAGAGCAGATTCAAGCAGTTACTAATCAGGGAAGTGAGGGAACCAGAAACAAGGGAAAAGCAAGACCACCATAAACTTTTCTGTGATTGTTACCTTAAACCAATGCCTTGATTTATGACCCCCAAACTGTTGAGATGTCCTGTGGCTTCAACCAGCTGGCCTCAAGGGAACTTCAACATTGATGACCCAGAGGATCAATTGAGAACTGAAACTGAACCATCATGTGGGCCCTAAATAAATGATAAAATGTCTCAACTATTGCTTTTGCTCTCTCCTAGAGGAAAGTTAAAGGATCACCAGATCATGATTTATGAGCTTGTTTTGCAGGAACATAAAGAATAATCACGATCACCAGCAACAAACGAAGTCACAAGGCAGTGCCTAAAAGTTTGCAGCTGAGATCTTATCAGGAAGCTGGGATCACAAAGCCTTCCACCCCTCCCCTTTTGCCTTTAAAAATCTTACACCTTGGCTAGACAACAAGATGGATTTGAGAGGAGTCTAGGTCTCCCATCTTCTGGATCGGTGTCTCCTCGACTAATAAACTTTTCTCTGCTCCAAACTCCGATATTTCAGTTTGTTTGGCCTCATTGTTCGTGGGTACTTGAACCTGGGTTCGACAACAGGCACTTGATGGGCACTGTTCATTTCATCCTCATAATGGCTATTGAGTTGGTGCTTTGCCTTGATAGTGCAGAAGTATAAGTTTAGAGTGATTCAGTAACTTTACCATGGTCATATAGTAAGTAGCATAGTCAGGATCTCATTTCATATCATCCTGGTTTCAAAGATCATGGTCGTATTTAGTCTAGGATAAGAGAATAAATCAGTCTGGTTGACCTTAATCTTATTTAGTTTTGACCCTGTTCTGAACTAGATATTCTGCTATATCATACTGTGTGACCACAAAAGAAAGGAGCTAATTCTTTCTCAATCCTGAAATTGAAAATCCCAAAGGGCCAGGGTTCTTCTTTTCACATCTGACATCTGGGTTTTCTAAATTCCCCTGTGCAGTGCAAAATTATAATGGACAATGGGGAACCTCACACCTTCTACTACTCTCCTCTGTAAATTTCCCTAGGCAATCTTGTTCCCAAAAGACTCGAGTGCATTTGTGTGCTGACAAGCCATTCACTCGTGTTTCTCGACTCCAACCAGTGGCCAAGAACCAGAGACCATATTTGTGGTTCATGTAAGGACGAGTCCAGCCTTAACAGTGATGTGATGTTGAATCCCAGAATGATGTTCAAGAACTGGCTCAATTCCTTTTGCCTTGGAAATTTGGAGTATGTTTCTGCATTTATAGGAAGTGATCTGGGGACAATAGGTTGGTGGGAGGGGAAAGGAAAGCAGAAGCTGGGAATTGGGCTGGAACTTGGCAATAAACCAACAGAAAGGTAGACTTAACACAGATGAGAAAGTAAAAAATAAAGGAGTTACAGTTACACCAGAAGTTACACCAGTCAGGGAACGGACAGGTTACTATCTCAGAAGCATTTGAGAAGCTCATCACCAGAAACCAAGCAATGTGGAGACTTGCTGTGATCGTGTTGTGAAGAGAAATAATGGGAAAACCGTACTGAATCTAGTCAAATCCTTCAGGAGTAACGTGTGAAAGTAACTTTCTGTAAAACTGAAAAAGTTGGCAGGGCTTAATTATAAGAAGGTGTTTAGCTTGCAGTGTAAATGTCCCTGTCATTGATTTACAGTCACTGGTGGTAATCAGTATGTTTAATTTTAGTGGCTGTAGTAGACTTGAAATAGCAATTATCTTCTCTTTGGTTGTGGAGCAAACTAGTCACTTCTAGAAGGAGGGTATTTATGGAGACTTTTATTTATATAGTGTTATGCTTTGATAGTCATCTTACTGTTTTGCATATGTTTTCTCTGTTTTTAAAGTGTTTGAAAAGTGTATGATAATTTTATTTAAGGCATTCAATTCTTTGCTTTATTATATTAATGAGTTACTTAAATGCTTAGAAATAACTTGCTTGTTTGATTTTAAGTCTACACAATAGATTTAGATTATTTGAAAGAATTAGTTATATTAAAATCATAGTTGTAATTTGAAGTGTTGAAAATATTATGAATACAAATTGTATTAAATGTTTGAGGATAATTCAATATTTTAACCAAATGAATCAATTAAATATTAATTTAAGAGCTATTGAAAGTGATTGTACTTATTTTTATATACTTTTACTAGATTAATAAACAAGATTAGAAAGATAAATTTAAAGTCTTAAGAAAACTTAAGATTTGTCTTTAATAAATTGAACATTAATTATAATAAGTAAAACTGTATTAATTAGCCTGCAAAAAAAGCTGCCCTCAGACATTAACGAGTTCAACCAAATGTCTGACATATATTACTAGTCCGATTTTAATGCAGAAACAAATACTTTACATACACCATCTCACTTAATTCTTATTTGTGAGGTAGAGATTATTAAACCAATTTTACAAATATAAGGATTGCCGCTCAGAGAGGGTAAGCCATATCCTCAAGGTCATGTAGATAATAAGTGGCCGAACCAGAGATCTAATTCATCTTGTCTGACACCAAGCTTATGTTTGATCCACTCTGCTGCATCCCTACATGACATGAATTGATCTATAAATGTGATGAAAGGCAAAAGGGACACAGCAAAGAAAAGACTGACAGAGGTAATAAATCAAGAGTTGGAAAAGAGATAGAGTAAAGGATTGGCTCTTTGTAGCAGGTTGAGTCAAAAAGCGTGGTTGGAATGACCTAGGAATGGCTGTATGATACAGACATTTGAAAGTCAAAGATTCATAAATTGAGTAGTTTCTATAAGTGCTGCTTTATATTACTTTTCCATTTAAATAAGGAATGCTAAGTCATGTAATAAAATATTTCATGTGCATCTAAGTGTATAGGAATATGGTTTTGTTATTAATAAATAAAGTAGCCATTTCATAATTCAAGAATATTTCATGATTTGTCAATTGGGATTAATCTATTTTAAAAATCACTACAAAATCTGTTACCAGAGGAAAGGACATGGGTGATTCATAAAAGAATATTGTGGAGGGCTTCTACACTCTTGGGACAACACGTGACCACAAATATATTTTAAAGGCACGAAAATATTTTACAGATCTGTTAAAGAGCACCAAATCAATATCCCTGACACATTCTACACCTGAAAATGACAATTTAATCTTTAAATTTTTCTGTACGTTAACTAGTATTGAATTTCTTTTCCCATAAAATCTTAATGTGTTACCATTTGACTCTGTGGAAGGTGAAAGAGTCTCTTTCTCAATGCTCTTAGTCCATGTCAGTCTTGTGATTAATCAGATTCAGATTACATCCTCGTGAGCAAGTTAAAACTTGCAAGGAGAGTCACACCACAAGACTACAGTTGGTAGAAATCTAGGTCAAAATTCTGTAAAGAAAGGACAGAAGTGCTTCCTACCTTTTGGAGCTCACAATTTGGGATGATACCACCAATATGAAAATAAATATAAAGGAAAAACAGGGTAGGAGACATTCATTTGTTTCTTTATTCATTCACTCTTTGGTCAATATTTACTAAGGAGTCACTATATGCTAAGCACACTGCTAAAAGCTTGGGTAAATTTCAATAAATCAGTGAACAAAATGGACAAAGATGTTTGCCTTCTTAGAACTTACATTCACAAGAAAGACAGACAAGAAACTAGAATTATAGACTATAAAGACACTGCATTGTATGTTAGAAGGAGATTCCTGCTATGGAAAAAAGAAAAAAAAAAGTAGAGTGAGGTAAGGGGATTTCAAGTGAAGAGGGCTGGGGGTGGTGATGGGTTGCAGTATAAATACTAAAGTGAGCCTCACTAAGAACGTGATATCTGAACAAAGGTGAAGGAGGCAAGAGAGCTGGCCAGGTGAATTGGGGGGAAGAGCACTCCAGACAGACAGAACAGCTAGCGTGAAGAAGTCTGAGGTGACCTGTGCTCAGCATATTCAAAGAACAGCAAGAGGACTACGTACAGCAGTGAAGTAAGTGGGAGGAGGGTGAGAGTACTAGAAGATAAAGTCAGAGAGGTACAGGGTGATGTAGGAGCAAATCATGTGGGGTTATATGGGCCAATGTAAAACACTGGTTTGTACCTTGAGTGAAATGGAGGAGCCATTGGAGGAAATGGGTCAGAAGAGTCTCTGGATGCTCTCTTAGATTAGATTGTAGGGGAGCCTAGGTAGAAGCCCAGAGACCTGTTAGGAGACAATTGCAGTATTCCAGGCAAGAGAGGATGGTGGCTCCAGACAGTGTGGTAGTTGTGGAAGGAGAGAGAAGTTATTCTGAATTTATATGAAAATAAAACTAGCAGGATTAAATATATATTCGATCACTCTTCTTTAGTGCTGACTTGAAGCATCGCAGTCATTAATGAAATGAAGTAGGGTACCAGGTGTATCATAATCTACAATTATAGATTGCCTTTTTTTGCTGTTTGTGAGAGTCCAGGATATGGATTATTATATTTATATAAGTGTGTCTGACAGAGAGAGGAGGATGTGATATGCTGGTAGTATGGAAGGAATCTGTAAACCCTTCTAGATATCCCATGATGAACAGATGTTGGGTGGAGGAGTGTTTCAGCAGGTCAAGGGAGGAAATCAGGGAGAAGTGAGTGAAGAAGGGAAAGGATTAAGATGAAGAAATACAGAATCACATGAGGAAAGTAATTTAGATTGGTCGCATAGGAAGTGGATAGCCAACAAGGAGGAGAGAGGTGTCTGGAGAGAATTTTCATCCAGAGTCCCAGGGTTGAGTCCAGAGAACCTGCAGGAGAGCTTTCGTTACTCCTGGACTAGGGGCCAAGAAAGCACCAGATGGCCTATCTAAGAAGCAAAAACAGACTTAACCTTTAAGAAAGGAAATGGGTGCTGCTGTGGTTTGACTTATCTCCATCTTATTCATGTATTGATTTATTCATTCCTTAAACAGATATTTACTGGATGTCTCAGATTGCCAGTAGATGTGGTTGGACTAAGCAACCATGCAGTCCCACAGTTGTGCAAAAATCTAATTGGATTACAGAGGGGCACAAGAATAAAATAGAGCCTATCTAGTGCTCTCTCTCAGAATTAGAAACAACAGACCCAGAACACGTGGTCAGCCCATGTTGTAGACAGAATCTCTAAGATTTCCTAGGATTGGAATCAGAATCAGGACCGTGGTGTGTCAAAGGCCTTCATAGAATGATGTTATGGGGGATCATTATCCTTGAAGCAAAGCTGGTCTACAGAAAGAGAAAAAAACAGTGAACATTCAGGCTAAGGCTGAGAACATGAGAGACTGAGAGGGAGAGACAGAGACAGAGCCTGTAATTGTTCCATTTTTCAGGAAGGCTGTCCTGAGATTGGATTCCATGAGATTCTCCAAGTTCCTTATTATAAACCCACTGTAATTATCCTCCCAACAAAATGATTCCTGTCTCAGACATAAGTTGGGAGTGGCTTGGCAAGCCACAGACCTTCAGAGAACATGTGGAATTTGCTGTGGGGGTCCCAGCAGGGCAGAGGAAAATGCCATGTCAAGGTGCAGCCAGCAGTCAGTCCATGAGCAAAGGAGAAAAAGCAGCTGGTTCAACTGCTATCTGTGTTAAACTGTCTCCTGAAACTCAAGCCAGGGCTTCCCTGAGATCAAAGTTTAGGGTCTTTTAGGGTGAAAAGTAAAGTTGTCTGAAGTTGTTGGTTACTTCTTGTCATCTAAAGTCTACAAGGAAAAGGATATATTACAGTCCAGGTTTCCTTCCTTAAAATAATAAAAAAATGAAATAACTGTTGGCAGAAGCTCTTACAGTCTGTATTCATATTCAGATAATGAAAATGTGTCCGGAAATTAATCACGCATCTGGCTGAACCGTACCCTTTCCATGCTCTGCCTTACCGAGTGCTAACAGGAATGGTAGGGTTGAGTGGTGAGAAATGGGAATGGAGACTGTTGAGAAAAGCTGGTGGAGGGGTTGGAGGGGTGTAACTACCCGCCCAACCCATCCCTTCAAACCACTTCTCGTTATCAGAGTCTATGTGATCCCTCTGAGTCCTTAAAATAAACTTCCTTTTAATTCAGTTTATCAATCTCTTCAATCAGATGGTTCCTGATGAAAATAAACATTCCATTCTCCCAGCAGACTTGCTCTTGAAAAGCAGTGCTTCCTTCTGGATGTGAAGAGCCAGCAGGAGTCTATCAGGCCAAGTGTGGAGAGGAAGGGAACATCATGTGAAAGGGTGATGATATGAGAGAACACACCATATTTGGGGGTTAAAAAGAAGAAAATATTTTTTTATGAGTTAAGTTGTAAAGAGAAGAATATTAAGTATTCAACTTGCTAATTATATAATTAAGAACATTAAATTTCAGAAAAACATTAAAGGTTATTTAATAAGTGTAACAACTGAGAAAATGCTCCCCAAAGCATATTAATTAATTCAGTCAATGAATAATTCAGCAATAAATCTATTTTGGAAGTAGTTAGGCTATAAACAATAAATTAAACAACTTACTCAGCTAACAAGCATTACCTACTACACACAAAGGAAATTTCATAAGCATATTTGAAGTAGATTAAAAGTGCTTCAGAGAGAGGCAAGTAATATAGGGGGATAAAAACCCTGGCCTTCCAAAGATTTACCAAAAGAGAGGTACTTGAAGATCTATTTAAGCCATTCAATCCTTGTTGGTCAGTAAAAAATAAGCTGCTTTTGGGGAAAATTCCACCCTGGGATGTGGTCCTGGTAAGTGTCAGACCACAGAATAACAGCTGATTCTTAATATAAGTATCTTTACCAATAAAAGCTCCTCAGCATGATTAAGAGGAAATGTGTTTCACTTTCCTAAGATAAAACTAAATGTGAGTATGTATGATACCTGGCTTCCTGGCCATGGTTTATGCAACTAAGAAATTTTCCACCTTGACAGTAACGATTAGCTTGTGACAATGAAGGTGATGATGATGATAGAGCACCTTGTAACACGGCTGCTTCTTGGGCAAGGTTCCAAAATTAATAAAGGAGGCAACTCACTGTGTTGGTTAATGCTGTGCATTTAACTGAAAATTAAATTCCCATTGACTTGCTTTACCTCATGGCACAATAAGAATTTCCTCAAGAATTGTATTTAATTTACATTATAGATAATTATTTACTATCAATATTTAGCATATTGATACATTCTTGTCAGGACTCATAGTTCCAATAGCTCTGATAGTTTTGCTTCCAATGAAAGAAAACAAATGAAAATTTAGGGGTGCTATTTCCTCATCTCCAATGTATGGGGGTTAAGGTAAGTGATTTGGGATGTCTTTTCACTCTAGAGGAATTAATACTCATTGAGCAGCTATTATGTGATGGTATGATGCATATTGCATTTGAGGAATTAATCATCCCCCCAAAAGTCATGGCATATCTTAATATTATTATTTTCACTTTATATGTGAGAAAATGAAATATCAGGGAGGTTAACGTGCCTAAGGTTATAGGTCTAAAATGCTGCAAAATCGAGTTTTGAATCCAAATCTGCCTTATACAAAAATCAGAATGCTGTTTTGGTTCTATATTGCTTCTGTATACATCTAATAATTCTACATTTACAATCAAGCTGCCTAGAGTATCAATCAATGAAAGTACCTCAAATATTTATGCATGTACAGAATTTTGGTTAATATTCTAACGACAAGTTTAACTTTTTATTTCAAGAAAATACTAACTATGAATCCAGAAAATGGGTTTCATGTCTGTGAACCACTACTTATCTTGTATCGTTACGTAGTACCTGGTCACAGGGACAGTCTTAAAGGTCAGGAAGTAATAATTATAGTATGTAATCATTCAATTTATAAAGTACCTGTCAGTTCAAATTTATCATAAACAAATGGGCAAGCATTATTATTTTCTTTTTACAGTTGATAACATTCAGGATTGTTCAGCTGTGATTCAGACCTACGTCACTTGATTCAAAGTTCTGTGCTTTTTCCTACCACACCCTCTGGAAGGTAACTGAAAGAAAATTCTCTTACACATCCCCTCCCCGTGTACAAGGTAACTATCCTCACTCACTACAATTAGAAAACCACTGTTTCGTGCACAAGGTTATGATATTTCTAACAGAAAGTGCATAGACTTTTTAAAAATATTTTAACATCTTTACTAGAGTATAATTGCTTTACAATGTTGTGTTAGTTTCTGCTGTAAAACAAAGTGAATCAGCTATATGTATATATACACATATATATACATATATATGTATATATATATATATATATATATATATATATATATATATACACACATATCCCCATATCCCATCCCACTTGCGTCTCCCTCCAACCCTCCCTATCCCACACCCCTAGGTGGTCACAAAGCACCAAGTTGATCTCCCTGTGCTATGTGGCTGCTTCCCACTAACTATCTATTTTACATTTGGTAGTGTATATATGTCCATGCCAGTCTCTCACTTCGTCCTAGCTTACCCTTCCCCCTCCCTGTGTCCTCAAGGCCACTATCAACTTCTGCTTCTTTATTCCTGTCCTGACCCTAGGTTCATCAGAACCATTTTTTTTTTAGATTCCATATATATGTGTTAGCATATGGTATTGTTTTTCTCTTTATGACTTACTTCACTCTGTATGACAGACTATAGGTCCATCCACTTCACTACAAATAACTCAATTTCTATTCTTTTTGGGGCTGAGTAATATTCCATTGTATATATGTGCCACATCTTCTTTATCCATTCATCTGTCAATGGACACTTAGGTTGTTTCCATGTCCTGGATCTTCTAAACAGTGCTGCAGTAAACATTGAGGTACATGACTCTTTGAATTATGGTTTTCTCAGGGTATATGCCCAGTAGTGACATTACTGGGTTGTATGGTAGTTCTATTTTTAGTGTTTTAAGGAATTTCCATACTGTTCTCTGTAACGGCTGTATCAATTTATATTCCCACCAAAAGTGCAAGATGGTTCCTTTTCTCCACACCCTCTCCAGCATTTATTGTTTTTAGAATTTTTGATGATGGCCATTCTGACCGGTGTGAGGTGATACCTCATTGTAATTTTGATCTACATTTCTCTAATGACTAGTGATGTTGAGCATCCTTTCATATATGTGTTGGCAATCTGTAGATCTTCTTTGGGAAATGTCTGTTTAGGTATTCTGCCCATTTTTGGATTGGGTTGTTTGTTTTTCTGATATTGAGCTGCATGAGCTGCTTGTATATTTTGGAGATTAATCCTTTGTCAGTTGCTTTGTTTGCAAATATCTTCTGCATTCTGAGGGTTGTCTTTTCGTCTTGTTTATGGGTTCCTTTGCTTTGCAAAAGCTTTTAAGTTTCATTAGATCCCATTTGTTTACTTTTTTTTTTTTGATTTCCAATTATCTAGGACATGGGTCAAAAAGAATCTTGCTGTGATTTATGTCATAGAGTGTTCTGCCTATGTTTTCCTCTAAGAGTTTATACTCTCTGGCCATACATTTAGGTGTTTAATCCATTTTGAGTTTATTTTTGTGTATGGTGTTAGGGACTGTTCTAATTTAATTCTTTTACATGTGGCTGTCCAGTTTTCCCAGCAGCACTAATTGAAGAGGCTGTCTTTTCTCCATTGTAGATTCTTGCCTCCTTTATCAAATATAAGGTGACCATATGTGTGTGGGTTTATCTCTGGGCTTTCTATCCTGTTCCATTGATCTATATTTCTCTTTCTATACCAGTACCATACTCTCTTGATTACTGTAGCTTTGTAGTATAGTCTGAAGTATGGAAGCCTGATTCTTCTAGCTCCATTTTTCCTTCTCAAGATTGCTTCAGCTATTTGGGGTCTTTTGTGTTGCCACACAAATTGTGAAATTTTTTGTTCTAGTTCTGTGAAAATTGCCACTGGTAGTTTGAAAGAGATTGCATTGAATCTCTAGATTGCTTTAGGTAGTATAGTCATTTTCACAATGTTGATTCTTCCAATCTGTGCACATGGTATATCTCTCCGTTTGTATCATCTTTAATTTCTTTCATCAGTTTCTTATAGTTTTCTGCATACAGGTTATTTGCCTCCTTATGTAGGTTTATTCCTAGGTATTTTATTCTTTTTGTTGAAATGGTAAATGGGAGTGTTTCCTTAATTTCTCTTTCAGATTTTTCATCATTAGTGTGTAGGAATGCCAGAGATTTCTGTGCATTAATTTTGTATCCTGCTACTTTACCAAATTCACTGATTAGCTGTCATATTCTTCTGGTAGCATCTTTAGGATTCTATATGTATATTGTCATGTCATCTGCAAAATGCCAGTTTCAATTCTTCTTCTCTGATTTAGATTCCTTTTATTTCTTTTCCTTCACTGATTGCTGGCTAAAACTTCCAAAACTATATTGAATAATTGTGGTGAGAGTGGGCAACCTTGTCTTGTTCCTGATCTTATAGGAAATGCCTTCAGGTTTTCACCATTGAAAATGATGTTGGCTGTGATTTGTCATATATGGCCTTTATTATGTTGAGGTAATTTCCCTCTATGCCTATTTTCTGGAGAGCTTTCATCATAAATGGGTGTTGAATTTTGTTGAAAGCTTGTTCTGCACCTCTTGAGATGATCATGTTGTTTTTATCCTTCACTTTGTTATCATGGTGTATCACATTGATTGATTTGCAAATATTGAAGAATCATTGAATTCCTGGGATAAACCTCACTTGATCATGGTGTATGATCCTTTTAATGTACTGTTTGATTCTGTTAGCTAGTATTTTGTTGAGGATTTTTGCATCTATGTTCATCAGTGATATTGGCCTGTAGTTTTCTTTTTTGTGACATCTTCGTCTGGTTTCAGTATTAGGGTGATGATGGCTTCATGGAATGAGTTTGGGAGTGTTCCTCCCTCTGCTATATTTTGGAAGAGTTTGAGAAGGATAGGTGTTAGCTCTTCTCTAAATGTTTGATAGAATTCACCTGTGAAGCCATCTGGTCCTGGGCTTTTGTTTGTTGGAAGATTTTTAATCACAGTCTCAGTTTCAGTGCTTGTGATTTGTCTGTTTATATTTTCTACTTCTTCCTGGTTGAGTCTCAGAAGGTTGTGCATTTCTAAGATTTTGTCCATTTCTTCCAGGTTGTCCATTTTATTGGCATATAGTTGCTTGTTGTAATCAGTCCTGATCCTTTGTATTTCTGCAGTGTCAGTTTTTACTTATCTTTTTCCATTTCTAATCCTGTTGATTTGAGTCTTCTCCCTTTTTTTCTTGATGAGTCTGGCTAATGGTTTATCAATATTGTTTATCTTCTCAAAGAACCAGCATTTAGTTTAATTGATCTTTGCTATTGTTTCCTTCATTTCTTTTTCATTTATGTCTGATTTGATCTTTATGACTTCTTTCCCTCTGTTAGCTTTGTGGATTTTTTGCTCTTCTTTCTCTAATTGCAGTAGTTGTTATGTTAAGTTGTTTATTTGAGATATTTCTTGTTTCTTGAGGGAGGATTTTATTCCTATTAAATTCCCTCTTAGAACTGCTTTTGCTGCATCCCATAGGTTTTGGGTCCTTGTGTATTCATTGTCATTTTATTCTGGGTAATTTTTTGTTTGTTTGTTTGCGGTACGTGGGCCTCTCACTGTTGTGGCCTCTCCCATTGCGGAGCACAGGCTCCGGATGCACAGGCTCAGTGGCCATGGCTCATGGGCGTAGCCACCCATGGCATGTGGGATCTTCCCAGACCGGGTCATGAACCCATGTCCCCTGCATTGGCAGGTGGACTCTCAACCACTGTGCCACCAGGGAAGCCCTCCAGGTAATTTTTGATTACCCCTTTGATTTCTTTACTGATATCTTGGTTATTTAGTAGTGTATTATTTAGCTTTCTTGTGTTTGTATTTTTTACAGTTTTTTTCCTGTAACTGATATCTAGTCTCATAGTGTTGTGGTCAGAAAAGGTACTTTATGCGATTTCAATTTTTTTAAACTTACCAAGGCTTGATTTGTGACCCACGATATGATCTATCCTGGAGAATGTTCCATGAACACTTGAGAAGAAAGTGAATTCTGTTGTTTTTGGATGGAATGTCTTCTAAATATCAATTAAGTCCATCATGTTTAATGTATCATTTAAAGCTTGTATTTCCTTATTTATTTTCATTTTCAATGATCTGTTCATTGGTGAAAGCAGGGTGTTAAATTCCTCTACAATGATTTTGTTACTGTCGATTTTCCTTTTTATGACTGTTAGCATTTGCCTTATGTATTGAGATGCTCCTATGTTGGGTGCATAAATATTTATAATCGTTATATCTTCTTTTTGGATTGGTCCCTTGATCATTCAGTAGTGTCCGTCTTTGTCTCTTGTAATAGTCTTTATTTTAAAATCAATTTTGTCTGATACGAGTAATGCTACTCCAGCTTTCTTTTGATTTCCACTTGCAAGGAATATCTTTTTCTGTCACCTCACTTTCAGCCAGTATGTGTCCCTAGGTCTTAAATGTATCTTGTGTAGACAACATATATTCGGGTCCTGTTTTTGTGTCCATTCAGCTAGTCTATGTCTTTTGGTTGGGGCATTTAATCCATTTCCATTTAAGGGAATTATCGATATTTATGTTCCTATTACAATTTTCTTAATCGTTTTGGGTTTGATTTTTGTAGATCTTTTCCTTCTCTTGTGTTTTCTGCCTAGAGAAGTTCCTTTAACATTTGTTGTAAAGCTGCTTAAGTGGTGGTGAATTCTCTTAGCTTTTGCTTGTCTGTAAAGGTTTTTTTTTCTCTGTCGAATCTGAATGAGATCCTTGCTGGGTAGAGTAATCTTGGTTGTAGGTTTTTTCCTTTCATCACTTTATATATGTCCCGCCACTCCCTTCTTGTTTGCAGAGTTTCTGCTGAAAGATCAGCTCTTAACCTTATGTGGATTCCCTTGTATGTTATTTGTTGATTTTCCCTTGCTGCTTTTAATATTTTTCTTTGTACTTATTTTTTAATAGTTTGATTAATATATGTCTTGGTGTGTTTCTCCTTGGATTTATCCTGTATGGGACTCTCTCATCTTCCTGGACTTGATTGACTGTTTCATTTCCCCTATTAGGGAAGTTTTCAAGTATAATCTCTTCAAATATTTTCTGTCCCTTTCTTTTTTCTCTTCTTCTTCTGGGTCCCCTATAATTCGAATGTTGCTGTGTTTAATGTTGTCCCAGATGTCTCTGAGACTGTACTCAATTCTTTTCATTCTTTTTTCTTTATTCTGCTCTGTGGTAGTTATTTCCACTGTTTTATCTTTCAGGTCACTTATCCAATCTTCTGCCTCAGTTATTCTGCTATTGATTCCTTCTAGAGAATTTTTAATTTAATTTATTGTGTTGTTCATCATTGTTTGTTTGCTCTTTAGTTCTTCTAGGTCCTTGTTAAACATTCCTTGTGTTTATTTCATTCTATATCCAAGATTTTGGATCATCTTTACTATCATTACTCTGAATTATTTTTCATGTACACTGCCTATTTCCTCTTCATTTGTTTGTTCTGGTTAGTTTTTACCTTGCTCCTTCATCTGTGGCATAGTTCTCTGTCTTCTCATTTTGTTTAGCTTACTGCGCTTGGGGTCTCCTTTTCCCAGGCTGCAGGTTTGTAGCCCATGCTCCTTTTAGTATCTGCCCCCACCAGGTGATGTTGGTTCAGTGGCTTGTGTAGAGGTCCTGGTGGAGGGGACTGGTGCCTTTTTTCTGGTGTGTGGGGTTGGTCTTGTCTTTCTGGTGGGCAGGGCCTTGTCCAATGGTGTGTTCTTGGGTGTCTGTGAACTTAGTATGATTTTAGACAGCCTCTCTGCTAATGGTTAAAGTTGTGTTCCTATGTAGCTATTTGTTTGGCATGGGACAACCAGAACTGGAACTTGCTGGCCATTGGGTGGAGCTGGGTATTAGCATTGGAACAGAGATCTCTTGGAGAGCTCTCACCAATTGATATTACAAGGTGCTGGGAGTTCTCTGGTGGTCCAATGTCCTGAACTCAGCTCTCCCACCTCAGAGGCTCAGGTCTGACACCCAGCTGGAGCACTAAGGCCCTGTCAGCACATGGCTCAGTAGAAAAGGGAGAAAAAGAAAGAAAGAATAATAAATTTAAAAATAAATTATTAAAAAATAATAATAAAAAGAAGAGAGCAACCAAACCAATAAACAAATCCACCAGTGATAACAAGTGCTAAACACTAAACTAATATAAACATAAAAATCAGTAACAAATCAGTTGCAGACAGCAAATCCCAAGTCTTCAGTTGCTCCCAAGGTCCACTGCCTCAATTTTGGGGTGATTCACTGTCTATCCAGGGTATTCTTTAAATGCAGGGTTAATCAAGTTGATTGTGGGGATTTAGTCTGCTGCTCCTGAGGCTGCATAGAGAAATTTCCCTTTCTCTTCTTTGCTCGCACAACCTCTGGGCTTTAGCTTTGGTTTTGGCCCCACCTCTGCCTGTAGGTCTCCCTCAGACATCTGTTCCCACCAAGACAGGATGGCATTAAAGCAGCGGCTGATTAAGGGGTCTTGCTCACTCATGTTGTGGGGAGGGGAGGGGTACGGTAGTTATAATTGGAATGCAGGGTGAGCCTGCAGTGGCAGAGGCTGGAGTGAGGTTGCAACAGCCTGAATGCACTGCATGTTCTCCTGGGGAACTTGTCCCTGGATCATGGGACCCTGGCAGTGGTGGGCTGCACAGGCTCCTGGGGGGCTGCGGATAGTGACCTGTGCTTTCACACAGGCTTCTTGGTGGCTGCAGCAGCAGCCTTAGCATCTCATGCCCATCTCTGGAGTCCAAGCTGATAGCTGTAGCTCGTGCTCATCTCTGTAGCTCATTTAGGTGGTGCTCTGAATCCCCTCTTCTCGTGCACCCTGAAACAATGGTCTCTTGACTCTTAGGCTGGTCCAGACTTTTTCTCACACTCTCTCCCCACTAGCTGTGGTGCACTAGCCCCCTCAGGCTGTCTTCATGCAGCCAACCCCAGTTGTCTCCTTGGGATCTGAATTTCCAAGCCTGAGCCTCAGCTCCCAGCACCCATCCAACCCAGCGGGTGAGTAGACAAGCCTCTCAGGCTGGCAAGTGCTGGTCATCACTGATCCTCTGTGCAGGAATCTCTCCACTTTGCCCTTTGCACCCCTGTTTCTGCACTCTCCTCCGTGGCTCTGAAGCTTTGCCCCCACCCACCTTCCATCTCCACCAGTGAAGGGGCTTCCTAGTATGTGGAAACTTTTCCTCCTTCACAGCTCCCTCGCAGAGGTGCAGGTCTTGTCCCTATCCTTTTGTGTGTATTTTTTCTTTTTTCTTTTGCCCTACCCATGTACATGGGTATTTTCTTGCCTTTTAGGAAGTCTGAGGTCTTCTGCCAGCTTTCAGTAGGTGTTCTATAGGAATTGTTCCACATGTAGATGTATTTTTGATGTATTTGTGGGGAGGAAGGTGATCTCTACATCTTACTCCTCCACCATCTTGAACGTCTCCCCATGCATTGACTTTCTAACAGACCGCTCTGAGCTTAAATCTCCACTCTGCCACCTCTCGGTGCCTTGGAGAAAATAATGTCTGAGTTTCAATTTTTCCTCATCTATACTGTGTAAGGATCCAGTTCTAAGGGATCCAGACTCCCTAGGCCCACCTCACCACCACACCAGCAGCTTCCAAGGAGTTGGAAATGGAGCAGGGGTTTTTATGCCTGATGGGAACTGCCCAAATGTTCCACTTTCCAGTTTAAAGAAATTGCTCCTCTCTCTCATGCTTCCCTCAAATCTTTTTCCTTTCTCCTCTTAGTTGAAGACACCTGGCATAACCTTGTCAAATGATCTTAGGTTTTCCCAAGGTTGGAAAGAGATGTTGCCTTCAAGCAAGTAACTTTTGATTGTAGTCCTGAAGGCACATCTGAGACTAGGGAACACAGTTCTTGGCAAGGTCAGAGGAAACTATAGAACAGAAACCACAATTTTACATCTCAACATACTATCTTGTGACATATACTCTCTATAGAACTATATATACATATTCTTTTGCAGACACTGTGTTAAGTATATTTACGTATGTACTGTTCTATAGATACATATATTTACATACATTGAATCATGAAGATTTATGGATATTTATATAAAATATGTAGTACACACTGGTTCCTTTTTATACAGAGGCTGTGCTAATCCCTCAGTGTAAGTGAGTACAGTTGTCCCTCAGTATCTGTAGGTGATTAGTTCCAGGACTCCCTGCAGATGCTAAAATCCATGGATGCTCAAGTCCCTTACATAAAACAGTATAGTATGTATATACATTTGTCCTTACAACCTTGACAGAAGGCCCTGTGAGAGATAAAAAACAGAGGAGAGATAAAAAACAGAGAACTCTAGGGGATTTGAGGGGCTTCTATGACCTCAGGCTGAGCTCCAAGGCCAAGGAAGAAAATAGCCCTATGCGCTCATTGTATAGATTTTAGGGTAGAGCCCTCTAAAGGGTTCTGGTTCCTATCCTTGAAAAATATTTCTCTAAAATCCCTTATGCCCCATTCGTTCTATCTGTACACATTCTCCTGCTCCTTTTGAAAGCTGTGTGACCTGGGAAACTAGTTTCTTTTTCCTATACCATGGAGAGAAACCGGCTTGTGCCTAAGGGGAGGGCACTGTCTTTTGTGAGCTTCTGTATAGAATCCATGCCATGCCCAGACCCCCACAGAATCTCATTGGAAGTGACAGGCTATGACTATGGCTACCTCTGTACTTTACATTACATTGAATTTAATTGGTGAAGGACAGATAATAATAAAAACAATAAAGCTAACTCTTCCTTAGCATTTTCTGTGGCAGAAAATGTTCTAGTTATATGTGATTTATTTGGTAAATAAATAAATATAGAATGAATGAATGAATAAATGAATGAATGAAACCTAACTAATACATACTTATGTTTTGGTGTATGGATGGCTTGAGAGCCCTTCACTTTCATCAGCTCCCAGGGCTCAGCAGAAGACCCTCCAAGAGAGCTTATTAAAAGATACTCCAGGGCTTCCCTGGTGGCGCAATGGTTGAGAGTCTGCCTGCAGATGCAGGGGACACGGGTTCGTGCCCTGGTCCAGGAGGATCCCACATGCCGTGGAGTGGCTGGGCCCGTGAGCCATGGCCGCTGAGCCTGCGCGTCCAGAGCCTGTGCTCTGCAACAGGAGAGGCCACAACAGTGAGAGGCCCATGTACCGCAAAAAAAAAAAAAAAAAAAAGAGACTCCAGCCAACTGTCCAACCACAGGTCCCTTAAGTGCCTCTCCACTCACATTTCCAGTAAGGCCAGTGGATGTTCCTTATGCTAACAAGATTTCTTGCCAGTGCTAAAAGGTATCAGAAATAAAAGAGGCATGCTTATATGAGTAGCAAAAGGAGACTTTGACTTAATTTGTTTTAGCCATTAATAAATTTCTGGATAAATTGATTGGAAAGTATATACTTGTATTTTAATCTTATTTTTCCTTTTGTCTTCCATACTAATTGTGGAGGTATGTGCCTACATAAATGTTCCTTGGTATAATATAAATTACACCTAAGATTTTAACAGATACTTGAAGAAATGATCATTTATACAATATCAGGCTGCATCTATGTCATGAGAGAATTAACCCCCTAGAGCAAAATTGGTGTCTAATTTTTTTTGCAATTCCTAGCATGTAGGCTGATGCCTTCTATACCATATGTGTTAAGTAAATGGGAATAAATGAAGTCTATATGCATTCAATTTTTTTATACAAAAGTCAGGGAAATGGTTAACTAACGTGTTCTTGTCCACATATACGATAGCAACCTGATAATTATAATTTTGCAGAGTTCATTATGATTCCTTGGGTTTAACCATTTCATCCCTCTTAGTGACTCTGATTCCTTTTAGGTTTGTCAATTAAAATAACTCTTTTTGAAAGAAGAAACACTCTCAAAAAGTGTTAATGTGCCACTTTTTCTATTATATTGAACTTAACCTACAATTTTCCATATCAACCAAATTTGTGTAAATCCAGTAAGCCCTGGAAAAAGGTCAAGAACATAAAAACAGGTAAAACACCTTCTCTCCTTTCAACAAATTACCTTCCTTTAAGAGAGTGAAGTCAAGGTGAGGAAAATATGAAAAGTGCTTTAAGGAAGTATAATGTTCTATGAAAATTCATAGTAGAACTATCTCACAGAGCAAGGAAAGAGAAAACTTTGTGAATGAAGTAACATTTAAACTGGACTTTGAAGAATAAGTAGAATTGTATTAAGTAGAAATAGAGGGGAATAAAAAGTATGACAAGGTAGGGGAACAAGTTTCAAGACACATTTTAGAAATAATGTAATTCAGTTTGTTTGGAAGAGTGGGAAGTGAAGTTCAGAAGTCATTTTCAGTCATTTTTAAACATGGCAGGTTCTGAGTGTTACAATTGGTAAGTATTTGCTTTGGTAGGTAATGTAAACCACTGAAGGATTTTTTTCATAAAATTAATTATATGCCTTTTTTGTACTTACTGTGTTTCAGTCATTGTATTAATATACTGTACAATGATTACCTTATTTCAATCTCAGAAAAGCCATCTGAGGATAAGCTGTTATTATTTCTATATTTCAGATGAGAAAATCAAGATACAAAAAGATTAATAGGTCATTTAGCTATTAGTTGGCAGAGTAAGCATTTGAACCTGAATCTGTGGTTTAGGAAGCTCTGCACTAGATAAGAAGTAGGAAAGTGAGGAATAGGAGTACTGGTTATGAGAAAATAGATCCAAATGTAGATGCCCTGGTGGCAGTTGAAACTGAGATAAGAGTTCAAGAAAAAATTAGGGCCAGAATTTAGGGTGGATGAGGATGTTGGCTGAAGTCATAGAAGTAGATGAAACTGTCCTGGCAAAAAAAAAGTGGCCAGAGATTAAAGATGAGAACTCAGAGTGGGACCTTAGTGAATGGCTTGATTCAGGAGGAGGGAAGAGGATGAGATGCCAGCAAAGGAGAAAAAATAATCAGAAAGGTATAAGGAGAAAAAGCAAAGTGCAGAAACTCCCAAGCCAGGAAAAGAAGAATTTCCAAGACTGAGCATCAAATACCAGAAAGGATCAGTGAGAATGTGAACTGAGAAAAAGTCATTTGACTTGGTGGTGGGAGTTAGTAGTAACCATTGAGAGTGCAGTGGAAGGGGTGAAAGTCAAGGTTAAGCTTAGTCATAAGATTGATGGTAAAGAGAAGAGTAGCAGGTTGAAATAATAGTTATCACTGGGGTCATCAATCTGTTTCAGCACAGACTGGTTCACAGGATGAGGAAAAAGCTCTGTACCAAAGGAAACATGCTTGTGGAAGAGAGAAGGACTGAACTCACAAAGGGGAGATGTCAGCTTAAGCAAAAATGGACTGTGGTGTGTCATTGGCTGTTTCAACAAAAATTTTCTACTAGAACTAAAAAATGCATCCCAAAGTCAAGTATATAAAGATGTCTACATGGTATAATGTTTTGTATTAAGAGCTGAGTCACCTGATTTTGTAACCAAAGATCTAATTTCAAGATTCTACTTCCAGAATTACCAAAGCAATCCTGAGGAAAAAGAGCAAAACTGGAGGCATAACATTCCCAGATTTCAGACAATACTACAAAGCTACAGTAATTAAAACAGCTTGGTATTGGCACAAAAACAAACATATGGATCGATGGAACAGAATAGAGAGCCCAGAAATAAACCCCCATACCTATGGTCAATTAATCTTCAAAAAAGGAGGCAAGAATATACAATGCAGAAAAGACAGTCTCTTCAGTAAGTGGTGCTGGGAAAACTGGACAGCCACATGTAAATAAATGAAGTTAGAACACTCTTTCACATTATACACAAACCTATTGTATAGCACAGGGAACTATATTCAATATCTTATAATAACCTATAATGGAAAAGTATATGAAAAAGAATATACACATATATGTGTATAACTGAATCACTTTGCTGTACACCAGAAACTAACACAAAATGGTAAATCAAGTATACTTCAACAACAACAGCAACAAAACCCCACAAAGATTCTATCTCTACCACTTGCTAGTGGGACACCCTGAATTAGAGACTTAATCTTGGAAAGTTGCCACAGTTTCTTAATCTATGAAGTAAAAATAATAATATCTGCCCTAACTATTACACAGGATTATTGTGAAGATAAAATAGTCATGTATGTTAAAGTCATTGAGGGCTCACTAAATGTTAAATGCTATTTCTCTTGCTCAGCACTTATAAGTGTTGACTGACTCAGAAAACCAGCTGTCATCACAATAAATTATAATTGAGGCATGAATAGTTGAGAATTAAAAAGAAATGGATAAAAAGCTAGTGAGCTTAGTGAACATTTTACTTTTTCAAAAGAAAAATAATAATAGAAAAAAGTTCTGAAGCCAGCAAAGGTGTATACATCAGGGACTCCCAAACAAGCAAGCAAGTCATGGTCTGGGCATTGTCTCATCATCAAAGTCTCATAGAGGTGTCCTGAGCTTCCTCACACATCTCAAATCCATATCACAGACTTGAGTGCTGGGAGAGAATGGTTCCAACATGTCTGGGCTGAGCCATGGTACAAGCAGCACTTATCCCCTGCAGGACACTTGATTTGAACTTCCTTAGAGGAGTGCTACAGCTGCAAAAGTCTGTAGGCTACTCTCAAGTATGTGTTCCTGATGAGCATTTTCCAGACTGTTTAATAAAATATTTAGATGGAGAAGTATTATTGGCAAACAAATTAAAATGCTCAAAATAATTGGTGAATAAATGGCTATAGCATGACATACAAATAGCCAAAACTAAATGTGCAGTGCTTCATTCAAAATCTCCACTGAATGGATATGTCCAGATTTTGCCTATGATATTTTAAATAATTTTAATCTTAGGAGAATGAAATAAATAAAAATCTAACCATGGGTATGAGAATTTTTGCAGACAATTGAGCCTTCCAAGAAATGTCCTTTTATTTGTGTCATTTAGTATCTATTTATTCATTCATTCATTCATTTATTCGTTCATTCATTTTTTTATTCATTCATTCAACAATCATTTGTAAATACCTACTATGCTGAGGAAGTAATTATAGGCTACAATTTTATTATCTTTGGTAAAGAAGTAAATGTTATTGAGTGGTAGCTTTAAGAGGAAGGTACTTTCAGCTCTGAGGGGCAGGGCGGTGGCACAGAGACATTATTGTAGACATGACATGACATTAGACAGCCTAGCATCTCAGAACATTATCTCTGTTAGGGAGGCAAAGTTTCTATATCCAGAGTGTGTGTGTGATGTCTCCTGACAAGAGCACCATGAAGACTGCTAGGAGGTGGACTGGAGTTTCACAGACACATGTCAGTAAATGACTTAGTGCTGCTGTGTCCATCATTTTTACCTGGAGGGTAACCACGAGGACTGAAGTAACCAAAGGCGCAAAGTGTCTGTTAAGCATCTGGCACACAGTGGTTATCCAAAAAGCCACCATGTGGCCATATGTAGGGAAAATATATTGGGTTGGATAGATCTTTCCCTCATGTTACTCCCAAAACAAAGCAGCATTAAATATTTAAAGCTTCTGGCTAAAGGCCATTTCAAGACTTGTAGGACCAAAAAAAAAAAAAGAAAGAAAAAAAGTAAAAAGAAAAGAAAGAAAAAATATCTGACAATCAAATTGAATTATAAAATTAAAAACTGAATCACTTTGCTGTACACCTGAAACTAACACAACACTGTTAATCAACTATATTTCAACATAAAATAAAAAGTTAAAAAGGGTTGAATTTCCAAGCATAAAAAATATGAAGCAAAACTGAAATTCCAAGATTGAATTTAATATGGAAAAATACAAACACATTTGAGTCTTTCCACAAAGCAGCCAGCATGGAAATAATTTGCCTGTTTGGAAATAGGAGTCAGTTGACACTCCATGCTTCTGAGAGCCCTCTTAAGCCTGTCATTCTCCCAGAGTGAAAAGGGTAGCAGGATAATTTCCACAAAAGTACATCCAAAAGGGGATTATGGGGAAAGAAGAAGCTCCCAGAGGAAAAAAACATTCAGATGTGAAGAGCAATACAATTTTAACATGTTTTGAGTTTCTTGGAAACTATACTCAGTGCAAGCATTACTAGGATTTTGGTAGGATTGAATCACCGGCTTTTTGTTCTAGATTTTTGTGTTTTCTTTTTCACTCTCAAATAGATCACTCACAAGCACGAGCCTGGGAGTTAACGTGTTCTGGTATAAATACCTAGCTGGAAATTTCAAGATTTAGGACCATGTGAATCTCTGAGGCTTTAAACAAAACTTAACTTAAAATTCTTTGTTATTTTAGGAAGAAATTTAACAAAAAGCTATTTTAGGTATCCAGTTTCCAATCCATGTCAGCATATCTGAAGTTGTAACAAAAGACTTAGAGCATTTAAGTCGAGAGCTCTGGACTCAGACCATGAGAAAAAGGTGTTAGTCCAGGCTCTGTCTTCTCTTTTCCCCCACCCTTATCCTCCCATCCCTGCAGAGGTGTGACCCCAGATCTGTAGGCAACTACTCTGTCCTTTAGTTTCAACTGGAAAATCAGGGTCCTGGACTAGGTCCATGGTTTTTGAGATTCACTGCACTGAACCCTCATTGTTCCTTAGAAATTGGGGACTTTGCTAAAGAAAGGGGGATGGAGGCAAACTGGGAGTGATATACATTGGTCTCGCAGCCCATTTCCCCTTTCATTAGAGCACTTCTCCTATCATCTGGTTTACAAATTGGTCTTCCAAAAGAGATTTTGTTTAAAGGATACAGTAGTTTACAAGGTTTGAAAACTTCTAGACCATAAGATATAGACTCTTGCCAGACTGAACAGTTTATGAGACTCTTCCAGGGTGATGCTTATGTAATTTCTGGCCCCATCCCAGATGGTCACAATGTTGTTCTCTTGCATTAACCTAGTGAGCCTTGTTCTCCAGACCCCAGTGGAGTTGGGGGCAACTTCACATTGACCAGATTCCCTAACAAAGTGTGTCAACCACCCTTTGACTGAATACACAATCTGTGTTCAACCTCTAATGTAAAGAGCTCCTTTCAGTATATACCTTGCCTGTGCTGGAGTGTCTTTAATTGCCAGTGTTCTTTGGTTCCCACCCTCCATCTAATGCCTGTGAGAAGGAGAAGGTTTCATCTTCATGAGAGCTTCTTCCAATTCCTCTCACCTCCAGGAACTCACATGTTACTCCACTCAGATGAGGAACTTGTGGTTAAAGATTAAGGAGGAAATAAGCTCTTTCACAACAATGCAACAACTACTGAAGCAAGATTTATGAATAAGATGCATTTCTTAGTGTGGCGAGGAAAACAGAACTTGGTAACGTGAGAAAAGTCCTGAGAAATCAGACCTGACATGATGGGGAAGGTGGGTGACACCATCAGGTGCTAATGTGGAAGAACACAGGCAAGTGTTTCTCAACTTTATGTCACATTTAAACTCTTTCTTTGAAGGAGGGTGGGGCGTGGGTAAAGGAAGCTACAGATCTAGACCAGCTTGCCTTACCAAGAGTGGAACAGATACCACTGGTGGCCCCAAGACACTTTAATGTGGATCCTGAAGAATGAATATACATTTTTCATTACATAGCCATGTATTTATTTTAATATGCAGACAAAAATAATGACCCACTAAGCTATGATTTATGGATATGATAGCTTATAATGAGGCAAAACTTTTAGAGTAAATTTAAAGAAAAACACAAAATGATATTAGAGGTGGCACTGAGATTTGGCAAAAATCATGACAGAGGTAGAAGGATTAATGAAAGTCAGAAAACTAGGGCTAGACCAGGTCCAGAGTCTCTCGTATCTCAGTACTTTCCGGTAAAACTGATCTGTGCAACTTCATACAGACTTCTGTTAAAGCCATCTTAAGGTGTCCCATAAGATGTTTCTTTATTAATTAACCCCATTCGATCATAATTGGTGCACAGAAGATGCTAAATAAGATCTTTGAAATAGATGAATGCATAAATACATGAATGAATGTACATGAAAGAATAAACAATTGCTGCCTAGCCCCAGGGAGCAGAGATGTGCTCACATTGAGGAGAAGGAGGATGATTAAAAATAAGACCTCAGACTCATACTTGGTCTTTTGCTAGCCCCTGGCTCACCTGTTACATTCTGACAGGTTTCAGAAAAGGATCCTATTTGTCCCATGATGCCTCTGGGCAGTGTCTACACAGGGTGGGGAGTTACCTCATACCCCACCTGTGGACGGGGACCTTCTAAGCCAAGGTTCTCAAATCTTGGGCCTGAATGAAAATTAAGGGAAACTATGGTATTAAGAAAATAGTGTACAAGGCAGCATAGCAAAGGTAGAAGGGAACCCCACTGAACCTGGGAGAGCCACCCCCAAATGAATACCTGTCAGTACAGGAGGTGAACAGCCATAGGGCATGCATGTCAGCAATTCTGTCCTCTGCTTGGGGAGAAAGGTGTGTGTATAACCCAGAGCACTTTATGACCAGCAGGATCAAGTACCAAAGTCTATTTTTTAAAAAGTCTGTGGAGTACTCTGTGATCTGCAGATATAATAACGTCTTTCTCAAACAGGATAGAAATGAATTGAAGAAAACAGCTGTTTACATGTTGGATGTGTCTCCTTTGCCCATGTTCTGTTTAATGTTAATCATAAGCTTGCAACACGGAACAATCTCAAATAATCTGCTTGGAGTCACCGTTTGTGACGATTGCTCAGGTTATTCACTGCTAATCAAGAGGATGTTATGAAATGTGAGTCAGACAGCCTCTGGCTTTCTGCAAGTGCCAGAACCCTATATATATAGAGGGAGCTTCCTAGTTGAGACATTGGAGCAGCAGAGAGGTGAGAGCCATCAGATTCCTTAAGCTGAGAAGGAAGACAGAGGCCAGCATGCCCAGACTGCCTTTGCTGCTGCTGCTGCTTCTCTGGGGCATGGGGTCTCACAGCTTCCCAGCAGCGACTTCAGAAACACAAGAGCAAGATGTGGAGACAGTGCAGGTAAATGCTGAATTTCACATGCCCAAAATGCAAAAGCCTTTATTTACATTTTTCCACAGTATAACAGAGTAACAGCAGTATAATAGAATTTATTTAAGGATGGATTCCCTACAAAGATAAATTTTTGTCAGAAAGGGCACTATCCCCAAAAATGTATCTATCCATGCATAGGCTCTCCTTTTCCAGTTAGAAATGATAGGGAACTAAAAGAACAATATGCAAATTTGTCTCTACAAATTATAATTCTGACTTCATAATAACTAATGGTAGGGAAATTTCTACTCCAAAATTACAGTTTCCACCAATAATAAGAATAATAAGGACCATGCAATCTAAACACAATTTTAAGAGTAGTTCTGTGTTTCAGCTATAACTTTATACTGTTAATATTTAAAAAATTAGAAAGATTTCTCATCCAGTGTTTCAATAATTTTATTTTTCATCAGAAATACCTGGAAAACTACTACAACCTGAAGAGTGATGCGAAGCAAGTTGAAAGACAGAGAAACAGTGACCCAGTAGTTGAAAAACTAAAGCAAATGCAAAAGTTCTTTGGGCTGAAGGTGACGGGGAAACCAGATGCTGAAACCCTGAATGTGATGAAGCAGCCCAGATGTGGTGTGCCTGACATGGCTCAGTTTGTTCTCACTCAGGGAAACCCGCAATGGAAAGACACACACCTGTCCTACAGGTAATTAGACTGAGCACCAGAGTGGGAATGCTATTTCCCATCAGAGCCATCAGAAATGAAATCCAATGTGTCTGTATTTTATTTCATTTGAAGGATTGAAAACTACACACCAGATCTGTCAAGAGCAGCTGTGGACCATGCCATTGAGAAAGCCTTTCAACTCTGGAGCAGTATCTCACCCTTGACCTTCACCAAGGTCTCTGAGGGTCAAGCAGACATAATGATATCCTTTGTCAGGGGAGGTAAGCTCTTCTTGTAGCATGAAAGTATTCTCACCTTAACTTCCCCCTGCCTTTGAATCTCTTCAGCTTTGCAACTAGATCTCCTTGTTTGAGAAAAGTGTTTATTTTACGGTCTTAAGAATGAAAACTATATTGCATTTGCTGCAAATCTGTTGGCCTCTTAGCAAAGCTAATGCTTGCTCTCCTGGGTTAGCCTAAATAAGAACCAAGAGGAACTTTTGTTGAATTTTGTTTCTTGCAGATCATCATGACAATTCTCCCTTTGATGGACCGGGTCGAAACCTCGCTCATGCTTTTCAACCAGGCCCACATATCGGAGGGGATGTCCATTTTGATGAAGATGAAAGGTGGACCAACAATTTCAGAGGTAAGTCAGCTCATCTTGCCTCTCTCAACCCTTCTCCCCCCACCCACCTTCTTGGTTCACTGTAATATTGGTTTACTTAACTGAAAGAATGCATTAAAAAAGTATGCATTTTTCTGCTACCACTTAGAAAATTAATGGTGCATTTAGAAAATGTAAGAGAAGAATTATTTCTGTTAGTAAGAACATCTTATTGGCTACAAATAGGCTACTCTGAAATTTCTAGTAAGGAAATGTTGAAAATCTTAATGTTTTCCTTGTGGGCATCTACATAGAATCTTTTTTATTGGAAGAAGACACCAAAGTGTAATAATGTTAGTAAGATATGTGGAAATCAAGATAAGAGAGGCTGTATATATTTTCCAAAATTTCCAGCATTAAGCATGTATCAATCTGTAAATAGGAAAAAATTTGTGTTAATAGAAGACTATTTCTTCTCTGTGAAATAATATGTGCCATCTAGTCACTGACAAGACTGACTAATCTGTGCTAGACTCTTGGTTGGCTGAATTTGCTTTTTAATTGTAATCATAGAGTTTAGGCTTTAACTGGTCTTTTCACTATTAATAAATGCATTCTTCTTACCTTCAGAAAATTATTTTATACATTTCAAAAAGCTATTGAGAAAATAAGAACATTAATCCTTTAGAGTTATAGATTACTTCTTAATTAAATGTCTCAAAACTGAAAATATTTCAAATAATTGCAAATGGGTTTATTATCCATTTTAGATTATAACTTGTATCGTGTGGCAGCTCATGAATTGGGCCATTCCCTTGGACTTGCTCATTCTACTGACATTGGGGCTTTGATGTACCCCAACTACATCTTCAGTGGTGATGTTCAGCTATCTCAGGATGACATCAGTGGGATCCAGGCCATCTATGGTGAGTATAAAGAAAAACATTATAGACAAGGGGTCATTAGAACAGCCATTGGCTTTATCCTTTAAGAAGCTTTCATTGGTTATGTAGTTTTCCAAAGCCAGGTGGAACTAACTCCAGATCTCTTGTTCCTTTAGGACCTTCCCAAAATCCCACTCAGCCAACTGGCCCACAAACCCCACAAGTGTGTGATAGTAAGCTAACTTTTGATGCTATAACTACAATCCGGGGAGAAGTGATGTTCTTTAAAGACAGGTAAGACATCAGTTCTTCTTTGTGTTATGTATGTGTAATAACAGGACTCACTGCTATGGGTACATATGGGCCACTACTATGCTTCACACATTGTTTATCTTACATTTGTTTACATACATTATTATAATTATAGTTGAGTGTAAACAATTGCTTGCTCTTGCACAACATAATGAACTTATAACAACCTTTTCCCCAGCATGTATTCTGTCATTTGATTCTCACAAAAATTACCATTGAAGTAGAAAATCAGTAAATATAATTCCATTTTACAGATCAGTAAAGTAAAGCAGAGAGAAGGAAAGAGATCCTTCAGGGCACAGACTTCCTTGGCAACAAAGCGGTAATTGGTCTTCTGACCTCTACTCCAGGCCTCTTCTCATTTTTGTCACTCTTTAGAATGATAAGTGTGTCAGTATTTTATTAGGAGAAATCAGTCCTTTTCATAGCACCATCATGCTGAGAAGGATTGTGTAGACCCCTTTTAAGTATCATCCTGGAAAAGACAGCCCTTCCAAAGCCTGTGGTCATAATAGGACTCTGTCCCCACCCCTTTACCCTGGGAGGGGGCAAAGAAAGATAGGAGCCAATGCAGGGAGAATCCCCAGGAATTATTGAGGACCCTGTCTGTTGGGGGTCAGGGGATAATGGGCAGTCACAATGTGCTTCCCTCCTCAGAGGAGGGTCCTAGGACTCCCTCAGCAGCGTGTGGCCTCAGGAAGGCTAAGGTCCCCTCACACACAAGGAATAGGCCTGCTCTGCAAACAGTTCTGATTCCTAAAGGACAAGGCAAGATAATAACACAGTCATTTTCTGAATAATACAGTCTGCCGCACATAGAAAGTAGGGATGCCCTAAAAGGCTCGCTTCTCCTCACCTCTCTTCTTGGAGTGTCACTGGAACTGTTTTACCACTTTGTGATCATATCTACCCCAGAAGGCAGTGTATTGGCTCCTAATGCTTCCCATCCTGTGCTTCACTATTTCTAAGTATAAAAGATAAAGATGGATATAAACCATACAGGGTGTGGCTCAATGCTGGGGAGTGCTAGGAAAGACTTGGTTTTAAAGGAAATCTCTCAATATAGCAGGATGTGCTTATCAAAGCAAGTATTTGAAGGATGACTCCAAAGAACAGGAAAAAGTCTAGGATTTGCAAGAACTGAAAGGACACTGAGATCATTTAAATGTCACCAGGTCATGAAGCCACAGAAGGTTAAGTCTAGAAACAGTAATAGTAACTGACTTGCCCAGGGTCTCACAGCCAGGCAGAGGCAGGACTGGATCGAGAAGTCAGATTTGACTTCCAAGGCCAGAGTCTTCCCTGTGGCCTGGAATTGGGAAAACTCTTCTGTCGGCCCATGTGACAGTCTATGCTTTGCCGTTACCCCAGTCAACTTTGTAAACCACCAACCAAAGGAGGACAAAGGGAGTGGATGCTAGATCTGAGTTTAAAGTTAACCTTTGCCACTTAACAGTTGCATGGCCTTGGACACCTCCCTTCACCTCCCTGACCTCAATTGCTAATCTGTGAGATGAAAGCAATGTTCTCTTGTAGGATATTTGTGAGGTAGGGCATGATGTAGTAAAGTGTGCACTAAATGTAGGATGTTAGTGCTGTGTCCTAGGCCCTGGTGTGCTTGCCAAAGATGATGGTTACATTTTGAGAATTTTGCAAGCTGGTTGTTAAACAGCATTATTAAAAGTTAAATTATTAACTTTAAAGTTAAATTATACAACTTACAATTGTATTTAAACCAAAGGCAATAAAAGTAATCAGAATTCATCCCTTTGTAATTGTTTTGCTGCATTTTACTATTTATTTATGTTCCTGAGGCAGTTTATGCCTAATGTATCCGTATAGTGGAAACACTATACAGTGGTGCACCACCGCAAATCTCTTGATTTGCAGTGGTTGTAATATTTCCACCATGACAATAAGCAAATGCTACAAACCAGGAATCCTCCCCAGCCCCATCGTGGAGAGCCAGATGTTAAACATTTATGAGCACACTACTAGTGCCAGCAATAGAAGGACCTGAATGACAGCCAGAGCTTGCTATGGATTAGATAAAAAACATTTTTCCTTCTTTCAAATCAGGTTCTACATGCGCACAAATCCCTTCTACCCAGAAGCTGAGCTCAATTTCATTTCTGTTTTCTGGCCCCATCTGCCAAATGGACTTCAGGCTGCTTATGAGGTTGCCGATAGAGATGAAGTTCGGTTTTTCAAAGGTAATGTTTCCAATTATCTTTCAGTTTTTATGCATTAAAGTTTCTTCTGCTTTGGGGCTGATATATGAGACTACTAGCTACTTTATTTCCATAGACTTAGGAAAATCTAGCAAATCAATGGGAGTCTATCACTTTAGTTAAGAATTGCATGGTGCATGTCTGAATAAATTTAAGTGAATAGCATATGACTGGAGATACATATTTTATGGCCTGTTCGTGAATGTGGACTTATGTAGGTGTTTTCTGTGCAAACTGTTTATGTATTTTAAACCCTCTCCACATTCTTGGGGTGCTCAGGAGTAAAACTGAGAAGATGGAACAGAAACATTTGAGTTGGATGGTTTCCTAGAGCCTATTTTATACTAATAACTCTCCTGAGAGAGGAGGCCCCACAGGGCAGCCAGATGAGGGTGCTGCATCCTTGATGTCAGAGTATGGTCTTCAGACCAGCAGCACTGACACTGTCCTGGGGTCTGTTAGAAATTCAGAATCTCACTTAACCATAATACTGACAAAGTTCGTCCATATTGTCAGATCCTATTCCAGACCTTCTCGAAGTTTAACAAGATTACCAGGCAATTCGTACGTACATTAAAGTGTGAGAAGTCCTGAACTACCATGAATAGAATGGGGTAAACTTCTTTGATTCTACCAGAATGAAACATGCTCCAGTGATCAGCTCCTGACTTTGAAGACACTATGCCAAACATCAGTATTTCTCCAAATGTATGTTTGGCATAGTGCAGACAAACATTAAGACACCTGACCCAGTCACACACTCAAGGCAAAGAACTCAATACAGTTCAGATGGGCAAAAAACTTTGAAACGGGCTTTCTAGCCCTTATATAATGAAATTAAATGGGATTTTAGATACACAAAGTTTCAGACTGGTTTTTCCTGAGAGATAAATAAGGATACTTGAGCGAAAAGTACAAGCCTGGCTACAAGATGTAAGACCAGTTTTATATGACATGGAGTTTACTAAGTCTAAATATGCAGAATCTGGACACAGCCTAAATTCAAGTATTTGGAACTGTAGTCAGGTGCAATGATTTCTACCCTGGGTTGCTAGTCATTACAGATTGTGAGTCATTACAACACTCTGGCCTTTAGGATACCCTTGGTGTGAACTTCCACAACCCATGGGCAACCTGGAAAAGTGAGGTTTCTATCACTGAGGTGGCACGATGAACTCTGTAGTCATTTGAACATCTGGCTTTGGAATGAAGCCCCCAACTCCACAAACCAGTCATTCTCAAAGCTTGCTACAGGTTAGACTTGTCTAGGAAATTAAAGAAAAATACTGATTTAATTGGTATGGTGTAGGATACCAACATTGGCATTAAAAAAAAAATAAACCTCCCTAGATGATTCTAATGTGCAGTCAGGATACTCCTCTAGCACACGAGACTAAGCATTTAGCTGGAAATCCACTTACTGTCTACTGGTGCCTGGGGCAAGTGTTTTCATCCTGTTTCTTGATTTGCAGGTAATAAGTACTGGGCTGTCAAGGGGCAAGATGTGTTATACGGATACCCCAAGTACATCTACAGATCCTTTGGTTTCCCGAGGACTGTGAAGAACATCGACGCTGCTGTTTCTGATGAAGATACTGGGAAAACGTACTTCTTTGTTGCTAACAAGTGCTGGAGGTAAAGACTGGGTACAGAAAATGGTAGGGTATCTATTCTTTCTACATAGAAGTTACTAAATTGAAACATAAAAATGAGTCTCATAGTGCCTTGGCTAGCTGCCTTTTCTGGGAATGGCTGTAGCTTGTCCAGCTTCCAAGTTGGTTGACCAATAATCATCACGCAATTCCTGTCCCAGAGATCCAGGGAGAATGTGGACATGAATTTGAAAAAGAAGATGTGAAAAGGAGGGCATTCATCTTCATAGAGCTGCTGTAACCAACAGGAACTTATCTTTCACTGCATTTGACATTAATAGCACCTACTGGAGAAGTAGAATTAGATGTTGGAGTTCAGAGGGAACTTATAAATCTTCTAGACCACCCAACATCCTACCTCACATCGTCCCACCTCCTATTTTTACACATGACCTATGGAATTAAAAGGTCTTATTACATTCTTGCTGGTGAATTCCCTGTAATGGTTTTGTGAAGGCTACACATGTAACAAATAGTTCTGACACTTCTAATTATTTTTTTACCAGGTATGATGAATATAAACAATCCATGGATGCAGGTTATCCCAAAATGATAGCAGAAGATTTTCCTGGAATTGGCAACAAAGTTGATGCTGTTTTCCAGAAAGACGGTAAGTGAATATACACATATTTTCTCTATTTTGTTGCCACGAAATAGCATCAGTATTGTTATTTGGAACAGAAAATACCAAAAATATTTATTCTCACAAATGACTTGGATTTTTGAAGAATTAAAGTTAAACCTAGAAATCATTTGTATAAGGTAATAAGTCTCTTTTGTTTTATTTCTAGGATTTTTCTATTTCTTCCGTGGAACAAGGCAATACAAATTTGATACCAAAACTAAGAGAATTTTGACTCTCCAAAAAGCTAATAGCTGGTTCAACTGCAGAAAAAATTGACCACCTGTTAAAAAGTTAAACAGAAAAATATATTTCATGAGTCCAAGGAAGGTGCTTTCCTGAAGAGATATATATTTAAATAAAATACAGAGTTATGAAGTATAATCTTATTTATACCCCATTCTGCATAATTTTTATGACTTAGAATGTAATGTTTTATGTACTGCTATAATTTAGCTCCATAAATGAGGTCAAATTCATGGCTCCACAGTTCAATTCTCTGCAGATGTGGAAGGAAGGGATAGGCAGTCACATTTGGATAGTCCTGGCCAGTGGATTGTGCCCAGAAGTGATCAATATCACTTCCAGATGGAATCATTGGATTGCTGATGCAAACTTCTCCAGCGTTATGATGATTGTAAAAGCACATCTTGAGAGAATTTCCACAAGGTTGAATAAGCCTGAATTCCTGGGCCAACACTCTGAACAGTTACCCTAAACCTCAGTAGATTTTGCTTAAGAAATAAACTTTCATTGTGTTAAGCCACTAAGATTTTAGATTTTGTTAAAGCTGTGTAATCCAGTTTTTCCAGACAAACATTATCTAGTTTATCATGCCTAATTTGGGAGGATGTTAATGGAGGTAGGAGTCCTGTAGGTAGCTTCCAAGCCCTATGAGTTTTCTGAGTAGCTCAGAGAGTGCTCAGAGTGTTTGCAGACTTTCCAAATACACAGAGAGTCTTGAGAATATTTTGAGTTATTCATGATTCTGAGGCAGGCAGTTCTCAACTCAAGAATTTGGACAGCAGTGTAACCTTCCCTTTGGACAAATCTCTCCATTAAACATTTTTATATTAAAGTATAACATAAATGCAGAAAAGTGCACATATCATAAATGTTCATGTCAATGAGTTATCACAAAGTTAACAACCCCACGTAATTCTCACCCAGCTCAGTAAACAAAACATTACCAGTGTCGGGGAGGGGGAAATATCTCCCTTATCCATCTTGAGCTCTTGTGGCTGAACCAATAATAAAGTTGACACAAGACAGATTAACAGAAGAAAAAGAAAGTTAATTTAATTCATGCACATGGAGGTATCATAGAAATGAGACCTAAGGATTGGCTAAAGCAGGCAGCTTTTATACTTTTTAGATAAAGAAACAATAAATTTGTGAGGAATTGAGAAGACGAAGAAATTTAATTGGTGAAGAATCTAAAGAGAGTTTGGGCTTGAGGTAGTAAACTAAAACAGTAACAAGGTTTGTATATTCAGTCCTGCATCCCTATCTCTGGAGATAAGGATGTCCTACTACCACCAGATGCAGGGATGCCACTGCTGTCAATCTGATCCCCCTCATAAGTACTGATATGACAGCTGTTTATGATGAGGGCTCTCAAAAGTCTTCCTTTCAAATTACCAATTTATGGGATCCAACAGCTGGCCATTGATGTGTAGGATCTTATATTCATTTCAAATACTGAGTCAAACCAATAAGTCTTTTTTGTGGCTTAACCAAAGATGCAAGAGACATCTCATGAGAGAGTATGTATCCCTCACATGATCCCATCACTGCTCAACTCTTTCTTAGCTTAGTTCTTCAGAATAAGAGTCTGAAACAGGAATTCTTTGGTGTTATCATTGTGGGAGGAGTGCTCTCAGGAGAAGAGGAGTGGGGGACATAGTTTAGAACAGGGAAAAAGCTAAAAAATGTGATCTCAGACAGAGCTTGCTTTGATCTTATGAACAAGGAGCTCTGGAGCAAAAACTGAATTACAGTGAGTCCTACCTTGAGGCAAAGGAACTAGACTTTTGCACCTCTGTGTCAATCAGTTATCAGTTGAGGTATGCTTTGGGGAGAGGAGCATTGCTCCCAGGCAATCAACACTTGCAGTATCCATGAGGATGACGCGGGGGATCTGGGGATAGTACCAACAGCATTCTCTATATATTCTCTATCTCCCAGAGTAACCACCATGCTGACCTCTAATACCTTAGATTAAATTCACCTATTTTTTAACTAAATTAGAACAACTGTGTATTATTTTGTATCTACCTTATTGTGTTGAACATTATTTATCCACTGTTAATGGGCTTTGTGTTGTTACCATTTGGGGGCTTTTATAAATAATGTTGCACATATGTAGGCATTTCTGTTGATTATATACTGAAGAGTGCAATTGCTGAGTCATAGAGATTATCAGACACTCTTCAGATTCTTCCTTGGCCTCATCTTTCTTTTATCCCTGACACAGCAGTGGTGACTGGCTTTGTACAGGTTCTAAACCAGCTTCTAAACTAGTAGGTATTCTCATTGGGTCTGTGCAGTGTGTTTCTTGCTTCCTTCTCTAGGTTTTTCCATCTTTTCTGTTGATGTTCCATCCAGCTCTGTTATGGAACTCATTCAGAGCTCATGCACATACAATCTAGAAGTGAGAAGAGTAATAGTTTGTGGGACAAATATTTTACCAATGTGAGAGTAATGGATGAATAAATGCATTTCCCTTTCTTTCTTCAGAAGGGTGTTTCTAAGACACATTTCCAGTAGTCCCTCAGACAGTCCCATATCGTACAACACATTTCTCATATCTGTATCCAGTTGACAATTCATCTGTGTATTGTCTCTCCTGCTTTCCCTGCTTTACTCTCCATGTCTCTCGATCCAGCTCCCTGAATTACACTTAAATTTTGTCTCAGGCTCTGCTTTCTAGGAATGCTAGATTAAGATAACTTGTGCTGAAATGTGGTAGTGATAACGCTTGGTATGTAGTGGCATCACAGTTACTAAGACTTTCATCTGTGGTTGATTGTGAAAAGATGATGAATTGTGAGGTGTTGGGTTATCAGGTGTCTGGGACACTTCAACAGTATGAGAGGGAGGGTAATTTTAAGAAATGTGGAGTGAGCTGGTTAACTGCCCTGGAAATTTGATAAAGAAAGTAATAGGCTCAGAGAAGCGAAATATCAACTCAAGACATACTGTGAAAGCTAACAGACTTTAATGGCAACATTTAAGAAAATCCTCATCTATTGTAGACTATGCCAAAAATCAATCCCAGATCTAACTGCAAAATTGGACACTTTCTAGCTGGAATAATGGGAAAACAAACCTGAAAATCTTGAACACCTAAATTTCTCTGAAAGCTCCACATGGGTAGAAGTATCAATAATATCTCCCTCTTGACAGAGGAGGACAACTTACCCTTGCGTAGAGAATCAACAAGGACCATATGTGACTCAGCATCTCACAAGATAATGCGCGTCCTCCTCCTAAATTGTCTCCCTCACCCCTCATCGTTTTCAGGCAAATGACTAAAGTCAGGTCTCAGTTTAGCTCAAATCCTAGCTATAGCAGGAAATCACTAACACACCAAACTTGTTGTGGAGTGATTTGAGAGGAGAGTTTGGAGATTTCCCTTACTTTCTATAAGCCCAGATGTGCTGAAAAGTATTTTTTATTAAATATAGTTGATGTACAATATTATGTTAGTTTCAAATGTACTATATAGTAATTTGACATTTGCATACATTATGAAGTGATCACTATAATAAGTCTAGCCATCTGTCCCCATGTAAAGTTATTACAATACTATTGACCATATTTCTTATGCTGTATAATACATCCCTGTAGCTTATGTATTTTATATCTGAAAATTTGTACCTCTTAATCTTCTTTACCTATTTCACCCCTTCCCACCCGTCTCCCCTCTGACAACCACCTGTTTGTACTCTGTATCTATGAGTCTGTTTTCATTTTGTTATGCTTGTTTATTTCATTTTTTTAAGATTCCACATATAGTGAGATCAAATAGTATTTATCATTCTCTGTTTGACTTATTTCACTTAGCCATAATACCCTTTAGATGCATCCACATTGTGGCAAATGGTAATATTTCCCTTTTTTATGACTGAGTAATATTTCATTACATTTATATACCAGATCTTCTTTATAAATACATCTATTAATGGACACTTAGGTTGCTTCCATTACTTTCCTATTGTACATAATGCTACAATAAACATTGGTGTGCATATACCTTTTTGAATTTGTTTTTTTCTTTCTTCAGGCAAATACCTAGAAGTGAAATTGCTGTTCTACTTCACTATCACATATGACAGTTCAATTTTTAATTTTTAAGGAACCTCCATGCTGTTTTCCATAGTGGTTACGCAAATTTACACTCCTACCAACAGGGCATGAGGGTTGTCTTTTCTCCATATCCTTGTTATTTATTGTCTCCTGGATGACAGCCATTCTGACAGGTGTGAGTAGTATCTACATGAGGTTTTGATTTACTTGACCCTAATGATTAGTGCTATTGAACATATTTTCATGTGTTTGTGGGCTATCTGCATGTCTTCTCTAGAAAAATGTGTATTCAGGTCCTCTGACAATTTTTAAATTAGGTTGCTTGTTTGTTTGTTTATGTTGAGTTATATGACTTCTTTTTAGTTTTTGGATATTAATTCTTTATCGGATATATCATTTGCAAATATATTCTCCCATTCAGTAGGCTGTCTTTTCATTTTGTTAATAGTTTCTTCCCTGTGCAAAAGCTTTTTATTTTGTTGTAGTTCCATTTGTTTATTTTTGTTATTATTTTCCTTGCTGAGAAGACAGTCAAAAGAGTATTGCTAAGATCACTGTCAAAGAGCATACTATGTTTTCTTCTATAAGTTTAATGGTTTCAGGTTTTACATTAGAGAGTTTAATCCATTTTGTGTTTATTTTTGTATATGGTATGAGAAAGTAGTCTAATTTGATTCTTGTGCATTTAGCTGTCCAGTTTTCCCAATACCATTTTTTGAAAAGACCCTGTTTCCTTCATTGTATATTCTTGCCTCCTTTGTTGTAGATTAATTGGTTGAAATTAAAACCAAGACTTCCTGTTTTCCACAACAGTGTCCTAAATGCATTTCTAAAACTAAAAGGCTCCACTGAAATTTTCTTGGGCTTCTTTTTTTGATAGGCAATAAGTTCTGGGCTGTCAGAGGAATTGAGGGGCAAGCAGGTTATCTAAAAGGCATCCACACCTTGGGTTTTCCTCCAACCATAAGGGAAACTGAAGCTGTTTCTGGTAAGGAAAAGAAGAAAACATACTTCTTTGTAGAGGACAAATACTGGAGGTTAGAAGCAATAGGAATGACTTTGTATGGAGCCTAATTAGGAAAATTATTTTCTTTCTTTAAGGATACCCCCCACTCCCACAATCAAACTTCCTCTAACTTCAAACTTTCTGATTGTGAGGAAAACAACTTGTAATTATTCAACTTCCCAGATATAACAAAGGACTCTTATAACAGCTTATCCCTGGGTTATATGTTCAGACACCAAAAGACATCAGGAGAGACAAACTGAGGTCCAGACAATGAGCCACCATAGGAAACCCAGGTGTATCAGGCTATAGAGACAAGGTCTACAGGGCAAGTGTGATAAAGAACCAAAAGCTTATTTTAGCCAAATGATTTAATTCACTTTGCATCTTATTTGTATATAGTTCTCATGCATTCAAAGCAGAAAGGCACTTGGGCTCTCTGTGTCTAGGCTTAAAAGATTAACCTCAGACATATGTATGGAACATCTGTAGAAGAGGATGATGTCCTTGTATCTGGAGAAAATATTGATTTATGTGCTAAGCTTTTAAGTTTAAGAAAGTCACATATTTGTATAGTTATAAAAATGTTTAACACTTCCTTATACCACTTGAGAATTTTATCCAGGATTTCACACTGGAACATTAACATGATATCATATTGTTGCATGTAATGGGGGCTCTACATAATGCTGAATTGTATTTTTTTTACTTGGTACAGATTTGATGAAAATAGCCAGTCCATGGAGCAAGATTTCCCCAGAATAATAGCTGATGACTTTTCAGGAGTTGAGCTGAAGATTGACGCTGTGTACAGGCATTTGGTAAGGGGACACTCATTGCACTGCCAGTGGGGACACTTTGGGGCATTTTATGGTATCAAAATGAAGAGGAGACACAGACCAGTTTTTAAATTGTTCAAGCTTATAACCTTTTTACTCTAAACTCTAGAAAATTTTCATTTTCCAATTTATGCTAATTGGGCTTAAATTTTTTTCTTGAATAATTTCCAAGTCTGTTTCATACTTGCACATAAAATCAAAAGATGCTTCTTCACATCATAGCCATTTCAGGTCACTATTTTGGTATAAAAATACAACCAAGTGAGAGCCAGGTTTACTAATGGCTGGTTGTCTTTCTCCCCTGTCTCCTCCTTGTTGTCCATTCTCTTCTATCCCAAGGAGAGATTAAAAGAGCCTTGTCTGGCTTTCTGTTGCAAGCTGCAATTGTCTACATTAAATAATTCATTTGTAAATAAATGTTAGTCCTGTTATATGCTGAAAAGAGACACAATTTGATTTCTGGTAATGAACGGATGGGAAAGCAAAACAGGTACCTGCTTTTAAGGAATTCTGGAGGGAGCTGCCAGGGCTTGACATCATAATGTTCATAAGATTGCTGATCTTGTTACTAAGATAACTTGGCCTTAAAGTATGCAAAGCAGGAAATGGACCTCCAGTACATTTTATTGTCGGCCTGATTTTCTTGGGTCCAACTGCATCTCAAGCTCTGATTAAGTACCTCGTGAGGGGAAAGGGGATTGGGAAGAAAGAGGGGAATAAACGAAGGTTTTTAAATAATCCTGTAATTTTATCTATTTGAAGGTAGTATAATCTAATGTTTTTAGATCACTGGCTTTGGAGTCAAAAGAGTTGGAGTTCTCCCTCCATCTTTTATTAGAGATGTTACCTTTGGAAAATTGCAAAATATTTTTTATATTTAGTTTTGTCTTCATTCATAATACTTCATACTTTTTTTGTATGGGTAGATGAATAAAACATGTAAAGCACTTAGCACAGTACCACTTAATAAATATCACTCATTATTAGCTCACTCTTATTTTGAGTTATGCATGTTGGAAAATTAATTTATTTGAAGAATGCCCCATTATTTTCCTCTTTTAAATTCATAGGACTTTTCTATTTGTTCAGTGGGTCATCACAGTTTGAGTTTGACCCTAATGCCAGGATGGTGACACGTATATTGGAGAGTAACAGCTGGTTATATTGTTAGGTGAGGTACGGGGAAGACAGATTCATTTTAAGTGAATCTAATAATTATGAACATCATTTATTACGACTCAAAATGTTTAATTCTTCCTACATGTGCCATTGCCAAAGAAGATGAGCCTTGCAGACATCATCATGGTCATACAGCACTTATCTGGACTGTTCCACTTGCTGTCAGATTACATTGAATAGAAGTGAAAAATACTCATGTGCAATAAGCAAGATAATCTACATCCATGAGTGCTTTATTTGCTGTTTAATAAAAATTTTGACTTTGGACCTGTTCCTTACTTTCTAGAATAACTCATATTCAATACAACGACCACACTGTGGACTGAGCATTTAACAGATGTTCTGCTGGTAAGTGTAGTAGGAACACATATTCCCTGGATGAGGCATACGCTGTCATGTAGTTTCTCCCATCCTCTCCTCCAAGATGACCTTTATTTTCACCTCCTAGATAGTGTAAGTGTTCCTTACACACCTAAGGAAGAAAGAGCTTAATCAGTAGTTGTCCTGTAAGACTGGTTCTGGACAAAATTGGGAAATAGAATTCTAGAATGTTGGTGCTTAGGAACCAAGAAAATCATCTAGTCTGTGTCATCATTTACAGGTGGGGAAAAAAACTTGTTTGGAACCCCGCCCCCTCTCTTTTTTCATATTTATTACTATTTGCAGTTTTATTCCCAGATGGAGAGTCTTCATAGTCTTCTAGTACTTTAATTTTTTAAATTAATCTTTATTAGAGTAGAGTTGCTTTACAATGTTGTGTTAGTTTCTACTGTACAGCAAAGTGAATCAGCTATACGTATACATATAGCCCCTCTTTTTTTGGATTTCCTTCCCATATAGGTTACCACGGAGCATTGAGTAGAGTTCCCTGAGATATACAATAAGTTCTCATTAGTTATCTATTTTATACATGGTATCAATAGTGTATGTGAGACCCAATCTCCCAATTCTTCCCAACTCCCCCTTTCGTGTCCACACATTTATTCTCTATGTCTATGTCTCTATTTCTCCTTTGCAAATAAGATCATCTACATCATTTTTCTAGATTCCACATATATGTGTTAATATATGATATTTGTTTTTCTCTTTCTGACTTATTTTACTCTGTATGACACTCTCTAGGTCCATCCACATCTCTACAAATGACCCAATTTCTTTCTTTTTTATGGCTGACTAATATTCCACAGTATATATGTACCACATCTTGTTTATCTATTCCTCTATTGATGGACCTTAAGGTTGCTTCCATGTCCTAGCTATTGTAAATAGTGTTGCATTGAACACTGGGGTGCATGTGTCTTTTTGAATTATGGTTTTCTAAGGGTATGTGCCCAGTACATACTGGGATTGCTGGGTCATATGGTAATTACTATTTTTACTTTTTTAAGGAAACCCCATACTGTTCTCCACAGTGGCTGTATCAATTTACATTCCCACCAACAATGCAAGAGGGTTCCCTTTTCTCCACACCCTCTCCAGCATTTATTGTTTGTAGATTTTTTGATGATGGCCATTCTGACCAGTGTGAGGTGATACCTCATTGTAGTTTTGATTTGCATTTCTCTAATAATTAGTAACATTGAGCATCTTTTCATGTGTTTGCTGGCCATCTGTATGTCTTCTTTGCAGAAATGTCTGGTTAGGTTTTCTGCCCATTTTTTAATTGGGTTGCTGGTTGATACCTCATTGTAGTTTTGATTTGCATTTCTCTAATAATTAGTAACATTGAGCATCTTTTCATGTGTTTGCTGGCCATCTGTATGTCTTCTTTGCAGAAATGTCTGGTTAGGTTTTCTACCCATTTTTTAATTGGGTTGCTGGTTTTTTGATATTGAACTGCATGAGCTGTTTGTATATTTTGGAGATTAATCCTTTGTCAGTTGCTTCTTTTGCAAATATTTTCTCCCATTCTGAGGGTTGTATTTTCGTCTTGTTTATGGTTTTCTTTGCTGTGCAAAGTTTTTAGTTTTATTAAGTCCCTTTTGTTTATTTTTGTTTTTATTTTCATTACTCTAGGAAGTGGGTCAAAAAAGATCTTGCTGTGATTTATGTCAGAGTGTTCTGCCTATGTTTTCATCTAAGAGTTTTATAGTGTCCGGCCTTACATTCAGGTCTTTCATCCATTTTGAGTTTATTATTGTGTATGATGTTAGGGAGTGTTCTAATTTCATTCCTTTACATGTAGCTTTCCAGTTTTCCCAGCACCACTTATTGAAGAGTCTTTACTCCATTGTATATTCTTGCCTACTTTTTCATAGATAGGTGACCATAGGTGTGTGGGTTTATCTCTGGGTTTTCTAACCTGTTCCATTGGTCTATATTTCTATTTTTGTGCCAGTACCATATTGTCTCGATTACTGTAGCTTTATAGTATAGTCTGAAGTCAGGGAGCTTGATTCATCCAGCTCTGTTTTTCTTTCTCAAAGATTGCTTTGGCTATCTGGGAACTTTTGTGTTTCCATACACATTGTAAAACTTTCTGCTCTAGTTCTGTGAAAAATGCCATTGGTAATTTGTTGGGGATTGCACTGAATCTGTAGATTGTTTTGGGTAGTATAGTCATTTTCACAATATTGATTCTTCCAATCCAAGAACATGGTATATCCATCTGTTTGGGTCATCTTTGATTTATTTCATCCGTGTCTTATATTTCTCTGTACAGGTCTTTTGTCTCCTTAGGTAGGTTTATTCCTAGGTATTTTATTCTTTTTTAGCAATGGTAAACAGGAGTGTTTCCTTCATTTCTGTTTCTGATCTTTCTAATCTCATAGCATTGTGTTCATAAAAGATGTTTGTTATGATTTCAATTTTATTAAATTTACCAAGGCTGGATTTGTGACCCAAGATGTGATCTATCCTGGAGAATGTTCAATGTGCACTTGAGAAGAAAGTGTATCCTGCTGTTTTTGGATGGAATGTCCTATAGATATCAATTAAGTCTATCTGGTCTAATGTGTCATTTAAGGCTTGTGTTTCCTTATTTATCTTCTGTCTGGATGATCTGTCCATTGGTGTAAGTGGAGAGTTAAAGTCTCCCACTATTATTGTCTTACTGCTGATTTCCCATTTTATGATCCTTAGCATTTGTCTTATGTATTGAGGTGTTCCTTTATTGGGTGCATAAATATTTACAGTTGTTATAACTTCTTCTTGGATTGACCCCTTGATCATTACATAATGTCCTTCCTTGTCTCTTTTAAGAGTCTTCATTTTAAAATCTACCTTGTCTGATATGAATATTGCTCCTCCAGCTTTCTTTTGATTTCCATTTGCATGGAATATCTTTTTCCATCCCCTGACTTTCAATCTGTATGTGTCCCTAAGTCTGAAGTGGGTCTATTTTAGACAGTCTACATACAGGTCTTGTTTTTGTATCCATTCAGCCAGCCTGTGTCTTTTGGTTGGAGCATTTAATCCATTTACATTTAAGGTAAATATCAATATGTATGTTTCTATTACCATTTTCTTAATTGCTTTGGGTTTGTTTTTGTAGGGCTTTTTCTTCTCCTGTGTTTCCCGCCTAGGGAAGTTCCTTTAGCATTTGTTGTAAAGCTGGCTTGGTGCTAGCTTTTGCTTGTCTGTAAAGCTTTTGATTTTTCTGTTGAATCTGAATGAGATTCTTGCTGGGTAGAGTAATCTTGGTTGTAGGTTTTTCCCTTCCATCACTTTAAATATATCCTGTCACTCCCTTCCGGCTTGCAGAGTTTCTGCTAAAAAATCAGCTGATAACTTTAGGGGATTCCCTTGTGTTATTTATTGCTTTTCCCATGCTGCTTTTAATAGGGTTTTTTTTGTATTTAATTTTTTTAGTTTGACTAATATGTGTCTTGGCATGTTTCTCCTTGAGTTTATCCTGTATGGGACTCTCTGCACTTCCTGGACTTGGGTGGCTATTTCCTTTTCCATGTTAGGGAAATTTTCAACTATAATCTCTTCAAATATTTTCTCAGACCTTTTCTCTTTCTCTTCTTCTTCTGGGACCCTTACAATTCAAATGTTGTTTAATGTTGTCACAGAGATCTTTGAAATGGTCCTCATTTTTTTCCATTCTTTTTTCTTTATTCTGCTCCTTGGCTGTTATTTCCAGCATTCTATTTTCCAGCTCACTTTTCTGTTCTTCTACTTTGGTTATTCCGCTATTATTTCCTTATAGTGTTTATTTTTTTTATTTCAGTTATTTTGTTGTTTATCTCTGTTTATTTGTTCTTTAGTTTTTCTAGGTACTTCTTTAAAATTTCTTGTATTTTCTTTTTTTTTTTTTTAAACATCTTTATTGGGGTATAATTGCTTTACAATGCTGTGTTAGTTTCTGCTTTATAACAAAGTGAATCAGCTATACATATACATATGTTCCCATATATCTTCCCTCTTGCGTCTCCCTCCCTCCCACTCTCCCCATCCCACCCTTCCAGGCTGTCACAAAGCACCGAGCTAATATCCCTGTGCCTTGCGGCTGCTTCCCCTCAGCTATCTACCTTACTACGTTTGTTAGTGTGTATATGTCCATGACTCTCTCTCGCCCTGTCAAAACTCACCCTTCCCCCCCCCCATATCCTCAAGTCCGTTCTCCAGTAGGTCTGCGTCTTTATTCCTGTCTTACCCCTAGGTTCTTCATGACTTTTTTTCCCCTTAAATTCCATATATATGTGTTAGCATACGGTATTTGTCTTTTTCTTTCTGACTTACTTCACTCTGTATGACAGACTCTAGGTCTATCCATCTCATTACAAATAGCTCAATTTCATTTCTTTTTAAGGCTGAGTAATATTCCATTGTGTATATGTGCCAGATCTTCTTTATCCATTCATCCGATGATGGGCGCTTAGGTTGTTTCCATCTCCGGGCTATTGTAAATAGAGCTGCAATGAACATTTTGGTACATGACTCTTTTTGAATTTTGGTTTTCTCAGGGTATATGCCCAGTAGTGGGATTGCTGGATCATATGGTAATTCTATTTGTAGTTTTTTAAGGAACCTCCATACTGTTCTCCATAGTGGCTGAACCATTTCACATTCCCACCAGCAGTGCAAGAGTGTCCCCTTTTCTCCACACCCTCTCCAGCATTTATTGTTTCTACATTTTTTGATGATGGCCATTCTGACTGGTGTGAGATGATATCTCATTGTAGTTTTGATTTGCATTTCTCTAATGATTAATGATGTTGAGCATTCTTTCATGTGCTTGTTGGCATTCTGTATATCTTCTTTGGAGAAATGTCTATTTAGGTCTTCTGCCCATTTTTGGATGGGGTTGTTTGTTTTTTTGTTATTGAGCTGCATGAGCTGCTTGAAAATTTTGGAGATTAATCCTTTGTCAGTTGCTTCATTTGCAAATGTTTTCTCCCATTCTGAGGGTTGTCTTTTGGTCTTGGTTATGGTTTCCTTTGCTGTGCAAAAGCTTTGAAGTTTCATTAGGTCCCATTTGTTTATTTTTGTTTTTATTTCCATTACTCTAGGAGGTGGGTCAGAAAGGATCTTGCTGTGATTTATGTCATAGAGTGTTCTTCCTATGTTTTCTTCTAAGAGTTTGATAGTTTCTGGCCTTACATTTAGGTCTTTAATACATTTTGAGCTTATTTTTGTGTATGGTGTTAGGGAGTGATCTAATCTCATACTTTTACATGTACCTGTCCAGTTTTCCCAGCACCATTTATTGAAGAGGCTGTCCTTTCTCCACTGTACATTCCTGCCTCCTTTATCAAAGATAAGGTGTCCATATGTGCGTGGGTTTATCTCTGGGCTTTCTATCCTGTTCCACTGATCTATCTTTCTGTTTTTGTGCCAGTACCATACTGTCTTGATTACTGTTGCTTTGTAATATAGTCTGAAGTCAGGGAGCCTGATTCCTCCAGCTCCTTTTTTCGTTCTCAAGATTGCTTTGGCTATTCGGGGTCTTTTGTGTTTCCATACAAATTGCGAAATTTTTTGTTCTAGTTCTGTGAAAAATGCCAGTGGTAGTTTGATAGGGATTGCATTGATTCTGTAGATTGCTTTGGGTAGTAGAGTCATTTTCACAATGTTGATTCTTCCCATCCAAGAACATGGTATATCTCTCCATCCATTTCTATCATCTTTAATTTCTTTTATCAGTGTCTTATAATTTTCTGCATACAGGTCTTTCGTCTCCTTAGGTAGGTTTATTCCTAGATATTTTATTCTTTTTGTTGCAATGGTAAATGGGAGTGTTTTCTTGATTTCACTTTCAGATTTTTCATCATTAGTATATAGGAATGCCAGAGATTTCTGTGCATTAATTTTGTATCCTGCTACTTTACCAAATTCATTGATTAGCTCTAGTAGTTTTCTGGTAGCATCTTTAGGATTCTCTATGTATAGTATCATGTCATCTGAAAACAGTGACAGCTTGACTTCTTCTTTTCTGATTTGGATTCCTTTTATTTCCTTTTCTTCTCTGATTGCTGTGGCTAAAACTTCCAAAACTATGTTGAATAAGAGTGGTGAGAGTGGGCAACCTTGTCTTGTTCCTGATCTTAGTGGAAATGCTTTCAGTTTTTCACCATTGAGGATGATGTTTGCTGTGGGCTTGTCATATATGGCCTTTATTATGTTGAGGAAAGTTCCCTCTATGCCTACTTTCTGGAGGGTTTTTATCATAAATGGGTGTTGAATTTTGTCGAAAGCTTTCTCTGCATCTATTGAGATGATCATATGGTTTTTCTCCTTCAATTTGTTAATATGGTTTATCACATTGATAGATTTGCGTATATTGAAGAATCCTTGCATTCCTGGAATAAACCCCACTTTATCATGGTGTATGATCCTTTTAATGTGCTGTTGGATCCTGTTTGCTAGTATTTTGTTGAGGATTTTTGCATCTATGTTCATCAGTGATATTGGCCTGTAGTTTTCTTTCTTTGTGACATCCTTGTCTGGTTTTGGTATCAAGGTGATGGTGGCCTCGTAGAAGGAATTTGGGAGTGTTCCTCCCTCTGCTATATTTTGGAAGAGTTCGAGAAGGATATGTGTTAGCTCTTCTCTAAACGTTTGATAGAATTCACCTGTGAAGCCATCTGGTCCTGGGCTTTTGTTTGTTGGAAGGTTTTTAATCACAGTTTCAATTTCAGTGCTTGTGATTGGTCTGTTCATATTTTCTATTTCTTCGTGATTCAGTCTTGGCAGGTTGTGCATTTCTAAGAATTTGTCCATTTCTTCCAGATTGTCCATTTTATTGGCATAGAGTTGCTTGTAGTAATCTCTCATGATTTTTTTATTTCTGCAGTGTCAGCTGTTACTTCTCCTTTTTCATTTCTAATTCTATTGATTTGAGTCTTCTCCCTTTTTTTCTTGATGAGTCTGGCTAGCGGTTTATCTATTTTGTTTATCTTCTCAAAGAACCAGCTTTTAGTTTTATTGATCTTTGCTATCGTCTCCTTCATTTCTTTTTCATTTATTCCTGATCTGATTTTTATGATTTCTTTCCTTCTGCTAGCTTTGGGGTTTTTTTGTTCTTCTTTCTCTAATTGCTTGAGGTGCAAGGTTAGGTTGTTTATTCGAGATGTTTCCTGCTTCTTAAGGTGGGCTTGTATTGCTATAAACTTCCCCCTTAGAACTGCTTTTGCTGCATCCCATAGGTTTTGGGTCGTTGTGTCTCCATTGTCATTTGTTTCTAGGTATTTTTTTATTTCCTCTTTGATTTCTTCAGTGATCACTTCATTATTAAGTAGTGTATTGTTTAACCTCCGTGTGTTTGTATTTTTTACAGATCTTTTCCTGTAATTGATATCTAGTCTCATGGCGTTGTGGTCGGAAAAGATACTTGATACAATTTCAGTTTTCTTAAATTTACCAAGGCTTGATTTGTGACCAAAGATATGATCTATCCTGGAGAATGTTCCATGAGCACTTGAGAAAAATGTGTATTCTGTTGTTTTTGGAAGGAGTGTCCTATAAATATCAATTAAGTCCATCTTGTTTAATGTATCATTTAAAGCTGTGTTTCCTTATTTATTTTCATTTTGGATGATCTGTCCATGGGTGAAAGTGGGGTGTTAAAGTCCCCTACTATGAATGTGTTACTGTCGATCTCCCCTTTTATGGTTGTTAGTATTTGCCGTATGTATTGAGGTGCTCCTATGTTGGGTGCATAAATATTTACAATTGTTATATCTTCTTCTTGGATCGATCCCTTGATCATTATGTAGTGTCCTTCTTTGTCCCTTTTAATAGTCCTTATTTTAAAGTTTATTTTGTCTGATATGAGAATTGCTACTCCAGCTTTCTTTTGGTTTCCATTTGCATGGAATATCTTTTTCCATCCCCTTACTTTCAGTCTGTATGTGTCTCTAGGTCTGAAGTGGGTCTCTTGTAGACAGCATATATAAGGGTCTTGTTTTTGTATCCATTCAGCCAATCTGTGTCTTTTGGTGGGAGCATTTAGTCCATTTACATTTAAGGTAATTATCGATATGTATGTTCCTATTCCCATTTTCTATATTGTTTTGGGTTCGCTACTATAGGTCGTTTCCTTCTCTTGTGTTTCGTGTCTAGAGAAGTTCCTTTAGCATTTGTTGTAAAGCTGGTTTGGTGGTGCTGAACTCTCTCAGCTTTTGCTTGTCTGTAAAGGTTTTAATTTCTCCATCAAATGTGAATGAGATCCTTGCTGGGTAGAGTAGTCTTGGTTGCAGGCTTTTCTCCTTCATCACTTTCAGTATGTCCTGCCACTCCCTTCTGGCTTGTAGGGTTTCTGCTGAGAGATCAGCTGTTAACCTTATGGGGATTCCCTTGTGTGTTATTTGTTGTTTTTCCCTTGCTGCTTTTAATATGCTTTCTTTGTATTTAATTTTTGACAGTTTGATTAATATGTGTCTTGGCGTGTTTCTCCTTGTATTTATCCTGTATGGGACTCTCTGTGCTTCCTGGACTTGATTAACTATTTCCTTTCCCATATTAGGGAAGTTTTCAACTATAATCTCTTCAAATATTTTCTCAGTCCCTTTCTTTCTTTCTTCTTCTTCTGGAACCCCTATAATTCGAATGTTGGTGCGTTTCATGTTTTCCCAGAGGTCTCTGAGACTGTCCTCAGTTCTTTTCATTCTTTTATCTTTATTCTGCTCTGCAGTAGTTATTTCCACTACTTTATCTTCCAGGTCACTTATCCGTTCTTCTGCCTCAGTTATTCTGCTATTGATCCTATCTAGAGTGGTTTTAATTTCATTTATTGCATTGTTCATCGTTGCTTGTTTCATCTTTAGTTCTTGTAGGTCCTTGTTAACTGTTTCTTGCATTTTGTCCATTCTACTTCCAAGATTTCGGATCATCCTTACTATCATTATTCTGAATTCTTTTTCAGGTAGATTGCCTATTTCCTCTTCATTTGTTAGGTCTGGTGGGTTTTTATCTTGCTCCTTCATCTGCTGTGTGTTTTTCTGTCTTCTCATTTTGCTTATCTTACTGTGTTTGGGGTCTCCTTTTTGTAGGCTGCACTTTCGTAGTTCCCGTTGTTTTTGATGTCTGTCTCCAGTGGCTAAGGTTGTTTCAGTGGGTTGTGTAGGCTTCCTGGTGGAGGGGACTAGTGCCTGTGTTGTGCTGGATGAGGCTGGATCTTGTCTCTCTAGTGGGCAGGTTCACGTCTGGTGGTGTGTTTTGGGGTGTCTGTGGCCTTATTATGATTTTAGGCAGCCTCTCTGCTAATGGGTGGGGTTGTGTTCCTGTTTTGCTAGTTGTTTGGCATAGGTTGTCCAGCACTGTGGCTTGCTGGTCGTTGAGTGAAGCTGGGTGCTGGTGTTAAGATGGAGGTCTCTGGGAGATTTCCACCGTTTAATATTATGTGGAGCTGGGAGGTCTCTTGTTGACCAGTGTCCTGAAGTTGGCTCTCCTACCTCAGAGGCAGAGCCCTGACTCCTGGCTGGAGCACCAAGAGCCTTTCATCCACACAGCTCAGAATAAAAGGGAGAAAAAGTAGAGAGAATTAGTAGAAGTATGAGTAAAGAAAGAAGGAAAGGAGGAAAGGAAGGAAGGAAGAAAGAAGCAAAGAAGGAAAGAAAGGAGGGAGGGAGGGAGGGAGGGAGGGAGGGAGGGAGGGAGGAAGGAAGGAAGGAGGGAAAGAAGGAAAAAAGACAGAAAGAAAGATGATACAGTAAAAATAAAATAAAGTATAATATAGTTATTGAATTAAAAAATATTTAGAAAAAAAAAAAAGGGACGGATAGAACCTTAGGACAAATGTTGGAAGCAAAGCTATACAGAGAAAATCTTACATAGAAGCATACACATACACCTTCACAAAAAGAGGTAAAGGGGGAAAAATCATAAATCTTGCTCTCAGAGACCACCTCCTCAATTTGGGGTGATTCGTTGTCTAAAGGAGGGAAGGAAGGAAGGAAAGAAAGAAAGAACGAAGGTAAAGTATAATAAAGTTATTACAATTAAACTTAATTATTAAGAAAAAGAATTTTTTAAAAAAAATCATGGACGGATAAAGCCCTAGGACAAATGGTGGAAGCAAGAGTATACAGACAAGATCTCACACAGAAGCATACACGTACACATTCACAAAAAGAGGAAAAGGGGAAAAAAATCATAGATCTCTCTCCTAAATTCCACCTCTTCAGTTTGGGATCATTCCTTGTCTATTCAGGTATTCCACAGATGCAGGGTATATCAAGTTGATTGTGGAGCTTTAATCCGCTGCTTCTGTGGCTGCTGGGAGAGATTTCCCTCTCTCTTCTTTGTTCTCACAGCTCACAGGAGTTCAGCTTTGGATTTGGCCCTGCCTCTGCGTGTAGGTCGCTGGAGGGCGTCTGTTTTTTCGCTCAGACAGGACAGGGTTAAAGGAGCCGCTGATTCGGGGCCTCCGGCTCACTCAGGCCGGGTGTTGGGTGATTGGGGAAGGAGGGGCACTGCGTGCGGGGCGGGCCTGCAGCGGCAGAGGCAGCGTGAAGTTGCGGCAGAGGCCGGCGTGACGTTGCACCAGCCTGAGACCCGCCTTGCGTACTCCCGGGGAAGTTGTCCCTGGATCCCGGGAACCTGACAGTGGCGGGCTGCACAGGCTCCGCGGAAGAGGGGTGTGGAGAGTGACCTGTGCTCGCACACAGGCCCCTTGGTGGCGGCAGCAGCATCCCCAGCGTCTCCCGCCCGTCTCTGGGGTCCGCGGTTTTAGCCGCGGCTCGCGCCCGTCTCTGGGGTTTGCGCTTTCAGCCGCGGCTCGCGCCCGCCTCTGGGGTTCGCGCTTTTAGCCGCGACTCGCGCCCGTCTCTGGGGTTCGCGCTTTTAGCCACGGCTCGCGCCCGTCTCTGGAGATCCTTTAAGCAGCGCTCTTAAACCCCTCTCCTCGCGTACCAGGAAACAAAGAGGGAAGAAAAAGTCTCTTGCCTCTTCGGCAGGTGCAGGCTTTTCCCCGAACTCCCTCCCGGCTAGTCGTGGTGCACTAACCCCTTCAGGCTATGTTCAAGCCACCAACCCCAGTCCTCTCCCTGAGCTCTGTCCAAAACTGAAACCCGAGCCTCAGCTCGCAGCCCCTCCCGCCCCGGCGGGTGAGCAGACAAGCCTCTCGGGTTGGTGAGTGCCGGTCAGCACCGATCCTCTGTGCAGGAATCTCCCCGCTTTGCCCTCCGCACCCGTCGCTGTGCACTACTCTGCGGTCCCGAAACTGCCCCCTCCGCCTCCCGCAGTCTCCACCTGCGGAGGGGCTTCCTAGTGTGTAGAAACTTTTCCTCCTTCACAGCTCCCTCCCACTGGTGCAGGTGCCATCCTTATTCTTTTGTCTCTGTTTTTTCTTTTTTTCTTTTGCCCTACCCAGGTACGTGGGGAGTTTCTTGCCTTTTGGGAGGTCTGAGGTCTTCTGCCAGCCTTCAGTAGGAGTTCTGTAGGAGTTGTTCCACGTGTGGATGTATTTCTGGTGTATCCGTGGGGAGGAAGGCGATCTCCGCGTCTTACTCTTCCGCCATCTTCAAGGTCCCCCCTCTTGTATTTTCTTGATCTGTGCTTCCATTCTATTTTCGAGACTTTGGATCATCTTTACTGTCATTACATTGAATTCTGTTTCAGGTAGATTGCCTATTTCCTCTTCATTTATTTGGTCTTGTGGGTTTTTACCTTGCTCCTTTGTCTGTAACCTATTTCTCTGTCTTTTTATTTTGTCTACCTTACTATGTTTGTGGTCTCCTTTCTGCAGGCTTTGGGGTTGCTTTCCCTCTTGCTTCTGCTGTCTGCCCCCAGTGGGTGAGGTTAGTCCAGTGGCTTGGGTAGGTTTCCTGGTGGGAGGGACTGGTACCTGCACTCTGGTGGGTGGAGCTGTATCTTGTCCCTCTGATGGGCAGGGCCGCATCAGATGGTGTGTTTTGGGGTGTCTGTGAACTTAGTATGACTTTAGGCAGCCTGTCTACTAATGGGTGGGTTTGTGTTCCTGTCTTGCTTGTTGTTTGGCATGGGGCATTCAGCACTGGAGCCTGCAGGCAGTTGGGCGGACCCAGGTCTTGGAGTTGAGATGGAGACTTCAGAGAGAGCTCTCACCAATTAATATTCCCCTGGGGTCAGGAATTTTCTGGCAGTCCAGCATCCTGGACTCAGCACTCCCACCCCAGAGGTTCAGGACTGACCCCAGATGGTGAACCAAGTCCCTGCAAGCCACATGGTGCAGAAAAAAAAAGGTTGGGGGGGTGGAACAGACAAACAAAACCCAAGACAGATAGCAAAGACAAAAAGAAACAAACAGCAACAACAACGATTAAAGAAAAAGAAAACAAACGAACAGACAGATAAAACCCAAGACAAATAGTAAAAGCAAAACCAAAGAAACAAAAACTAAAAGTAACAAAGAAGCACACATAGAAAAAAAGAAACAAAAACAAAGAAACAAAAAAAGGAAAATCAGAAAAAAAAACCCAAAACATAATCAATTAAAAACAAACTAAAAAAAAAAAACACAAAAGTATAATGCACACTAAAAAAAGAGAAAACATAAAACAAACACAAAAAAATGATTTTTAAAAAGATTTAAAACAAAACAAAGGAAAAAACAAAAACAAGGAAAAAATACAAAAAAATGAGAGTAAATAAAAATTTAAAAATTAAAAATATAAAAAATTTTAAATTAATAATAATTTTTAAAATAATATTAATTTAAAAACAATGGAAGAAAGCAAAGCATAAAAATTAATAGTAATAATATTTTCCTGGGGTCTCAGCTGTCAGTGTCCTTGCCCTCATTGTGAGCCACAGTCAACCTCTGCCTCCCCAGAGGCCCTCCAATACCTCTAGGTAGGTCTCTGGACCCACTGTGGGCACTGTGGGGCAGCTCAGACTCTGATCTGGCCCAACTCCCATGTGTACTTGTCCCCAAAGGCCAAGGCTACTAAAGCTAGACCAGTCTTAGTTGTGGGAACACTCCTTCTCCATTCAGATATTCCATAGACACAGGGTTTACCAAGTCAATTGGGTGATTTAATCTGTGGCTTTTACAGCTTCATAGAAAGATGTTCATTTCTCTTCCTTAGTCGCCCTTCCCCTGGGACTCAGCTATGGTTTAAGCCCTGCCTCTGCATGTGGGCCACCTATAGGGGTCTTCTCCCAAGGCTGCCCTGCAGCACTCAGGTCTGCCTTGGTGAGGACAGGGCACAGAGGTGGCACAGTTGCTGGAGTTGTGGAAGCCCCATGAGCAACAGGTGTGCAGGGGCTGTTGGTGGCCACAGGCATGAGAGATCTGGCCTTAGAGGGAGATTTTCCTAGTGCCTTCCAACTATCATGAGAGGATCAGCCCTGGAGGTGGCCTTTCTTAGTACCAGGTGGCAGGCATGCAAGGGCCAGCCCTGGTGGGATACTTTCCTAGTGCCTGGCGGCAGGTGCAAGAAGGCCAGCTTCGGTAGGTGCTTTTCCTAGCACCTGGCAGCAGGAACGTGTGTTCCAGCCTTGGCAGGGACCTTTCCTAGTACATGGGGAGGCAGGGGCCGGCATGTGGGAAGAGACTGCAATGGCAGCTCCACCCCTTGTGTATCACTCAACAGTGATGCTTTGCTTCTATGGCAAGGGGTTTCCTCCATAAGCGTTCCTGGTTGTGCATTTCCTTCCTCCCATCCCCTCAGGCTGTCTCCTCACAGCCACTAGCAGTCATCTCCGTGGTTTTGCTCTCCAATCCTCATGTTCCAGCTCCCAGGCCTCATGTGCACTGGCAAACACATGTGAGTGAGACACAGGTCTCACTCTGTCCTGTCTGCCACAGCAGCCATTTCTCCCTCCTCCAGCAGCCTCTGATCTGCTTCTGTCCAAACTGATTTCCCCATTGGTGAGGCAGCTTCCCCGGATACAAGAGCTTCTCCTCTTCCTCAGCTCCCCTCCAGGGGTGCAGGTCTCTTCCCACTTCCTCTCCTCTTCTTTGTCCTTTCTTCTTTCTTTTGTCCTACCCAGTTATGTGAGGACTTTTCCTGTCTTTTCTGGCATCCAAGTTCTTCTGCTAGTGTTCAGCTGGTGCTCTGTGAGAATTGTTCCATCTGTAGATGTATTCTTGATGCATCCGTGGAGAGAGATTAACTCCATGTCCTCCTACTCCTCCACCATCTTGAAATCCCAGCCCCCTCTTTTTTAAGCCAAATGTTTCTTCAGTGGTGCTCCCTGACTGCTCTAAAGACCAGATTTCTTATATCCTTCTCATTGTCTCATTAAAATATTCTCTTGTTATCATTTTGTACCTGGCAGTTCCTGAGAGATAAGACTTTGTGTGGACATGCCAATGGTATGACAGGCTTATCAACACCAATTTTATGCATTACATCATACCAGGTACACTAAAAATCTTGTTCATTCTTTTATTGATTCACTTAAATGAAAGGTACTGACTTGGGTACAAGGTGTAGGATAGTGAGGAAAACACATTTAACCCAACTTCCTTCAGTTTTGTCTTGTGGGATTAAGAAATCAAACAAAAAGTATACAAATTAATATACAAATTATAAGAATGTTATTAAAGAAATAATGGAGTGGTAAGGGAGAATAATGTTGGTGGGGAGGGAGCTACCTGGTAAAGTTTGGTTGTTAGAATAATTCTCTCTGGGACAATAACAAAAAAACATCTAAATTCAATTAGCCAGGTGGTTGGATAGGAGGATATACATCATTCTAGGAAGAGAAAATGAAAAATAATGTCGAGGTTCATAGGTGGAAAAATCTCGGCATATTCAAGGAAGAGAAAAAGATAGGTGCCTGATTATGGTGCTGGAGGGTGAATGTAGAATAAGATGATATTAAATAGGTAGGAAAAATCAAATTGTTCAGGGTCTTTGAGCTGTATTAAAGAGTTGTATTTTATTTTAAGTGCATTATGGATTTGTTGAAGGAGTTTTTAAACAAAGAAGCAACACAAGCCATTACATATTTTGAATGACTACTCTAGCTGGAGAGATTTGGAAGAAAATGATGTTGAAAGATGGAAGACAAGTTAAAGGACTATTACAGATGACAAGGGAAGTGGCAAGGGTAGGGCTTCTCATGGGAGATTGAGAGATATGACGGAACTTGAGACATTTTAAAATCATTCAGATTTAACAATGAACTAGATAAAGAGTTCTGAGGGGGCAAGAAAGAATATTCAAATAAATAAAAATTATATTTAAGTGGAAAATAAAGAGTTCTGAGGGAAAAGAAAGTGTTAAGAATAACTCCTGGATTTCTATCATGAGCAGCTTCTTGGCTTGACCACAGTTGGGGGAAGACTGGAAGAGAAGCACTTCTGTGGGAGATGGTTAAGAGTGTAGGAGGAATCATCTCATTTTTTAAATTTAAAAACTCCTGTGAGATAACCAAGTAAAGACTTCAATTGTCCATTAGAGAAAGGAGTCTGGAGTCCAAAACAGAGTAAGTAAAACTGTGGGTGGTTGGGCAAATTAGTGAAGTCATGGGAATTGATGAGGCTATATGGAGAGACTGCAGATAGAAAAGAAAACAGTTCAGGACTGAACCCTGTAAAATGATGTGTCCCTCAGGTTAGGCCAAGTTATGCTGTGATCAAGAACAACTCTCACATTTCAGTGGATCAAAACTAAAAGTCCATCATGATATTCTATTGGGATTTCTACACCAAAGTGTCCTCACTTCAAGACCCAGACTCATGAAACAGCCACCACTTTGAGCTCTGTCCTTAACTGTGGCAGAGGGAAAGAGGAATTGGTAAATTTCACACTGACTCCTAAAGCTGTGTTAAGGTATAACAAACATTGTTCTGTCTACATTTCATTGATCAAAGGAAATTTATATTGCCTCCTCTAATGCCAAAGACTGGCAAATGATATCCTGTCATATGTCTGGGAGGAGAATCAGAAATATTTAGTGTATAGCACTAGTCATAACCACAAAGGCATTTTTCTCACACAAAAGAGTAACATTTCTTTATTTTACATATTTTACACTAGATTTCTTGCATTGAAAGTACATGGAAATGACCTAAGGTCTAAAAGGGAGGAAATATTATTTATTTAGTGAAAAGTTCTTCTTCCTATTTCATCTCAGCCTCCCAATTCTCTTTTCCAGAGGAAAACAATGCTACTAATTTCTGCTAATTTTGTGTGAACCTTTGCATCTCTTCTATGCACTTGTAAGTATGTCTACGAAGTCTTTTCCACCCAAAATGTAACATACTTTATACCCTATTCTAAACTTCACTTTTTCTCACTTACTATATCTTGGAGATTGTTCTACACCAGTAACAGAAGCTGCCTCATTCTATTAGAGACATAGTAATCTAGGGTATTAATCCATCATTTATTTAACAAACGCTTTTTAGTACACATTTGGGTTTGTTTTCAATATTTTGCTTTTAAAAGCAATAATGTAATTAATAGCCTTTTACATATGTGATTTCATAGGTGTATGTCTGTTGAAAAACTCTAATACTTAAGGTGTAGGCAGAGCAGAAAGAGCTGAAGAAGCAACTCATTGATTCGGTAAAATGAAGATCATGGATGATCCCCAAAATGGCAGCATAGATGGGGAGATTGTGGCAGACATATGACCAAAGTATCCCTTAGGATGATTTTTGTAAAGATTGCCTTAATAAAGGGAACTCATTGGCTCACCAACTAAAAAAAAAGTCTTTGGGCAGTTTTCAGTTTCAGTTTACCCAGTTTCTTCTGCTGTTCTTTTGGCTCTGAACTCTGAATGACAGCTTTATCTTTTAGGTTGAATTTCCCTGTGGTGGCCTGATGACTTCAGGCATTACATGCCTTCGATATGTTATCTCTATCCGCCAAATAAGATTTCTCTGCTCCCCTCTGATTGAGCTATCTTTGTTTATGAGCCACATGGAATCAATCTTCCACACGGAGGAAGAGAGAGCAGGGCTACCACGACTGGCTTAGACCCCCGGAGGGTGGAGGTGTGCTTAATCCCACCTTAATCACACTGCTACTATTCAGTGGGTAAGAAGAGAATTAACAAAGAGGTAGCAACATCAACATTTTCCACTAAGAATGATTGTGAGATAAGAAGGTGGAAAGTGTGCACTGTCAATTTTGGGAAAGAAAGCACTAATGAAAATGTTTTCTGTTATGTTTCCAGGCTAGATTAATGGTTCTAATGAATTCATTTATTCAGTTGGGGAGGTGGGTAAAGGAGAAAAGGAACTTCAATTTATAGACACTGTACAAGGTGCTTTATGTGTTCAATTCATTTAGTCTTCATAATAATATAGTAAATTGTAATGTCTCTCAATTTCAGAACTTAGAAGGATAAACTTTCCTTGATCAGGAACTGATGAACAGTCACACCAAGATTCTACTTCAGAACTCTTTGGCTTCAAAGATCTAGTTCTTTTTGAGGTTAGACTAACATATTATAAATCATTATACTCTAGTTAATGTTTTTGCTTTTAAGGGCACAAAAGTTTTTTGAGATTGTTGTCCTCTGAGATTGTAGTTCTCTGATATTGCTACATCATCTCCACCAATGTGTTTCTGATTCTACAGAATACATATGAAAATAACTGAGAAGAGTAAGCACTAAAAGCAAACAAGATTCTGACTCAGAATCTTGACACTGATTCAGGATTTTTCCTCAGAACTGATGGAGAAGTATTGGCTTCATGGCATTTTCTTTTTTTTTGACAGGTTAGGAGATGTTAGACTCAGCAATATCAAGTGGAGTCCTTTGGATTCCTAAAGACAAGAGAACTCTGACGCTTACAATTCTATTCCCTCAACACTATGTGTCCTTTTCAGACTTGTTTCTTCATCAGTGTTCCCTGGTTTAGATACAGCACTAACCTTATATATTCATCTTGAAGGCTCAGTCTACTTTGATTTCTTATTTTGCTCACAAGCCACATTCTCTCAGTTGCCATATCCTGTGAATTCTGCCTGAGCCACGTCTGGAGAGACACAATAAAGGGCTTCAGCAGGAGAGTGGCAGAGTGGACAGGAGGAGATACACATGACAGATGTTACTCAATCTTTGTAACTTTCCAACTACATGTCTGTGCTCGTGTTACCCCTACTCTGACCAATCTTCACCTGGACACTTTCCACCCTGTCCATGATACCTTCTCACATAAAATTAACTTCTGGCACAAATTTGGTAAGTCTTGGAATCAGTTATGGCATGACCAATTTCTTAGAGCAAGAAACCGTTTCAGATGCAGGTGCTAATTAGATTACGTCCAGTGGACAAAATACAGCTTCAAAAGGGTTATAAAGTCAAGACCAGTCATAATCTAGTCGAGCAAATGAAGTTTAAAGATTAGTCAGTGGAGAAACCTGAGGCTATCTTGAACTTTGTCCTCCTTAGGTCTTGATCTCTTTATCTGGATGCAGACTATATATAAATATATACTAAAACTATGAAACTTTACTAGGATGGATTTTGGTGTTGATCATTCTCTTATTTTTTCTCTTGGATATGGCATATGTATCCCAGCTGTGGATTCAAGTCTTTTATTTTTGGTAAGTTATCTTGAGTTGTATTTTTTACTATTTTCATGGTTATATTATTTTGGTTTTCTTGGTCCATGACACTGATTTGCTTGTCTTCCATATTCATTCTTTTCTCTCTTGCCTTTTTAAACTATATCAGTACTCAAAAAACTAATTTTGGAACAATCAAACACAATTATGTTTTGAAAAAAAGAGTGATTCAAGAATCTTTATAACTAGACACACTGCACTTCAATATAAAAGCAAAAATTTTGAACATATAAAAATTCAAGGAATATAGTTTTTGAGTTCTTTTTAACTTCAGCCTTCCTTTGATGAATGGAGAAGCTACAGCAAAAGGATTGATTATGAGAATTGAATCCATTGTCCCCGAAAATAAGATCAAAATGAATGTGAGGATTATGGTAAATATTATAATGTAAATGTTAAAAATTGGACAATATGGAAATTATATATCCAACAAAAGTGGGGAGGTGAGAGGGAGAGCAGTAAGAGGTGGAATAAGTATGCTGATCTCTCTTTATCATAAGATGGATAGCAATATTATTTAAAGCTGATAAAGTAATAGAGATATAAGGATATCTAGAGATATAAAGGTGGATTGATTTTGGTGGTGTCACGGAACAGATGACACTCAGAAGTGTGACTGAAGACAGAGAAAGACAAATAGGATATGATATCACTTATATGTGGAATCTAAAACAATGATACAAATGAACTTATTTACAAAACAGAAACAGACTCACAGACTTTGAAAATAAACTTATGGTTACCAAAGGTGGGGGGAGCAGGGATAAATTCGGAGTTTGGGATTAACAGATACACACTACCATATATAAAATAGATAATCAACAAGGACCTACTGTATAGTACAGGCAACTGTAGTCAATATTCTGTAATAACCTAAATGGGAAAAAAATCAGAAAAAGAATGGATATACGTCTATGTAAAACTGAATCACTTTGCTGTACATCTGAAACTAACACAACATTGTAAATCAACTATACTCCAAATAAAATTAAAATTACAAAAATAAAATAGAAGAGAGAACCAAGATGGCAGAGGAGTGAGACGTGGAGATCGCCTTCCTTCCACAAATACATCAGAAATACATGTACATGTGGAACAACTCCTACAGAACACCTACTGAATGCGGGCAGAAGACCTCAGAGTTCCTAAAAGGCAAGAAACTCCTGCACATACCTGGGTAGGGCAAAAGAAAAAAGAAAAAACACAGACAAAAGAATATGGACTGGACCTGCACCAATGGGAGGGAGCTGTGAAGGAGGAAAAGTTTCCACACACTAGGAAGCCCCTTTACTGGCAGAGAAGGGGAGTGGCAGGGGGGAAGCTTCAGAGCCACAGAGGAGAGCACAGCAACAGGGGTGCAGAGGGCAAAGCACAAAGATACAGAGGATTGCTGCCGACCAGCACTCACCAGCCTGAGAGGCTTGTCTACTCACCCACCAGGGCCGGTGGGAGCTGGGAGCTGAGGCTCCAGCTTCAGAGGTCAGATCCCAGGGAGAGCACTGGGGTTGGCTGTGTGAACACAGCCTGAAGGGGGCTAGTGCACCACAGCTAGCTAGGAGGGAGTCCAGGAAAAACTCTCGATCTGCCTAAGAGTCAAGAGAAAATTGTAGTGGGGTGCGCGAGGAGAGGGGATTCAGAGCACTGCCTAAATGAGCTCCAGAGACTGACGCGAGCCATGGTTATCAGCGTGGACGCCAGAGACAGGCACGAAACGTGAAGGCTGCAGCTGCAGTCACCAAGAATTCTGTGTGCAACCACAGGTCACTATCGACAACTCCCCTCCTGGGAGCCTGTGCAGCTGCCACTGCCAGGGTCCCATGATCCAGGGACACCTTCCATGGAAGAACACACAGAGCACCTCAGGCTGTTGCAACGTCACGCTGGCCTCTGACACCACAGGCTCGCCCAGCATTCCATACGCCTCCTTCCCCCCCAGCCTGAGTGAGCCAGAGCCCCCTAATGAGCTTCTATTTTAACCCCATCTTCTCTGAGCAAAGAACAAATGCCCTTAGGCGACCTACATGCAGAAGCAGGGCCAAATCCAAAGCTGAAGCCCAGGAGCTGTGCGGGGTTGGGGGGTGGGGGAAGAAGAGAAAGGGAAATCCCTCACAGCAGCCTCAGGAGCAGCGGATTAAATCTCCACAATCAACTTGATGTACCCTGCATCTGTGGAATGCCTGAATAGACAAAGAATCAACACAAAACTGAGGCGGTGGACATTGGGAGCAACGATATATATTTTTTTTTATTCCTTTTTCTCTTTTTGTGAGTGTGTATGTGTATGCTTCTTTGTGTGATTTTGTCTGTACAGCT